>NW_024104987.1:6909741-7509741 GCF_003945595.2 Pipra filicauda | reverse complement strand
GGAGGCACCGGGGAGCGCCGCCCGCCGCCGCTCGCTGCTGACGCCCGGCGATGGCAGGCGGGGCGGCCCCATTCATAAAAATTTAACCCACCCACCCCCCCGGCCACCCCTTCCCCCGCCGGGGGAGGGGGCCCGTCCCGGGGCTGCTCCGGCACCCCCCGCACCCCCCCGGCAGCTGCCTCAGTTTCCCCAAGCGCCGCCCCGCGCTCCGGGCAGGGCTCCGGGGGGAACCGGCTCTGCAGACGGGCGGGGGCAAAGCGACGCCGCGGGTTTGCCGCGGGTGGGTCTGCGCTGCCGGGGCGGGTGTCTGGCGTGGGTGCTCCCGCGGGTGCTGGGGCGGGCAGGGAACCGGCCCACGGTCACGCCGGGAGAGCATCGGCAAAGCGGCACCGGGCAGCCACCGCAGCCCCGGTTCCTGCACATCGCTCCTAGCCAGGCACAGATGGGCGCTGGCGGAGGTCCCTCGAGCCCCCACGCTGGGCCGAACGGCGTTCAACACCATTTCTGCATCTCTCCAGTCGGCACAGGGAGAGAGGAGCAGAGTGGGGGCCTGGAGAAATCGAGGCACGGCAAGGGCTGAGGACAGCGGGCAGCCGGCGGGGGACACCTCCAGGAGGGAGGATGGAGTGGAACAATGTCCTGCCTGTGACTGGTGGCTCGCCATCAGGTATCCGTGAGGGTTGGAGGGTGCCATGGCCACGGAGCCCCGTGGAGGGAGGTGGGCTGTGCTTTGAACCCCACCTGGGGGCACAGAGCGCTAGAGACAGAGCCTAGGGGACCTGCCTGGAGGGTGCCAGCATGGCTGCGAGCTGCTCCGTGCCCGGTGGCAGCTGGCAAAAATCACTTACAGCAGCTTTTGCTGGCGATAGAACTGACCTCACCCTCCCAAGGGACTGTCAGGCTCCAGGGGGTCTGGCCCAGCCCAACAAGGATTATTTTTTTGCCAACCAATTCCCCGTGGATGCAGCTCTGCCTTAACCTTGAGCTTGCACCTCAGGGGGGCATCGCTCTTCACACTTAGGGCAGTTTAATTAGCAGAAAGCCCTCAGCCCTCTGTCCTTGCTTATACCCACTGGAACTGGCCAAAACATTGCAGGGAGGGCATGGGATGATCAGCTGGGCAGATAACGCTGTTGAGTCTTGTTTTCCCACAGTGACCTAAGAGGAGAGTCCAGGTCCCATGCTTTGGAGCACTGCGCTTTCCAGAAAGACTTCTCTGGGTTCTGTGGGTACAAAGGGATGCTCAGAGGGGCAGATGGGGCAAAGCCTGCTCCCAGCCCTGATGCTTTTGGCTCTGGAACCGCAGCACTCACAGCTGATTCTGGGTGAGATTCAGGCACGGCCACTTTCCTGGCCTCTGCCATGACACAGTCCAGCGTTTGTAAACAGCCCTGAGGTTCCTCAGCAAGGTGTCATGGGAGGAAATAGCTGGATGCCGGAGAGTGCAGCGTCCTGACCTGCCCCTCACCCTTCTTGGTGACTAACCCGCTCCCAATTTCCGCTCAGGAAGGCACGAGTCACTTTGGGAGGATGTGGGAGCAGCTGTCACACTGCTCCTGGCAGGTGCCACGGGGCGATGAGGCTGCTTTGGGCTCTGTCCTCACCGCACTACATCCGTCCATGGCCCCGTGTGGCAGGAATCCCCCTTTGCCCTGCCTGCCTGCACTTGGAATAGCAGTGGAATGCCCATCCAGGCTCTGCTGGCCACGGTCATGCTGTGGGCAAAGGGGCTGAGAGTGGCTTCATCATGAGGTGTCGAGGATGGCAAAGGGGGCAGGAAGGGTTAGGGAAGGGCTGCCCATGGCAGGGATGCCAAGGGCAGGGAAATGAGGGGACTGCAGCCAGGTTTTTCTCAGTGGGGCATGGGACCAGCATAAAGTCAGCCTCTGTGATGGCAGGGGACACCCAGGCACAGCTTATTCATCTTAGTGCTGGTCTGTGGGGACAAGCCCATCTCGATGCTGTGCCACTTTTGGACACCCACTCCATGCCATGGCCAGCCCTGTGGCCACCATCAGCCCCAGGCAGGTCCCTTTGCTCCCTGCAGCCACAGGCTGATCCGCCCCTGTCCCACATGGACACCACTTGTTTGCCTTCAGATGTGCTGTCTAATGTGGAAATGGGATCGGCTCCTTCCCCACTTAGTGCTGGCAACCAGTTGGGGGCTGTGGTAATTATGGGAGCCTTAACGAGCTCCCTCGACCCCAACGTCAGCCCGAGGGGTGCTCAGCAGCCAGGGCTCCTGCGCCATGGGCAGGTGTCTGCCGGTCAGGTTTGTCCTGATCGACTCCATTCCCGCCTGGGCGGCGGCACAGGCCGTGTGCGTGGGCGGGAGCGCTGGGATGTGCCGTGGGGATGCAGCACGGAGTGTGGGGATGCAGCACGGAGTGTGGGGATGCAGCACGGAGCCGGAGCCAGCGGAGACAGCTGGTGGAGAATCCCCCCACCTCCTTCCTCATTGCCCACGGAGCAGCGTGCCCAGCCCAGCCGTGACCACCGAGATCACTGGGAGGGCCTGTGGGGTATCCCAGGCCCCACAGACATCATCTGGGAGAGAAGGCTTGTGTGTTTGAAGCACCGTGCCTTTGGCTTGCTGGAGAAGGTGGTGGATGCTCTGAGTCTGGGGATACCGAGGCAGAAGCAGCGGACAAGGTTTGTCTTGAGTTGTGCAAGAAGCCAAGGGTTAAATATGGCAATTAACCCTCCCCAGACTCCTCTGCTTCTGCCCCCAGCTGCTAGAGGAGCTAGACCCCACAGGGAGCTTATGCTGGGGGAAGAAAGCACAGAGGCTGGGGGCTTTCCAGCCCTGCTGTAACCCTTCATGCCCCTGCTGATGAAATCCGGGAGCTGCAGCATGGACCTGGAACAGTCGGTGTCAGGGCAGGCCTGGATTTTGGGATCCCACTGCCTTCATCGCAGCCCCGGAGGAGTTGTGCAGAGGACATGGCTCTGCTGCAAGATGAGCTGCAGCGTTTCCCTTTGAGACACGCAGCTCCTCCAGATCCCTGCCTGCTCTGCCACATCCGCCGGCAGCCACCCAGGGACGGGAGGGAGATGCACTCATCCCGGATCCATCCCTTTTAGCATCGTTCCCACCACTGAAGGTACACGTCTCAAGGTGGAGCCATAAATAGCGCGGCTCGGGGCTGCATCGCGGCTGGCAGGGCTGCAGGCTTGGCAGGGGGACAGGCACCGACTGCAGCAGTGGGAACTTTCCAGGCAGCGCCTGCAGGAGCGGCCGGTGCGGAGACGGAGCCGTTTCTGTGCAGAGCCAGCCCAGGGACTGCAGCTCAGCCCCTCTGGCCCTGGGGTTGGTGCTGACACAGGGGACCAGCACGGAGCAGGAGGGGACAGGACTAACAGAGGTATCTCCTGCAGGAGGGTGACTGGGATCACATCCCACCTGAGCTGGGACACAGGTCTGGGCTCTGCCACTGATTTGCTGTAGAACTTGGGCAAGCGGCTGCACCCTCTCCCTGTCTCCATGACCCAGGAGCAGCAGGTATCCCCCACAATCCAGCTTCACTCAGGGCCCAAGGCTTGGCCCTGGAGGATTCCCAGTCTCCAAGGAGCTGGGGGTTTTCTGGAAGCTCCTAAATCTCAGCCAGGCTCTGCAACCTGCTGGGCGGCTGCTCCCCAGCCCTGACCCTCTGCCGAGCTCTCCACAGCTGCCGGCACAGCCCGGGACCGCAGGGCTCACCGGGAAGCCTGAACAATGCCGACGAGCTGAGATCATTCCTCCCAGCTGATTATTTGCTCAAAAATATTTCTGAGCTCAGGCCTCCTCGGGGAAAACACTCCCAAACACCCAGCAAAAAGCTGCTGAGTCTGGAGGAACCACACACCCCGCTTGCTCAGCCGAGACACCCCCCCCTCCGATGACAAACCCTGGCGTCAGAGGGATTGAGGCCAAAGTCGGCTGTTTGATCTCCCCCTCGGCTGGGGGAAGCCGAATTTCAGGCCCTCAAAGGGCTTTCACCACTTCCCTGTAGCGGTTTCCTGCCATGATGGGAGTACAGGAATTTTTGAGAGGTGAGTCAGAGGCTGCCGATGAGAACCACCTGGCTGGGGCTGGCCTGAGAGGCTTGATCCCCATCCAGGGGTGATCCCTGCTACGAGGCTGGATGCCTGTGGGCAGCATTCCCAGCGTGGAATTACTTATGAGGGGCACAGCATCCCACCGCAGCCCCCAACTTCTGGCCTGGGAAAGAAGGAGAGGGATTTGCTGCCTCAGTTCCCACGGCTCCTCTTTCCTTGCCAGGCACGCTCCGGCCACCCCACCCGGGCTCCAGGGAGAAACTCGGTTAAGAATAAAGAGCAAAACCTCATCCGGCTCTGCAGGAAACTGCCTGCAATGGCCGTCCCACCCCACGGAACTGCCCCAGAGCAGCGCCGAGGCCTGGCTTTCCCTGGGGAGCAATGCAGGACTTGGCAGAGCTGAGGAACTGCCCTCCCTGGTTGCTGAAATTCAACATATAAACCGAGTTCTGGTAAAGGAACCTCCCAGGTTTTCCCTGCTGGGCTATTAAAGCTCCATGACCCCCTGCCCACTCTCCCCTTCCAGCATTGCTCAAGCCCCTCTTGTGCAGAGAATAACTGCGTGGTGTCCAGAGAGTGAGACTGAGCCGGGATAAGCCTTTGGAAAGGAGCTAAACCTGCTCAAAGCCGGCGCTGTTCCCTGACCCGCCCTCCTAATCCTGCCCAGCTCATAATGGAATAATAAAGGGCTGCACAGCCTCGCTCTCCACCGCGCTGTGGGGGAGGTTCCTGCTGCCTCTGTACATGCCAGGAGCTGGGATATTAATTACTCCCTAAGTAAACAGAATTGCTCCTTTCTTCTCCTTTGCCTGGCTGTAAAACCGAGCGTGACCTTCAGCCCGCAGAGAAATCAGAGTTGTTCCCTTTTCCAGGAGAAAGGCTGGTTGTGGCAGTGATAACAGCGTGATCTCTGCCCGCCACCCTTGCCCGGGCTCCTCAGGGGCTGATCCCAACCCTGCACCTCCAACAGCCATCCTGGTGGGACCCCCAGGCTCTGCTGGGCCTTCCCCCCCGCGGGGATGAAGCTGCTGATTCACCAAGGGGGAATCTCAGGAACACAGGGCGGGATGATTTTGGGACACCAAGCCCCTCCAAGGTGTGTCTTGCTGTGCCGGGGGCTGCCCTGCAGCAGAACAAACAAACTTGTTGCATCTCAGCCTCAGCAGCTGGGAAAGAGCACAGGGAAGTGACAATGCCAGCGGGATCCACCCCAGTGGCCGGGAGGGCTCTGAGCACCCCACAGGGCAGGAGGGCAGGAGGAGGGCAGGAGGAGGGTGCTCAGGGACCTGAAGGGCAAAGCAGAGGCTGAGGGCACTCAGAGGCCACAGCATCATCCCTGAGCTGAGGCTGCCGAGCGAGGATCCAGCTGGGAAGGGGTTAAACAGCCCTTCCTTCTCCACACACCTGATTCCAGGTAGCCAGGAGGGAAGGGCTTTAAAAGAGAAGGGCGGGAGGAGGTCTTTCGGGGGGTTGTGTGTTCTGTAGAGGTGATTTAACATGGCCCCTGCAGTGCCAGGGTTCCTTCCCAGCCTTGTTCCCTCCTGTTTGAGTGTCCCTGCAGGAGAATGTCCCTGCTCCCATGGGAGCTGCCATTTCTCCAGTGGGTGCAGGAGGGAAGCAGCCAACCTGTTACCTCACAGAAACAGTCTGGCTCCCCCCAGATTTTTTTCCTTGGCTCCTTTTGAGGGACAAAGCCAGCCGCCCGGGAGGAGGTTGGGGCTGTAGCGAGGGTGCTGTGACTGTTGTGAGCAGGTGCTGATAACACACCTCTGTGTGTGGGGCCGGGGGGGAGCCTTGCCTGGGGTGCCCACGGGGGGAGATCTGGGGTGCCTGGCAGATGGATGCTGCAGATTCATCCCAGGATTATTCCAGCCCGAAGGCCCGATCAGAGCCCCACGCCTGGCTGTGCTGCCTCCTCAGAGTGAACTCGGGCAGCTGATGCTGTCAGCTCTCGCCTTGTCTTGGGGACAAGCTGGGATGTGGGAGTCGAGCTGGAATAGCCCCTGCTCTGCCCAGGCATGAAGGACCCGCAGGGGACATGGGAGGAGGGAGATGTGGGGATGGAAACACCACAGGGACAGGTGACATGTCACCAGGTGTGGTGAAGGGAGATGAAACTTTCCATCCTGGTGCTTGGGCAGCGCAGCGGTGCCATATGGAGGGGACACAGGCAATTCCGTCTCGTTTGCACGGAGGACGCTGGAGAGGGACAACATTTAATGAAGTGTTCAGCGGAAGGGGAACGATGGCAATGCTGCAGCTCCCAGCTGAGCATGAAATGTTTGTGACAGGGAGTGGTTGCCAGAGGCACTGCTGCCGTCACACACCCAGCCCCACGCGCCAGAGCAGCCCGGGGAGCCACTGAGTCATGGAATGTCCATCCTCCGTGGCCTGAATGAAGCCCACCAGGCTTCCTCCTCCTTCCCCACTCCCAGCTGTAAGGACACAGGCCAAGAGATGATGATTTTGCACAGCAACTTAGGAAACTGCCAGGAAAAACCTCTCCCCTCCATGGGGAACCCAGCGAGGGGGGCAGTGCTGGTGGTGAAATTAATGCTGTTTGCCTTCCCTGCAATGTATAATTTCTGTGAGATATCCTCATTTCTGCTGCTTTGTCAGGTGCTCTGAGTCATCCTGACCATAGGGGGATGGATCCTCATGGTGGTGTCACTTCCATTCACTGTCCCAGCTCCCGAGGCTGAGATACATATAATATATATATATATATATATATATATATAAATAAAAATATATAATATATATATTTGTTCAGCCAAGTTTCACCTCCTTCCTATACATAAATATTATATACATATATAACATATGATATACATATTATATACATATATAATACATATTTTTTATATAGAATACATATTGTTGTATTTATATTTATAAGCATGCTCTTAGTGCCTGGAAAGGTCAGCACAGTGCTCTGCCGGACGGGTTGGAGCTGAACTTTTCTGCTTAGCTAAGCCGTTTAGTCCCTGGACTTGAGAGGGACTTTGTCCCTATTCCCCAGAGGCCATGGGAGAGCCTGATAGGGAGTGTTCCCTTGGGAAGCGGTGCAGGACGGGGGCTGGAGCCGGCGGGGCGGGCGGGTCCTCCCGCCGCGCCCGCCATAGAGCGCGGCCAGAGCGCCGCCGCCCCGCTTCCGTTTCCCCCGCCGCCATCTTAGGCACGGGCACTTTAACCCCCGCCTTCAACCCGTGTCCCGCGCCGCCGCGCAGAAGCGCGAGGCGGCCGCGCTGCGAACCGCCCTCGCGGAGCGGGAGGTGTATTTGTCCCCCGAAGAGGGAGCTCCCGCCGTTCTCCTCCCGAGGTACCGGCGCTGCTGGGGCAGTAGGTGAGTGGACGCTGTAAGGGGGGAGTGCGGCTGCGGTGCCCTCACCTAAGATGGCGGCGGGGGCGGGCTCTCCCCCCGATAAGATGGCGGCGGAGGGGAGCGGCGCTCTGGCCGTGTGGCGGAACTCGCTGCGCTGGGTGAGGGGAGCGGGAGGGGACCGTGCGCTCCAAGGATTCCCCCGCCTCCCAGTGACCCCCCTATCCCACCACAGAGACCCCTGTCCAGCCCTGCTGCCTCACACACAAACCCCCTGTGTCCCCTCAGCTCGCCCCACCTCCCCCAGCCAAGGCAACCCCTCTCCGCCTTATTACCCTCGCTCATTTTGGGGGTCGCCCCTTCCCCGGTGCGTGAGGGGACACTGGGTGGGCAGGGGGTGGGTGTGGGTTGCGGTTACCTGCTGCCTGCCCACCCCTCCAAGCCCCCCGCCCCACCAAGGCATCTGCTGCTCCGTTTTATTGTAATATTCATAATTGCTACCCTCCCTTTGCATAGGAGCGCAGCAGCAAGTCCATAGGTAGCGGGAAGGGCTCCCCCTCCCTTTCCTCCTCCTCCTTCCCACCCCTTAAGGGGCGGCGATCGCGGCGGAGAGGAAGAAAAGGATGCCACGGAAGCTGTTGTTGCCTTATAAATCTGTTTTTTCCCACTTTCGAGCTCCGCGGGGGTTGCATGACTCTCTGGCGATGAACGCGGCCAGAAGTGGCTACCGGGTCTTCTCGGCCAACTCCACGGCAGCCTCCACCGAGCTGGCGAAGAAGATCACGGAGTAAGTTCCCTCTCTTTTCAAGTTTCTTTCTCCCTCCCCCCGTCGCTCCTCAGGCGCCTCCTGAGCGGCTGGAGAAGCTTCTGGCATCCTCCCGCCTTCCCAGGGCATCTGCTGCCGACACCTTTGCCCGCGGGGGATTCGCACTGGGAATCTCCATCAGCTCTGAACCTCCTGCTGCTCCTCATCCCCGCCGGTTATCCCAGCCCGACCCAGCGCTGGGGATGGACCCGCTGCTTTCCGCCTCTTGCGCCTCTGACACCCATCTCGGTGCTGGAAAGGCCGGGTTGCAGCAAAGGCTGTTGCTTTTGGGGAGGCAGGAGGCGAAACTCGGCTGAGCAAACCTCGGAGAGCGTTTTTTTAGCAGGTTTGGGAGACGCTCAAAACTTTTCTCTGGCTGGTGACCTTGTTTTTCCCAACAGCTTCCCTGTCTGGGGCTCGGGGAGTGTTCATGTGCACCTCGGGCACGTCACCTGCCCTTGCACTGACCAGCGTGGATTTTGGGGAGGTAGGGGAGATGGGCAGCATGTGCTGACAAAAGGGAGTTTAGTTCAAGGTAGAAGTCTCCTCCTTTTCTTTTTCAACCCATCGATTTGGGCAGAGTTTGACCTTGTCTGGTGCAGGATGGATGTGCTGGGTCCTGGAGAATGAGGGGTGTGACAGCTGGCTCCAAAACGGGGCTCCTGGTGCACAAGAAGAGCACTGGGTTTTCCCCAGCTCTGGATCTTTTTGGTTTTGAATTCGTTTGTTTCAAACTAGGGCACTCCCAGCTAAAGGGGCTCTTCTGAAATGAGCATCTGTATATTGGGCTGTCATCTTGAAGCAGGATTTGAGTTTCTTTGCTGCTGTTTCTCATAGGAAGCTGCCCCCAAAATCGAGGGGGCTCAGTACTTGTTTGCCTGCTGCAGCTGACAACATCCCTGCTATCCCTTGCTGTCCTGTTCCTGCCTCCAAGGGTGTGCTTACATTGGAAACGTGACTAAGTACAGGTGTGCTGCCACCTTAAACTGCAAGAACACTTTGCTATTCGTCCCGTTAGCTTAATAAACACTGTGTTGAATCCTTAGCACAGATTATCTTCACGGAGCTGACTTGGCTGTTTGGCTGGGATGTGTGTTGGATAATAGTGATGGACTTCTTTGGGCGTGAGGCAGAGAGGGGAATCCTTGTGTTTGGGAGTAGAAAGCTTTTTTTTTTTGGCTCATGTATTCTTGCTATGCTTGGTCAGTTCTGTATCACTTTCCCTTCAGTGATACAACTCTGAAACTAAAGCCTCTCTATATAAAAAAGTAAGTTTTGCTGCAACAGATGGGAGAGAGTTTTACAAGGCTTGTCCTGTTGCGTCAACACAGCATAACACAAGTCCCCCGAGGACAAGCTCTGAGTTCTTGGGACTGAAAGAGCAAAGGGGCAGTCCTTATTCTTTGCTTTTTGTCTTAAAAATAACTCCCTTCTTTTTGAAGATGTAATGAGAAGAGACACGGAGCAGGTTCCCCGGGCCATGGCGCACACGGCTGGCTGGGTGACGCGCTGATGTTACCCTCTGTGGGCTCCCAGGGATGCTCCGAGGGGGAATGAAGCAGGATCCAAATCCAGAGTGGCCTCCCAGCTGTCTTTCACCACATAAATTCCTAATAGGGGCAACGTGGGCTCTTTACCTTGGCTCTAACAGCGGGATGTTGGATGCTCGGGTGGTAAGAGCACAGCTGCTGCTTACCTGAGACTTAAGGACATGTATTTCGTTGTGGGTGCAAAATCTGGAACCATTAGCACAGATTTGCCCACAGTAAAAACTGTCCCAAAAATAAAGGTATTTTCAGCATGTTCTACGATGCTTTTTCACTGACCTCCCCCAGGAGCTCAAGGGCTGTTTCAACACGTCTGTAATACATCCCTTGTTTTTCCAGGTTGCTGCTGCCTTGCCCCCTGTCTCACATCCCAGCCTGTACTTTGCTGGGGAGGTCAGTTGCACCTTGAGGTAGAGTTGGAGCAATCTTATAAGGGTGAGTTCGTCCTCTAATATTGTGCGTTCTTTTTAAAGTTTTTTTATGACCTTCAGTATAAGCAGTAAAAGAACTTTAAAACAACACGCAATATTAGGAGTAGGGCCCCTTGAGACTCCTGTCCATCTGGGCTCTGTTGCTCTTTGCCTGTAGATATAATCTTAAAATCTATACATGAGTAGGCTTATCCTTTTTTAAAACCTCGAGCCTGGAGAGGAGCAATGGGACATAAATCAGGTCAGTCTCCTCACTCTGTTTACTGCAGAGCTTCCCGAGTTGCTTTCGTTTCTGGTTCTGAGTGTCATGTTCTGGCACAGTTCTGATCTTTACAGTTCCCATTGAGCATTCTTGTCTGGTTATGGGACAGTGACTGATGGTCAGTCTCACTTTCACTTTGGGTTTTCAGAGCTTTGGTTGATATCAGTGTCTGCCAGGGAGAGGAGATGGTGCTGGATTATAAGAACCAAATACCTTGTGAAACTTTAAATAATGAAGATGCTCCTTGGATTTGGCACCACTGAAACATAAATTAAACCATATATTTGTATCTAATAAATTGAGAGGGATGATTATTTTTTTTAAATTCTTTCCCAGATGGAAAAAGAATTCCTGCTGTAATTAGGACACTTGGCACCTGATTATGAGCTGCAGGGCAGAAAGATAATTTCTGTGGCCAGTGCTGATCCCTAATGGGCCTGTGTGCTACTGGGGGGAGGGAGGTCTGACAAGTCTTTTTGATCTCCAGAGTCCAACAGATGCATTTAGATCTCCCTCTGACTGCAGTGCTTGGCTCAGAGGGCACAAATTTTACATTCTGCTCACTGCTTATGTGTTTGGGTTGGAGGTGATTGGTGATTGAAGCTGCTAATGCCTCCCCAGTGCTCCTGCAGCTCCGTGGTGGGGAACGTGATACTGTCATTGCCAGCTGTGGATGTGAGTATTCCAGACATTCATTTGCTTTGCAGCATGGAAAATGCCGGTGATCTAAAGATAAAGCAATGCCATGAGCCTAAACAATGTGGAGTAGGGAGGAAAACACAGGGATTTGTGTTCTGATCTCTGGTTGCAGGGAACTGGGTGACGCTAAACCCAGGGTGGTGTTTCCTGTGATCAGGAGGTGAGCCCTGATTTTGGGTGAGACAAAATATCCAGAGGACTTGCAGCAACCTCCCTCTGCTGAAGGAGGATTTCTGGTAGAATGAAGGAAGAGTAATGTCAGCCTTCCCTTTAGGTCATCTTGCCAGCATATGAGAGGGTGGCAGAGGGGAGCCAGAGCACAGAGACCTTGGGATGCTGCCCTCCCTCATCCCCAAACCCTGTTCTTGCCTTCTGGAAACAGCTCCAGTGTGGAGCTGTGTGAGGAGGAGAGGTGACACCAACTCTTTTCCATCTCAGAAGATGTGGCAGGAGGCTAATAGATATTGGGGTGAAGGTGCATCAAAGGATTTTGGAAAGGGAAAAGAATAACCAGCTAAAAATCAGGACTGTTGGAGAGGGTTCAGGTAGGGAACAGTGCTGGAGTAGGGTGAGCATGAAGGAATTGGGCTTTGGGATTCTCTGTGCAGCTTAGGGGGAGCACATAGTGTAGCTGAGGAGATTTGGCTTGTGTGGAGCTTTCTGTGCTGGCCAGCACCAGCTTTAGGGGAATTTCCTTCACGAGGAGCAGGCTGGTAGGAGGAGAGGAAAATCTGCCTGGTATTTGCCAGTAGTTGGGCTGCATGGCTTTTGGCATGGCTGGAACAAGTGATCCAAGTGGCAGATGAGCAGTAGGGACTGTTCTTCAAGTATCCAGTCGTGCTGGGTGGATGGAGAGTGGTAAAGGAGAGCTCAGGTAGTTTTAAGGATATCTGAACAGACTGTCTTGTGTCCAGGAAGCTGCCATTCCCTTTCCCTTTCCTGGCTGTTCAAGTGCTGGGAGATTAGGAAATAGGCTGCAGAGCTGCCATTGTGCTGGCTGGACCATGACTGATCTTTAAATAAAGATTTGCAGAAGTTTGAAAAGCAATTCAAAGTCAGGCTGTGACTTGCTTTGGCCACGGTTGGTCACGGCACAGATCCTCTGCTCCAGATCCTTCCGGAGTCTGCAGCAGTTCTTGGAGTCTTTAGGTGTGGGGAGAGCTGGGTGTTTGCAGAGCTGAGACCAGTGAAAGTGTTTTGTAATGAAGAGGATATTGCCAAAATAAAATCATACCATAATTAAGGGCTTTGTATGCAGATTTCCCCCGGAAGCTTCCTTCGGAGAAAACCTTACAAATGTCTTGGATGCTGGTCACACAGGGGGAGGAGGAAACACAGACTGGGCTGAGGGCCTTTCTCAGTGGCACCGAAACAGGGTTTGATGGCACAAAATACTGCAAGTGCATTTGCCTCTTGAAATTTGATTCAGCTGAATGTGAAGTCTCATTGACTGTCCTTTGTCTCCAGAGTCTGGTACAGTGGTTTTTGACAGTCTTTAGAGGAGCATTTTAAAGTACAATCTAATACCACCTCACAGTGTTTCCTAAAATACTGCAGTGTGTCACTTCCTCATTAAACTACAGGTCACTTCTGAGCTGTTTGCATTTAGATGTGAATTTGAGTGAGATTTTATAAACACTCTTGTATCCACAGCTTAATATCCTCTTGGCATGTGTGGAGACTGCGGAAAGTTAGATCATCTTTTCTGAGCAGTGTTTACAGAGAGAGAGATTCCAGATCAATATAAATTTTTAGTGGCCAATTGCTCTGAGGAGGATTTTTAAAGCCATAAAGAGATGTTTTTCTCTTAGATGCTGTCATGCTCAGAGGAGTTGCTTTAGCGGTGGAGGTGGTGCAAGGATGGGAGCTTGTTTTGCTTGGAGATGTGATTTATCTACAGGGCCTAAAATGTTATTTTTGCCAGGAGCAGCTGTGTCTCTGCAGGGGTTGTGTGCCCTGGGTTACCTGCAGTGGCACCTTTTTGTCCTCTGTCTTCAGACAGTGATCAGCAACTGTGGTGGCCCAGGTTCATGTGGTTATGCTGTTAGTCCTGAAGCCACATGCAAACAGTCCTTGCTGTCAGTTCAATTCCTCCATCCCCTAAAGCAGTGACCAGTGGGGAGCTTCTGGATGGAGAGAATTTAGAGAGAAAAGAGTTGGGATGGAAGAGGAAAAAAAGGGAGAGGTGGTGGGAAGGGGGAGTTTATCTTTGAAGTCTGTGGCTGCTCCCAGGCTATGTGGTGGGTAAGGCCATGCCCTGCCCTTGACTTCTGTGCAAATCTCCCTTTTGATAAAAGTGCTCTGGAATTCAGTGCTTTACAACAGGAGCTGCCTGAACAGTCCCCTCTTAATTGTCCTTGGCCAAATCAGTGTTTGTCAGACTCCTTCAGCAGTGATATCTCAGCTAATCAAAGCCTTCAGGAAGGGATTTAGTGGAAGGTGTGCCCCTGGGGTGCACATACCTGAACTGCTTTGGGGGAGCTGCCTGTGGGTCCTGCTGTGCCTGGGGCTCATGGGACTCTGGAGCTGCAGGTGGGGCTGATCTGTGGCTTTCATGGGCAGTTTTATCTCCTGCCCTTCCCACTGCCACCCCTTTTGTTTAGGCAACAGTTGGGATTTATTGTCTGACCGGACCAATGCACTGCCTCCCATTCCTTTAAGGTGGCAGCTCTCTGCTGTCCCTTCTGCTGCTCTCTGCATGCAGGATTGAGGAGCTGAGTTGTTCAGTGTCCCTGTTGCTGTGGAGCAGCAAACTTGCCTTTAGGATTTCTTGTTTCAGCAGCACAGAAACTGCATTGCTGCTGTATGGCCTGAATAGGGGAGCACTGGGCTCTGGTTTTTTCTTGCTGGATACATCATGGAATCACAGAGTTGGAAAAAACCTTTAAAATTGAGTCCAACTGTTAACCCAGGACTGTCAAAGCCACCACTAAACCATGTCTCCAAGTGCCACATCTCCATGTCTGTTAAAGCCCTTCAGGGATGGTGACTCCACCACTTCCCTGGGCAGCCAGTGCTTGACAGCCCTTTCAGGGAAGAAGTTTTTCCTAATATCCCTCTAAAACCTTCCCTAGTGCAACTTGAGACCATTTCCCCTTGAGCACCACAAATCTGCAGGGTTTTTTTGCCACCACTTAGCACTGAAAGTGCCACTTTCCAGGGGGTGTTTTGCTGCAATGTGTCTGACTGGACTGGTTTTGAGATTTTCCTTCCTGCCATGAGATTCAGGTCTGACTGAGAGACTTGCACGGTCTCACTAATGGAATTTTTTCCCCCAGTAGTGAGGTTGGAACGTGCTGTCTGCAGAGAAGTCAGGGTGCACGTGCCTCCAGAGGCAAGACTTGCCATGCAGTTGTGGAGGAGCAAGTGTGAGTCATTAAACATTTCACCCCTCCACCAGCTTGTGTTGTGTGTGTGTGATTCTTGAGCTTGTTTGGACTTGGATGCCTTGGCAGCAAGGCACTAAGCTTAGTGGTTGTAAATGCCAGACTATCATTGGAAGGAAGCAGGATCCCAACTGGCAGCATGAGCTCCCACCTGCAAAACTCACCTTTACTGTGAGTCTGTCCCTGAGGTGCCCAGGATTGCCTTGCTTGAGCAGCTCTTTTTTGAAGTACTGAAGGTACTGAGGATTCCTTTGCATTGCAGCTGCAAGTTTTAACCCAGCTGGGCTGAGAGAAGCCAAATTAGGGATTTGAGAGGCTTCCCTGCCCTGGTGATGCTGCAGTTGGTACCCGAGCCGGGCTGGGTACAGCCTCACACATACAGTTCTCAGTGTGGGAGTTTACTCACCAGCCCCAGCCATTGCAAAACGTGCTGCCAGACACACGATGGGGAGTGTGATCGTGCCAAATACGTGCTTTAGAGCCAGCTAAGCAAACACATCCCGTAGCATTGGAGTGTCTGTTATCACAGCTGTCCTGGGCACGTTCTCCAGGCCGGCTTCCAGCTGGGACCTCCAGCTTTGGCTCATGGCTGAGCCCAGCAGTAGCTGGTGGGACAGAAGCACGCCAGGGTCAGGCTGCCTCACTCAGTGAATCCTGAAAGAAAACCAATCTTGGTGACAACTGAAGTACAAGGCTGAGTCTGGGCACAGAGATATAGAGGGCCTGACTGTAGAAGTCTGTAAACCAGGGAAAAGCCAGTAACAGATGTGGACTTTCATTTAGGGTTAGTCCTGATATGCCAAATTTTGGCCCGTGTCCAGGTAAATACAGTATGTGTGCAGAGAGGAAACTATGGCTGTAATCAGCGTGGTGAGCAAAGGTATTTTTCAGGCATAAACTGTTGCCTAATCCAGCGTGTGAGCAAGGCCACTGAGCAGATCCTAGGAGAGGAGGGATTTACCTGCTCCATCCTGCCCAGTTTGAGCAGCACATCTGTCCCAAAAGTCTCACTGGTGCAGAGTCTCGCAGCTGAAGCTCATGGTTAAAGCACAAATGCCTTTAAATACTTACTAATGGATTACTTGTCAGCACAGTTAAATACTGAAGTGTCACCTGAGGGAGAAGTCTGCCTTCTGGAACCTTTTAAAATGCTCTTCAAAGTGAATCATTAGTATGCAAGAAAGAAATTTAAAAAAAAGAGGGGGGTGACTAATCTTTGTTTTGATGAGTGTTGTAGACCTGACATTTGAGAAAGAGGAAGGAGTAATTTAAAAAAATAAATTTTTGAAGTTAAAATCTCTTCAGTCAGCTGAGTTATTTCAGAAGGAAGGTTTGGGGAGAGGTAAGAAAGAGAAAGATGCGGGAGTCAAAAAAAGTGACGCAGATGCCATTAATTGAGTTTGAGTAAATCATTCAACTTCAGTTGCACATCAAAACCTGCTCAAGGTGGCCTTGCACAGGCTGGCAGGGTGTCCTTTTCCTGCAGGAGAAACAGCCTGTGGTCAGTACAGGGACTGGCTCTGAGTACAGCAGTGACCTGCTGCAGAGTGGTGTGTGCCAGGGCCCTCCCCAGGGATGTCAGAGGGAAGGAGACTCCTGGGGAAGATGAGCAGCCTGGCTGGCTCACTCAGCTCCCTTCTGGGCAACACTGTTTTTACTGGTGTGTAATGTCTGGTCCAGTCCCTGGTTTGGATCACAAACTGCTGAGTTTCTCCATTTTTGATTTCCTTTTTTTTCTCTCCAGGCGTCTCGGTGCTGAGCTGGGGAAATCTGTGGTGTACCAGGAAACCAATGGAGGTGAGAAAAATCTTTACTTTGAGGTAATCTTAGAAATACTGGGTAACTCCATCAGCCAGACCTGTCTAATAAGTGCAGTGATTCAGCTGTGATGTTACAGCTGCTCCTGGCAGTGCTAAACCTTTGTGTCTGACCTTGGACAAAGCAATTAAATGTGTTCCTTGTTTGCCCCTGTTATCTTGTTTGTCTGCCCATCAGCAAACTCTCCTTTGGAGCCCTACCTCAGGTGTTGGCTGCTGCCAAATCTTACTGACTCCTATGCTTAGCAGAACAGCTCCAGGGTTAGAAGTAATGCCCTGCTTTCTAAGTGTCTGCCTTGTGAACTTTTAAATTATCCCCTTCCTCCAGCCCTCCCCTGCCACAGGCAGGTTACAGCTGCCCTAGCAAGGACTTGTGCTCTTGCTTTAAAGAGTGAGAATTCAAGGCTGTGCTGGGGAATGTACCTCTTGGACCTTGGCTGAGAGTCATTTACTGTTTCAAGACCTCCATTACCTTACTGGCAAGAGAGACTAGAATCAGAGAGCTGATGCAGGTGGGAGGAAGGGATGGAGGATTTATGACAGTGCTGCTGCTCTTGCAGCCAGAATGGGCCACACCGTGGGTGGTTACGGTTGGGTTGGCTGGTGTGTTCATGTTCGTGAGAGCTCGCTGCCCTTTGGGGTTGTTTTTAAATCAGGTTGCTTGCTACCAGGTCTGAAGTCATTCTTCATCACTGCACAGCACATCAGTCTGCTCTCTGCTGAGTCCCTTCAGGTAACTGCCAGTGCCCAGGCAATTAGACTCTGAATTCCATAGCTGTGCAGCTATTTCTCTCCTTTTGCTTATCCCTGCCCTCTTATCCCTCTAGTTCACGACTGTGTGGGATATGAGTGGCTAAGACAGGCGCTTGGGAAACCTGGAGTCACTGCTTTGGCTTTGCAGAGCTGCTTGGGGCTCAGCTTTTGCAGTTGAGTCAGGGACTGTAGGAATGGTGTTCAGCAGAGACCCAGACTTCCAGCTCATGTCAGTGTTGAAATGTCTGGACCTTGGTAGTGAAACTGGGGAATTCTGTGTGCTGCTGGTGTTGCCTTGGGCTGTCCAGCCTGCATGGAGCTGATCCCATGCTCAGCTGTGAAAGAGCAAAATGCAAAAGAGCTGAGTTACCTTCTTGGTAAGTCCTGAAGGTTGTTCTGCCTTGGGTGGTTCATTGCTCACTAACAAATGTTCTGTTGACAGCTTTCACCACTCCATGGAGGAGTGAAAAGGATCTCTAATTGAGAATTAGGCAATTGTCTTCTAAACATAAGAAACAG
Source organism: Pipra filicauda (assembly GCF_003945595.2). Lineage (NCBI taxonomy): Eukaryota > Metazoa > Chordata > Aves > Passeriformes > Pipridae > Pipra > Pipra filicauda. The sequence goes on along the minus strand of NW_024104987.1, from coordinate 7,492,162 downwards.
CTATTCAGCCTGCTTTTGCTTTGTAAATTCAGCTAACTCACTGGTATGTCGTGCCAGCTCTACCCAGGACCAGCCTTTGGAAAATCTGCTCGGCTCATCTGTGTGTCTAGTGGGTCTGTGTGCACAAAGGGCAAGGGAGCAAGTCCTCATCTGCCCTGACCAGGGGGCAAAGTTGCTGCTAAAACATGGTGTGTTGTCACTGTCAACCTGATGTTTGGAAACAAAACTGACTCTGTTTTCAATCCTTTTCAGAAACAAGAGTTGAAATAAAAGAATCTGTCCGGGGACAGGATATCTTCATCATACAGACGATCCCCAGGTAAGGGACTCGTGGCTCAGTTTTACACCCGGGATGTGCTGTGAATACCTGGGTCAGCAGAGGGTTGGATGGTTTGCTCACAGGATAACCAGTGGAACTCCTGCCAGTGCTGTCATTGCTTTGACTCACATCTAAGACCCCACATAGTGTTAAGCTGTTGACATTCCCAGAGGATCGATTGTGCCACAGCAAGCTGAGACTCTTCCCATCAAATAGCTCCAGCGTGTCACTTGAGGCAAGAACAAGTGTGACTGATGGCTGCAAGTGAAACATCCCTGCTCTGTGTGTGGTGGCCTTTCAGGCTCACTTGTTTGGTGATTTCTGACTGGCATTTCCATCCCGGGATGGCTGATTTCCTCAACTACCAAGCAGCAGAGCCAGCATCAAACAGCAGCTATTGCTTTAATTACAGGCTGGATTATTCTTGCCCTTTCGCTGTAGTGATGTGAAACTTAGCTCAGGTGGAAGCCTGCAGCTTCCCTCTGGTATTTTTACAGTTCTTGATGATGGTGGGCCTTTTTTGTTTTTATTTTGGGCTATTCTAGTCTTGGAGTAAGAGAAGTGCTGCAAGTAACCAGGGGGCTAGAAAACCAACTGTAACCCCAGGAACCTTGCTGCTCCCTGGCTGAGGAAGAGACTAATGATACAGCACTGGTGTGGTGGGAAAGGAGCCCACACATTAAATGATAACTGCAAAACAACCAACTATGAGTAGGGGAAGCACTGTTTTCAGAGGTAAGGTATTGTTAGGATGCCTATTGCACAATTAGCAAAACAAGAGTATTCCTGCTCTGACAGCTTTTTCCAGGTTACTAAATCCTGCTCAGATTTTGGAGATCCCAAGAAGTAATAAGCAGCAGAGCTCAAGTAGGTAGCAGAATAGCCTAGAAACAGAATTTTTCCTTGCTTGCCAAAGGAATAGAGGCCTCTGAGAATTCAAGTTCATTTCCTCTTTGTAATGCTTGGCCTGTTGTTAAAGAAATCAGTAGGACTACTAGGTCAGCTTACTCCTGGAATTCCTCTTGCAGGCAGGAACATTTTCCTAGGGCTCATCTCTTTCCAGAGAGATGCTCCAAGTGTTTTCTCCCCCAGGGAGCAACTAAATCTCCACAAGACGAAAATGCCCTGCTGTAGGATTACCTTTCTGGTGAATGGTGCCATTCTGTTGTCCCTTGTGAGGGAGTTCTCAGAAATGCCTTGTAACTGAGAGCTGTGTAAACATGAAACAGGTCGAGTGTTCAAAGAGAGGTAACTCAGAGCATTAGGGACAGCAACAGTGCTGGGAGGAGAAAACCTCCCCTGCTTTTAACTTGTCGATCCCCTTGTTTTTCCATTAACTGAATTTGGCATTGTGGGCCAAGAAATTGGTCCCTTTTTAGCCAAAATGTTCAAGGCCCTCCAGGTGAGGAGCCACTGTTGTGCAGCCAAATCATCTTTTATTCCCAAACTGCAGCTGTGCCTTGCTGCATTGCTTGAGAGGACAGGTTCAAGGGCATTTTAGTTTTCCAGTGGGTTTCAGGGAGCTTTTCAGGAGAGTCAAAACAGCAACTGTGTGGAATAATCTAAGAATAGGACTCCCACACTCAGCAGTGGTTTGAAAAGAAAACAAAATATTAGGACTTTGTAGGAAAGGAGTAGAGAGGGGAAACAGCCTTGTTATGCTGCAGTGTGAATTCACAGTCTGCATCTTAAATGCAGGAGAGAACAGAGAGACCTGAATATCTGATACAGGCTCCCTGTCCTAAAAGCCTAGAGCACAACAAAAAGGTGACAAAGACAGGTATCATGCAAGACTGTTGGTGTGTGGACTGGCATTTGTATGAGGGGAAATTCAAGTAGCTTATGTTTAGGTGGTAGAAAAATGAAGAAGTTGGTGGTTTTGTGATACCCTGAAAGTGAAAGGAGCCTTTTAGTGCTGAGTGTTGGTGCTGGTTGTTGCAAAGTCCATTGACAGTGTCACATGAGGTGTTTGCTCAGCCTCCAGAGAAGGAATGTCCAGGGATGTCCTAGACAGGGATGGGGAGCAGCAAGGGAGGCTCCAGGCTGCTGGAGAGGGGTGGTAAGTAGGGTGAGGGGGATCGCTGAGCTGTCTCCAAATGTCCTGGTAATGAGCTGACAGTCCCCATGTGAGGTCTTGGCTCAGCCTTCCCAGCAGTAACTAACTGGGAGCACAGCTGCAAGGCAGGAGGTGGGGAGGGCAGCAGGGAGGCTGGGATGCTCTCCTGGTCCCTGTTTTGGAGATGCTTTGGCTGGGGTTCCACCACAGATGTTATTTCCCCCTATTATTGCCCTTGGTTGGGGTCAGTGCCCCTTGCAGAGGAGCAGAGCAGTGTGATGGCTCAGCATGAAGCATCACCTCAACAACTTCCCCAGGCCACCCACCCCGGGCCCTGCTGGAGTGACAGACACACCCACCCCTGCCTAGTGCCTGTGCCAGCTGGTCTGCAGGAGCTTTCCAGAGCCCAGCATGGAATCCTGCTGGAATACTGAGAAAATTGCTCCTCCTTGAGTAACTTCAATAGGGCTGCCACGGTCCCACAGCAGCACCAGGACTGCAGGTGCCTTTTAAAACCTTTCTCCCAGTCTTGTTTTATCTACTTTCCATGTGAATAGATTTTTTTTTTTTTTTTAAGGGGTAAGTTGAAAAACAGTGATGAAAAATAGTGCATTTCTTGGATGAACTTTAAATAGGCTTAAACTTGACCACTTTGTTTTTGTATGACACTGATAGTAGCATCTCTTTCTTCTCTCCTGGCCCTACTGGCACAGCTAAAACACCAAAAGGAAGAAACAGTTCTTTGTTTGCTCGTTGTCCTGTGTGGCAGGGGGCTGTGTTTTATGTAATTCTTGGCTGCGTGCTGCAGAGCCAACAAAGCTTTCCTGTGTGTACATGGCATTGTGGTGGGGCCAGCGGGAGAGCAGAGACCCAGAGCCTCACAAATGAAGAGGCACAAGTGGAGGTTAATTTCCAAAGGAAGGGAGAGCGGTGGGGAGGTGGAAGTGGTCAGAGGTTTGTCACGGGTCGTGTCTCTGAGCAGTTGGAGAAGCTGTCTCTGGTGCTCAGGAGGAAAACAGGTCCTGAGCAATGTCTGGGCAACGTCCAAAAAGCTCTGCAGAGCTTTAGGCTGCCCTGTGCTGTTTATTCCTCTGCTGCTGTGTGGAAAGATGGCCCAGTCAGCCCCAGCATTGCCCTCCTGACCAGCCTGGGGATGTGGTGTGTCACTGGAGGCTGCAGACTCCCAAGCAAGGGTGTCTGTGTTGCAGGAGGATTGTCTGTCCCGCTGTCTGAAGTGTGTGTGTGTGTTCTTCAGTTCCCAAATGGTCTCGAGTCAGTCTGTGACCATGCAGACAGTGTCTCTTGGTGTTGGTTTTAAGGAACTAAAGAGGCTTGGGGTTTTCTTCCCCTTCCTAAAATGAATTAAAATGCAGACGAATACACTCCTGCTGGGCCATGCCAGTCATCATGGTGGAGCAAACTGAAAATGGGATATTTCAGTCTCGTGACCAGTGACAGGACTCGAGGAAACGGCATGAAGCTGAGTCAGGGGACATGTAGATTGGATATCAGGGAAGGTTTTTCACCCAGAGGGTGGTTGAGCACTGGAACAGGGTCCCCAGGGTGGTGGTCACAGCACCAAGCCTGTCTCAGTTCAAGAAGCTTTTGGACAACATTCTCAGGCACACGGTGGGGTTGTTGGGGTGTCCTGCACAGGGCCAGGAGTTCGACAGGATGATCCTGGTGGGTCCCTTCCAACTCAGCATATTCTATGATTCTTCTGCTTATGTTGCTTTTTGGTTTTGGGTTTTTCTTCTTTCAAGAAACAGTCCTTTAGCATTTCCTGTGCTGTTGTTCCTTCCATCTCTAGATAAGCTGGAGAGTGTGGAGATGCTGACTTCACTGAAGTGATACGTGTGGAATCTGTATGCTCCAAAATGCAGTATTTCTTAAGGCAGGAAAAATAACCTGCCTTACATTGTTAAAAAAGAAAAATACCCTAATAAATCCAGTGTGGATGAAGTTGTGTTGGCTGCATGTGTGCTGCTTCTTTAAAAGACTATTTTATTTCAAAATACACTGTATCAGGTAATATTTGTTCCAAGATAAATTTTAAAGAAATCCTTTTTTTGTGTGATGATTGAGGGAAATCATCATATACCTCGTGTTAGAATATAAAATCAAATTCCAGCCCCCAGCTCTTGAGTGCTGGAGTCGTGTCCTGTACATGTAAGAGTTGATTGTAATGTGTTGTGGTGTGGTGGAAGGAGCTGTATGGCTGCAGTCTGGCTCTTGCATACATTAGCCTAAGATGTAGCATTATTTCCTTGGAACTTTGACAAGAAATCTGAGTATAAATGGAAAAGGAGTTGCATTGGCAGAACACCTGCTAATACATGGAATTGTTTTTCAAATGTCCTAGAGATGTGAATACTGCTGTCATGGAGCTGCTGATAATGGCGTATGCACTGAAGACTTCCTGTGCCAGGAACATCATCGGGGTCATCCCTTACTTCCCCTACAGCAAACAGAGCAAAATGAGGAAGAGGGGCTCTATAGTCTGCAAGCTGCTGGCTTCCATGCTGGCCAAGGCAGGTGAGTGTCACAGGGAGGGGCATCCAGAGGGCATCTCTCCTTCAGTTCTTCTCCCATCAGATGTGGGGATGTGCTGCTGAGCTCTTGAACCACTTCAGGGGAATTGATTTTCTTCAGCTTTCTTGTGTTTCTTTGTAACTCACACCTGGGGAAGTGGCCTAGAAGTGTTGTAGTGAAGTACAGTGTCAGCCCAGTGCTGTGACACTGCCTGCCTGTCTGTCTCTATGTCCTTGGAACTTTCTACATCCATCTGTTTATGATTATTTTATGCCATGGCACAATAGTCTGAGTAACAGCTAAAACAGTCTGGAAAAAGGAGATATTCAAGGAACTCCAGCCACATGGGAATATTTTCCATAAACTGTTCTCTTCTTTTTCCCTTTAGGTTTAACACACATTATCACTATGGACCTTCATCAAAAGGAAATCCAAGGCTTCTTCAGCTTTCCAGTAGACAACCTGAGAGCATCCCCTTTCTTGCTTCAGTATATACAGGAAGAAGTGAGGTTACTCTAGTTCTGTATATATCAACTTCTCTTAACTCATCTTAATATGGCAGCAGCATTGAGCCTCTCCTTAAGTAGAGGTGGTCTTGTCAGTCTAGGTCAATCCTTCTGTTAAGGAATTCTTTCTTAGGGGGGAAAGTGGGAAGATGCTACACTGTATGATTGTACCTGGATGGAAATTCAACTCCACCACAATCAGGAGAGGAGCTTGCTCTCTGTAGAGTTAGTGCCACTGCAGAGATGCTGTTTGTGCTCCTGCCTCTAAACACATTTAAAATTGTGTTCCACTGCCTCCCCTTACCCCTTGGGCAGTGGTGGATTTCTGACTGCTCTGAATTTATTGATAGACTTTGTCTTGGGCTGAGTTTGGGAATGCTGAGCTGGGGGCAGAGCACAGAGGTTTCATTCTCCACGTGCAGAAGTTGATGATTTATTCCCACATGGTGAGAACAAGGCTTCCCCATATGGGGAGGGTTAAACACCATGAACATTCCCACCTTTACAGAATACACAAATACTGGTGTTGAAAGCAAGTGCAGCTGCCTCGTTCTCTCTTTCAGAGAGAAATGAAGAATGAAGATGTGGGTCTGGGGAGGAGGGTGGGCATGATTATTTAGCCATGTATCAAACCAGTTCCGAGCAAGAAGGTCTTTCTTTAATTAAATAACCTTTTATCACATCCAGATTCCAGATTACAGAAACGCAGTTATTGTAGCCAAATCTCCTGGTGCAGCTAAAAGGTAAATGGATGCCTTACTAGCTGGTTAAAATTAAACTGGAAAATACCTGAGCTGGTGGGAAATACACCAGGGAAAGTATGGGAGGGTGGGAGTAAACTCTGGGGGTCTCTGCTGCTGCAGAACAAAGGGGTTCACCTGGGGTTAGGATCAGACTTGCTGCTTGAGTTTCAGCAGTGCCTGACTGTCTCAGAACGGAGATATATGGAGGAATACAGGAGGCCCCACGGTGGAGCCAAGGGGTAGAGTGAACTTTAGGATATTAAGGACAAATGAAGAATCACTTCCAATGAAGTTTCTTGCTGGGGAACAGCCACAGAGGTGCAGCTTTTGCTTGCTGTTGGCTCTGGGAGAGACTTGGTGGGCTGGGCTGTGAAGCTGCATCAGCCCAACTCCTTCCTGACAGGCTGTTTGTCTTGCAGGGCTCAGTCTTACGCCGAGAGGCTGCGGCTGGGGCTGGCAGTGATCCATGGGGAGGCTCAGTGCACGGAGCAGGACATGGATGACGGGCGTCACTCCCCTCCAATGCTCAAAAATGCAACTGTGCACCCTGGCCTGGAGCTGCCCTGTAAGATCAAGTTTCTCTGCTTACCCTTGGGGGGGGAAAAGAAGAAGTTTGGTGGGAAGTTTCTCTTGGTTTATAACCAACCTGATGGCAGTGGGACCAGTGGAATTTTTCTCGTGGAAAGGTTGATATCAGCGAGTTGTAGGAGAAGTCACAGGGGAAGGTTTTTATTTAACTCCTTCTGGCCATGCAGAGCATCAGTATTGTTCTCCTTGGCTGTGCCTGCTCAACAGTGTCAGACTGACAAACCTCTGATAAAGGTGGTGCTTTTACAGTGCTCAGCAACAGAACTCATTGAGCTAATGAAACAAAAGAAATGCAAAAGTGCAGGTAATAAGGGAGCTGCTGCTCCATTGTGGAGGGGAGGGCTGGCCTTTATCTCCCCCTTCTGCTGCAGCCATTGTCACTGCTGGAAATTCTCTTCATCCTGGCAGCCAGGTGTTCCAGCATCTGTTTTAACAAGGTTTTGAGGTTTGTGGTGAATAGTTTCTCCAAGAGCATTGCTGAGCTGTTTCCTGAGCTCCTGCCACTGATTGATAAGCTGCTGATTTGGGAGCAGACAGCAAAGGAGAAAGGACAAAACCTGTGTTCTGAGAAATGCCATCTTCAGGATTGCTTGTTTTCCTGCAGCAGTCCAATAACAACAGTAGAATTAAAATACATCTCTCTCTCTCGGGAGGATTTAAGCTTTCTAGGTATGTGGTGGTAGGACAGAAGTTGGGATCAGTGACCGTGGGAAAGGCTGTGTGCTGCTGTGTGTGGTGAGGAGCTCTCCATCATGCAGCCAAACTTAATTACACCAGCAGAGGTTGGGGCTACTGATAAGCCTCTCCTCTTTTGAAGTTTAGGGAGAACATCCAACCAGTTTGTGGGCAGCTTGTGGAGGGGAGGCAAGTAAAACTGCAGGCATTTCACATCACCCCAGTCGATGCTCACTAGAATACAATCAGTTAAACAGTGCTTATGATGCTGGTGAAACTCCTCTTGGGCCTTCAGGGCCAGGTGGGGTTTGGCAGTGAAGTGTGGGACTTCATCTTGATTGCCCCCCCCTTCTGACAAGGGGATTTTTTTTCATGCCCTTCCAACAGAACAGGAATTTGCATGGTTGCTCTTGCCTTTTTCCCCTCCCCTCCTACTCTGAAGAGGATGCTGTCCTCCAAAATATCACTAGCTGACATTTGTCTGCTACTGAGGCATTGATGGTTTTGTGTTTTTATTTCCAACCATATGTCACTTCAAGGAAGCTCAGCTGTGGGAGCTTATGCTGCTGGAGAGCCCTGTGAATGGTAGCTCATACAGAAATGTGTCCTTGTCCAGTTTAGTTATGATTCCAGGGGAAAATTGTTTTCAGTCCTCAGCTATCCAAACACAAACTAATTTGCTGTGTATCACCACTTTCTTATTTTATCTCCTGCACAAACTCGGCACTTGACCAATGACCTCCCTGCATGCCTAAGGCACAAATGTAAAACAGTCAAGCTGAGGCTTGGTAGCTGTCAGTCGTGGGGTGGATTGTGGGGCAAACTTGTCCAAAACTCTCAGTAGGAAGTTGATTTTCTGTCCAGTTTTCTAACCTGACAAATACCCAGGTTTGAGTGAGCTGGACTTTGTTACTGGAGGTGCAGAATTCTGAGGTAATCCCTGTCTGAAGGCAGTCTGTAAGCTTCTAGTGCATCCTGGTTGTGTGTCAGCCTCTGACAGGGAGCTGTGCTCTGCCAGACAGAGCTGAAAATGCAGATGGGGTTTAGGGATGGCAGTGCTGTGAGTGTCTGTACTTACCCTCTCTACTGTGCTTCCTTTCTTGTCCAATTCAGTCATTTGAAAAGCATCTTCCCACCTCAAATGTCACATCATACCAAATCCTCCATCAGCTCTTCCTTCCATGTGCCATCACCAGCATTCCTGCTAGTGTGAGCTCTGAGGGCAGAGTGAAGCTGTGCCCCTGTATGAAAGGTCAGACATGTGCTGCTCACCCAGAGCTGGATGCTTCCTTACACCAAAACTGTCCCAAAACCCCTCTAATTGCCAAAACAGAACCAGTCTGGGTCTGCCTGGCTTAGGAACCCTTGCCTGGATCAGGCAGGTGGGGATACTCCTGGAGAGTGGCTGAGACTTACTGTGGAGCATCCTGCTCCAGGCTACAAGAAGACTATTGTGGAGCATCCTAGACTGGGCAGTTCAGGCTCCAGGCAGTTGTGTTACAGCCAGGAGAGAGATGAAACCTGTGTCTGGGAGCAGCCCCAGAGCCCCACAGCGATGGCTTATGCTTTGTGCCATTCCTCATGGGCTTCCTAGTGAATTGGCTGGGCTCCTGTGTCCTGGCATGCACCTTGTCTCCCCGTTCTGGGAGAGATCATGTGCCTCTAATTAATGAGTGCTGTGCAGTGTAATGGCTTATTTATTGTCCTGTGAGTGTGGCCTGATGTGATATTGTGATTCGTGTGGAGCCACAACAGAAAAATGCCAGAAGTGCTTCTAATTGCACTTAAAATGCTGTGCTCGAGCAGCAGCAACAGCCCACGTCACTCCTGAAAGCAGAGCCTTTGAGACAGGACTTTCACTCCGGGGTTATTCCCTTTGATTGTGGGCTTTTGTGTCTCAGAGCTTGCAGCTGGCTCAGGGCTGTGCCTTAAATGCATGTGGACTCTTTGCATGTCTCCTCGTCCTGGAGAGAAAAAGAGCGGAACACCATCTGTTAAATCATTTCAGTGGCTCTGGAATTCAGTACTTTATTCAGAGCTGATGGTTCAAACCTGGGGCTCAGCAAACTGCCATGAAGGAAGAGAGTTTGGGGGGGAAAACTGGAGTGACCATAGGTCCATTCCTCCTTCCCTACCCCCATCTCTCCTGTGTTTAGGCTGGGCCCAGGGATGTTTTCTGTCCTTCCAGGGCTATCTCTACACAAAACAGTTCATTCTTTGAGCAGCCTTTTGCTCACAGGCTCTGTTGTAATTGCAGCTTTACAGTTCTTGGTGATTATCACTTTAATGCACACTGTCAGCTCCAAACAGAATTTATTTTAGCGTTTCTTAACCCATTTTTAACTGCTTAATTACAGCAACAGGTTTACACACCTGGGAATGCTGTTTCCTCATGCCAGTAATAATCTTGCCTTTAACGTGTGGTACTTAAGTATATGTTACACACATCAGAATGAAAGTGTTCTTTGATATTCTTGTTTTATAAAAATGGTGGTCTGTTTTTTTCTCTTTTATTTCTCCTCCCCCTCCAGAAGCTAGATACCACAAGCATCTTTTCTGACTCTCCAGAAAAAAGTCAGCAACTCTTTAACCTGAACTTGTACATGATCCAAGGGGTTACACCAGGCAAAAGTACCACTGTGGCTTATTTCTGTTACCCTCTTTTGTCTACATATAAACAGAGGTTTTCAGTCTGGGAGGAAAATGCCCTTTATTATTTGAATCATTTTTCAAGCCACCTTCTCGTAGCAGTTCTGACTTGCACATCTTGATATGTCCAAAGATTTGGAAGAAGAAACTGGCTGCAGTAACCTTTGTGTAAACTCTCATCACGTCGGAGCAGTTCTCTTGAGATTTGATGTGGTTGTGGGTGGATCTTTGGCTTGCAATTTTTTGTTTCTGTTTTTTTTGCAGAGAAAATTGAACAAGAAAAAGGGAGAACATCTCTTTAAGATCCGGGTAGGTCGACACGTTGCCTACCATTCTTTAAAAATAAAACAAAATCGAAATACAGCTTTTTAAAAACAGAGATGCAAAGCACTGATAATGTTGCTAGTTGCCATGTTAACCTTTAAGCATAGTAAGTGTCTGCTTCCTTTATGGAATAGAAGGATACTGATTTGCTGAAACTTCATGTCTCTGTGAGTAAAATAGTGTTGAATTTCAGCTCTCTAGTTCTGTTCACCATTTTTGCAGAAAGATTCCCCCTAACCTGGCTGTTGTAACCAGAGATGGCACTCATCTGTGGATACACATGGAGGATGGGATGGCAGCCAGGTGGAATCCTTTTGATACTTCCCAGCTCCCACCAGGAGCTTTATTACTGTCCAAACTAGATAATAAACTAATAACTAATCTAAGCAGGTCGGTAGCGCCTGTAATTGAAATTTATGATCTGCTTATCTCTTGTGATGCTTAATCTGCATTTATTGCAAATACTCATCCTTCTCATAAGAATGTTTTTCCTTCAGGATTAGAGGTGACTTTGCATTTGATAGGAGACTCAAATAACCATGCAAGGGAGGCTGGGGAGTCTGTGCCATGAAGAGCTATTAACTCTTCAGTCCAAGGTAGCTGTGACTTTAACTGCAAAACCTGGCAATGAGTGATGGAACTTTGGTCAAAACAGAACTGTTGGATACCTTTTATACAGTTTTGGTAGGTTTATGGAGAACCAGTCTGTGGAGTAGGTTGTGTATGTGAAGAACAGCTCTACACATGAATCTTCAAAGCTGTGGTCCTTAAAATTGCTTTCATCACATCCCTCAGTGTGACTCACTCACTCAGCTGTGCTTGCACTCTAAGCATTCCCAGGCACTGATGAGATGTGGGAATACTACTGGATCAGCCTGTTGTGCAGGATGTGGAGTTTCATGCAGAACTATTTTGATCCAGGAGGGCAGAAATCAATATTCAGACAGGCTTTTTGATGGGCTTCTGTTCTCCTGCTGCTCAGGTATTACATCAAAGTAGGTTATCTTAAAGCAGAAAAGTCTTGCTATGTAGGTTGTCTGAAACTCCTCAGCACTTGAGAAGCCTCTGTGGTCAGAATCCTGGCAAGACCTGAGCTTACAAAAGGAGGGGTACCAAGTGCCTTGGTAGGACACTTTGCTGCACTCCCCACAGAGAGCATCAGATCTGGGAGGGGGGGGTGTGGAGATGGGCCAGGTAACTGTTACAAAATGCTGGATGTTCCTCTTTGCTTCAGTGGTTAGATCAGTCCAGATTGTCACCTGTATGCCCACCACAGTGTCCTTTCCATGCTGGAAGTTTTTGTTCTGTACAAACCAGCACCCTGTGGCAGTGACAGGTTTGGCTGATGGACAGCAAGTCCCTGGCCTGTATCAGAGGCCAGTTGCTGTTTGATGTAAGTCTGAAGGCTGTGTTACATCTGGACACTCTCAGTGCATCCTGGTTCATATCTCTTTATGTATATACTGCTGCTGGAAGTTTGGCAGGATGTAGTTTGGCATAAACCGGGTCAGTGCAAAAGCAGAGTCAGGAGGGAGTGGAACCTTATTTCCTAGTACATCTCTTCACTGTGTCAGGTAGCACAGCTTGTCAGTGCTACCTTATCAGATCCTTTTGATCCAATTGCTGGTTGCACTGAGCTTGTACAACTGTGTTTCCACTGGATTTTGTCCTGCTCTTTCCATTAATCCACTTAAAAAGAAAAAAAAAATCAGCGAATTTGCTTCTGCAAACTTCCTTAAGCTTTCTTTGCCTGAGCAGGTGGTATTAATGTTCTTAGACCCTCTGAAAGAGCCTTGTGTGTTTGTTGATGTGAGAAAGCAAGAGCTGCAGTGCAAGTCTCTGATCCTGCAAATGGATTGCTGAGTCCAGCAGGTAAAAAGTTGCAGCTTGTAAAGCACCTGCCCTTTGAGAGGTGCTGCTCAGAGAATCCCATTTGTGGGATCATCCAATCATGACCTGTTTTCAAATCTTGTTCTGGGGGAAAAAGAAAGTCACCAATATGTCCCATAAACCAGATGCTGCTTTGTAGCTCTCCTTGCACAGGGACCTGTTAGATTGTTGGATTTGCCTGCTGTCTCTGAGGTCAGTATGAGGTCCCCACAGAAACAGTCTCCTCATTGTGCAGCAGTGCTGTTCATTTAAGGAGGAAGATGATGGTTAAACCAGTGCTTTCCCACTGAGGTGGGTGTCAGGATCATGTCAAGCACATCTGTGTCTGTGCACCAATATAAGATGTTTAAGAGTTCAGCCTCTTGTGTGGTGGAGCTGTTGGTGTTTGATTCAAGCCTGACTGACCTGGCGTCCTTTTTTCTCTTCTCCTTTAGTGATGATGGCCAAGGAGAAACCGCCAATAACTGTGGTTGGAGACGTTGGAGGAAGAATTGCCATCATAGTGGTATGAGTGTGACAGGGGCAGTTGGGGGGTGGCTTCCTCACAGCATCTTACCTTGAGCTGCTCTATCCCTGAGAGTAGGAGGGGGATTGCTGGTGTAGGGGTGGGAACATGATTGTTAGACACTGTTTTCTCCAGTTTTGCTGGTGGCTTCGATTATTTCAACTTGCTGTTGAAAACCCTTTGTACTTCAGCACTTTAAGCCCTAAAATCTCCTTGCTCCCTTAATTCTACAAATGTCAGATGTCTGCAAATACTGAATAAATCCAGGACATACAGAATAAACTCCTGAAGTGTTTAAAAAAATAAAAAAAATAAACATAAAAACCCCAACAAATGAAAAAGAAAACTTGCTGAGCTTCTCATACTTGTTGTGCCAGGCTGCAGTGTAAGCAATCAACATGCAGCTCCTACCCCCATGAAAAAACACCTTGCTGATGATAAGCTCTGTGTGTGTGTGTGCATGTGCAGGGACTAATTTGTTTCCAAGACACAGTATTTGTTCTCCACACTAGAAAAAGGATCCCTAAAATAGGGAAATGGCATTTGCAGATTAAAGTCATGCACCTGGGTGTCCTTGCTTCTCACCAGCAGCTGAAGTAGACAGGGATTATATTTTTCATCTGTGTGCATGGCCAAAGCTGCAGTACCTTCCAGATCCACTCCTGCCCTGCAGGCACTGTAAACTTCTGGTTTTGAGGTTCCTTCTGTTTCTCCTCAGGATGACATCATTGATGATGTGGAAAGCTTTGTAGCTGCTGCAGAGATCCTGAAAGAGCGTGGAGCCTACAAGATTTTTGTGATGGCAACTCATGGGCTCCTGTCAGCAGATGCTCCCCGTCTCATAGAGGAATCCTCCATCGACGAGGTGAGCCTGCCTTCTGCAGAGGAGGGGCTGGCTCTGATGACATCCAAACTCACAAACATGTTCTTCCCATGCCACACAGCTCATCTCTGAAATCACTGGTGTAATCAGGTGCTTTCAGTTAGCTGGTTCTTCAGTGGAACAAAAAAAGTGTGTGTGATTAATACTTGTTCAGATCAGGTCTGCTTCCCTGAGTATGTTTTCTCCCTAATGCAGGTATTAGTCATCCCTGCATGGACACTTCCCTTACTGCAGCTGGTGGTGTGTGGCTGCCATCTCACTGTGCAGCCCTTCTCCCTGCCCCTCTCCCCCAGCTGCTGAGGGGCTGCTGGGACATCAAGAGGACAAGATTTCACACCTCACCCTTAGTAACAAACATGTCAGATCCTGTGAGATGAGTGGACCCATCAGCCTGTGTGGAGGTGGCTGTTGGAGAGTGCTGGTTATGCTGGTCCCCTCAACAGATTGACTGTCATGTAGGGGAGACCATTTATTTCAATCCCACAAGGATTTCTCCCCCTGAACTGTGGAACAGCAGGGGCACACCCCTCCTGGAGCTAATCCAGGGTGGTTTCTCGGGGAGAGCGAGTGTTCCAGTGGCACAACTTTCTTTCCTTTCCATCCATAGGTGGTGGTGACCAACACAGTTCCTCACGAGGTGCAGAAGCTGCAGTGCCCCAAGATAAAGACTGTGGATATCAGTTTGATCCTCTCGGAAGCCATCCGGCGGATCCACAACGGCGAGTCCATGGCTTATCTCTTCCGCAACATCACTGTGGATGACTAGACCTGGCTCTGCCCCCGTCCTGGGTTCCATGGGAGAAGGAAATGTGCACGAAAAGGCAATACCATAAAATATAGGCATAACACAACTGTTTATTTTTGTAGGAGCGTGGAGGTTTTCAGGGTCTTTGAGCCATGAGATCTAATAGAAAAAAAGTCAATCTGACCAGCACTTTACAGTTGAATAGAAGAGGCCACTGGCAATGGGGAGGGTTACACCTTAATTAAGAGAGGTGGTGTTGAATTTTTAAGTTCCTTTAATGATTTTTTCTTTTTTTTTTTTTTTTTTTTTTTTTTTTTTTTTTTTTAATTTTTTTTTTATATCATTTTTTTGATTTTCTTTTATTTTTTTTTTTTTTTTTTTTTTTAGTGTGTTATATCTCTTGCCCTGTAGGGGTGGAAAGAAAAGCTAAACAGAAGTAGCTGTCAGCTTATGAGAAGGGAATAGAGACTGTTCATTGCTGTGTGGGCAAGCAAGAGCAGCCTTTGGGGTTGTTTCTGCCTGTGGCTCACCCGAGAGCACAGAAGGGAACGTTCTGCTGGCAGAGCTGAGCAGCACAGCAGCTCCTTGCCAAGTGAGTGGCCTCTCATCTCCTGCACAGCAGAGCAAGGACTTTCATCAGAACTAAGTTAGCGGAACATCCCAAGAGGACAGCTTAGGGCAACCCGTTCGCAGGGCTACTCACATCCTTGTGTCAGGGAGCTGGGAACAAGCTCACGTGTCTCCCAGCAGAGCAGGGAGTGCTAGTTAATGTGTTGGCCTTTTCATTTTGCAAGCTTTTGGATCATTATTGTTCTTCAGTGACAAGTCACATGAGGGTCTTGGTCCTCACTTGAACACTTGTCTGCACTGCAAAGCCAGGCACAATTTTTGGAGTTGCCTGGGGCTGATGAGTTTGTGGCGGAGTCTCGTGGGGAAGGGAAGTTGGAACAATATCTGCTTCTAATGCAGCTGTGCTCTCCAAAACACTAACAACCGAACCTGCAATAAAAAGCGTGAGGTTTTTCAATTTCGGTGCTTCCTGTGAATGCTGTGCCCTCTGAGCAGCTGCTGTGTGTGTTCAGTGGGGCTGTTGGTGTAACCAGGCTCACTTGGCTTGCAGCCTTCTCCCACAGAGAAGTAGGACTTGCTGATCACTCCTGTCTTGAGTGATACTAATTTTTGGGTGGAGGGGACACTTGAGGAAGGAGCACAAGATGCAGGTGGAGGGCTTAGTCTCCAGGATGATATAAGGATAAATTCCCAAACTGTGATCTTCCCCCTTGATGAGACAAACACACTCCAGTAAAACCTACACCGCTTTCTAGCCTGCTGATGTGAGGAACAAATAAAAGCTGCTGGAAGCAGTTGCTTCAACAGCCTAAGAACTGTTTAGTTTTGCTTATCCTTGTTCTACACCTTTCTCTTCCACTCCAGCATCTAAAATATGTATGAGGCCAAGGGGCTGGCAGTGACTGAGCAGGACAAGCTTTGAACACCAGGCAGACAAAGGTACCTCAGCATGGAGTGGTTGGATCAGCGTGGATTAAACCTCCAAGCCACATCCCACGAGGGGTATGCAGGGCTGGATGAGGTCTCAAAGCTGTTGATGGGTTTCCTGCATTTTCAGAGTACCACAAACAAATCCCAGCTGTACTCTGTGGCCACAGTGTGGCTCCTCAGCCTGGTGGGGTAACACTGCTGTGCTGCAAGTATTGAAAGGATTAACTGAAGCATGTGAAGTCCTTGTAGATGTTTGTGTGCCCCCTTGTTCCAAACCAGTACCAGACCATGATCTCCATCCTGAAAGCCAGTGTTAAAAATGTGAGAGGTATTGCTCTTCTCTCCCCTGCTTGTCAGACCTGCCAGGAGCAAGGCCAGGGCTCATTGAGGGCTGTTGGCCCATTCAGGCCTGTTTTAACTGGGCTGTATTTGGGAAGAAACCATGGAACCACAGCACCAGTGAGCAGAGGGTTGTGCTGCTGTCCCTGGGGTCACTGTGGTGAATGGATGTTTTAAGGTCACTTACAGAATCACTGGTAAAAGCAGGTTTAATACAGAAGTGAAAGCTCAACAAAGTTGTTGGCAGCCCCCAGCACCTCCAGCCACTGCACACCCCAGGGCCTCTGCCAAGGTTGCTCAGTTCTCCTCTTCCCTGCACGTCCCACAGGGAGGCAGGACCTGGCATAGGCAGAGCCAGGGCAGCTCCTTGGCTGGTCCAGTGTGTGCCCTCTGCTCAGAAAAGGGCCTTGTTCAGGGTGGTGGGAAAAACAGCAGGAGCTGAGAGCCCCCTGAGGGCCAGCCTGGATTGACATCCCACCACAGCCCCTCCGTGGGATGCGTGGCACCCGAAACCCTTGGGGCTGGGGAGGAACCTTTTGAAATCCAACAAAGGCAAGTGCCAGGTCCTTCATCCAGGATTCCCCAGCACCCACACCTCTGTCCCGAGGGTGCAGCCAGCACGAGGCCACGCAGCAGCACGGACCCTCTGGGCAACAGCGTGGGACTGACAGGTGAGTGCCATGGGGACAGCACTGGAGCCATTCCCTCTGGCTGTCCTAGCCAGGGTCAGTGTGGTGCCCTGGCACCAGACCCATTTAGCCAGCAAACAATCCCTGGGAATGCTCATGTAGCTGTCCTGTCTCCTCCCACTGGTAGCAGGTTCCTGACACTCAAGGAGGCAGCTTCAGGATGGAGCCCCTCTGAAACGCAGTGGCTGCCCAGGGCAGGGAGGGATGTGAGGTAAAGGACACAGACACCCACACCCGCCATCCCAACCTGCCCTCACACCTGTGTCCTCGCTTGGTCAGCACCAAGGGCAGACCCAGGCCCCCTCAGCCTGTCCCCAGTCCCTGAGCTCATGGAGCCAAACTCGAGTACCCCCTGAGAGCCCAAAGGCAAAGGCTGCCCACCCCACAGAGACCCTCCAGCTCCTGCAACCACAGCACCCAGCCCCATGTTGGCCTTGCCACCTGTCCCAGTTCCCATGGGACTGGGCTGCTGTGGGTGCCTCTGGGAGGAATTCCCACAGTGGTGAGTTTTGGGCACTTCCCTCTATGGATTCACTGTTGCCTGATATGAGCTGGCGCTTTTTCCCAGGTGGGAACCCACAAGTAACCCATTTCCCCCATTATTTTGTAACCAGCCAGGGAGTTGGACTGTGCTGGGGTGGGATGGGATGGGGGAGAAACCAGGCTCAGCACCCTGTGATTCCCCCTGCAAACACTGTAATTCCCTGTAGGACATCCCTGGCCCAGGAGCCAGGATCCCCCAGGAGCTCACCCAGCCCTCCTGTGCTCAAGGCTCCAAAGCCTTGCTGGAACAGGGAGATGTCAGCACTCTGACTGCCTGATGGTTGAATCTGCAAGTTCATAAGAGAGTTTCTTGCTGATGGTTTTTGTAAGGACTTGTCTGATGGGTCACTCTGGTTCAAAAGATTTTTCCCAGCATTCAAGTGCTTTACTTCCTAGGCTTGTCTGGAAGCACGTGTTTATCTGCTTTTCCCTGCTTGTATGGCTCTCTGCTTTGGAGCGAGGTGCTGGAAATCCCTGTGTCTATGCCATCAGCAGCAGCCTTCCACCATTCCCACATTTAAAGGAGAAGGGAAACTCTGTCATGCTTCTGAGATCTCAAAAAAGTGAACAGCTGGCAGTGCAACCTCTCTGGGCCTGATCTCCCAGAGTGTTCCAGAACGGCCCAGCGTGTGAGGACATGGATCACCTCTCCACAGGGCACAGCTCTCCTGGGGGGGCACAGCTCACCCTGCAAGGGGCACCTGGGGCATGGGCTGCCCAATGTGAGCTGTCCCCGGGGTCATTTTGGGGCTGAAAATGGTAAAGCTGAAGGTGCCTCAGCACATGGATTCCACTGGCTGCCAGGACCTGGGCATGCCAGCAGTGAGGGACAATGGGGATGTTCCACAGAGGGCTGGGCTGCTGCTGTGTAACAATGGGTGACCTGTGCCAGGGTGGGCCATCACCTTGAAACAGGGGACACCATAAACAGAGCCACATGTAGAAAGGAACGAGGGGGAGACCGCAGGGGAAGGAGCCTGTCAGCTGCGTACCTTTGCTCTACCTCCTGCCACACCTCCTATCACCTGCCATCCCACTGCTCCTGTCTGGAGCAGTAGCACAAAAGGCCGTTGCCCACAGCAGGTCTGTGTTTTTGGACAGGTCAGCAGCCATGGCAGAGCTCACCCTGGGCCAGCTGCTGGATTCGGCCATCGGGATGCCCAAGACTGAGCCCATCAACTTCGAGCAACTGCGCAACCTGCTGAACGGGGTGCTTGTGAACCTGGGCCTGCGGGATCTGGTCATCCAGGAGAGTGGGGAACCCCCAGAGGGGGCCCCGACAATCCCCCCAGCTGCCTCTATGGCTGCTGACCTTGAGGAGTTAAAGCAGAGAACGGAAGCCAATGAAAGAGAAATCGCTGAGGTAGAGGCTCTTCCCAGCCCCCTCCTCTGGGGTCTGCACCACTGGGCAGCTGCTGCCCCTTCTTGGTAGCTGAAGATGTGATGGAGGCCCAGCAGTGTCCTGTGCCAGCCTGTCCTGTGTCCTGCGCTGCCCCTGGCTCTGTGCAGATCATAGTGGGGGGAAGGACCTGCTCCCCAGCAACCCTGCCCTGGGGCTCACCCTGCCATCCCCCTCTCCTAGGTCAGGGCTCTTTGCGAGCAGCTCCGTGTGGAGATCAACGAGGTGAAGGAGCAGCAGTCCCATATGGAGGAGAACATGCAGAAGATGCAGGAGACTCTGGACATGGTGAACTGCCAGTGGTGCCCCTGGGAGCTGCCCCTTACCGTGTTGCCCTGCTACCCTGCTCTACAGCCCTTGGTGGCTCCCAGCGTGAAGGGCACCAGGAGGGAAGAGTGGGAAGAGTGTCCCCAGAGTGGAATGTGCCAACCCACCCAGAGCTCCCCCTCCCCAGAGCACTGCCCCAGGGAGGGCAGAAGGGCACCTCTGCCTGCAGGTCAGACCAGTGGTAGAGGTCACTGCCTGCCTCAGTCAGGGATGCTGAAGCACTCGTGAACTAAACAGCCACCAGAAAAGTAAAGTGGGTGCTGGGAAGGAGGGGAGATAAAGATCCACCTGTGCAATACAGCCACAGCCCCTGGGCACAGCCCTGCCCAGAGTCCCTCTGCCCTGTGCCTGAGCTAATGTGTAGATGTTCCTTTTAAATCCTGCTCCCGTGTTCTGACTCCTGTCCCTCTCCTCGCCCCACTCCAGGCAAACTTGGAGGATATGGCAGAGAACCTCCACAATGAGCTGACAGACCCTGTCATGGACACTGTCACGGTACATCCCTGAGCACACCCGGGCCCTGCTCCAGGATGTGGCTGCACCCCCAGTGCACCCTGTCCCCCCACATCAGGGGATGGGCAGCAATGCTGGGGGGGTCCATGCTCCTCTGGATCCCGTGGAGGGTGACAAAGATGATTTGGGACCTGGAACATCTGTCTCCTGAGGAAAGGCTGAGGGAGCTGGGCCTCTTCAGCCTTGAGAAGGCTGAGAGGGAGCCAAGGCTGGGAGGGTGGTGCTGAGCATCTAGGGGGATCTGTACCTCAGTTTCCCCAGGAAAAGCTGGGTGGGGAGGCTGGCTTGGGGATGCTGAATGTAGCCCCATGTTGTAGCCATCCCACTGTCTCCTTCCCAGTCTTCCATGAAGGACATTATGGGGGAGGATGGAGAGGTCCCCCCAGACTGGCAGCAGGTCCCCCCGGACTGGCAGCAGGTCCCCCCAGACTGGCAGCAGGGGCCTGGCATGCGCTCACACCCCTGGGAGAACCAGGGGCTGATTGTCATCGGCAATGAAAGTACGTCTGGGCAGGCCTGGGGAGGGGATCCAGTGGGTGGGAGGGGCACAGCGGGGCAGGCAGGGGGCCTGTGGACTGCTGGGTTTTCCCCCAGCTGTGTTCCCCAGGGCTCCCCCAACCCCAGAGAGTTCCCCCTGTTCTCTTCTTCCAGTTGTCCTCGCAGAGAGGTTCAGGGCATCCTCACCAAGGCAGCGGGATACCCGGGCCCCCAGCCCTATGCCCTCAAAAGCCACAGACGGGGCACAGAGCAGAGGGAAGGATTTGCCACCTGGGGTCACGAGCAGCCCTCGAGTCTCCTTCATGGCAAGTGACATGGGATGGAACGACATGGGACGGAACAGCATGGGACCGATCAAGGACGAAGAGATTCAGATGGGCATCTCCAAGGGAGCGGCTCTTCCCAGCCCCAAGGCATGGAGCAAAGGGAAGAACTTGCCCCATGGGGCTGTGAGCAGCCCCCGAGTGTCCTTCATGGAAAGCGATATGGGATGGAATGACACGGGACAGGTCCAGGATGAAGAGATCAAGATGGGCATCTCCAAGGGAGCGGCTGTTCGAAGCTCAAGGGCATGGAGCAGAGAGAAGAACTTGCTGCACGGGGTCACGAGCAGCCCCCGAGTGTCCTTCGTGGAAAGTGACGTGGGATGGGATCAGAGCGGGGATGATGAGGAGATCAAGACAAGCATCTCAAAGGCAGAGGCTCTTCCCAGCCTCCTGGATGTTCCCCCTGAGATGAAGGACGTGAAACATATCAAGGACGAAGAGATCAAGATGAGAATCTCCAAGGCAGAGTCTCTTCCCAGGCCCCTGGGTTCTCCCCCTGAGATGAGCGACATGGAGCGGATCAAGGATGAAGAAATTGAGATGAGCTTCTCTAAGGTAGACTCTTCCCAGCCCCCTGGGTGCTCCCTCTTGGATGCCCCCTCCCCTGGGGTCTGCACCACCGTTGTGCTGCCCTTAGACCAAGGCCTGGTTTAAACCCAAGCTCACAGCAGCACAGGGAGCTTCACTGAGAGAAGGGGGTGGAGTTTTGGGGGCAAGAGCTGGGGCTGAAACACTGCTCTGCATGCTCAGACAAAGAGTTTGGATGGCAGTGTCACTGCCCTGAGAGTGCATCCAGGATCCCCTGGCATCCACGCCCCCATCCCAACGAAGGCAGCACGAGGCCACCCAGCATCACAGAGCCACTGGATCCCAGCTGAGAGTGTGGCTGGGACTGACAGGTGAGTGCCACGGGAACAGCGATGGCTTCGGGGACAGCACTGGCCCCACTTCCTCCACAGGGCCCATGTGGGGCCCTAGCATCAGACCCATTTATCTGCTGATTGAACCGTGGGGATGCTGGTGATGGAGCTGTGCTGTCTCCTCCCAGTGGCAGCAGGTCCCGGACAGCAAAGGAGGCACAAGGAAGGGGCAGCTTCAGGACGGAGCCCTCTGGGATGTGAGTACAAAGCTTTCCTGATGAGTGTAGGGGACAGGGGATGAGTGTAGGGGACAGGGGATGGCAGGTCATCCCCCCAGGCAGGGCTGTGACAGTGCCAGAGCCGGGCATGACCTGCTCTCCTGGCACGGCTCAGGGGGGTCCTGAGCACTGACCAAGCGAGGACACGGGTGTGAGGGCTGGTTGGGATGGCAGGTGTGGTGCCACCTCACCTCCCTGCCTGGCCTGGGCAGCCACGAGCAGCCCAAGCATTTTGGAGACACCAGCAGGACCCGAGGCTTTTGGGCACTTCCCTGCAGATTCACTGTTGCCTGGTATGAGCTGGAGCTTCTCCCCCGGAAAATAACTCACCTCCCCTATCGCCCCCCTTTATTTTGTAACCAGCCAGTGGGTTGGGCTGTGCTGGGGTGGGGTAGAAACCATGCTCAGCACCCCGCGATTCCCCCTACGAACACTGTAACTCCCTGCAGCGATGTGCCTGGCACTGGCTGCTGCCTGCACAGGCGGGGCTGCATCACCCCCGGAGCTCACCCAGCCCTTTTCTTCGCATTTTAGGAAGCTCCTCAAGGTGTCCTCTCCCGACTTCTTGCCCAGAGACCAGCCCTTCACCATGCAGCTTCCTGGCCCGTGAGTATCAGCGGCACCGGTGCCTCTTGGGGTGTGTGGGTGGGACAGGGGCAGGGGGATGTTGGCAGTGCCCTGCTGTGGCAGGGATGGCTCGTTTGGCCCCTGTCACCCACCCGTGTCTCCTGCCCTCTCCAGGCCCTCTCCACCCGGGTCTCCTGCCCTCCCTGGGCTCTCTCCACCCGGATCTCCTGCCCGCTCCAGGCGCTCCGATATCATCCCCTACACGCCGCCGCCGTCCCCCGGCCTCACGGGCCGCCTGCCCCCCATCGTCAAACAGTACCAGGAGCACGGACAAAGGTCGGGACGTGGGCCCTGGGGGTGTGGGGGAGCCCTGCCCAGCAAGGAGAGCTCTTCTCTGGGTGGAGGCGGAGGGGCCCGGGGGCGCCGGCAGGAGAGAGGGGCTGCGGAGGGTCAGAAGGTTTTACAGCCCCACCCTGTCTAGCCCGGGTCTGTCTCGATGGCACTGAAGCCACATGTGGCGAGTTGCGTCTGGTCTCTGCCTGAGCTCAGGCTTGGTGGGGGCTCGGGTGCCTCCTGTGAATGAGTTCCCAAAACCAAGCCCTGCGGCTGGGACAGCCCAGCTCCTGCCTCCTGGCGTCCCCTGCGGAGGGCACAGGTCCTGCCGTGGCCGCGGGTCCGTCCGGGGCTGTGGGGAGAGGGCAGATCCCTGCAGGGCTGGACGGGCACGGGTCTCCTGCAGCAGCTGGAAGGGAGCCGGGAGCCCCCCAGGGAGCCCCCGCTGTCCCCCTCCCTGGCATAGCAGGGTGAAACACGGGGTGCCACGGTGCTGAGCACTGAGCATCCCTGTGCCCCACCCCACAGGGAGCAGGCAGAGGGGTATTCCCGCAGATCCCCCATGTACTGTGGGGGCCGGCACACCAGCATCTGCCCAGTGCAGCCGATGGAGCCCCTCCTCCCAGACCCCAGCAAGGTAGGGATGATGAAGATGGGATTATAGGCTGGGGCAGCCGAGGCGGGGAGGGTGATGCTGAGCGTCCTGGGGGGATCCGTGCCTCAGTTCCCCCCGGAAGAGCTGAGCAGGGAGGCTGGCTTAGGGATGCTGAATGCAGCCCAGAGTTCCAGCCATCCCCCTCTCTCTTTCCCAGCCCGGCGTGTTTGACCTGGTGGGCAGGGATGGAATCGTCTACCGGGGCCGGCAGTGCAGGAGGACTCCTATGGGGTCCTGGATGGAAGGAGCAACCTATTCCAATCTGCAGTAAAGAGCTACAAGCAGCCAAGCACCTGTGCTTCCTGAGTGGAGTGGCCTTGGATCAGGATCTTTCCTTCTTGAACAAGGAGGGGCTGCTGGAGGAGCTGAAAACAGCACCTCCCAGGGTCTGTGTCAGCCCCAGGCTCCCCCTGGCACCCCCTGGCCCCTGCCAGGGGACCCTTTGGCCCCAAAGGAGGTCTGGGGGGGGCCGAGTGGTGCCGCAGAAGGAGGATGTTCCTTTGACTCCGGGGAGGCAGTGGGAAAGGGGGGGGTCTCAGTGGGAAGAGCAGCAGCAGGACATGGTTTAATGTCAGAAGCTAATCCCACCCCAAGCCCGCTGGTTTGCTATCGATTATCCCATGGGATGAGCATCACCGGGCTGCTTTCTTTATCTCCAAGCGAAGGAAGCCCCTTGTCCCTCTCCCCTTTGTCACCCCCTCCGTCCCTCTCCATCAACGGAAAGAGGAAGGCACGAACCCCGCTGCTTCCCACCTCCAGACGCGAGCACGTAACCTGTCCCTGCCCCCCTGGGGGGAACACGCCCCCTCCTTTCCCTTATGCCACCCCCAGAGATCAGCGCGCTGCTTTCCCCAGCCAGCTGCTTTCCCCCCTCCGTGCCAGCGCGGGGGAGCCGGGGGGTGTCACGGCTGGACACACGTGGCCGGGGTTGTCCCCACAGCACACCGGCAACGACACGCGGCGGAGGGGGGGACACAAAGCCGGTGGCACCTCTCGGATGAGTGGGAGGGTGAGAAACACCGAGGGGAACCCCAGAGGCAGCCAGGGGGGACCCAGAGCTTACGGGGAACATCCCCTCAACCCCTGTGGTGTGTCCCCGGGGGCTGCCCCATGGAAACCTTGCTCTCCTGGTGAATATTCTCCTCAAACTGCAGGGGGAAGCCCAAAAACCTTCTGCCACACAGACTCCATCCCTTCCACCCTACTGTGCTCCAGAGGCACCTTAGTCTGTAGGGAGCCCCCCCCCCCCCGAATGTTTTCCTTGGTGGGTTTGCTTTTTCAGGGGGGAAAAATTGGATGCTCAAAACGTGCTTTGGGGGTGCTGAGGTGGATACAGCAGGATCTGGGGTCCCCCCAGTGCCACCTCCAGTAGGATAACTGGGAGCACTCTGAGCAAACCACCAGGCACCAGAGCAGAGCCATCAAAGAACCATCCTGCACCCCTGGGTGGGGCTGAGGGGCTGAGAAACACGCTGGGGACTAATTGCATTTTCAGGATATGGCCCAGCTGGGGGGATCCCTTTGGCACTCATCATCCCTCCCGCTCAGCACCTCCCACCCCCTGCCCCATCTGCAGCCCCTGGCACCCAGCTGCACCCTGTTAACACCCCCACCCTCCTGTACCCCCCTAAACACACACCAGCCTCACATCCCTCCTTGGGTGCTCTCTGTGCTGCTGGAGCAGGTGAGTAGCCCCAGATGGGGGATTTTTTTAGCCTTTTCTCCTTGGAGGTTGTGCCATCCTGGGGGTGTCTCCATCCCTGGGGGGGTGCTTTGCTACTGTGCTTTGAGCCCCCCAGCCCTTCCTGGCATCTCCAGATCTGCTGTGTTCCCATTTTGGGGGTTGTTACCCTAGTTGCTTGTTGTGTGGCCTTGGGCTGGTGGCCCTTCTGCAGTGGGGGACAGTCAGAGGGCATCACCCCCAGCACAGGGTTTCCCCAAAAGCCTGGCAGCCCCTGAGTGTCCCAACAGTGCTGAGGCCTGGGGGGCTCATCACATGGGTGGGGATGGGGCAGTTTGCAGGCTGTGAGATTTTGTGAGGGGACAAGGTGGGGTTTGGGCTGTACCCCCTGGCACAGGGGGGTCCTCACTGTGCTGGCACAGCACCTCCATGGCTTTGAGGGTGCTGGGGGTCTCCCCTTCCCTCTGCCCCCCTCTTTGGGGATGGCTGCAGTGGTTTGGGGAGGCAGAGCGTGGGACTTGGGGCAGCTCCGGAGGGGGGGGGCAGTCCCCACTGGTGACACTGTAGCACGGGGGGGTTGTCTCCCCCATTCTCAGTGCCCAGCCAGGGACATCCTTCCCAGGAGAGAGAAAAGGCAGGGACAGCTGGTGTTGAAAAAGTGATTTTGTTTTTGTTTTGGTATTTTTTTTTTTATTATTTTTAAATTAATAAAAAACCTTCAACCTGTTTTTTTGCTGGTTTTTTCCTTCTTTTTTTTTTTTTTTTTTTTTTTTTTTTTTTTTTTTTTAAGCAAGATTGATTTGAAAACTAAAAAAAACCCCCAACCCCCCAACTCTCCCTGGGGAAGCGCCATGTATGGCAGTTGCAGGGATGGAGGGGGCATCACCTTGATAATTCCCCAGGCCCTGGGGGTGCTGAGGGAGGGAGGGAGGAAGGATAGGGTTGGGGAGAAGTCCAGGGGGGGTCTGTGCAAGAAGCTGGGCTGAATTTCAGAAGCCAGAGGAGAGGCTGGTTTGCTCTGGGCACTGTGACAAGTGTCCAGGAAATCCAGAGCTGGGGGGAGAGGGGTGTTCAGTGGCTCTGTGTCCCCATGGCTGTGATGTGGGGTGCTGACAGCCACCTCCATCCATTCATTTTTGTTATTCCTGTCCCCCCCCCTTCCCTCTCCTGCCCTGATGTAGGGATGCCGGGTGGGGGTAGAGCCATAGGGAAACGTCCCCCCAGACACCCAGCAGCTGCCTCCACACTGCTACTCCTTCTCTCTGGATTTATATACATTAGATATATTTATATATTATAGTTATATATTTAAAAAAAAACAGGGGGGGAGGGGAGGAGAAAAGACCAGCCAGCGACTCTTGCAGAGGCACTCAGAGGCTGGTGCCCTCCCCAGCAGCACGTGCTCCAAACCCCCCCCCCCTTAAAAATAATAATAAAACCTAGAAAATTATTCCAGTGCGTTTCTTGGCGAGCCCCTGCTCCCAACGCCCCGGCCCAGACCCCCCTCCCCCTTCCCTCAAACCCTCCCCCCAACCCTCCTCCAACCCCAGTCTTATCTCTGGCCGTCCATGGTGGCCACGGCTTTCTGTGGGGGGGCTGCAGGCGGGGGGGCAGGGGGCCAGGAGGGCTGCGGGTGGTGCAGGTGGTGGGCGAGGCCGTGGGTGGTGGGCGAGGACGGGGGCAGCCAGGTGGGCTGGTGGCTGGGGGGCGAGGAGGCCCAGAAGGGGCTGAAGCTGCCCGGGGGGGAGCAGGCCATGGAGGTGATGGGGCTGTTGCTGCTCTGGAGGCTCTCCGAGGTCCGCAGCTTGGAGAACATGGCCAGCGCGTCCGGGAAGTTGGGCGGCGTGGCCGGCGTGTTGCTGGGGGTGCACATCTGCGGGGCACGGGAGAAAGGGGGGTGTCAGGTCAGTCAGAGAGGCTTTTGGGGGGTGTCCCAGCCCACCCACAGTAGCCAGAGCCATCGCCTTTCACCCATCGTGTTTCACCACCACTAGGGATCCTGCCTGTATCCCATGCCTGGCACCCCCCCAGATCCCAGGGATGCTCAGAGCCCAGGACTGGGGTTTCTGGCCCTTGAGGGTCTGCGTGGCTCCCACAAAGCTCCCTGGGGAGTGTCTCCAGTCAATCTGGGAAGGACATTCTGGACCATCCAGGATGCTCAAAGCCCAGGGATGAGGCAGGTTTGGGGAGCAGCAGGGACAGGGCTGATGCAAAAGGATGCAGTGTGATGGGTGGGGAGGGTGTTGGGGTCCCCCCCGGCCCTGCAAGACCCTCTTTCACCCAGTTCCTTGACCCTTCTTCCCCTTTGCACCCTGCTTTGGCAGGGAGAGCAAAAGGCAGGCAGTGCCCCTCAAGGCCCCCCCAGTTCCTGGTACAGCCCCTGCCTTCTGCGTATCCAGCTAAATTTAGCACCTGGACAGTGATGGATTTGGGCCTTTTTCCAGCCAATCTCCCGAGCTGAGGAAAATCCATCAGGTGGGACCCAGCCTAGCACTGGGGCTCAGGGGCTGGCACAGGGAACCCCCAGTTCAGCAAAGCACTTGTTAAATTGAGTACTGAGGGTGATAAAAGGGGGATGTGGGTGTGTGTGCAAACTCCCATGAGGCTGCACACATAGGGAAGGGGTATGGGCAGGGAGGGCACATGTGGGCAGGGGGATGCACTGCCAGAGGATGCTTGGACATGGGGGTGGTGCATGCATAGTGGGGGCTTCACCCCTCTGGGTTAAACCCATTCCAAATCCCTGTGGCCCTCAGGGAGCCACAGCTCCTGTCAGATGCTTGTGGGGACTTTGAGCAGAGTTAAGGGGCTTGGGCAGCATCTGCTGCCTTTAGCAATGGGGGATCGAGGGGAGTTTCTGATGGTGAATAGCTCCTGCATTTCCCCTTTCCTGGGATTTGTCCCTGGCTGGTGCTCAGCAGCCCCCTGATGCTCCCCAGCACAGGCCAACATCTAAATCCCTGTTATAGGTTCGCCCTCATCCCCGTCCCAGCCACCCTTAGGGATGCAGGGATCAGAGGAGCAATGGCCAAACCTGGTTGCCAGTCTATTTGAAGTTGGGGTGCTCTGTGCTGGCTGTGGGATGGATGAGCTCCCATCAACCTGCAGAGCTGGGACACCCCAAAAATGCAATCACGGCCAGGCTGGCACTGAATGGGTTTGTGGTGAACCAGGGATGTTCCTCCACAGAACTCATTTCGGAGCTCAGCTTGAAGTGGTGCTGATCCAGCTTTTTTTTTTTTTTAAATAACCTATACATTTGGCAGCATCTGAAAAGATACTTGTTGCAAAAAAAAAAAAAAAAATGTAATTTACCCTGTTTTGAAAAAAACCCAATCACCACCAGAGCCATACAAACACACCCCAACTGCCAGCCCTGGACTGAGGTTGGATGTGATGCTGGAGGGGGGACACAGCTCTGAGCTTCTGGGGTGGTGTTTGCCAGATTAATTTAAAACATTAATTAAAAAAAAAAAAGAATTGTCATGTAATTATTGCCTTCTTTCCCCAACACTTGTGGAGGAGCTCTGAGGGTCGATCCCACCATAAGCAGCCACACCGACACCCCAAACAGCTCTGGGGAATCCCAGTCCCACAGCCTGGAACCTGCAGGGGTTTGGAGGGGTTTGGGAAGTTCCCCCCCTCCACAGGGGTGACGGTGATGAGCTGCCCCACTCTGAATTGTGGCTGCTGCTCTCACAGCTTTGTTCCCTGACGCTTGAAAAAGAAATAGAAACCGCAAGCACAAAGCTCCTCATCTCACCCCTGCCCTGAGCCGTGTGGGGCATTTCAGACTGCAGGAATCAGGGTGCTGGGAAGGGGACAAACAGTAAAAAAAAAAAATAAATCCTAAAAGTGGGAGTATCTGGGGAGAAGGTGAAAGGTATTTTTACACCACGTGGGGCACACGGTGTTAGGAAAACACACAGCTGGGGTGGGGGAGACTTGACCAGCTCTGGACTCTCCACGCTGGGCTGGATGGGGGTGTCATGTTTGGGGTGGGTGGTGGGTCTCACTCGGCCCTGGGGAGCTCAGGGATAGGGCTGGGATGGGTTTCATCAGCGCTGCTTTGCATTCTGCTTCCGGCAGCCGCCCAGGAATCGCCCCACCAGGCTTTTGGTGTGAAAACACAGCGAGGCCTTGGATCTGCCGGCAGCTTTCCCGTCCCCCTTCCCACCGGGAACCGAGGTTTTCCATGAAACGACCCCTTTGCAAACGCCCAGAGGTGGCAAATAAAACGTGCAAGGGGGAGGGGGAATTAAAATAAAAGGGGGTTTCAGTGGGAGCCGGCCGGCAAAATGACTTTCTCTGAGGGGCAGAGAGCTCTCGCTGCCGGCAGTGCCTGGCCGGCTGGAGATTCCCTGGCAGCGTGAGAAAAGGAGGAAAATTCGGCTTAACCCACATCCACCCCTTCCCCCGCGCACGGCCCTTTCAGTTCCCTCACCGGGGGAGAAAAAAAAAACAAATTCAAAAACCCCAAGAAACACAACACAAAACACCCGGAGGGGGATAACTTCCTCCCTTCGGCCAAGGGGGATGTGCCCTCGGCCAAGGTCAAGTGGTGTTTGGGGGGAAGGAGGAGGCGGAGGGGGGGACAGACGTGGCCCCCCCCGGGCTGGGGGAGCCGAACTTCCAGCGCGAGCATCGCGGAGACAAACTATTTCCTGGCAGACATTTTAGCTCGTGTTTACATTCTCCGGCTGCGTGTTCCTGCGGGCGCAGAGCAATATGGCTGGCAGGGGAGCTGACAGCTCCGCGGGCCGGGGGGCTGCACGACCCTCGGGGGCCGCCCCGAGACGGGGGCTGCTGGTCTGGGGGGTCCTGAGCCACGTGGTGCTTGTAGGTGTGGGGGGGCCGGGGGGGCCGGTTGGCCTTGGGGGAAGGTTTAAAGGTGTTTTTTGGGGACGGGGGATGTTTGGGAGGGGATGGAGCGGTGCAGGGGTGAGGAGGGGGGCCGGGGTCCCACTTACCATCTGGGGGGGGTGGTGGCTGCTGGGAATGTTGGTCTCCTGGAAGAAGGCGCTCAGGGCTGTCTGTGGGGACAAGCTGTCAGCTCCAGCCCACCCGAGACAAAGGGGGAAGGAACACAGGGCTGTCTGTGGGGACAAGCTGTCAGCTCCAGCCCACCCGAGACAAAGGGGGAAGGAACACACGGGCCCCCCAACGCCCACCCCGCAGCCCCCTCCTCGACCCCAACCCCGTGGGATTCCCCCCCGGGGGGCATCCAGGGGTGCCCCCCACCCACAACCCCTCCAGGCCTAGGGCAGGGGGAGGCTGGGGCTGCCCTTCGCCGACCCACTGGGGGTCGTGTCCCACTCACACAGGGGCTCCCCACGCGCGGGGGGGACACCCCAACCCCCTTGTTTACACGTCCCCCCCCTCCCAGCGGGCCCCCCACCCCCAGATCGAAGGGGAGGGAGGGGCCGGGGCGCTGGGCCGCAGCTCGGGTTACGGCCTGGATATAAATAGAACCGGCGGAGCTCCGAGCCGGTCCCCCCCGCCGCGTATGTGCGGGGGAGGGGGGGGCAGGACCCCCCAAAACCCGGCCACGCGTGTCCGTGGGCCGCGGCCGGGCCGGCCTGGCCCCCCCTCCTTCCGCCCCGCGGCTCGGCGGAGTGTGGATTGGGATTTGAGGTATCCCGGTGCAGGGGGAGAGGGAAGGGGGTATCCCGATCCGTGCCAGCGTTGGGGGGGGGGGGCCCATCCCCGTACCTCGAACTGCCAGTGTGCCGCCTGCAGCAGCTGCTTGGCCTGGTCGGCGGCGCAGCCGGCCGCCAGCACGAACTGGTTGATCATCACCTGGTGCCGCAGCTCCTCCATGTTCACCGACATGGCGGGGGCGGCCCCGGCGCGGCCCCAGCCCCGCACGGCCCGGCCCGGCCCCGCAGCGCCCGGAGCGCCCCGCGCCCGCCGCGCCCGCCCGCCGACACCGCGGGCAGCGGGGGGCGCCGCGGCCCCGCCCCCCCGCGCCCATTGGCCGGGCCCGGGCCCCGCGCCCCGCCCAGCGCCCCGCTCGAACCTTCCAGCTGCGCCGGCGCCCCCCCATTGGCCGCCGCCTGTGTTTTGGCTGCGGGCGGCGCCACCATTGGCCGGCGGGAGGCGGAGAAGGAGCGGCGCGGGCGCTGATTGGCTGCGTGGGGAGCGGGGGGGGGGTGTGAGTGTGAGGCGTTGGTGACGTCACGTTCATTGAGGACGTTCATTGAGAGGCGCGGGACGGGCTCGTGGGGGGGGGTTGTCATTGTAGGGGGGTTATTGAGGGGGAGGTTCATTGAGAGGGGAGGGAGGGGAGGGGAGGTCATTGTAGGGGGGAGGTCATTGGGGGGGTCTTAAAGGGGAGGTTCTTGAGGCGGAGGTTCACTGAGAGGGGTCTCATTGTAGGGGAAGTTCATTGAGAGGGGGGTTCATTGAGGGGGGGCAGTGAGGGGAGGGGGGTTCTTTGTAGGGTGGATTCATTGTAGGGGGGGTTCGTTGAGGGGGAGGTTCATTGAGAGCGGAGTTCATTGAGGGGAGGGCCCATTGAGGGGAAGGGGACTTATTGTAAGGGGGGTCATTGAGAGGGGGGTTCGTTGAGGGAGGGGCTCATTGTAGAGGGAGGTTCATTGAGGGGAGGGGGGCTCATTGTGGGGGGGTTCATTGTGGGGCGGTCATTGTAAGGGGAGGTCACAGTGGGGGAGGTTCATTGTAAGGGTGGTTATTGAGGGGGAGGTTCATTGAGGGGGTCTCATTGTAGGGGAAGTTCATTGAGAGGGGGGTTTGTCAAGGGAGGGGGCTCATTGTAGCGGGGGTTCATTGTTAGGGGGATTATTGAGGGGGAGGTTCATTGTAGGGGAAGTTCATCGAGAGGGGTTTCATTGAGGGGGGGCTCATTGTAGAGGGGTTCATTGGGGGAGAGGTTCATTGTAGGGAGGGCTTCATTGAGAGGAGGGGGGCTCACTGTAGGGGAGGTTGATTAAGGGGGGGGTTCACCGAGGTGGGAGTTCATTGAAGGGGGACTCTGCTGCCCTGAGGGTACCCCAGGCAGGGGGGGCTGCTCCCATGGGGGCTTCCCCGGAACCCCCTGCCTTGGCTCCCCCCAGCAAGGCTCCCCCATTCCCTCAACAAGGCTCTCCCAGCACCCTCCTTGCCCTCCTTCCCTGTTATCC
Source organism: Pipra filicauda (assembly GCF_003945595.2). Taxonomy (NCBI): domain Eukaryota; kingdom Metazoa; phylum Chordata; class Aves; order Passeriformes; family Pipridae; genus Pipra; species Pipra filicauda. Next base: position 7,460,097 of record NW_024104987.1, on the reverse strand, counting down.
CCGGGACAGGGACCCTAACCTGATGCTGGGGGGCAGGAGGGAGGACCCAGCCTCAGTTCATCCCCATACCCTTCTCCTATGAAGGCCTCAGCATGAGGGGCTCAGGGAACCTCCAAGTTTTGGGGGCATTGGGATTTTTTGGTAATGGTTTAAAATCCTGGTGACTCTGAGCTTCAGTCTCAGCCTGCAAGGGTGAGCTCTCCCCTGGGTGTTCCCCCCTGCTGGGTTTGGGGACTGAGTGGGACCAGTGTGATAAGAGCCTTGAAGTGTTTTAATTAAAAAAAGAAAATTGGCATTTAAACCCCGAACGAACAAACCAGGGACTTTGCAAATGGACGGTGTGAAAATATATTGAGCTGGAGAGAGCCATTGCAGGTTTGGATGTGGCTGTGGTGACCAGCCAGCCAAGGGAGAGGGAATGAGGAGGTGGAGGAATGGAAACTTGAAGCAGCATCTGCAGCCAGTTGTACCCAGCAGTTGGTGTGTGAGGGTCCATGTGGGGCTTCTGCAAAGCCCTGGTGGTCCCATGGAGATGAGGTCCAGCAGGCAGGGATGTGATGGAGAAGCAATGCCAGTGTGTGTTTCCCCAGACTGGATACCATCCCAGGATGTTCAGGGGGATCCCAGTCACCAGGTTGCAGCAATGTTTACGGAGGGCCCTGCTTGCCCAGGTGAGAATTTGGAGGTGGCTTCATCCTCCTGGGGCAAAGCCAGCCCCGAGGCAGGCGGAGGAGTGAGAGGAGCAATTCCAGATGCCAGAATCCCAAACCCACCTGCCTCCTGCACGCAGCCCTGGAGAGCTCTCAGAACCTCCTGCTTGCCAAAACCACCCACTCGTGCACAGCTTTGAGCTGAGTTAGCAAAGCTGGGAGGAACCTGCCTCGTGTAGTGCCTGCCTGGGAAACCCATGGGAACGCTTCTCGTGAGCCCTTGGCATCCGAGGCTGTGACAAAACAGTGTTTGTGACACTTGGAAAAGTCAGCAGGACCTTCAGTCCTTGAAAATGAACCCCTTTTTTGGGGCAGCACTTGCAGCAAGGGCAGGATTGGCTGTCTTCCCTTCCTGCTCAGATGCTCTTCCATTCCCCAGCTGCCCAGCTGGGATCCCCAGGGGTCTGGAGTCACCCCTCCAGGCAGGGGGGAGGCTCCCAGCACCTTCCCAGCCAGGAGCTGGGGAACCAAGGACACAGCAGCCCTCGCGTGGGCTCAGCACCCACTAATGAAGGGCCACCTCCCCCACAGCCATTGCCTCCTGCGGGGCTGCACAGGCTGGGAGCAGAGCCAGCCGGGGGGGGGGAGAGGGCTTGGTGGCTCCACAGCATGTGCCAGTGACTGCTGGGGGAACTGGGAGTGCACTGGGAATGGACTGGGTGTACAGACAGACGTTTGCTGCTGCTCACTCTTCTCTTCAACCTTAACCACTGTGCTCTCCTGTAACTCAGTTTCCCTCTCAGCACAAGGAGGCAGGAGCAGGATCCTCCTTCCCTGCCAAACGCACACCCCAAGTCCCAAAGCGGGGCAGTGTGAACTTCAGACTTGCATCTTTTCCAGCAGCAGGTGCATTTTTGGGTCAAATGTGTTTTTTCTGGGTTCCCTCTCTGGCCCCGTTGGGGTTTGTCCTGGCTTTATGTCTGCTGGGATCTGGGAATACGTCTGGGCAGAGCTGGGAGGGAACCTGCCCTCGAAGCCATATCACCACCCAGCTCCTGCCAGTGCTCCCGCGCTCCACTGCGGCACTGTCCTACAAAATCCTCTGCTGCAGTAATCGCTGGGAAAAAAAAAACACGAGCCCTGCGTGCAGGCAGCAGCTCTGCCTGTAATGACTGCTGGGCTGTGGATCTGCACGGGGATAACTTTGAATTATTGTCTGCACTAAAACCCTGCAGTCTGGTGTGTGCCGGTAATGAAATGTTCTGGCTCGTGTTTCCCCGCTGTCAGTGCTGGCTGGAGCGAGGCAGGGGAGCGGGACTGGCAGCTCAGCAGTGCAGGGATGTGCTACATTTGTAAGTGATTCGTGTCCAGAACAGGCTCCCCAAAAGGTGTGTTGGGGTGAACGGGGATCAGCCCCTGGGGTCTCAGGATTCCCGGGTGGGTGCCAGCACTGAGAGCTGGAGCAGGCTCCCGGTGCTGATGTCGCCCTTTGCTCCTCATAGAACTATTTAGGTTGGAAAAGACCTTTAAGATCATGGAGTCCAAGTCCTTTTCTTTGGCCGATGCTCCCACTGGCACCTAGCCCAGGTGTGACATCCCACAGCACGGACACGGTGTCACTGCTGGGGCTGTGGCTCCTGGTGTGACAGTGACAGACTGACAAAGGGGATACAAAGCCACCCCTTGGCTTCCCGTGGTGTGTGGCTGCTCTTTGTTTTGGCTTTTCTCAGCTGCCTTTGGGGCTGTGCGTGTAGGAAGCAGTTGGGGAGAGGGATCCTTGTGTCCCTCTGCGGGGAGGGGGCGAAGAGGGGAGCCCCGGGGACAGCCTTTGCTCATCACCACTGAGCAGCCGAGGCCATCGAGGCAGCTGATCCGCCTCTCTGCACATCTCCCGTCTGATATTTATAGCACTCGTGTTATCAACTCAAATCAAAATCATGTGATGCTCCACTAACTTGCGCTGCCGGACTAATTAATCACCGGTGGGCTTCAGCAACCGGTCGAAGGGTCCATCCTTCCCCTTCAGCTCCAAGGGGAAAATGAGGTAGTGCCCAGTGCTTCCCAGTAACTTAATGCTGGGGGAACTGGGGGGAACTGTTGGGGTGCACTGGAGCGGACAGGCAGCTCCTGCCTCCAGAGGCTGTGCCTGGCAGATGCAGCTGCTCCTGGTGCGGAGCAGAGCTGGGAAGGATGGGGAATACAGAGGTGTGCACTGGAGGGGGGCTTTTAACCTGCCCCACTCCATCCCCCAGCACTGTGCAGCCCTGGGGTGCTGCTGGAGGGGATCAGCCCCTGTGCCAACAGCTGCACCGACTCCTTCCTCATGTGACCTGCTGGGAAAAGGGGGGGCTTGTCCTTCTCCCAGGGGCCACCCCAGCGGCAGGGGGCACAGGAACAGAAGGATTATGCCCTGAACCAGCCTCAGGGGCCCAGACTGTCCCTGGGGGTCCCTGGGCTGAGGGCGCTGCTCAGTGTCACTGGTGGGGATGGGGGCAAGGAGGGGGGTGATACTGGGGTGGGCAGGGGTCACAGGGTGGTGTGACTGGGAGCGGCAGGTAATGGCGAGGGGGACCACTGAGCAGTACTGGAGGCATCTGTGTGACACAGGGGGTGGCAGGCGGGTGGCACTATGGGCACGCGTGTAGCACCGCGGGGGACAGGTAAGTGGCACCCGAGGGGGGGACCCCGCTGGGCGGGTGGGGGGACACCGGGTGATCGGGGGGGCAGGGGCAGCGCCCTGTCCCCTCGTCCCCACGGCCGAGCCGGACCGCTCCGGGGCGGGTCGGGGCGTGTCGCCGCTCCCGGCCCCGCCCCGTGTGTCGCAGCCCCGCGGTGCCGCGGAGGCGGCGCCGGGCGCGGCGCAGAGCGGAGCGGAGGATGCTGCGGGCGGGGGCCGCCGCCAGCCCTGGTCCCGGCCCCCGTCCCGGTCCCGGTGCCGGTCCCGGGCGGGAGGACACCCCGCCGCTCCCCGCCCGCTGAGCCCCGGCCCGGCCATGGGGGCTCTGACCAGCCGGCAGAACGCAGGGGTGGAGGAAGTGGATATCCCCGCTAATTCCGTCTACAGATACCCCCCGAAATCCGGTGAGCCCCCCGGGGGTCCCCGCGTGCCGGTGCCGCCGATGGGGAGGGGGAGAGGGGAGCTAGCGGGGCGGGCACCGGGCACGACCTTGCTCCGGGCCGGGGTGTCCCTGCGCACCCCAAAGCAGACCCTGACACACGGGGGGGGGGGGGGGGGCACCCTAAAAATCCGGGTCTGGTGCGGGACACCCTGGGTGCGAGCAGGGATGGGGTCACCCCACTCCGGGCGCCCCTTTGCCAGCCCAGCCCGGTTCCCAAACTTGGCTGAGTTGACGCGACTTTAAAGACATTATTATTGTAATTGTTTCTGTAGCCGTGTTCTGCTGCACCGGGCTCTGAAGGCGCTTTTTGTGTTTATAGCCTGCCGATCCGTTGCTGGCTGCTCGGGAAAATCCTGGGTTTAAATTCCCGGGAGGATGAGGGAGGCTGGGGTGGGAGGGATTGGAGGGGATCCCTCCTTCCCAGGGCTCTGCCCCACAGCAGCACCCCAGCCTCTGCCTTCCCGGCTCCTCTCCCTGCCTGGAGGCTCGGTGATGATGCATCTCCTGCTCCCGAATCTGGCCCTGTCTCAAACCTTGTGCGTGACCTTGGAGAATCCGTCCCTCCCCTCCATGCCTCACTTTTCCCTGCAAGGGCCGGGCTGAGCTGGTGTCCGGGGGGGGCATGTGGGGGGCACGGCGGGGGGAGGCGATGGGGTCCGGCAGCGCTTCAGAGCCGCAAAAATACCGGCATCAGGGAACGATGCCCCGGAGCTCCCTGTGTGTGTGTGTGGGGATTGCCACAGGATCCTTGCGGCACTGAATATTATTAATAGGCAACTATTTTGGTAGTTAATAGGATAAGGTAAATGCTTGGATCGTTAGCGCTGTGACAAATTGCTCGCTAATTACAACTAAAGACCTCCTTAGGAAGAATTACAGCCAACACAAACCCTGCGCTTGTCCTGGAAAGCTGCGCTTGTCTTTTTTTTTTCATTTTAACCTAAAATAGGTTGCACAGCTGGCTGGAGATGGCCGGTCCTTGGCAGCCTGGCCTCCTGGTGGGCTTCTCCAGTTCTGTCTTTTACATGGTTTCAAGGCCTCTGTCACCTTGATGCCAGGTGAAGCTGGACCACCCCATCCGTGGGTTTGCTCTTTGCAGGGGCTGTGGCTCCATTAATTAAGGGTTTTTTCCTTGTGACCGTGTCTTATTTAGGGGCCCTTGAAATGTCTGGGTATGAAAGGGTGGAGGCTGCAAGTCCTGTGCCCAGTTCCCAGGGAGCAAGTGCACCCAGCTGAGCACTTCCAAACTCATCTCAGCTGGCAGAGATCACCAGGATGATGCTTAACTCCGCCTTCCAGGGGGAAACTGGGGCTCCTGGATGTGCTCAGCTGGGCTGGTCCCACTGGTGGGGCCTGGGCAGAGATGGGGAACGGTCCTGGTGCTGTCTGGGGACAGGGGCAGGAGGTGTTCAGGTGACATGGCCATCTGCACTGGGACGAGGGCAGGCTGGTGGCAGTGGGAGATTATGGCTGGTTTGCCTTTAATCCGAGTGGGATTTGCCTTCAGCGCTGCCGGCAGCCTGAAGAGGGGGGATGTGCCGGGTGGCGGAGCCGATTCCTCCGTGGCGGCAGCGCTTCTCACCGGCTGGAAACAGCCGCTGGCTTTGGAAGCCGTGGCCCTGGAGTGGGATCTCATGGACCCTGGGGCATTTCCCTCTCTCTGTGGATGTGGCTTTGTCCGTCGGGCTGCAGGCTCGTTTGGGAGGGCCAGTGCAGCCTGTGGGAATAGGGCAGCTGTGTCTCGTCCCAGATAAACATCTCTCCATCCTGGGGGTCCCATCCCCTCCAGGCAAGGTGTAAATGGGATCAATTAAGCCAGAATTTTGAAACAAAGGCTCGGGTTTACTTCAGTGGCTGTCAAAGGCAATAGGAGGGAGAGCCAGCACAGGCTGTTTATGGAGCCCACTGCCTGGCTAGTGGGATGGCTGTGGGGCAAGTCCCCCACTTGCAGCCCCTGTCACTGGCTGTGGTTGGCACTGAGCTCCCCTGGGGCATGTGGGACCATGAGTAGGGTGCTGGCTGGGCACAGGAGCACAGGGATTAACCCGGCAGTGACACCCCCAGTCCTGGGGGACTCAGTGGTGGCACTGCCAGGGCGGACAAGGGCTGACGCAGCAGTGCTGCAGACAGGGTTTGGCATCACCTCCAGCTGCTGCTGGTCCTGTTTGCCTGCTTTAGAGCACTGAATTAAATAATGGGCTGCCCAGGGGCACCCAGAGCCTTTTAACCATCACAGCACCCTATGCTGGCACTCACTGCCGCAGGGTATCCCTGTGCCAGCACCGTGCCATGGCCACCCGGCTGGGCTGACCGAAGGCTGTGCAAACTCGGTGCTTCCCTCCCTGGGAGCGTGTGGATGGGCTGGGAACGAGCTGTTCTATTTTAGCTGCTTCAGAGAGCGGGGCTGTAACATTTGAGAGCCAGAGTTTGCAGTACCAGAGCTAAGCAAGACCCCATCAGGGCAGTGGTGGCTCAGGGGACAGTGCAAGACACGTGCCACTGTGTGCCAGAGCCACGGGCGCAGCCATAGCACACACCAGGGTCTGTGCCTGTGGGGTTCTCGCCCTTCTCTGTGCACCTGAGCAGGGTGGCATCCCTGGCACTTGTGGGGAAAAGGGCTTGTCAGCTGGTGCCAGATGTGTCCTGTGTGCTGGTGCTGGCAGATGTGCAGGACACACTTTTTTTGCCAGGAACCTCAGGCAGTTTGGGTTTATTCCTCCTTTCCAGCAGCCCTTCCTGAGATGTGACCGTCCTTGACAGGCTCTCCTTCCCCGGGAGTAGGCGTTGAGTGAGGATTTACAATTAGCTGATAATAAGGTGGCTGTGCCTGGGAAGGTGCTTCCCTCCTCTGCCACCTGCCAGTGCCCATGGAGTCACCGACACGCTCCTGTGCCAATGCCCTGGGCTTTCCCTGGTGCTTCCCTGGAAGAGCCTGGCACAACTCAAGGCTTTTGTTAAATGACAAGGGTTTTGGAGGACCTTCCCTGGGAGGGAGCGTAGGGCTGGTGCTGTTTGCTGTGAAGGGGGAGCTGAAGCCTCTTGGGGCTGTGCTGGGAACCTGCAGGGATGCTTCCGATCCCTGGCAGGGAGACTGGGTGACAGCAGCATGATCCTTGCCCACTCTGCCCATCCTACAGGAGCCCCCAGCACCCACCAAACTATGGCTGGGGCCATCACAGAGAGCCTGTGCTCCATTTTCCAGCTTTTTCCTGGTGCTGGGGCAGCTTTTCTTCAGGTTCAAATATAATTTTTTTACCATCTCCTGCTCTTGCCCCAAGTCAGTGCCAGGAAAAGCTCCTGATGGCCCCATTCTCCCCCGGCCGTGCCGTTTCAGGCGGCTCTGAAGGCACTTTGCTCTTGGGGTTGTTTTTTTTCCACGTGGCCGCGTCCTTCCAGGCGAGCTGCCTATAAATTATGTACATGGAAAATGGGACCTGAAAGCAGCAGGCATCAATAATTGATGGTCAACGTTTGCTAACGGGCACACTGCATCCGGGCATCCCAGTGCCACGGGGCCTTGGGACGAAGCTCTGTGGCCCCACTCACCCCTCCTGCCCCGGTGTTAGATCCCTGCTCCTCCTCCCCTTGGGCTTTGGGCTTGGCTTTGGTTTTTAAATGCAGTATTAAAGCCTGATCCAGCCCTGGACAGTCCCTGAGTCTACTGGAAGCCTCTGACTGCAGTCCCCACAAGCAGAGCTGCAGCCCAGGCTTGAGCTCCTTTGTCTGTGGACCCCAATGGTTTAGTTTTGGATGTCCCCAGGGGGGCTGTGGATGGATCTGTGCTAGTGAGTTTGGGGTTTTTTTACAAGCCAGACCCTGTCCCTGTGGCTGTTGGGATGCAGGACACTGTGTCCAGCCTACATCCGCTGCCTCTCCTGGCTCCCAGGTGCTTGTGCTCACCCCTCGCTGCTGCCCCATCCCTGTCCACCTCCCCCTTTCCCTTCTTTTCCCATCTCAATTCCTGACTCTCTTGCCCAGCTGGATCCTGTGCCACAACATGCTTTCCCCATGCAGCCCAGATCTCATGGACAAGGAGCAAGTACCAGTCAGCTCCTGTCTGGGCTGGGAGGAAAATCTCTTCCAGTGGAGAAGTGCCTGACCTGGAGACTACTCCCAACTTCGGGAACGGGTTTACCCTGCAAGGGAAGAAGGGACACTGGTCATTGCCCAGTGTTCATCAGGGCAATGTGGAGCACTTTGTAAGGGCATTGCTGAGCTCCTGGAGGGTCTGCAACCCCCCCCCAAATCCTCCCTTTTGCAGGTGAGCCCTTCCTAGGGAAGGCTGCAAGCTGAGAACTGATGGAATTCGGTTCAGTTGTACTTTGCCCACCTTCCTGGTGGAAGCTGCAACAAATTTGTGCCTGTGTCTGGACATGCTGCCTTGGGTGGCACACAAGGTCTGTATTGCCGGGCTCTGGCAGGATCAACCCCGCCTGTTTTGAGGGCTGTGTGCCTGGTCCATGCTACCCCTTCCTGGCAGCATCCCTGGGGATGTGAGAGCCGGCCTGGCTCCTCTGGGACTTGCAGGGTTCTGGGTTCTCTGGCAGGTCAGACTGTGCTGCTGCCTCTCCTGCTTCCTCTGGGCATGAGCTGGTGTTTATGCCAAGGATTAGCAAGGAGCTGCTCTCCTGCTCTGCCACCCCAGAGCTGTCTCCTCTTTCTCCTCACAGACCAGGATCCGGCCGCTCCTGCCAGCTGAAGGTCAGGATGACCTTGGGTGGCTCAGGCCACGCTGGGGCTCACAGGGATTTCCTGGGAAGGGAAAGGGGAGCAGGTGCTGCAGCTGCCAAAGCTCTGGGGTGTGAATCTGCTCCTGTTAAATCCCACAGGGTGGAGGAGTCCCCGGGTCCAGTGCTGCCATGGGAATAGACCCCTGCACCAGCCTCTCCCCGTCCTGGCTCTGTCTGCCCAGATTTTGGCCGTGGTTGCTGATGTGAGCAGGGAGAAGAGGGGGTGCAGGGCAGTCTTGGCCAGCTCCTTCTTTGCCTCTGCCAGCTTGGGGGCTGTCAGCATGTGAGCTCAACCTGAAAGGCTCCCAGCAAGGTGACCCTGGGGACAAAGTCACCTCGGAGCCATCGATCCGGTGGCTTTGTGCCGCTCCATCGCCCGGCTGAAGCCCCCTCCTCCCCCTCTGCTGAGGCACTCGCTGTGTTTTCGTTTCCAGGGAGCTACTTTGCCAACCACTTCATCATGGGAGGCGAGAAGTTCGACTCCACACACCCCGAGGGGTATCTCTTCGGGGAGAACAGCGACCTCAACTTCCTGGGGAACCGGCCCGTGGTGGTGGGTACCGGAGGGGATGTGGGGCTGGGGGGGGATCTGGAGCACAGGCACACCCCTTCCCAAAATGGCAGCGGCTGTGTGTGTCATGGGGTGCATGGTATAAGGCTGCTGACTGTCCCCCTCCAAGGGCAGAGCCAGCCAAGCACACTTGGGGTGGCCTGAGTGGATTCTCTGATGTGTAATATAAGGGTTGGGTACTTGCTGCAGCCTGTCCTCCACTGGGGACTAACCCCCAATGGTGAGGGAGAATGGACTGATTTAATCCAACTCCTTCTTTCTGACTCCGTCTCTGAGATCTGCTTTTCCTTTTGCTTTTCCCATCTCAGCCAGGAGCCATATCCCAGCTCAGAGGGCACGGGTGGGGAGCATGCTGGAGCTGTGCTGTTATGTTGCAGGGTAGAGTATCTTGGACAGGAAAAGGTGAAAGTATTTCCCAAGCTCTAGCAGAAAAAGGGGAAGAAGAGGGGGGGAAAAAAGGGGGGGATTTGATGAGGGCTGTGGGCAGAACTGATGGGTTTTGCAGTGCTGGGTGCTGCCAGCTCTAGCTGGTCTCAGGACATGGGGGAACCTGCAACCCACACTCCTGGAGATGTTTTTTGAGCTGGCTGCCTTTGGAAAGGGAGGAAATGAGAGCAGAGTTCAGCTGTGGCAGTGATGTCCCCAGCTCCATCTCAGCAGAGCAGCTCACCAGCATCAGCTGTAGCAGTTGTGGGGGGGTCAAGCATTAAAAAAAATTCGAGGTGGGGAATTAAAAGGCTCTAAAGCTTTTCTGTTGAGTTGAGATAAACTTGCCTGATGCTTTGGCTCGGCTCTCAAGTGCTGCATATTCCATGTTGGGCTGGCGAGGCTGCTGCCAGCCAGGTTCCTGTTTCCTCTTTGGAATTGGCTTCGGCAGCATTTTGGCAGGATTGTGCAGTCCTTCAGTGGGGAAGTGTCCAGCCCTGGGCTATGCCAGAGCAGGGATCCTGGCAGAGCCAAGGGCAGGAGCACCCCTGAATCCTGTGAGCATTGGGTGGGCGAAGGCAGAGCCTTTCTCTCCGTCCTCTGTTCTTTCCTGGAAAATGAGAAGTCAGCACTCGGGGTCTCTCTGCAGCAGCGACTGCTGAGAAATCCTCTTGATTACAGTAAAAGCCTCTAAACTGCCCAGTGAGCAGTTCCTGAGTCAGTGGCCCCGACAGCAGAGCAGCAGGGAAGGTAAAGGAACAGCTTGGAAGCAGCAGAGAGAATTAATACGGCGTCACGAGCTAAATTTCACTGCTCTGGCTTAATTACCAATGGCCCTGGGCTGCTGAGCTGGGACCAGGATCCCTCTTCCTGGGGAGCAGGGAGAGCTTTGGGGCTGAGCTTTCGGGTCAGCCAGTTTTGGGGGCTCAGGGAGGGGTTAGGGAGGATTTATGTTGGTTCTGGTCCAAGCCTATCTCCAGGCAACGCTTGGGCATCCTGTCCTGATGCTTCTTGGCTTGTGATGCTTTCATGTTCTGGACTCTTGTGAGAGCCATGGTTGGGCTGTAAACATTGGAGATGGCCATTGCTTTTTTTGGTGGGGGATTTATTTTGGGTTCCTTGAGGATCGGGGGCCAGGAGGTCTTGGAAAAATTGTGTCCCAGGTCTTCTCTGAGCAAAGCACTTTGAGCAATGAACAGCACTGCTGCCACAGGGGTGTGCAAAGCACCTGGAGGCTGTGCAGCTTCTCCTTTCCATGGATGCATGATAATCTGGATTTTCCAGCTGTGAACAGGTTCCAGAGGGGCTGGGAAGGGCGTTGCAGGTTTAAGTAGCTGCCACCATGCAGGGGCTGAGGAGCAGAGAAGCTGCTGGTGGCACCCCGAGAGCACAGGGGAAGCCTGGAACTGTTGAAACATGACACTGGGTTTCCCTGCCCACACAAACCTGCCAGGGTCTGCTTGTAGAAAAACCCCAAGAAAGATTTTTGAGGCTGTTTTTTTTTCACTTCAACAGAAGCTGGCCTGGAACAAATGTTGCTACAGACACATGGATAATGTTCTTCACCACAACCGTTACCCACTTTTTTCTGTTGTGTTTCAGCTTGATTTAAAGTGAGGAGATGCAAAACGTCCTCTGAATGGCCCCTTTCTGATGTGCAAATCCAGCTTGCAAAATTTAACTTGGGGGGAAAAAAAAACCAACAAAAATCCAGCCACCCCCCAAAAAGAGCTGCTCGCACGTGGGTGTGAAAGAGCCCAAAGCAGTTTCTGCAGCACAAAATTTGCCTGTGTCACTTCCCCATCCTGCCCAGCCCAACGGCCCCTGCGGGGGGCACCCAGGGGATTCAGCTGCCCCCTCCCTCATCTGCCACCCACCCCCGGGGTGCTGCAGCAGGAGGGGGTTTGCACCCATGGGTGCTTTCCCTGCCAGGGCTGGTTTGGGTATGGCTCGGCTGGGCAGAGGTGCCAACGAGCAAGATTTAATTAGTTGGTTAATTTGAACAGCAGGGGATGTATCGCAACACGGCACAACGTGTCGTGACATGGTCAGCTCCAACCCGGAGGCCTTTTCTCACTTTCTCCTTTCCAGCTGCCACGGGTGACTCTGCAGGTGCACAGTTCTGCAGGTGCACGTTTAGTGATTCATTAAAAAGTTCGTTAACACCGGGCTAATGGCTCTGCTGCCCTTTTGCCCTCCTGGAGGGGACCAGAGGAGTGGGACGCAGTTCCACAGTGCTGGAAATTCATTTCCAAAGCCTCTAGTGCCATCAGCCACGCTGCATCCAGCCGAGGCTTTAATCCGCCTTCGGATGGCCCCAGTGGGATCAGAGCCGTGGGATGGTTGGATGTTGTAATGCTGGGGTGGTGGAGGAGGGATGGGGCAGAGCTGTGCCTGCCCTGCTGAGTTCTGCCAGCTGCCTGTCCCATCCTGTCCTTCTGAGCCCAGCACGGGTCCCTCAGCCCCATCCATCCTGTTCTGCAGGGCTTTGGGGTCAGGGAAGGAGATGATAACTTTGGGGACAGGTTAGGTGACTATGGATTTCCCATGTGAGGGCACCAGGGACATGGGGAAGGGGTGCCTGGGTTGCTGCAGGCCACCCCCACGTGCCACCTGCAATTTGGTCTTGTCCCCTCAGTATTGGGGTGCAGTGGGTGCCTTGCTGTCCCTCCTCTCTGGGCTGGGGGCGGTGTGGGGGAACAGTGGGACACTATTCCCTCTCCTAAGGCAGCAGTTGAGGCTCTTTGAGCATCTGCCCTCCCCGATGGCACCTGACACCCTCCTGGCTGTCCCCTGGCACGCAGTGACAGCTGGGCAACAAGCTGGGCCTTAATTGGGGCTGATTCCTCCTGGACCTCAACCCACCTGGGAGATGGAGATGGAGAGGGGAGAGGTGGGTCCTACATCCCTTCCCCAATGCCCTTGGTCTCCTTTGGGTGGCTGTAGTGCCAAGGAGAGGGTGTCCCCTGGGTACCACTGTGTCCCCTCTCCTCTATAGCCCCTGTGCAGGTGGACAGGAAAGACTGGGAAGGATAATGTCACCTTGGAGGACAGATGCTGCTGCCTGCCTGGTCCTGCCCAGCTGCCCCACTGGCTCTCTGCTCCGGGCATGGGGCTGGAAGGGATCCCACCACCCAAATCCCATCCATCCCAGGGAGGACACAGAGACATTTGTGCCTGTTCCTTGGTTGGTGGGCAGGGAGGGAGCTTCAGCCTCCCCCTGCCCAGCCTCATCCAGCAGCCTAACCATCCATCAGCAGCCGCCTGCCTGTGCCTTAAATCCTCCTCACCCTCCAACCGAAGGGACAAGGAACAGCCCCTCTCTGCGTGACCCCTCCCCAGTGAAATTGTCCCTGCAGAGGGTTTTGGGCTTGCTGTTTGCCGAGGGATGTCCTTGTCACCGTGCTGCCTGCGCCAGCAGGAGCACCCCTGCCCACCCCAATTCCCTCCACAGGGTGTTGGGTCTGGGTCACTGGTGGGTCCGCAGCCACTCTAACCCCCCATGAGCGTCTGCCTTCACCGGTGTCTCTCTCATCCTAGTTCCCTTACGCTGCTCCACCTCCTCAGGAACCCGTGAAGACCCTCAGGAGCTTAATCAATATCCGCAAGGACACCCTGCGCCTCGTCAAGTGAGTCCGGGCACCCCACGGCCACGAGCCACGGGGAGGGAAGGGGCTGGTTGGATGCTCCCAGGGGATGGTGTGCACGGGGCTGCTCTCATTTCAGCACGGGCAGATAGAAGGGATGAGCCTGTCTCGGTTCCCGCATGCCAGCACAGGCACTGCCGCAGGATTAAAGGAGCTTAGTGCTGCCTTTGAAGTGCTTTGCTGCTTCTTCCTCCCCCACCTTCCAAAGGCTTTGCTGGAGGGAGGCTGGGGATTGCGGCAGGGCTGTGAGATTCGGGATTAGGCTGAAATCTGTCTGCGGCACTTCCCAGCCTGTAGGCTTGACCTTGGGCGTGCTGGGCCCTCCTGGTGTGCCTCAGTTTCCCCTGAGGGAGGGCAGCAGCCCCTTCTTGGGGCCATCAGTGCTGAGGGGGCCAGTCCTGGAGCACCCCGAGCCGTTCCTGAGGGGTGCCCATCTCCTGGACCCTCTGTGCTCCCCAGGTGCTCGGAGGAGGTGAAGACCCCCGGGGAAGAAGTCAGCAAAGCCAAGGTGCACTACAACGTGGAGTTCACCTTCGACACGGACACCCGTGTGGCCATCACCATCTACTACCAGGCAACCGAGGAGTTTCACAATGGGGTGGCCAGGTGAGGAGCCACCAGCCTGGCCCATGTTCCCCTCTAGCCTGGCCTGTGTCCCCCCAAGCCCAGTGTGTGCCCCTGGCTGCTGGGCCTGGAGCCTCTCCCTCCTGGAGCCTCTCTCCTCTTCAGGGCACGAGACAGCTGCTGGTGGTGCTAAGGATGGAGGGGGCTCCTTATCTCCCCCCCAGGTGCCACCACCAGGTCCCTGCCAGCCCCTGCCACCTTCTTCCCCATCCGATCTTGCTCCCTCTTTTTACCTTCAGGTCAGAACGGAGACGGGGAGAAATCATTGTCCCTCCCAGTCCTCTCCAGGTTGCATCCCCTCCTGTGCTGTGTTGGCTGCCCTGTGTTTATTTTAGCCCTGAGGATTATTTTAGCCCTTTTTAGGACTTCTTACCTCAGCCCCAAGAAGCATCTGGGAGGGGAGGGGAGGAGTGACCTCCCCCCCACTCCCATCTTCCTGATGTTTCCATGATCTGGGGGGACCAGGGGGAGTGTGGGGACAGCTGTGGTGCCCTGACTCTGTCCTCTCTCCATGGGACAGCTACATCCCCAGGGACAACAGCCTGCAGTCGGAGACAGTGCACTACAAGCGGGGGGTGTGCCAGCAGTTCTGTGTGCCCTCCCACACCATCGACCCCTCTGAGTGGAGCGAGGAGGAGGTGGGTTCCCCCAGCCCCAGCATCCACTGTGGGCCTGATTGTGGTGATGAACAAGCAGTGACAGAGGCTTCATCCCACCTCCATCTCACTGATCCTCTTCTCCCATCTCTCTCCAGCTGGGCTTCGACCTGGACCGGGAGGTGTATCCCATGGTGGTGCAGGCAGTGGTGGATGAAGGAGAGGGTGAGAAGGGGGTTCCTTGTTGGGATGGGCTTTCCCAGTTGCTGGCATTGTGATGCCACCTGGGCAGAGCCTCCTGCTTTTCCTTGCTGCCACCGTGGCTCTGCCTGTCCCCTGAGCCCTGCCTGTCCCTTTGTGTCTTGCAGAGCACATCGGGCACTGCCACGTGCTGCTGGCCACCTTTGAGAAGGTAAGTGCCAAGCTGGGGCCATCCTCCCTCTCATCCCCCCTCACCCACCAGGTGTGAGAGCCTGGAGAATCCCTGAGGGGCTCGGGATGGTGCTGCTGGGCGGGGGCTGTTTTGGGGCTGCTCCTCAAATTCTGGCACTATTCCCTCATTTTAAGCACCCACTATAGAGGCATTTGGGCTCAACTCCCATCTTCCTTCCTCCAACAAGTCTCCAGCTTTGCAGTGCCCGTGACATCCCACAGCTACCTGGTTCTGGGGTGTCAGGAAAAGCCAGAATTCCTGCCAAATGGACTGGCTGGGAACAGTGGCAGCTGCGGGGTGGGTGGATGCTCCGGCAGAACAGTCCATGGGTGCCCACCCGTGTGTTCTCTCCTCCTTCCAGCACAGTGATGGCACCTTCTGTGTGAAGCCCCTCAAGCAGAAGCAAGTGGTGAGTGTCCAGAAGTCCCCAAGGCAGTGGAGGTGCCCTGCACACCCTGCAAGGAGGTGCTGAGGGGCTTTTGGGGAGCCCTAAACCCTGAGGTGGGCAGCAGCCTGCCCTTACCCTGCCCCTGCCTCCCGGGGAGGTTTTTGGATACAATTTTGAGTGTGTCAATGCAAAGAGAATCGATGCATGTCTCTGCTCCTCACCCTTCCCCGTGGGATTGCAGGTGGATGGTGTGAGCTACCTCCTGCAGGAGATCTACGGCATTGAGAACAAGTACAACACACAGGATTCCAAGGTATGTCCCTGCATCCCCCAGCCTGCATCCTGTGGGTCTTCCCTCATACCCTCTTCCCCTCCTTTAGCACAGGTCCAGTCCCTAAAACATGCTCAGGGCAAGAGTTGGCAGCACAGCACAGAGCTGCTGGTGTTTGGGGATGCTTTGTGTTGGCATCCAAGCTGCTGGAGGCAGAAAGCTCAAGGATTGAGCTTTTCCCCCCAAACTTTGTGGTGTGGGAAGGTGATGGCCGGATCTTGCCGGCTTGGACAGGGAGCGTGGGGCTCAAGGCATGGGATAGGCCTCATGCTCTGCTCTGTATGTGTAAAAGTTGGGGTGAAGGTTGTATCCTCCTATGGGGTTCCTTTTGCCCCATCTCCCAGCCTCCAGCAGGGGAGGAATAAGGTCCAGGGGTGTATTTCAAGAGCAGGCAGCCCGTGGACACAGGCAGGACCTCACAGCGAGCACTCTGAGCACCCAGGCAGTATTTCAGAGCACCCCACCCTCGTGCCATGTGGGCTGGGGACCCTGAGGGCCCTGAGCAGTTCCCATCCTCCCCTCGGGGCAGGTGGCCGAGGACGAGGTGAGCGATAACAGCGCCGAGTGCGTCGTCTGCCTGTCGGACGTGCGCGACACCCTCATCCTGCCCTGCCGGCACCTCTGCCTCTGCAACACCTGCGCCGACACCCTGCGCTACCAGGCCAACAACTGCCCCATCTGCAGGCTGCGTAAGGGCCGGGGGCTGCTGCCTTGGGTGGGATGGCTGGCATCTCTGGGGACGGGCTGGTATCTTTGGGGACGGGCTGGTATCTTTGGGGACGGGCTGGTATCTTTGGGGACGGGCTGGTATCTTTGGGGACGGGCTGGTATCTTTGGGGACGGGCTGGTATCTTTGGGGACGGGCTGGCATCTCTAGGGATGGGCTGGCATCTCTGGGGATGGGCTGGTATCTCTGGGGATGGGCTGGCATCTCCCATCCTTCATTCTGCAGTCCCTCCAGCCCCATGTGTGGTGACGCCGTGCAGACTGGGGATGCCCCTCTTGGGAAACGGGGTGGCATTTTTTTGAGGGGCCTCCTCTCAGCACCCGGTTTTCACCCCACCCTTCTCCCCTGCTGCCGCAGCTTTCCGAGCCCTGCTTCAAATCCGAGCCATGAGGAAGAAGCTGGGTCCCCTCTCGCCCACCAGCTTCAACCCCATCATCGCCTCGCAGACCTCGGACTCTGAGGAGCACTCGGTCAGTGCCTGGCTGAATGCAGGACCCCCACCCCTTCCACCCTGCTGAGATCAGGATGGGAATGTCTGGGAATCCATGTGCTTTCCAGGGAAAAGCCTTACTTGTTTAATGCAAATTGACCAAACTGCAGGGTTGGTATTGCATAAAGAATGGGCATTTGGCTGGGTGTCTGGGTTTATCTTCTCCCTGGGACATCTTCATCCTGCTTGGGAGCAAGGGAATGCAGAGAAATGGGTCAGGGAGGATCCTCACCCTGTCTCTTCCCTCTCCTCAGTCCTCAGAGAACATTCCCCCTGGCTATGAGGTGGTGTCGCTGCTGGAGGCCCTCAACGGGCCACTGACACCCTCGCCGGCTGCTCTGCCACTGCGGGCCCTGGGGGACCCCCCGGGCGTGGGGACCCTTCCCTCCTATGGCAGTGACGGCCCCCTGCCTGCCTTGAGGGCCCTCTCGCCCCTCCAGCGCCTGCCCGACTGCGGCCCCCCGGGGCTCAAGCTGAAGAAGAGCATCTCCAAGTGAGTACCAGGGTGGGCACAGGGGGCTGGGAGGGCTCAGGGGGTCTGTGGGCAGGGGTGAAGCCCTCTGCTTTGCCCGCTCTGGCCAGGTCCATCTCGCAGAACTCCTCCATCCTGCCTGAAGAGGAGGACGAGAAGTCGTGCACCGAGTCGGAGCCGAGGGTCTCCAGGAGGAGATCCCCAGCCCGGTGCGAGGAGGTGAGTGCTGGTGGTGAGTTGAGGCACTGGAGGGGCAGCCGGTTTGGGGAGGCTTGGAACCAGAGGGTGTGGCTGCGGTTTGCCCCTCCTGGCTCTTCCTCCGTCCGTAAGGATGCCTTGGTGAGGCAGTTAATCCAAACTGAATATCTTCTATCCCACTCTTCCCATGGGCTCCTCTTCCAGGAATGTGGTGCGACACCGGAGAGTGAAAACTTCACCCTGTCATCATCAGGAGCCATTGACCAGTCCTCATGCACTGGGACACCCCTCTCCTCCACCATCTCGTCCCCGGAAGGTACAGGTGGGCCTTCCCTCAGAAGTGGGGCTCGGGGGTGCTGGCAAGGCAGGAGAGTGGCATCGTGGTCTTGGGACCCTCCCACTGCAGGGGGATGCAGAGTGGGTTGCCATGGCCCTTCCCTCCCTGCCACGGGCATTGCATGGAGCCCCAGGGTGTCACCTCTGCTTTGTCACTCGTAGACCTGGAGATGGGGCTGATGGAGGCACCAATCATGTCTGCTTTGTCATCCCACAGAAATGGGGGGCTGTGAGGCCCAGGACCCACTGCTGGCAGCTTTGCAGCTATCCCGTCTCCATGGCATGCAGCCAGTCCTTCCTCCTCGTTAGCCCCCTCTTTAATTAGCGGGTGCTGTGCCGTGATTTGCACTGATGGGCTGGGAGGGTCCAGCGGCCCCGCTCAGCCCCTGCTCTCCCCCAGAGCCCGTCAGCAGCAGCCTGGCTCAGTCCGTCATGTCCATGGCCTCCTCCCAGAGCCAGCACTCCCAGCTCAGCACAGACACTGTGTCCTCCATGTCTGGCTCCTACGTTGCTCCTGGCACAGAGGAGGAAGAGGAGGAGGAGGAGGAGGGGGACATGCTCCCCTCACCTGCGGCCGCAAGCGTCACAGCCTCTGATGGAGAGGTAGGGGCTGAGGGGTTGTTGGTGGTGCCCATCATCCCCAGGTTTGAGAGCTTTCCCATGGGATGTAACTTCTCCTCCAAACCCCCTGGCACCAGACTTTTTATTTGTTTTTCCTTCCATCTTTCCCCCCTTCTTCCCGCAGTCAACGCCTGTGGAATCCCCAGATGTGAACTTTGTCAGCATCTCTGCCGAGGAGCTCGATGCTGAGGTAACTGTAACTACCCCATGAGGGACTGGGAGCTGTGGTGACTCCCAGTGTGGAGGGGGGATCCCAGCTGCATCCGTTTCTGGGTGCCCACTGAGGGGGAAGCTGGGCAGCTCGCACCACATTCCCCTGGGGCTGGGATGAGGAAGGAGCTACTGACACATCCATGTCCCTGCGGGCTGCCCTGGGGATGGATGGGGCAGTGGGGCTGTCCCCTGGCCATGATCATCCTCCTGGTCCATGGAACCCCTGGGGCTGGGGACATTCCCCCAGGGGCACCTGGGAGCAGCCCCTGGCTAACGCTGCCTCTCGCCTGTGCTGCAGGGCAACGATGTGCTGGAGGATGAGGACGCCTCTCCCACGCAGGAAGACGGTAAAAGGCCCCGGCTTGTTGTTGTCCCTTCACATTCAGGTCGCTGTCACCAGTGGGCAGCCATGAGTGGCGGGTGCTGTGTTGTCCCCAGCTCCCCTCCCTGCCATCAGGGACAGCCCTGGGTGACTCCACAGGCACCAGAGGCGGGAAACATCAATCACAACAGGGCCACCCATGGGTGGGTTGAACACCAGTGGGTGGGGGAGCCAGGTGGCTATGGGGGACCCCAGTGAGCTCAGTGCAGGACATGGAGCAGGTGATGGTTGATGTGCAGGATCCAGTGGTTTTTCCAACAAGCCAAGTGAGAAAGAGGCTTCTCTGTGTTTTCCCCCTCAACAAGGTTTTCCTTGCATCTCTGAAAGCCTCTCCTATAGGGATTAATGTCTGGGCTGATTCCCATAGGAAAGAGGCTGCAAAGCTGTTCCCCTTGGGATGCTTTCCTCACGTTTTTTGGCCTGTCCTCAGTGTGATTTCACAAGTCAACACATGCACATTAAGGCCTCCTCTTGCCTCCTCCCTTGAGCTCAAATAGCCAAGGAAGAGGTACCATCAGCCACCGACTGCCCTGGATTGCTTTTGGGCAATAAGGAGGCCCATAGTGTGCCCCTTTGCATATTTGCAAGTTTCTTGTTAGCAAAAATATGCCAAAACTGTTTCCCCATCCAACCCGGATACTGAGCCAAGCTGGAAAGCAGGAACACCCATCCCCAAAATGTGGCCTCTGCCCTGCAGAGAGGCTCCTGCTGATGGGGAGACTCAAATATGACAAGTAGGGACAACTAGGGGCTGTGGTGGATGTCCACAGGCATCCCAACAACTCTGGGAGCAGGATGGCCTTTCTCCTTAGGACACGGTCCTGCTCCCATTCTCAGCGGGGCTTATTTGGGAACATCCCTCCTGAGGTTCAGTCGCCTGCATCTAATGGATGCAGGCAAGCAACCGGGGGCTGATCTCTCGTACAGGTGATGCTAAGAAGCAGAGTTAACTTCCCTCAGCCCCAAAAGCCTCCATTTCCCTGCAAAAGCTTGGCTACGGCTTCTTTTGCCCCACGCATCCAGCTGCTGCCTCCTCCTGGCACCCACGCGGCTCTCACACGCACCGATGGTGCCGGAGAGGCTCTGACAGGAGGTGATTGATGCCACCATGGCCTGGCTGTACCGACCAGGGACCGCTCAGCTGGGCAGGGGGGAAGGTTTGGCTGAACCCTGGGCAGTTCACGCGTGTGCCCATCACCACATCCTCGCTGTCCCGCTGCCCTCCGGCGCAAGGAAAGGAGCAGCTCGGGCTGTGCCCAGGAGTTATTGTCCACTCTTCACCCGCTCCGACCTGGATGCATTGTTTTTATCTATTTTTTTACTTTTGAAAGAGGCTGGGGAGGGGAGAGGAAAAGCCCCAGAAACCCCACCCCCCAGTGCTAAAAGGCAGCGTGGAGCCCCAGCACCGTTAACTGCCTTAACTCCCTTCCAGGCCCGAGGACAGGCGCTTTCCTCGGTCTGAGGTGTGACAATAACAATGACATGGGCATCGCACACGTGAAAGCGCTGGACAATAAACTGTGCTCTGAGGCCTGCTTACCTGGTGAGTGGCCGTCTGCTGAACATGAACTTGGGGTGGGGGGGGACAGTCCCACTCTTCCCTGCATCCCCCCAGCCCTTTGCGTCCATCCCTCCTCTCCCATCACCGTCATTCCCGCCATCCCCACCAGGTTGTCCTCAGTGCACCCCACCACCCATCTCACTGCAGGGCTGAGCACCAGGCACGTCACCACCCGTAGGTCAGGGTGGCCTGTCCCTGCTGGAATGTCCCCAGGGGGCTGCAGACCTGCTTTGATGGGATGCTCTGTCCCTTGGCCAGGGGGCTGCTGGCACCCCAGATTGCACCTGGGAAGGTGGCACAACTGTAGCCTGGTCCAGGCTCGTGGTGGGAGCAGCAGTATTTGCATTGGGGTGTGATCCACAGCCAGTCCAGCTTTACAGCAGGAGCTGCCTGCCTCTTCCTCCTCTTCCTCCAAGGCCAGGGAGATGGGGCATGTCAGATCGGGTCATCTTTCTACAGAGCCCCACATTCATCCCTCTTTCCCATTTCTTCACGCTTTCTCTCCCACCCTCCTTCCAGTTCTTTTTCCTCCCTCCCTCTCTCCATCTCTTTTTTTCTCTTCTTCCTTCCCCCCAGGCTCCTCCGTCCGTGTGAAAGTTCATGTTCGCTCTGTGCCAACACGGTTTTCTCCACCCATGCTTGTGTCCCCTCCCTGCCCAGAGTTGCACAAAGGTGACAAATGTATTGGTGACCCCTGGTCCCTGCACAGGCCAAAGGGAGCAGTGGACTGGGGACCCTTCCTCAGCCTGTGTGTGGAGAAATGGGGCAAAAAAACCAAGACAAAGCCCTCCAAGGGGTCTCCATCAATACATTTGTGGACAAGCTGAAAGCAACTCTGCCCTTGCCTTGCCCCTTTGCCTAACTTTGTGGCAGGTCTGAAACCTGCAGCAGGTGCTGGAGAGCCGAGAGGGTGGGTGAAACCCACTGGAGGGAAGGGAAATCCTTTTTTCCCCACTACTCCTTTGGGAAAGCCTCCTCTCCTGCTGCTTTGCCTGTTCCTGGTGGTTTCTGTGCCAGAGAAACACAGCTGAGGCTCTTGGGGAGGAACAGGCTCCTGCCACAGAAGTCCTGTGTCCCCTCCATCACCCTCTGGAAGCAGCTGCCTGAGCCCTGCCCAGGAGGGCTGGGGAGGGAGCTGGGGGGGATATCTCAGCAGCACCTCTGCCTTGCTGGGGAGCCTGGCAAAGCATCCCTTGGCTGTGGCACCAGCCAAAGCCATCCTTGACTGCATCCCCCTTGGTTGTGGCGGGGGGAGGATGAGGAAGGGGGAGCTTTGCAGCCCAAACGGCTCCAGCACAGGGTCAGATTCTTGCTCTGCTGTGAGGAGTGCACTGGCCGTGTCCCCAACCTGGGCTGGGGTGCAGGATCTGGCCCCTGGGACGAACCCAGCCAAGGATGGACTCTCCATCCTTTGGCCACCACGCCAGTCCCTGTGTCCAGCGGCTGTGCTGCTTGGAGCCCTCGGCACGGAGCTGCCCTGCTGCCAGCATGAGGGGCGATCCAGCCTTAGCATTTGCGGGGAAAAGCAGGGAATTGCTACTTGTGCCAGGACCAGGGGCAGAGGAGGTGCAGAGCGGGAGCTTTGGGGCTGCCCCTGGTCCCCCGAGGATGGCAGAGGGGCCAGTGGGAAGAACACCAGTGATGTTCTCCACCCCTTTACACTCACTGTAGGACATGATGTGTTTTTTCCACATCATGATGGACAGTGATTAATGTTTTACAACTTTCCTTTTTCTGATGTTGTACCAGTTTGTGTAGATCAGGATGTTCCAACAGTTTTTAACCAGGGTAATGTCCATCCCAGGAGTGGTTGGAGGGAAAGTGTCATGTAACACGATGTTGTCATGTATGCTCTGGTACAGTTTTTGGTAGAGAATAGTTGAAGTCACAGCCTGCTCTATAGGTAAAGTTACAAGTATGTAGAATCGAGTGGTTACAAAGCTGTATCTTTGTCATCCACTGTTTAATTATCACAAGGGGTTCTTAGACATACACACCCTTGTTCTATGGATACTAGGATGTGTTCAGGATCAGTGTCAGGAGACATTTCAAAATGACAGACACAGCTCTGTGTCCAAACAGGCATCTTGGGCTTTCAAAGTATTACTTTCACATATAAACCCCTGTCATTGTCTCACCACACAACCATCTACATCAATGATTTGCCGTGTGTGTATGATTGTTTTTAAAAGCCTGTGCTTGATGTTGTGGTGGATCTGGTTCCCTTACGAGCACAACGATGGGGTGAATGGTATAGACTGAAACATTGCATATTGCTAAGACAAAAGCTGTGGCCTTATTAGCAATGAGGAGGTAAGAAAATCTGGTTAAAGACCACCAGGATTGAAATTCCCTTTCAGATGCAGTGGCATTATCCAAAATTACCTTTGGAATTTCACTTAAATTCAAAATAAAAGTCCATTTTTCCCTTCTCTGATTATCACAGCACTGATAGAGTGTAGCCATAACTGAGCTGGCATACAGCTGAGTGCTGAAGGCACTTTGCTTTGAGCAATTCCCAGAGCATCAGTCAGTTGGTTGTTAGCATTTTGGTATTTTTCTGAGACAGAAAAGATAGCTGAATGTGACACTGTGTGTTTCAGAGAGAGGGTTAGGAAGACCTTAAGGGTTGCTCTGTAGTGCTCAAATTATTAATGGTTGTACCCAATTTATTAGCCAGAGTTTCCAGATCAATATTGTTCAATATCCCTCTTCCAGTTCCCAATATACTGGTTAGATGTGAAAGGTGATGACCTCTGGTTTACTGAGGAAAACCATCCAGTAGAGGAGGCACCTGTAAAAGGTGAACATTTTGGTCTGGTAGTAGAAACATTGGTCTGCATGGACATTTCTGCTTTCTTTAAGGAACGAGGAGAAACAATGTTTGTTGTTGTCCAACCAGTTTGACCTCATATGGTCTGACCAGTGAAACATTTGGGGCAATTTTATAGGTTTTGGAGTAGTTTTGGGGGCAGTCATGGAGAGTGTGCTTAAACCCTCTAGGACACAGTCAGATTCTATATCATAAGGAGATAAGACCAGTTTTGTATCTTTCAATTTACAATCCTTTAGGTTCACAGTGAGACAGACGGGGGGTGTTCCATATCCTGTGGTTTTGTTTTGGCTGTATCGTTCATAAAATTTCTAAGGACTTGTACCCAGTGCATGACAACCCCATTCACTGATTTTAGGGGACCTTTGGAGACAGTTACACACTGGCCCTTGAGATCCTTGGTGTTTGAGAGGCCACGTCTAGGAGAGCCTCCAAGCCAGTGGAATGATGTTGAGATTTGATAATTATATTTTTGCCTTCTCTGTAGTGGAGATGTGGTTCCTCAAAGGTGTTGTGAAATCTCTGCAGATTTCAATCTGGTGGGAAAAGGCTTTGGGAGGAGGCGAAAGGCCACATCCCAGGGATTTTAGGACACAAGGTTTAACTAAAACATACAGATCTGTGTCCTGAGTGGATCCTGTAGAGCCGTGGGGTGTGTAGGGAGTTACAGAGGCTGTCCACAGGACTCAGAGCATCCTTTGGCTGTGGCCACAGTCGGGGGACAGGGTGGCAAAAACAGCTTTGGAAAGAGAAACTGGGGGAAGGCTCCTGCTGAAAAGGTTGGCACGAAGGTGGGAGGGCTGGGGAGCTGCTGCAGAAGACCTGAAATCCCCCGGGGGCTTTTGCTGATTTAAAGCCACAGATGCTCTGAGTGATCCCACAACAGGCCAAGGGAGCTGGTTGGGTTTCACTGTGATGGGATTTAGGAGCTGGTCTGCCCAGGACAGGTTTGCTGGCTGCTGATGGCAGGGGAAACCCCTCCTGCAGCCCAAGAGGTGAGCATGGGGCTGATACCCTGCTTCAGGGCCAGACCCTGTCCTGCTGCCCCAACCCTGCTCCTCAGCAGCCTCCCAAGGGTGCACTGAGCTGAGCTGGGTCTCTGCACTGAAGCTCTACAGTGACTTAGGCAATATCAAGCTCTTAATGGGATTTCAGTGTGCATGTACATGTGGTCCTGTTTAATTATCCATTCCCTCCGGGATCTGCAGACTTAACATGCCTCGCTCTCCAGCCTGAGCTCGCCATGAAAAGCCAGTCGAAATGGTAGCTGTCACCTCCCATAAATCAGCAGGCAGCAGGATTTTGTTGCTCCCCCTCTGGGAAAGCCTCAGCCCTTGGCCTTAACATGCCCTCACACATGTCCCCCTGGCTCAGAGCTGCTCTGGGCACAGGGTTTAACCTCGCTGGTGGGTGCAGCCCCCTGCTTTAGGGGCGCACCCGCTTCCTAAGCCCCTGATTGTTTGTGGTGGGACACAAGCCTCTGCCCTCACCCTGTCCCAACTGGAGGGTGCTGCCTGAACTGGAGGGAGCCTGCAGCCGGAGAGGAGTCATGCAGAGACCCTGCTGCCCCGCACCATAAGCATGCCCACCCCTCAGTTCTTCTTGGCACGAAACCCCAGGAGGCCCCACGCATGAGGGACCCCTCCCGCCGTGCCCGGTGGCAGCTCCCTGCCTCGTTCGCAGGCGGTGAGACCCCCGGTCCCACCCGGTCCCCCCGTTTGCTCTCTCGCGTGCATGTCCCCGCGCCGCCGCCGCCTCTCCCGCCTTCACCATGTGCCTTCTGGTCTCTCCTGCCACGCAGCCGCCGTGCCGGACTCCTGCCCCATTAACATTGAGGAATAGGTATGAGACCCCCAGAGCCTGCGCCCGCCTCGCGCCCCATCACCCTGGGGGGGGTTGGCGCTGGGTTGGCGCCCCTTGTTCCGGCATTGCTGACAACCCCCTCACTGTCCAGGCCACGGTGACATCCCTTTGTGCCCAACCTGCAGCCCCACAGGGCGTCTGCATGTGCCCTCTGGCTGGGCAGGGCAGGCAGAGGCAGCCCCCTTCGTTTGGGTTATTCAAACCCAGCCACGGTCACGCTGTGATTTCTGTTTGGCCCTCGGCATTCCCGAGAAACCGGGGGTTCAAGGGGCCCCCCCAGCCTGGAGAGGTAAGTGCAGGCACTCGCCAGCCCTCACTGCAGCCAAAAGCCTAAGGGGATCTGGGGAGGTGGGCGTTACTTGGGAGACTAAACCACATCCCCCGTGGAAAGATGAGCTGAGAGCGCCGGTGGGTTTTGGGAGCCCCTGACCCCCCGTTTTCTCCCCCCAGGCCCAGAGGCCACCAACAACAACGTGCGGCTGCAGCAGACGCCCCGGCCCCGCCGCCCCCCCGGCACCCGAGACCTGGAGCAGGCAGCGACCGCCCTGCCCGTGTGAGGGCTCAGCCTGGGCGGGGGCACAGACCCCCCTGCCCACCCAGAGGGACCCTGGTGTCCGGGTGCCAAGGGCGTCACCACCTCCACCCCTCGGCTGCACCAGGACTGACTTTCAAAAGAAAAGACGGTAACCTCGACTTTTCCTTGGGGGCTAAAGCCATGTCACTTTGGAGCCCCTCAGTAGCACCTTCCCGTTCTCCAGCCCTGACAGGGGTGGGTCACCTCCTGCCCCCGGCCATCTCACACCCCCTGGCTCCTCTCCTCCAGCACGTGGAGCAGATGGGACAGGGTCAGCCCACAAAAGGGGTCCTGAGGTGTGGATGGATGGAGATGATGGGAGGATGGTGCTCAGGGGTGTGGGTTCAGGATGAGTGGTGGCATTGGTATCTTCAGTGCATGAGTTGGTGACCTTCATGGAGGGCTGCCCCCACCCCAAGTTTGCTGGCCCATGCCCCTGCCATGGTGTGGGCTGTCCCCATGCCGTGGGATGTCCCCATTAATGCACTGACAGTGATGGTGCCCCCCAGCTCCCCTTCCCTCCACCCTCCTCCTGAGCAGCACGTGGGCTTCAGGGCCTGGCCCTTGAGGTTGCTTTTCCCCAGGAGATGGAGCAGAGTGGCAGGGGTGGCAGGGCACCTGGTACCACCCCCAGCATGGTCACCAGCCCCTGGGACATTGCTAACTTACCCTCACTGTCTTCCGCCCTGCTGTGAGCTCAGGGCTCAGGGCTGTGCCCTCTCTCTGGAACAAGTGCCAAAAGTGTCACCCCCGTCCCACCCGTCCTGCCCTTCCCATCGCACTTTGTAGCACGGGGTGAATGAGGATGCGGGAGCTGCCCCCCCATCCCTCCATCCCCATCCCTCTGGCCAGGGTTGGGCCAGCAGCATAAGTGGATTTTGCTCCAGGGGACAGACACACAGGGACAGCAAAGGGATAGGGATGAAGCCACAGACCTCGGGGACCTGATGGGGCTGTTGGCAGAGGCCAGACTTCGCTCCAGAGAGCACCAGGGACAGTCAGAAGCCACTCTGAGGGGCATCAGACCCAATCTCCCGAGCTCTGGATCTGTTTGGGGCAGCCCAGGGTAGGAGGCTGAGCCTCCCTTTTCCTCACTTGGTTTTGTCATGCAAGTGTGATAGCAAAGGCCACCTCCTCTCTGCAGGAGGACGCTGCAGTTCAGAGCCACCTTAGGACAGAGATGCTCATCCACAGAAAGCAATATCCCTGTGGGGAGTGTGTGGGAAGCAGGTCCTCACTGCCAATCCCCACGTCAGACCATGGGCTGTGCTGGTGGCTGTGGCTCCTAAAGGGGAAAGAAACCCTTTAAACCCTTTTGGGGGCTGGGAGGTGTTTTCTCTGCCTGGCTCACAGCCAGGGAACTGCTCACTCCATGGCCCCGGTGTGGGTCCTGCCAGAGGTGGGTTTGGAGTCAGCCATCCTGCTGCTCCCTCCTCCGGGCTGGCACTCTGTCATATCTCCTGGAAGCTCAACAGCTCCCAGATTCCTCCCTGGGAACTCAGGGCTGGGCACTTGACGTGAAGTGACATCTCCAAAATGCCATCCTGTGGGATGTGGGACGGGAGCTGCAAACAGCAGGGAGGGCTCCAGTGGTGGGGACGAGCCCTGTGTCCCATTTGGGGACAGGCTGCATCCCCCTGTGGGGACCTGGGTTTGGGTGTCCCAGCCCCAGGGAGCCACCAGCATTGTTCTGGGCACAAGGAGAGCTTTGGGGGTTCACCATCATGCTGAGCTGGGAAAACCAGGGAGGCCTTGTCTTCCATAACCTTCCAGCACGGGCAGGGGCAGGAAAATCAGGCTGATGCTCCAGGAGTGGCTCATCTACCAAAGCCCAGCCTTCCTCATGGTTTCCAAGGGGACAAGGAGAGCTGGCCTGGCACCCTGGCACAGGGTTGTGATGGTGCTTGTGGCTGCCAGCAGGTCAGGGCAGAGCAAGGAGGTCCTGGGACTGACTGGGAGGGTTTTCTGGCTGCTCCGAGCTGTGTGTCCCCAAGGCTGCAGGAGTGGCCAAACAAGCTCATTGGGTGGCTGCAGACCCGGGTGGCTGTGGGTGGGCACTGCCCCTCACTCGGAGCGACCGTGGCTGGCAGTGAGCCTGTGGTGATGGGGAGGAGCCAGGAGGATGCTGTGGCCCAGTAAAGTGCTGCTGCCTGGCTGTGAGCAAAGAATCCATCCTCTGGGTGGCACAGGAGAGACGGGATTTGGGCATGGGTGACACCCCAGAAGGGACAAGGGACAGGCAGGAGCTGCCAGCGCAGTGTGGGGTGAAAGGGAACAGCCCCTTGTCTCACGGGGCAGCCCCTTGTTCCAGCAATCCACCAGTCAGGGATTTAAGGAAGGAAACCAGATTGCTGCTTACGACTTTGCTTTGAGCATGTTTTGGGTTTTAAGAGTATGTTTAATAAAGGGTATCTTATGTCGACAAAGTGTCCGGAGTCATTTTGTGCTTTGCAGGCTGAGGGCAGTCAGGGTTTGCGGGGCTTGGTGGGTGGAAACCCTTTTTGGCTCGAAGTGTCCACCTACATGTCACCCAGGCACCTCCCCCATACCAGCCCAGCTGCTTCAAATGTCCTAAAACACTTCCCAAGGTTCCTTTGAACCTGCATTCCCAACCCATCCTAAATTGTGCCTCCTCTGAGCCCAGTATGGAGACAGGACAAATGCAAAAAACTCTGCAGGAAGAGTCTGACTGGGGGTAGAGGCACCTTCCTGGTGTGGGGTGTGGGTGGCTGCTGGCACTGCTGGGACAGATGAGGACACCCAGAGGGAACTTCTGGAGGAGAAGAGGAGCACTAAGAAGCTGAGAGCTCATGCAAGAGAAATCCCTCCAGTGCGGGGGAAGAAAACTTGTGCTGGGAGCTGGTCTTGAAGAAGAGGAGAGCTGTAAGAGGGGTTATAATCTGAGTTTAATAGGGGGGCTGATGATGGTGGGGAGGAGCAACATGCAGCTAAATCAGAATCAAAATCAGAATCAATCAGGTTGGAAAAGACCTCTGAGGTCATCGAGTCCAACCTGTGACCAAACAAGCTGCAGGGACAGGTTGCAGATGGTCATATGCTGCAAAGGGGTCTCTCCCTGGTCTCTGTTAAAGCCCTTGGGATGGCAAGGAGGGTGGCCAGGGTTTTCTTATAGAAGCCTATGGCTGTAATTTTTTGAATTAAATAAAGGCAGACTCCATCTTTTATTTTTGGGGTCTACCAGGCCTCCTTCAGCTTTGCCCTCATCGCTGTGGGTGCATTGGGAGCCAGAAGCAGGATGGAAGCACAGGGAGGAGGAAAAGGGCTGGCGTTGCCCCTGTGAGACAGGACACAGGTTTTCACAGAATCACAGAATGGTTTGGGTTAGAAGGACGTTAAAGACCATCTCCTTCCAACTCCCTTAAAGACCATCTCCTTCCAACTCCCCCCTGCTGTGGGCAGGGACACCTTCAACTAGACCAGGTTGCTCCGAGCCCCATCCAACCTGGCCTTAGGGATGGGGCAGCCACAGCTTCTCTGGACAACCTGTTCCAACACCCTCACAGTAGAGAATTTCTTACTATTATCTAATCTAAACCTACTCCCTTTCAGTTTGAAGCCATTCCCCCTTGTCCTCGCAAAAAGTCCCCCTCCATGTCCTCGTCGCTCCCCTCCAGGTACTGAAAACCCGCAATAAGGTCACCCCGGAGCCTCCTCATCTCCCCGGGGCTGCCGCCGCTGGGTTCGTCCCGGGCCTTGGGGGGTCCCGCAGCATCCCTGGGTACCACCCCCCCAAAATCCCGCCCCGTCCCCATGGCAACGCGCGGGCCAATGGCGCGGCCGGAGGATGTTTACGGGGCGGGGCCGTCGCCGCGGCAACGCGCGAAGCCTCTCGGAGCCGCTACTTAACCCCGCGCCGGGGCGGCCGCGGCTCACGGCGGCTCGGCGGGCACGGCCCGGCCCGGGCACACCGCACGGAGCCGGCACGGGCACCCCGGCAGCCTCAGGGCTTCTCTTTCCCCTTTCTTCTCCCCCACCCCCCACTTTTTTTCTTTTTTCTTTTTTTTTTTTTTTTTTTTTCCCCCTCCACTGCTGTTTTTCCAGAACCTTCTTGCTCTGTCGTGAACTTTGGCGGTTGGGGGACGACAGCGGGACAGGGGTAAGGGGGAGCGGTGGAGGCCGGGGAGGGCGGTGGGATGGGATGGGATGGGATGGGACGGGACGGGCAGCGCGGGCGAAGCCGCTGGAAGGGGCGGTAGGTCTGCGCAGGGGGAGCGGCTCTTGTTATGTGCCCTCCTGGGCGCTCTCTCCTGGCCCAAAACCACGGGACTTCGGGTTTAGAGACTGGCACCGGAGCCAGGCGCCGCATCCCCTACCCGGGGCTCCCCAAAGCCTGAAGCTGCCGGCTCGCTCTGACTGAGGGTGTGCTTGGGGTGGGACCCTGACAACCCCGCCCCAAGCCCTCCGAGTTGTTTCTGGTGTGTGCCTGGGGTGGGACTCCGGCAAGCCCCCTAAGCTCCCCGAATTATTTCTGGGTACCAGGGGAAGGTAGAAGCAGAAATAGCCTCAAACCGAGGGAAGTTGGCTGCGAGGGGGGGAAACTTTAAAGTATTTTGTCAAGGTGTTGGACCCAGAGTTAGTCCTGCTAGCAGCAGGTACCCAGAGCTGTGTGTCCCCAAGAAACAACCTCACTTTGTGGGCTGGCAGGGGTTTTGGTTGCTTGGGGTGGTTTTTTTGTTGTTTGGGGTTTTTTTTAAATTCTTTGTTCAGCCAAAAACTTGTTGGGTAGCACCAGCCAACAGGTTTGGGTGACATTGGAGTGTAGGGTTTTGAGGGAATTTCCCCAAGGCTCAGGGTTGCTAAAGCCCCCCTGGGGCAGGTGTTGCAGCTCCCTTGCACAGCACCCCAGGGATGGGTCTCACTCAGCAGCACCAGGAGCACCCAGGCCTGGCCCTGCCTGGCTGCCAGAGAGCGCCTCAGAGAACATCAGCCTTCTTCTCCCTGTTGCTCTTGCAGGATCGGGCCCATCCCTTCCCTCCCCTCCCCGTGCACCCCGTGCAGCCCTGAGGCATGGCGTGGTCGAGCCAAGCACTGAAAGCAAAGGGCAAACTGAAGTGCGTGGAGGAAGACCTGGATGACAGCCTGCCAGACCTCCGCTGGCTGAGCGACTTCACAGTCGCCCAGACAGGCCTGCCCCAGTTATACCCCGGCTCGGACCCCCAGGACTGTTACACCATGAGTGAGAGTCTGTTCAGTCTGGTCGACTTCGAGTCCCCCTGCTCACCCCTGGCTGCTGACCCGGCGTGCAAGGGCACCCGTCACACCCCCTGCACGCCCGTCTCCTCCTCCACCTCCTCGACGACGCGCCACGACATGGCTGTGCCCCCCCATCTCGCAGGGGACATCGACTACAAGACCAACCCACACGTCAAGCCACCCTATTCCTACGCCACCCTGATCTGCATGGCGATGGAAGCCAGCAACAAACCCAAAATCACGCTCTCTGCCATCTACAAGTGGATTACGGACAACTTCTGCTACTTCCGGCACGCCGATCCCACCTGGCAGGTAGGAGATTTGGAGCCCTCTTGCCTTAGCCCCTCTCCCTGCAGAGCTGGGCAGGGCTTTCCACAGCCTCCACCCTGCACGAAGGTCTGCAGGGATGCTGGATCCCACTGGGAGAAGAGTGGCACTGGCAGCCGGTGGGGAAGGGCTGGAACAGGAAAGAACTTGGCTGGGCACAAATGCCACAGCTGCAGGGGTGGCAGAGGGAAGGAGCCATTCTGGAGGAGAGCCCGAGGACATTTTGGGAGCAGGGAGGTACCTGTTGGGCTCCTGGCACCTGAGGCTCCTCTTGGCTCCAGGGCAAAGGTCTCTCAATCCCTACCCTTCTGCAGTTCTCATTGGTTCCTGAGTCCCTCAGGACTGAGAGCACATGGAGTTAGCAGGTCAAGTGTCCCTGAGTGCTGAGGACCAGGCACAGGAGAGGGATGGAGATGCCACTTGTTGGACAAGTCACTTGTTGGGGAGGTTCTGAGCAGAAATGCTGCTGCTTTCCAAGCAGGGCAGAGGGCTGAGCTCCTGGCCCCTCGGACAGGTCAAGGAGTCTCCATCACTGGGATGAGCTGCTCAGACCTGCAGAGGGAAGCCCAAGAGAGGTCAAATAGGTCAAATCCCCAGCAAGCACAAGCATGTCCTTGTGGAACTGGGGACAGCCCCCAGGCTCACCAGCTTTGGGGACAGCCTGAAGCCCAGGGGCTTTTCCCAGACACCTTGGCTCGCTGCCCTCCTTCGTCACACGAGGGGACCTCTGGCACGTGAGGCTTTCTAGGATGTGGCAGGGCAAGAAGGACCTGAGTGGCTCATCCTTCTGTTATTCCCAGCCCAAACCCGCAGCACGTCACTAACCCTGATGGCAGTGCCCACCCAGGCAGGGCTGGGGAAACCCACTGCAAAGGCCCTGCCCAGGCACTGCCCACATTCTCTCCAGGCAAGTTGGCCTCCAGCAGCTCTTGAACCCCATCATGGGGAAGGGAACCCCTCCTAGTCCCTCTCCAGGGTCACCTTGGTCCCCCAGCCTCCTCCTTGCTCAGGGGACCTACGGGAGCGATTTGGAAGGAGGAGCTGGGTGCCAGAGTGTTGACTTTCTCCTGCATACTCATGGCTGGGTATTCACAACATTTTTAATTAAATGTGTTTATTAAAAAAAGAAAGAAGGTTTTCAATCCCTCTCTGCAGAGATCCAGGGGGTACACTGGACTGGGGCAGGCAGGAATGATAAATATGTTAACCGGCTGGGTAATAACTCAGCCCGGCCTGAGCGAAGTTTGGGATGGGAAGGAGAGATGGGGAGCAGAGAATGCAGCTTTCAAGTCTCTGATCCTTGTAAAATTTCATTAAACTGTAAAATTGAAGTTACCACAGCCTGGATTGTGTGGAGGGATGTCTGTGTTCCTGCTTCTTCTTTCTTTTATTTTTTTTATTTAGTTTTCTGCTTTTTATTTTTCTCTTTTCTTTTTTCTCTTTTGTTTCTATTTACTTTATATTTTTTTTCTTCCTCTCTTTTTTTTTTTTTTTCCTCTTCTTTCTTTCTATGTTCTCATCCCCTATCCCGATTCCCGTACGTGAAGACATCCTGGAAAGGTCATGCCACCCATAGTCCGTGGGGGAGATGGATATATTCCTGTGGGAGCTGAGTGCTTTGGAGAGGAGCCAACAAACCCATGGAGCTTCAGCCCAGAGGAGGGTTTTGTTGTGTGTGTGTGTGTGTGTGTGTGAGTGAGTGTGTGCATGTTTTTCAACAGCTCTAAGCAATCGAGCCTTGTTTTTCCTATTCGGCACTACGGATTATGGATGAATAAGCATAAAGATATCCAGGCAACATTAAAAAAAAAACCCACCTCTACCATATCCAATCTCTTAGTACAGTCCTGGCTTTGTGGAGTCCAACGCTGGGTTATTTACCCAATAACTGAGTTTCCTTTCTGATTATTCACATCACTCCAGGCACATTCAGGGTTTCAGAACAGCTCGACGGGAGCAGAAACTCCGCCTTTTCTTTTTTTTCCCCCCCTTTTTTTTTTTTTCTTCCCCCTCAGCTTATTTGAGCAGTGGCTGATGAAGATGCAGTGATCTCACACGGAGCTTCCCCGGGCCAGGAGGCACCTCTGGGGACACACAGGGCCACGGTGGAACAGTCCACGTGTCTCTCCATGTTCTCCCATCTGATTTGTGCCAGACTGGCTGTGGGAAGGCATGGTGCCTAATTTTTGGGCAAGTATTTTCCCCTCAACACTAGCAATAGGAGCAGATGAATCGGGGGATGCAAGGAGGGCCCTATAATGCCATCCCCCATGGTGCTGCCGTGTGTTGCCCCTTGTAATGGGGCTGTGGCCACATCGGTGTAAGGACCCACCTCTTCTTCCTCAGACGTGGAGGAGGATCCAACCTCATCCAGCTTAGTTCCATGCCTAGAGCAACTCAAGGTTTCTCCCAGTGCTCTGCATGATCCAAGGCCCCAATTTCCAGCCAAGGAGAGTTGCCCAAAAGCTTCCCGTTGGTTGGCAAGTCCTTGCTCGAACCCATTAGCTCCTGGCAATCTGGCTGGATGAGACAGGAGGCAGGAAAACTCTGCTGAGACTCAGGGGCTTGGGGGACTTTCTGCTGAGCATGTAGCCTGGGATGTCCTGACATTGCCAGTTTTGCTTTGTTTTCCTAAAGGTCCTTGCTGAAAATACTGTCCACCAGCCTTCCCACACAGGTAGGTCCTGTGGCAGCAGACGAGCATTCAGCCTCGGTTTCTTTCTCTTTTGGATCTAGAACTCCATCCGGCACAACCTCTCCTTGAACAAGTCCTTCATCAAGGTGCCCCGGGAGAAAGACGAGCCAGGGAAAGGTGGATTTTGGAAGCTTGACCCCTACTATGCCAACAGGCTCAAGTATGGGACTTACAAGAAGCGGCGGATGTCCCCAGTGCAGATCCACCCGGCCTTCTCCGGAAGAGCCCAGAAGGAAGCACAGCATGTCATCAGCCCAGCCACTTCAGCCTGCAGCTCCAACAGCATCCTGGAGGCCAACATGGCATCACAGCAGCTGCTCGAAGAGTTTGAGGAAGCCACCAGCAACCAGAATTGGAATCCAGTGGGTAACAAAGCTGGGCAGAAGCGCAAGCAGCCCTCGCCCATGCCAACGGCCAAGGCGTCCCGGCTTTCCAGCTCTGCCTTGATGACCCAGGAGGAGCAGACCGAGGTGGGATCGCTGAAAGGTGTCTTTGACTGGGAAACTGTCTTTAACACCAACCTTAACGGAGACTTCTCCACCCTTGTGGATATGGAGCTCCCACCTTCCATCAACCCCATAACGTGCGACCTGGACTGGACGGGAGAAGGGCAGCACATGGACTGTCCCCAGGGGCAGGAGCAAGTCCTCACCGAATCCAACCAGTACAACCTGGACTTTAACGAAACCCTCATGGCCACTACTTACTTGGAGCATCCCTGGGATGAAGGGACAAGCGATTACCTCTCCAACTGTGTCAACATTGACCAGGTGTTTGAAGACATCGACGCCTCTTTGCTGGTAGATGTGATCAACCTGAGCAGTCTGGCACGCCTCTTATAAGACTTTAGGATGCTCTCCCCAAGCTTGGACTTACAAGGGACAAGATTTTCTCGAGATGCCCATGGGTGACTCTTACCAGCTTTGTTGTAAGGTTACTCCCAGAAACACCAGGGGAGAAAAAAACCCCACCACCCCAGGAACTGCCTGCTGTGTCTTTAAAGGACACCTCAGAAGTCTCTAGTTTTCTCAAGAGAAGGAAAATAACACTACTTATTTTTTTACATTTTACTTTTAAAAAAGAAATGTGAATTATAATGGGGTTTTTTTCCATCAGGGCTAAAAGTAGCTGCTAAATCCCATCTAATGCAGGAGATTCCTGGTGGCTTAGGACTTGGTAGACTGAAGTGCAATTTCCTCACCTCTTTGTCTCTCTGTTTCTCTCTGTCTTTCCTTTTTCTGTCTCAGTGCAGTTGGTAGATGCAGTGTGATAATTAGCTGGTAAGCAAATACAGGTCCCTTCTGGATTCTCCAAGTTCAACATCCCAGCTGACTTGTGCCTAGGGAAGAAGAAAAGGTTTATAAATTCAGCAAGTGTGCCTCTTTAGATGTTTTTTATATAATCTATTATATATTATATATTCAAAGAAATCTATATTTTTTAGCACTAGAATTTCTTAAGGGAGGAGGGGTAGACTGGAAATGCAGTTTGGGAGTTGTTTTCTATTTTCAGTTTAAAGGTTTTGTGTTCACTGTTCTGTAAAACAAGACCACGCAAAGAAGGACTCCTGCAGCAACAGGATTTGTGAAGAATCCAGGAACTGGCCCGGACAGGAGAGGAGCAGCAGGGACCAGGGTGCTCCCAAAACTGGCTTTTGTATTTTTTTGTACCCAAAATCCTTGCCGCAGTTGCCAAAGGATCTGGACCACCATAAACCCTCTCGTTCACCCACTGACGTAGCCTCTCTCCACTTTTTTGGTCTGAGACTGTTGCTCTTCACTTCTTCAGCTCTTCCATCAGGCTCCAAGTACAAGGAAAACCCCACGGCCTGGCCCTCAGCTGGTGATGGTGGGATCACTCCACATCTAACGCTCCCAGGTGGGACTGAGCAGGAAAGAAATCCACATCCAGGCTCCATCCAGGAGCTCAGGCCAAAGACTTGTGTGTGCAACAGGCTCTGGGGACAGCAGTGGAAATGAAGTCCCATCCAGCCAGGAGCAGCTCAGGAGCCAGGAGAGACACTGGGATGTGCAGCGAGTGTGGCAGGGTCTGTGCAAGGTAGCTTGGAAATATTTTGGGAGCAGAGCCAAACTCTGCTGAAACCCGACTTGAAGCTCTCAAAAACCAGATTTTTTTTTGCCTCTCCTTTGCTGTGGGCTGTGAGAGGTAGAGCAGCCATTAGGTAGGAGCAAGTAGAAGCTGGAATTTTAGTGGTGTGTCATAGACTTGCCAAAAAAAAAAAAAAAAAGGAAGATTATAAATAGATTCTGTTTTGGTTACAAAAGCACTTAGAGGGGGCTTTGGGATCGGTGTAGCTGTTTGTATTGACAAAGTTTCCTTTTCCTTGTTGTTTTTCTTCTATTTTTCCTGCTTTGGGGATGATGTTGAAGAACTGCAGAGTTACTTGTGCAATTTAACTTTTTTCATGCAAAGTTATTTACAAATCTAAAAAAAAATAATAATAAAGAAAAAAAATGGAGAAGAAAAAAACAACCATTCTGCCTTCTTGTTTCCTCTCCCCAGCCCAGCTTGTACATCCAGCCCCAGGACACGGGAGCTCTCACCTACTTCCATGACAGCACAGAAATTCCCTGTGGGACAATGGTTACACACCAAATGGGTGACACAAGGCTGGCTGTGTCCTGAGTCCTGGGAGCTGCTCCCAACCCCAGGGATAGCCTTCCCTGCCCCTGCAGGGAGCTCCTGGGGGTGACATGGGCTGAATGCCTGGGACTATCCCTCTGTTTGTGCCATGTCTCCTCCTGGCCCTGTATGTGCTCCAGAGAGACCAAGTGACTTTAGAGCCCTTGTGGGCACTGGGCAGCAAGAAAAGCTGCACAGAGATCCCCCTCCAGACCCTGCCTGGGGCTTGTCACAGCCCTTGCTGTCTCCACAGCACACAAGGAGCACCCTACCACCTTCCCAGTGATCTGCTGGATCCCCTCAGCACCAGGCACTGCAGCAGCCAGAGCTGCCACAGCTGCTCCCAATCCAGCCAATCTCAACCCAAAATAAGGGCTGAGCTCACTGTAGGGGCTGGCCTTGGGCTGGATGTGTTTTGTGCTGGGAAGGCAAGATGCTGCCCTTGAGATAAGGTAGGGTTATCCCTGTGGGGAACAGCTTTGGTGTGCCTGGGGGGAATTTTAGAAGCAGATCTGCGTCTCTCCTTTGACCTTGTGGACCATGAACACCAAAAGGCAATAAGGAGTTTCCTGTCCTGGTTTCTCCTCCTCTCAGCTCCCCGTTGATAGGACTGGGAGAGCTGTTGCCTGCTTCCCCCTGGTACTGGTGGCACTTCAGGGCTGCAAAAAGCTGGCAACCCCCCCTTGTCCCTTGGTCCATTTCTTTATTTTGTTTTGCTAGGCACAAACATGTAGTTTCTGTTTTTAAACCCCCTGGAAAAGGGGAGCCTCCAGCATCCCCACCCTGCCAGGGGACTGAAAAAAACAACCTTGCCAGGAAAAACTATTCCAGCCTGCCGGAGCCAGTCGAGGGGTTTAAAGTGAGAAAGGGTGAATATAAAGGAGGCACCAGGCGAGGCCTGAAACAACCTCGTTTTGTTCGGCTTCTGAAAGCAACCGAACCAAGTTGGACGTGAATTTTCTTTTCTTTCAATGAGATGGTTTGTGGAGGGAGGGGGTGTGTTTTTTAAGCGGCAGCCAGGAGGTGCAGGAGTGGGGGGTGCTCGGGGTGGTGGCATCGCTTCCCATGGGCGTGGGGACAGGCGGGACACCGCGGTCCTACCCACGCAAAGCCCGGGTGTGTTCGGGGCCAAGAACCGTGCCAGGAGGGACGTCAGGACCCAGCAGCCCCAGACCTGCCCGGGCTTGCCGGTGGCAGCGAGGTTGGAGCCTGTGGCTGGGGCTGGTCCAGCCCTGGGGCTGTCCCGGCTCGCCCGGAACACTCGCGGTGCCGGGGTGGGGACCCCCACGCTGGCAGTGTCCCCACCTGCTACAAGCGGGCAAAGCATCGTGCGGTGAAACCCAGAGCACTGCAGAGCTGGCTGCGTTCTGGGGCTTCCACCAGCACCCACCAAAGCGGGTCTGGGAAGAGCCGAGCTCCAAAAAACTCTCAGCAAACTCAGCTTTGCAGCCCCAGCCAGGTCCTTCCCTGACTGGTTATTAAGCACAGGGCAGTTATTCCTTTATTATTTATTTCTGCTATTTCCCCAGCCGTCTCCTCATCCATCATCCTTCCCTGATGGGCAAACATTGACACCTCAAACCAATCTCTCGTTCACAGAGGGGGGAAAAAATATACACATAAGCCCTTCTTTTCTCTCCCTTTCTTGCCGTGTCTTTCTTTCCCCGCCATTGAGTGTGGGGCTGGCATGGAGCCATTCTGGCAACAGTCGGCTTTCACTTGCTAATCATCCTAAATATTGAAAATCAACGCCTAGAATAAACAGCTCAAAGATTGGGGCCATCTCTGCTCTGTTTGGAAATGCTAATCTCGCTGCCTTTTGTTTTCCTTGTATGGATTTGGTGGCTTGAGTTTGGAGGAGGTCACAGCTCAGGGGTTCTCTCTCCATCCCCCGATTTCTAAAAATTTTTCCCCCACTCTTCGTGAAAAATTCAGCCCGTTTTAACATCCCAGGCTGGAATGGTTGGAGTGATGAGGGGGGAGAAGGGGGAAACAGGATGGAGGAGGGTAGGAAATGGACTTGCCTTGCATAGCAATGAATGAACACCCAAAGTTTGGGAAAAACCAGATTCCAAAACATGCATCACGGAGTTCACATGGACGTGAAATCTCTTGGGAACTACACTCAGATAGGAAGACCTGCTTGGTACAGCAGGTCCCTGGTGGGATTGGGATGGGAACAGCAATGGGGCAGCCTGGCCCTCATGCAGAGTGAGGCTTGGGGACATCTCAGTGACTCCCTGCCTCTGTGATTCTTTTTAGAGGATTTTATATTTGCAGGTCTGGAGATGCCACAGCAAACCCCAGACAGGCTGTGCCGGGCCCCACGGCTGGACTCCACTGGCTTTGCCTGGAGGGATCAGGCTAGATGCAAACACCTCCCTGCAGGGGTGCTGGGGGAGGTGGCTTTGGCAACAGAGAGGGGGGGAAAGAGCCCCTGACCACTGTTTTTCAGCAGCGATGTTGCACTGCCAGCAGAGTCCAGCGGGACCTGTGGCATTCGCACAGCCTGGATGGCTCCCAGCACCCTGATGGGGAAACTGAGGCAGGGCAAGGCAGTGGGCTGCTGTGGCTCAGAACCTGATTATCTAGGAGGCACTTTTGGAGCACGCCTGCACCCTGTTTTCAGTCATGTTTTTGGGCTATGTGCGGGGGGGGGGCTGCACCCTCTGGCACTGGGGGAGCACATCCAGCTAAAGAGCTCTCTGTGTCGCACCTCCCGGAGCCCCGGGACGGGTCAGTGGGCCGTTGCCAGTGGCTGTTCCTGGCTGGCACAATGTGCCGGCAGGCCAGGGCTTGCCCTGCGGTGGGGGGAGCGCCGGAGGCTGCTCCACAATGCAACAGCCCCTGCGTAAATGCCGTCACGAGGAGACGCTCGGCAGGAACGCTGCCCTTCCTCCTCCTCCTCATCCCCACCATCCCCTCAATGCGTGCCCAGGTAGGGGGTTGCAGCCTCACAGCGCTCCTGCTCCGCCAGCCCAGCCCATGCCACGAAAAGTGACCCCTGCGGGCATGGGGGGGACCCATCCAGCCCCCCATGGTGTGGGGCTGAGCTGCAGGAGCAGTGCCAGAGTCGCCTCCTTCTCGAGAAACCACGTCATGCCAAGGTTGAAACTTGGCCGGTTTGCAAACAAGTGCTGTGGCCACGAGGATTTCTTTACAAAGGCTGTTTTTTCGAGTGGTTTATTTTCAGGTTTGGAGCGTTAGGACCATCCCACGTCCTGAGATTGTGTTTTGGGTTTTTTTTTTGTTTTTCTACTGCCATCATGACAGTGAGAAAATGGCTTTAAAAATCCAAAGCATGTTCCTTTGGAGATGGAGATGGGCCTTAAACCCCTCAAAAAGGTGGAAGCAGGGGCAGGCTGCAGGCTCTGCATCCCCTGGACACAGCTTACCTGCTGAGGGCAGAGCCAGGCAGCAAAGGCAGCCCGTGGGCGAGCAGCTGCATTTGGGGAGCAATGTGGGCATAAGCCCTGAATACTGGGGGCTTATGAATGGGACCAGCCAGGATGAGCAGCACGGCGATGTCTGGTATGGATGCATCCCTTGGGATGCTCCTATCCTGTGCATGGAGACCACTGGGCTGGGGGCTGGCACAGGCAGCGGGAGGGCTGAGGGGCATTAGGAGAGGCGGGTGTTGACCTAGAAATCGTAAAGAATTTGGCCTGGCATAGCGCTTGTGGGCAGGGTGCCAGCCTGGCAGCTGAGGGAAGCACGGCTCTGCTCCGAAACGGCGCTCCTTTTCCCCGTAGCTGGGCTGGGAGAGGCAATTGCTCTCTGCCCCAGGAGCTCTGTCAGCACTGTGGGCTCACTGGTGTCAAGGGGTGGGATGCTTATCACTTCTAGCAGAGGCACTGCTGGATGAGCGTGCCAGGGATTTGGTTTTGCTCCTCTGGGGAGCGCATGCTCCCGCCCGGTTGTGGGGTTGGTGCCAATTCTCAGCTGGGGAGCGGGGTGGGGGAGCAGCCTTGCAAGTGCTGAGCGGAGTAATGCTCCTTCCTGGCAGCTTTTGGTTACGAGACACATTAACAGGCAGGAATGTGCAAACATCCAAAGGTCGGAGCTGTGCAAGGCGGCTGCGGTGGCTGCAGTCCCTGGGAGCGCAGAAGGCAGAGGCAGGACCCCCGTGCCCCACTGCAGACAGACAGTATGGTGCAGGAGGGTCCCCTCTGCATGGGCTTGTTGGACCTCCACCCTCAGCAGACCCCATGTCCTTGCTGAGCAGCTCCTTGCCATCCCTGAGTGAATTCCTGCCGAGGGGATGAGGCCAGCTGCAGCCCTGCGTGGCCTCCCCGGTCCTGTCACGTGGGGGGACGTGTGCCCAACACCAGCCCGCATGGCAAACACCCCCCTTCCTTCCCCAGCAACGTGGCATAGAAAGAAAATGAGCATCATCCCCCCGCCTGGCCCCCAGCTCGCAAAATGCAGTGTCCTGTGGTTGCCCCGTCCTCTGGACTGATGCTCCTGGTGCTCCCACCCATTCCAAAACCCTCTGGGAACCTCCTGTTCCAGGGAGGAGAGGAAGGGCTCAGCCATGTGCTGGGTGGCACCTTGCTGGTCCCAAGTATGTGGCAGCTCCTTGGTGGCCTGATGTGCTGGGCTGGCAAAGGGGGGGTCTCTACCCTGTTCCCCCCAGTCCCACAGAGAACTAAGTAAACAGTGATGAGGGGAACCTCGTTAATCCTGGTCTTTCATTTACAAAAAGGCATTTAGAGCTGGCTCTGCAGGCAGTTATCAGAGCGTAGGGGAGGTTTTCCCAGCAGGACCTTAATTCCCTCTGCAAATAAAGCTGGAAGGAGGGAGAGCACAGCTTGTGTCTGCGGTAGATGAAGGCTTGGGGGGGGGGACTTTTGGGGCCAGCTTTGGAGGGGCAGATCCCCATGAACTCCTTCCTGCAAGAAGCAGGGGAGTTTGCTGAGGGATTCCCTGTTAGGGGACTGTTTGGGTGCTGTTTCAGGGCAATTTCCCTGGAGCAGCAAGGCTGGTCAGGGACACGTGGAAAGGACTGGGAAGCTGCAGGAGGCTGAGCACCAACTCTTGCTCCACGCGGACCTGGTTTTCTGGGAGCACTGCACATCCCTATGGATGTGCATTGCAGGTCAGGATCAAAGCAAAGTCAGCAGGGCTTGGGGCGTTACCAGGGAGGCAAAGTCCTGTGGTGGATTTGGTTCCTGTCTCATCCGTTCAAGTTCATGGACACGTAGCAGCCAGGGCACATGCCCGGGCGCATCCGTGCCCTGTCTGTGCACACTCACTCCCTCTTGCAGGGGCTCCCCACTCATAACACCACCTGGAAGGGAAAATTAGGTTCTTGTCAGGAAGCTCAGAGCTCCTGGTTTTTCTGTCTGAAGATTAATTTGGCCGAGGATTAATCGCTTTTTCTATCCAGCTGACCTGAGGAGAGACAGAACAGGATGTGTCTGGGGAGAAGGTGAGGGCAGTGCCATTGGCAAAGGTGTTCCCAAGTGTTCCCACAGCCTGGGGCACTGCTGGGTCACATGGCCTGGGACAGCCCTGCAGCCCAGAATGAAAATTTTGTAATTTTATGTTAATCTTGGGTCCTCTGTACTCTGCTCTCTCTCCTCTCCCACATCAAATGCAAGATCCTTTTGGAGGCTCCTGGTTGTATTAATCTTGTTTTGCCCTCACTGCCACACGCTGCATCCTTGCAGGCAGCTCCTGTGACTCGGGAATGCTGCTGCCCTGTCCCCTCCCCACTATCCCCTCTGTGCAGGAGTGGATTAGCCCCACCAGCAGGGAGGTGAACAGGCATAATTTTTTTTTTTTTTTTTTTTTTTTTTTTTGCAATAAGATGACTATTTTTTAATGCAGGAACTGTTCCTGGGGTGAGCAGTACCGAGCCACAATGCAGGGTACAGAAAGTCCCTGTTTCAAGAGCTACTATTAATTGAATTTATCCAAATCTTGTCAAGATTACACTTCTGTACGACCTTCACCACCATGAAGGCAGGCAATAGAAATGTGGTTTCGGGGGATATCTGGGTCTTTTCAGCGACTTGCTGCCAAGCCCTGAGCAGGAAAAGCAAAATCTCTCCGTGCCTCAGTTTCCCCACCTGCAAATCAGGTTTGATTCTCTTTTCAGTGGCATTTTGGGTGACCAATGCCCTGAACACCTTGTCCTCAGAGAGCAGCAATTGTCACGTC
This sequence comes from Pipra filicauda, assembly GCF_003945595.2. Classification (NCBI taxonomy): domain Eukaryota; kingdom Metazoa; phylum Chordata; class Aves; order Passeriformes; family Pipridae; genus Pipra; species Pipra filicauda. The sequence continues at coordinate 7,417,268 of NW_024104987.1, read as the reverse complement.
CCTGGAGTGCCACTTCCTCATGCCTGTGGTGGTGAAAACTCCCGTTGCTGAACAACGGGGCCATGATGTTGTTTGAACCCTGTGGTCTCCACACCCCAAAGGTTGGGTTCTGATCTGATCCTCTGTTTTGGGGTTCAGAGCATTTGGATCTGTTTTACTTGGCAAACGCTGTAAAAGGGACTCGTTAGATCTTTTATTAGCACACCCACACTCAAATGAGCATTGCAGAGATGCAATCCTTATTCATCCACGTTGTCTAGGTTTTCCACCTTCTGTGTCCGTGCTGAGACTGAAAAATCCCTTCTCCAGAGGAGAAAAAGAGGCTTTTTCTCCCTCTTCTGCCTCATGGAGTGGGAAGCAAGAGGTGACTCAGCATTCCTCCACGGTCACTGCTGTGTCACCACATCAGTCTTTGATCCCGGGCGGCAGCTTTGGCGCCGGGAATGGATCCTGGCGGGCGTGCGGGGACCCCGCGGTCCGCGGGGCGGGAAGAGTGGCGCGGCCAGGGCAGCTCCGGCGGGAAGGAGACCGGGATTGTCTTGGAGCTGCCGCTCCGCCAGCTGCACCCGCTGCTGGGAAAACAGCCAGATATGAGCTGGGGGGACTTACAGCCCAGAGATCTTCGCGCCCTTTTGCACCTTATTTTAACACACGTTCAAACTGCAGCGTTTCTACCCTTTCTTTTTCATTTTTAACCGAAGTAACTTTGACTCTTTACGTTTGACCAAAAGCCATTTTTTTTTCCCTGCTGCTTCCTATTGGATGCGGTGTTACACCTCACGTTTGCAGAGTCCAGCAGTTTTTATATGATGTATTTTCTGTACATTTATTCACTCTTTACCACCCTACACAGCAGCTGGGATATGAGGTGGTTGCCTCTGTCCCACTCACCCTCTTTGCTCTGAGGGGTGTGCCACTCCACTTTTTTTTCTGGCTTTTCAGTAGATAAACAGCATTACTGGGGGGGAGCAGGCACAACTGTTCCCAGAGTCAGTGAGGGGAGGTCTCCTTCTGGCTCTGGCTGCCCTTTGAATGAGGGGGTGAGTGCTGGCAGAAAGAGCATGGAATGCTGTAAGGAAAGAGATGGCTCTGCTGTACAGGGAGAAAAAACAATTCCCAATCATACCAGCCCAGTGGGGGGCTGAGCCTGGACAGGGATGATTTCTCTTATACTCTCAAGAACCCCTTTATCAGGTGTCCCCACAAAACATAACCAGGCAATATCACACACAGAAAACACATCTCCCCTCACAGAGCCAGAGCCTGGGCACACCTGTGGACAGGGTGGGTTATGAAATCCATTGAAGCTGTCGAACAAAAGAGCTCTTTTGGGTTGTTTCAGCTTCTTTCCAGAGCCTGGCATGGTTTGACAAGGGGAAGACAGATGGGAACACGCCGGTCCCTCCGCACGGCAGGAGCCTTTCCTTGGAGCAGCACAAGAAGGTGGGAGGCTGGGACTGCAGGTACTGGGAGAACCAGCTCCCTGCTCCAGGCTGGATGTTGTTTAGGAGGATGCAGAGCCTGCAGTGTGTGATACACCTGTCCATATTGCCCACCTGTGCTGCAGGAGGGAGCAGGTGGCAGTTCCCTGTGGGATAACGTCTCCCTAGAAACTGAATGCAGGACAGGGCTGGGTGAACCTGCACTCCTGCAAAATGCCTATGATTCCATAATTCATATTCAGATTTCTATAATATCATTTCCCTGGGCTCAAACCCCTGCAATCTCCTTCCATATCTGTTGTGCACAAATATCAGACTTGTTACCTGGTGTGCAGCAAGCCAGTAATTGCATACTGAGACATTGTTTATTTATTTCAGAGTTGCACAAGTCTGGGTGCTCGGTGGAATTCCACAAATTAAACACACCAACTATCAATTTACTATTTATTTTACTATTTATATGTATGAGCAAACAAAGGAATTAGTGTTCATTAGCTACAAGTTACATAGTTGTCTCATTAATTAGCATCCTATCTTCTATTGATTAATGATTCTCTCACTTCTCATGCTAATTAGCCCACATGCTCAGTCTTTCTCTTGTTTTGAGTTGGTGGCGGTGGGTTGGTGGTCAAGATCTCCCCCTGCCAGAATTAACTTTTATTGAGTTGGAGCTGATTCAGCTGCTGAGTTGGCTTTATTAGATTCTTCCTTATCTTGGGGATTCTGCCAAATGTCCTTGAGGCCCTTAAATTCTGCATTTTTTGTGTTCACTATCACCAGTACATCCTTATTCCCAAGTTTTGTTAACCTCCCTGTAGGTCTGAGATTATTGAAGCATGTCAAGCCCTAGACCCTAACAAGGCAATTCTACCAACAAATAATCTGTTTTTCTAACACCTGGCCATCACTTAGAGCTTGTGAGCTACTCTCTGTTTCGCTGATTAAATCTCCCTTCTTGGTGATTAGGCTTGAAAGTACACAAAGATCAAACATCAAAGAACATCCTTTCTTAAGAAAATTTTGCGCAACAGTGCCACGCTCAGGACGAGAGGACATAGTCTTAAACTGCGCCAGGGGAGGTTTGGGTTGGACACGAGGAGGAATTTCTTCACATAAAGGCTGATTAGACGTTGGAATGGGGCAGTGGTGGGGTCACTGTCCCTGGAGGTGTTTAAGGACAGACTGGACACAGCCCGAAGCGCCATGGTCTGTATGACGAGGCGGCGTTGGGTCACAGGTTTCACTCGATGCTCTCAGATCAATTTCCAACCCAATTAAGTCTGTGATTGTTTAACCCAGCTCGCCACTCCCAAGATGGCGGCGCAGCCCTCCCGCCACTCTCAACATGGCCGCTCGCAGAGCAGCGCGCATGCGTCCTACCCACTTCTGCTACCGCCCGGCACCTCCTCAAGCGGCGCCACTCTCAAGATGGCGGTGGGACTGCCCGCGCATGCGCAGCGTGCCTCGCCGCGCCCATCATGGCGGCGGGGCGGTGACGGACCGGGCGCGGTGGCACCGAGCGGCCGAGCGGCCCCGGCGCGATGATTCCGAGCGAGGAGGTGTCGGCCCGCCGGAGGGAGATCGAGGACAAGCTCAAGCAGGTGGGGCTGACCTCGGGACCCGCTGGGGGCTCTGCCGGGGCTGCGGTCAGAGCCCAGGCCCGCATCCCCATGGCGTTGCCGGGGAGACGGGGCTGGGCCTGGAGGTCCCCACCGGGCCTGGGGGCGACCCGGGACCCCCAAGGGCCTCGTCACCCTGCTCCGGTTCTTCGAGACCTGGTTTTCAGGTGCAGGGGGTACCTCTGGCCCCCTCTTTGGTCCCGGGGGCATCTGCGGGCTCTCTCTTCAGATGTAGCCTGGGAGACCAGCCCTTGGTGACTTAAAACCCGCCCTTGCAGACTGCTTTTCCACCCTTATATCTGGGCTTAGGTGACTTAAAATCAACCCTTAGTGGCTGCTGTTCTCCCTCTGTCTCTGGGCTTTGGTGACTTAAAACCAGGCCTTGCTGGCTTCTGTTCCACCTCTATATCTGCGTTTAGGTGACATAAAAACAGCCCTTGCAGGCTGCTATTCTCTCCATATATTTGGGCTTTAATGACTTAAAACCAGCCCTTGTTTGCTACTTTGCTTTGGCCGCTTGAGTTCTCTGCCCCATGTAGGGTTTTTGGAAGGTGCCAGTGCAACACCCGTGTTGTACTGTGGCAGGGAAGTGTGTGGTCTGGAAGGTGTTAATTTTATATTGTACTCGTGATATTGAAGGGAAATAAATAATCCATAAAAACCTCACTCGTTACATGATGTGTCCCCACCTGGGGTCACTTGCTCTGATTTCTGCTAAGAGGTGGCTTGTTAAAATGTGTCCTCAGCATCAGACCAAAAATGGTTTGCTGCAGTGTTTACCAGGACTTGTAAAAACCTACGTGTAATGTTTAGTGACTTAAAAACTTAGTGTTCAGGATTGAAGGTTGTTTTTTTCATCCTATTGACAGGAAGAAGAAACTCTGTCCTTTATCAAAGAGAGCCTTGAGAAGAGTGACCAGCTCACCAAGAACATGGTAAGGAGGTCCTAATGTTGGGGCTGGATTTACTTTTCTTAATTTCTTAGGTTTGTTAGTTTTCAAGGTTGTCATTGTGCCCATCTGAGGGATGTGGAGTAATGAACCACTTCCTCTGAATTTGCTCCAGTGGCTGGGCAAAGGGGAAGCCTGATCAATGCCTCAATCCTGAGCTTCTCTGCTGCTCTGAGGAGGGCTCAGAGCTGTTGGCCTCACCTCTACCACAGTCAGTCCTCTCTCTTGGGAAGAGGTATTAATAGACCTCAGATTAGTTTGTGCGACAGCATCGTGTTGTTGCTTCATAAATGCAGGTTTTGTTTGGAGTTTTATTTTGGGAGTTGTCTGTGCAAAGGTAATTATTGTTCTGTAATTGCTCATAAGCCCTCAGCTTATATACTATGTCCAGTTTTGGGCTCAGGGCTTTAAAAAAGTCATAGAGGCAGCACCAGAGAAGTGTAGAAAACATAACATAGGAGGGAATCTTTTAGGAATTACATTTTGGCCTAGAAAAGATGACACTGAGGTACTCTTTTATGAGCTTACTATGGCTTTCCACCCTTCAGAAGCAATATCACAGTCCTCTTCTAAAACCAAATGTCTGTGATGGAAAAGTAGGTTCTCACTATATTGATCCTGAACCTTCATGTTGTGCAGCTCAGTTTTGGGTCTCAGTGGTGTGGAGTAAAGTGGCTGCTGGTTTGTGCTTTTTTTTTGCTCTTTTTACATGGGGCACCTCCAAGCAATTCCTGTGGATTTATTTTCCCCTGTCAAATAAAATTTTGCTTGTCCTTAGTACTATGCTGGAACATTACCTTCACTCTTTACAAACATTTAATTCAGGACTGGCCTACCTCTGTGTGTCAGGTGATCTGTTTTGTGACTGTTAATAGAAATCAGGACGTAGAGGGGTGGAAACAGCTGCTAAGGAGCCATGGAAAACTGGTAGCAGAGCCCAAAAAGTGAAGCTATGCCCTGAAGGTCCCTGACCTTCTCTAACTTGTACCCCACTGCATGGATCTGTAGGAAGGATGTCCTCAGCCATTGGTTTCTCTCTTGGTGTGCAGGTTTCTATCCTGTCCTCCTTTGAAAGTCGTTTGATGAAGCTGGAGAACTCAATTATCCCAGTCCACAAACAGACAGAGAACCTGCAGCGCCTGCAGGAGAATGTGGAGAAGACCCTGTCCTGCTTGGATCACGTCATCAGTTACTACCATGTGGCCAAAGACACGGAGAAGATCATAAAGGAAGGGTGAGTTGAGCTAGCTGGATCTTGCTGGGGAGTTTCATCCTATTGGATTTTTGGGATAGAGGTAGGGGAGCTGACTTCACACACTCATCCTCATGTGCTTGGTACCCTTCCCACACTCCTTCCCCACCCTCAGTCCACACTGACTTGACCTTCCTCCATCCCCACAGGATAAAGACAGCTTAGACTGTGCACTGGTGTCCCTTCCAGGATGTGCAGACAAGACATGCTGCCATATGAATCTCATGAGCACTGGTGGCTTGTCTGTTTTCCTCTGCCCTTTTCCCAAAGGTTCTTCCCGCCCACCAGGTTGTCATTGCATCCAGGATGAACCAGAGCCGTTCTGGAGCCTGCTCTGTGGCTCTTCTCTGGGGTGGGATGTGCAGTTTCCTTTGCCTTCCCATCAAGGCCTGTCTGAGAGAGGAGGGCAAGGCTGAGAGTTATGTGCTGTCCCTCAGCAGTCCTTCTGCACTTGCTGCATGGATTGGGTACTCTGCTGAGGCACTGAGTGGAGGCAAAAGGGAATTCCATGATCTCCTCCTAGATGAAGAAAAGGGAATTGAAACTTTCCTTATTATTTTTATCCTAAGTTTGGTCTGGTACTTACTTGTTATCCTCTTTGTTTGCTTTGTGGGGCACTGCTTTTTACTTTTGGTTTTATTTTCAGCCCCACTGGGAGGTTGGAGGAATACTTGAATTGCATGGACAAAATCCAGAAGGCAGTGGAATACTTCCAGGACAACAATCCGGACAGCCCGGAGCTGAACCGTGTGGTAGGTCGTGGGTCTGGAACCTGGCATGGGTGGGAGAGGGACAGACACAGCCCTGCTGCTCATCCTCTTGCTGTGAGGGGCTGTGGGTTTGCTGCCTGGTGAAGATGGTGTCTGGGCACAGCTGAAGGAACCATCACTTTGGCTCCTGTTTAAGCCTGTCCTCGGCAGCATTTCTGCTCCTGGTGTTTTGCTCTCTGTGCACTGTGCCAGGAGGAATTCTGGAAGCAGATCTTACACCTGTGGAGGAGTTGATTGAACCTCCTCCTGAGTAGCTCTTGTCAGTCCTTCAGCTGCTTGAGCAGAATGGGTGATCTGTTTAAATCCCACTCGAAGGCTGAGTGACTCCCAAGCATTTTTTTAATTTAATTCCCTTTAAGTGTCTCTCAGATACAGGCGTGGTTGGAGTTTGAAGCATGAAGCACTTGGCAGTGGTTAGAAATGCTGCAGAAAGTATGTTCTTATGCAGAAATATTTGAGTGATTGATTACAGAAGTGAATGATTGATTAGAGCTTCTGTCCTGCTGTTTTGTGCCAGAAATCCCTCTTTGAGAGGGGCAAGGAATCCCTGGAGTCTGAGTTCCGCAGCTTGATGACACGGCACACCAAGCCAGTGCCACCCATCCTCATCCTGGACCTGATCAGCGGGGATGATGAGATGGAGACACAGGAGGAGATGTCCCTGGAGCACCTCCCGGAGAGTGTCCTGCACGACATCATCCGCATTTCTGGCTGGCTGGTGGAGAATGGCAGGAATCAAGGTTGGTGGTGCTGTACAGGTGCTCCCTTGCAGCTCTGTCTCTTACCACTACTTCCCATGTGTGGTTGAGACCAAAAGGGGGATGTTGAGGGTTGTGTGTGTAACCCTGCACAGCTGGGCTTGTACATCACACCCCTTCAGCCATGAAGCCTCTGCTGTGGCCACCAGTCTGTGAGTCACTGCTGTGGGCACCTGGCAGCACTGGCAGGACTAGTGACTGCCTTAGTGGCACCTTTTAGGTGAGTAGTTCAGTCTTTCCATCTCCTCAAGATCTTGCTGGTTTTAGCATTTGTAGTGAGACTGAAGCGATGGTTTGTCAGTTGAATTTTTCAGAATGAACTGTGCAAATAAAGCACAAATTATCTCAATGTATATTCTGTCATGAAGCAGAAATCCATTGCACTTGCATTTGTAATGCCTTCTGCTGGAGCTGCAGCTATCCAGTGCTCAGGTTTTATAAATGTACAAGATACTGGTCATTTATTCCTATTTGGGAAATATTTATGGGCATAACTTTTCGTATGAGATGTGACCAAGGGCGGGGGGAGAACAGCACAGACTTCCTTCAGTCTGTATCTGTCTCTTCTTTCCTGTTCTGCAGCAAGATCTGACTAGAGCCTTATACTCCTTTATTGACTTTTCCTTTGGGAGTGAATCACTGTGGACTTGTATGTGAAAGTACAGGTTTCCTGCAACATGTAGCTCGTAGAACCCCCCCCACCTCAGTGATTTACTCCTGAGTGGGGATTACTGTGCCTACCAAATACGATGAACATCCTTAAAAGCTTCTTAAGAATTTTTCCATGATCAAAGGCAACTCCAGCACACTGAGCATATTTTGTTGGTCACTTTGTATTCTGCTTTCAACTGACGAGCACCTCATTAAATTATAATCTTGTTTCTACCTTGTCTCCTTAGATTTCATGACTGTTTACTTCCAAATCCGCTCTGTCCAGCTCGACCGCTCCATCAAGGGGCTGAAAGACCATTTCCGTAAGAACAGCTCTTCCTCTGGGGTGCCCTATTCCCCTGCCATCCAGAACAAAAGGAAGGACACCCCCACCAAAAAGCCAATCAAGAGACCAGGTGAGTCCCTGAAGAGGGATCACTGTACTGGGCATTGAACACACACCTGCAGGCCCTCTCACTGCTGAGGAAGCCTCTGTGTCTAAAAATGTGCTCTTGGGACAGGAGCAGGGCTGAGATTTTGGAGATAAACGCCTCTTCTCTGCCCTGGATTCAGCACTGGAATTACAGGCACTTTCTGTCTGTCAGTCAAGCCATCAGGTTTGTTCTCTGGGTGCTGTAAAGGGAGGAGAGGGGCCTTGTGTAGAGAACTCCTTTCCTGTGTTGTTCAAATACTCTTAGTGGGTTCAGGAAAACAGTAAGAAATGTGGGTAGGGAGTGGGAATGCATGGGATGGGGAAAGGGAGGAAGAAGAAATACCCATTTTAATTGTGTTGTGTTTATTTTTATAATCCTGCTGTGAATGCAGTCCTCATCCCAGGTAATGTGTGTCTATGTGTGTGTGTGCTGGCCCTGGTGCTCACTCTCTTCAGCTCTGTGTGTGGAGAGGCTTTGCTGGGCCTCTTCTTGCTAAAGCAGAGGGTGTGCCTGTGATATTCGAGGAGGGAGGGCTGCCTGGGGAAGGCTGTGGCATCCAGACATCACCCCTCTGGTCTTTTAAAAATCAATCTGTGCCATTGCTGCTGTGCCCTGGAGCTGTTCCTGAAAGCTGATCTGTGAACTGCAGCCCAACTGTGAATTTCAGGGAATTTTCCCCTGTCAGCAGAGAACCCCCTGATAAGGGGTTCAGAGACACTGAGCCACTTCAAAGGTGCCAGTAGGGATCTGTAATTGAGCCATGGGGATCTCTGGTTGCAGATGCTTCAGATTTGCTCCACAATTTTCAGTTATCCCCTGATTCTGAAAAGATTGCTGTGTTTTGATTGCAGTGCATTCAGTATGGTCAGCAAACGTTTCTGAGCAGCCTGACAAATGGTAACATCTCCCCTGTGTTCTAGGTAAAAAGTCAGGAATGGATTAGTTGGGTTTTTTTCATGGACAGATTAAAAAAAAGAATCACTAGAATCTTTTTAATGAGTCTCAGATCTTGAGTGATCACATAGAGAGTACAGAAAGGAGCCCACATGTTGGAGGGCCACAAGTGTTTGTTCCCTACAAGAAGGACTTCTCCAACGTGGATGCATTTGGGCATCCAGAGTTACTTGTCATGGTGAATGTCTCGCTGTAAATTTGCCAGAAGATTTTCATGTCTTTTTCCCAGTTTAATTGGATTTTCTGAGATGGGCCAGGTAGAAGGCACAGAGCATGGCCTGAATGCACTTACAGAGGTGATGGTGTGTGAAGGAAAGAGCACTTCAAATGATCCATTGGGTTATTGTTAATCTCAAAAAAAAATAGTGGCTAATTTGTCTCCAGTCTTCCATGAACAAGGACAGAGAACCAGACTGTAGCTCTTGAAGGACAGTGGTGGTTACACCTCATACACCAGCCATCTCTTATGGCTACTGAATTGTACTTAAGTGAAGTTAAAAATGGAGAAAAAAGTCGTCTTTGACCAGAGATTTGCCTTTTTTTCTGCAGTTCCATCAGCTTTCAAGGACAGCTCTTGAGGTAGAGGTCTCAGACCCCCTTCACACTGGCACTGGCTCTCTTCAGAGCAATATTGCCTGGTGTTGTTTGAGTCCTCTGGGTTTAGCCTTTGTTCAGTTATGGACAAAGACAGTTTTTTTCTGTTCTATTACTTTATTTCAGTAAGTAAAGTCAAGTTCTGCCAATTTGGGTTTCAGACAAGGGGGTTTTCTCACATTCCAACAAGTGAGTTGATTTCCTTTGTCCTTAAATAAGAATATCCCAGTGCACACCCCAATGCACACTTTAACCTATTGCAAGGGGTAAATAACAAACTAAATCTGATGTGCTATAGCTTTTTTGACCCACAAAACAAAGCACAAGAGAGGCTAAAGCTGAAGGGAAGGTGAGGTATTAGGTAACAAGGCAGAGACCCTCCTAGGTACTGTGTTGGATTCTAGAGAACATGCTCCATATCCATGTGTGGTTTCAGAGGGTCTTCATCTCTCTGTCCCTGTTTTATCTGTTGGTGTTCCCTGTGCTGTCTCCTGTTGGTACAACGTGCAGTTTAAAATCTGACTGCTGGAGATGCTTCTAAAGCAGAGTTTTTTCCCTTTAAATGCAACTTGTCAAGTCAAGCTGAACAGATGAAGCAATTTGTGGGCTTTTTCTGGTTTTAGTTTGCTGTTTGAAATGTCAAGCAGTCTGTCTCAGAGGGCAGGTGTGTTCAGATTCCCAAATCATCCTGCTGCAAACGTATGCACATAAAATACAGATTCCTTGTGATGCCTGTAGACCCTGTGCTCTCTTGTTGGCTTGAGAGCAGCAGGTAGCTCAGCAGCTCTGCATTTTTGAGAAGGATGGGGCCACTTGACCTCATTGCCTACAAGCAAAAACCAGAGAGAGCTTTATGTGGTTTCATACAGATTCCTGCAGCTGGTGCTTAAGTAAAGAGGATGTTCCCTGCTGCTTGGATGGAACACTGCCTGATGGAAGGGAGAAACAGGACAACAAGTAGGAAAACTGTGCTTTGTGTGTGCCCAAAAGCCACTTTATTTAACAACTAGGCCACAGAAGCAAAAGTTTCGTTGGTTTTTTTTATTATTATTATTTTTTTTTACTTTTATGGCTCTTTACAAGCTGTAGGGGAGCCCTTTTCCAGTTTCCTGAATGCTCCAGTTTACCTAGTTACCTATTTGGCTTAGTAGTGAGGTGCTACTTGAAGGCAGACTGAGTGACAGAATAAAGAGCCCATTCCTGCTTCCCATACTGATCACTGCCTAGATTGAATGTGATGTTTTCATTAGTAGCTGCAACAGAGTCCCCTTTGGTTAGGGAGCTGCCTAATAGGGGAAAACAATCTTGGAACAAAAGCATTTGGCTTCCACTAGAATCCATTAAAGCCTAATTACAATGCTAAGTCAGAATGATCCAGCAGCACTGAAGTGATACCCATGGACACCCAACACTCAGTGTGTGTCAGTAAACACAGGTAATTGTGTTTATGCAAAAAAATGCAGCATAATTTCATCCTCTGAAATTGAGAAAAAGAGGGGGGGGGAAAAAAAAGGAAAAGAAACCATCAGGGGTGGGCTGTGGAGACATCCCCTGCATACCTGTGCAGTGAGACCCTGCTGACAGCAGCAGCAGTTGTACTGTCTGCTTGGTTTTCACACCAATTTACCCTCTCTTTTTATTCCTTTTTATTTTTCCCCTCCCCCTGGATGCTTGAAAGTGGGAAAGATCAAAGAACTGGTAGAAGAACAGTACTCAGGTTGAGCTGCTCTGCATCAGTTAGGCCGTGGGAACAGCAGTAAGGAAGAGCTTAGTGCATCTCTCCAGAGCTTGCCACAGCCCTCCTTGCTCAGAGGAACTTGCTGAGCCCAAGTTTTTAAGGTTTCTGAAAATAGCTAAGAATAAAGGGGAAATGTGGGGTGTGAAGAGCACTGGGAAGCTTGGAAGAAGAGGCATAACCTGCTCATTTGATGATATGGCAGAAGCTTAGGAGCAAATGCATCAGCCAGCAAGGGTGTAAGTCTGCCCACCTCCCAGGTGTGGGTCTGGAGGGGAGAAGTTTCCTGCTAGAAGAATGTGTTTTATGGATATGACTTTTTTTTTTCTTTACTAAGTGGTTGAGAACACTCTGAACTGGTAGAAGAAAAATGTTTCCTGTGAAAATTTATGCCTTAGGAACCATGCTCTGTTATTTAGTAAGTGCACCAGTTTAAGGCAGTAATTTAATGGGAGCTGCTCTCTCTTGTTCTCCCCCACTAGAGGTGCACTGTCAGGGGAACCTGAAGTTTCCTTTCCCCTGCCATATATCCCTTTATGGGATGAAGCTGTCCTGCATCCCAGAATGCTGTTCTGCAGCTGTGTGTACTTGTGCTTCCCCTCAGGATTTGGGCAGCCAACACTCATTTCCAGTGGCTGATGGGAGTAGGGATTTTCTGCATGTTTGAAGTATTTATTACTTTGTAGAGGAAGAACGATTCTTAATTTTGGCAGCCGCATTTTTATTTTTTGGCTTCTTCATTTACTCAGCCTGGTTCTGTTTCATTTGGGTCTCCTATGGAAGCTCCTTCTGCCTTCCCAAAACTTCCAGTTCCCTGTTGTGCAGGCAACAGCAAAGCTCTGCTGTGAGAGGGTGTCCGTGTGCTTGTGGTAATTGTAGCTTGTTGCATGACGACTAACCTTTTAATGTGGAAACACTGCCTAGTCTTCAGTTGTCACATTAATGCTTTGTTTTGTGCTTTCTAGCTGTATATCCAGCATTGCCTTTTGTTCAGTTCTGTCTGGTTTTTGTGTGTGTTAAGTATAAATCTTTTAACCCAGTGTTATTTTTTTTCCATGGTTTTAATTGATTTGCGGTTCTTTAGAAGAGAAGTGTCTGGGGGATTAGGGTGGCTTAATGCGAGTTACACATGGGTGGGCAGCATCCATTATTCTGTGATTCCTGGGATGGGAATTGCTGCTGCAATTGCTCCCTAGAGCCCAGAGGTTGTCACCCTTTTATTGCTTCCTGTGCCATTCCTTGACTTGGCTGTGGGGCTCCTGATGGGTCTTTATTGATTATGCTCAGAAAATACCCCTTGGAAAGGCACCTCTTACCAAGTGGCTGTGGTTGTGGCTCCGAGGAGCAGGCAGTGTGTTGCCAGACAGGAATTGTCCATATGCAAAACCCTGCTTCCACAGCTGAGGAAAAGCAACAGACCTTGTATGCTTGGATGCAGAGTACCAACTTAAATAAACTCATTAGAGGGAAGGGAGCTTCACTGCTTCCCTTCTGTGACAGTGTTCCTCACCCGCCTCTCCAAACTGATTCGAGCACTCCCTGGTTCTGTAACCTGGCTGGAATTTATGCCTCCAGCCTGAAAGCAGGGAAACAGTCTGGAAATGCCATTGTATCTGCACATTTGGACATGATTTTGGGGTTCACATTCCTGTACTGAGCATGCTCATTGGTCCCCAGCGTCCTCTTGCTGGGCCCAGGTGATGCTGGTGGAGGGCTGGTGTTCTGGGTTTGTTTTCTTTCACTCATTTTCTAGGTCTTCTTGTCTCTTCTCTCTGGTTCTGGTGACAGGCACGATCCGTAAGGCTCAGAACCTTCTGAAACAGTACTCTCAGCATGGTCTAGATGGGAAAAAGGGGGCCTCTAACCTCATTCCTATGGAAGGTAATCACAGCTCTGGCTACATCACCCTTGACTTTCTCTGTGTATCAGTCTTGCTTTTCCAGGTGGGGCTTCCATTAGTCCAGCGCTTAGTGGACAGCATTGGTTAGGTAGAGCTATCCTTGGGGAAACAAGGAGATGCTGGAGAGCCAAATTGTTTTTCTGAATTTAGTGTCCAAATTTCAAGGTGTCTGTAAACATGAGTAGAGGTGGAGAGGAGTGTTACCTTAACATTGACCCACCACAGCCACCTGGGTAATGGAAGCTCTGCTCTGCTGACATCTGCTTGTGGTGTTCTGTTCTCTTTTCTTTTTGCCTGGACTTCGAGACATTCAGTTTCCTAGTGACCTTTCCAAACCTGATGCTGAAGTGTTGGACCACAGCCAGTGTATTGTTCCTGTACACCTCCCTAAATGGCCATCTTCCATGTTCTGACCTCCTCTGCTCATAGAAGTTGTGCCAGATAAGGGAGAAGAGGTCATTTGCTTCAAAGCATCCATAAGAAATTCCTGCCTCCTGCTGTGTAAGCATCCAAAGCAGTTCTCTTCAGCACCTGTGCTGTAGTCTCTTAAATCCCAGATGGTGACTAACATCACTTATTTGGGGGAAAATTCTCATGCTGAGCAGGCTTTTGAGTTTGGATTTGTAATGGTTGTGGGCACAAATTGGACTTGGTGCCTGCAATCCCCTTCAGAACTTAGGCAGGAGGTTCAAGGGACTCTGTGGCCCAGCAAACGACTTAACTCGCACTTCTCATCAGGTTTCAAAGGGTTGCTGCTGCTATATAGCCCAACAAAGGGATTTGGTCAGGAAGCATTCCTGGGACTGTGTAGGGAAAATGGTGTCCATCAGATCCAATAAGCCAGCCTTGAAGCAGCATCCAGCCCAGTGTGAGCATCCATGCTGTAACCACCCTGGATAAATTGCGCCTTCTGTTTGTGCCGGCTGACATCTCACTAGGTCATGAGCATGATTTACGAGTTAAACACCTTTGCGATACCCTGAGCGACAAGCACGGGCCGGCTGCGGGTAAGTACCGTGTTGTCACTCCGTAATGAGCTGGCTAACATCCATCCCTTCTTCCCAGCATGCTGCACTGGTATTCTGTAGCCAGTGGCTGTTCGTCTCCGTGGGCAGTCCTGAAGCATGGGCCTCCTCTGGCTAAGAAGCTCTGGCTCTTCTCAGTAGAGTTCACTCCCACTAATCACACACCCCCCCAAGCCCTCAGACAGGGAGCCCCAACTTTGTCCAACCAGAGACTGACTGAGGCCATGCTGAGGGGCACTTTGATGGCTACTGGCCTGTTTGGTGGTGAAGCAAAGTGAACAGGAAAGGGATCACGTGCGGCATTACAGTATAGTGGGCCATAGCACTGTAGGCAGTCTGTAAAAGCACACCACATTTGTGCTTCCTCTGCTGACCAGAACTTTTAAAAGATCAACCTGAGGGACCTGTCAGCGTAGGGAAGAATTGGTTCTTTCTCCATCAAAAGTTGCTGTGAGGAGAGAAGCAGCAGCCCATAGCTTAGAGAAGGCCTCTCTGTGTCATCTTACTGTCTTGCAGGATAGTGTCTGTCTGTGTCTGTCCTGCAGACACATCCAGCAGTGGTTGGGATGAGTTGGTGCCAGCCTTTGTATCACACTGGCACAAAGATCCATGCAGGATCTTTGATGGATCTTTGTCCAAGACACTTGTAGTCTAGGACTCATTTGTATGCAGCATTGTGTGGCAGATAACTCACCTATCTGTGCTGATATTCCTGCTTCATAGGATGTAAATGTTCATCTGCCTGGTTTTTATCTTCCTTTTCTGCCTGTGGGAAGAGGCTGCCTTCCAGGACAGCCCTTATTTCCCAGAAACGTTGATGCAAAATGGCAGTTCTTCATCTGCATGATGGATGGAGATAAGGAATTCTAAAAATACAAGCAGAGATGTTGAATAATTCACCTCAGACCTTCCTGAGTTTAGTACTCTGTGTTCAAGCCCTTGATTAAATTTAGTCTGTATCCCAGAAGAGCTCCAAACTTCCCTTCTGTCGTGAGGCTGGAAAGAGCTGGTGTCCTGATGCGTGTTTCCTGAACTGCAGATGACTTTTCCTGCTTCCTGCAGGATATGCAGAGCTTCCCATGCACAAACCCAGGGCAGGTGTGGTGAGAAGACGGCTCTTGTTCTCACACACCGATGGGTGCAAAGCCAGAGCCTACTTTTCCAGAAGAGCCTTGTGTAAACCAAAGCCTTGGAGTGAGCAGAGCTGCTGGAAGCTCAGTGTGGATTTTGTTCTCTCTGAAATCCCTCTCGCCCTTGCAGGGAGGGACGACGTGTTCGACATCGAGATCGACGCCTACATCCACTGTGTCAGTGCCTTTGTCAAACTGGCCCAGAGCGAGTACCAGCTCCTGACAGAAATTGTCCCAGAGCACCACCAGAAGAAGACCTTTGATTCTCTCATCCAGGTCAGTTGAGCCTCTCTGTTTTGCTTCTCTTGTAAAGGATGCTGGTGTTGTCCTACAGGACCTGTTCAGGGAATGGGGTCAAGCACAGACCCTGGAGAACACGTGCTCAGAGTTCCTCACTGGTACCACAAATGACCCATCAGCCAAATGGGCATCTGTAACATGTGTCCTGCGTCGAGCTCCTTGTGCTGCCTGGGCAAAAGTCGTGCTGCTTCCTCCTGAGTCTGTGGCTTTGTTGCAGGAGTCATTAGATAACTTGATCATGGAGGGGGATAACATTGTCTCAGCTGCCCGGAAAGCCATCATCCGACACGACTACTCAGCTGTGCTCACAATCTTCCCCATCCTGAAGCATCTTAAACAGATGAAGCCAGAATTTGACCAGGTTTTGCAGGTAAGTGTGGTGAGATTGGAAAAGCTCCTGTGGCTTGGGTTGTCTGGAGAACTTTTTGAAATGGATTATCCCAGTGGCTTTTAGCAAAGCCATGCTGCTTCTGTCCTCCAGCATGGACTGGAAGTGACACAAATGCACCTTGCTTCTTTCTGTGGTGGTGAACCAGCAACTCAGCATCTCTCAGCAGCAGTTCAAGTTCTGACCCCATGATGGACCACCTACATCATTCTCCTGTTTTCGTGGCCTCTGAGGTGTTTCAACTGATACTATTGAGCTACTCTGAGGAAAGCCTGCTTGGACCACGCTGCAAGGTTCCCTAGGTGTCAGTCATGGCACCCAGGTTTAGCAAGGCTCCTTTCCATCTGCTTCCAGCTGTGATGCACCAATCTCCTGTATCAGATAATGTGTAAGACAAAACATGAGAGGTAGCAAGTCCTAATTACTGTTAGGGTCACAACATCTTCCCTTTCTGCCTGGCAGGATTTCATGTGTTGTTGATGGTGCTGTAAATATTCTTCTGGCACATGGAAAAATGAGAATGAGATGCTGGGATGGGGGATGAGAGAGGGTAGGTGCTGGATGGAAGTTCAGATACTGTTTGTTTTCCTTCACTGATCTGTGGAACCATTCCAGGGAACTGCAGCAGGCACTAAGAACAAGCTGCCAGGGCTGATCACTTCCATGGAGACCACTGGTGCAAAGGCACTGGAAGAGTTTGCAGACAACATTAAGGTAGGATTCTCCTCAGTGTTGTCTCTGGCAGGCTTGGAAGAGGGGTTTTCTGAGCAGAACCCCTAGTTTAGCTTTCATCTTTCCATGAGACTGTGCAGATTCTGACTAAAGCAGGAACCTGTTGAATCACTGTGGATGTTCAAATACCAAATGCTTGGTGCTGGTTTCAACTACAGGAGGCTTCTGCCTAAGACTCTTAACAGGCATACTACAAATAGTTTGACATAAGCTTCCAGGCCTCTGCAGGTATCAATATCAATCTCAGAATTTAATCCTATTTAAAAAGAAAGGAAAACTGCTGCCTTGAAAAGTTTTGGAGGACTCACGTTAAGCTGTCCCTTTGTAAGGTGGGCTTGAGGAATGCACTGCCGGGCAGGTGAGCTGAAGGTGTGATGGTCACATGCTGAACAAACCCCTGTGGTTCTGAGCTGCTGGTGTGTGGGAGCTGTGGTTTCTGAGCACCAGGAGATGGCACTGCAAGAGCCAGGTCTGAGGGTGTTGAGAGAGGCTGGATAAACAAGCCTTCAGCTCACTTGTAGCAGCAGTTTTATTGTAGGTGTCTTCACTTTTTTTACATGCTCATCATATGTCTCTCTTCCTTTCCTAGAATGATCCGGACAAGGAATATAACATGCCAAAAGATGGGACAGTTCATGAGCTCACCAGCAATGTAAGTAATGATGATTTGAACCATCCTTTGTGAAAAACGGCTTCTGAAGAGTGTTTAAAAGGAGCAGTAGGAAAACTTCTCAAGTTAAGCTGTTGTGGTATTAACAGTTAAATAATTACTTGGCTTCCATGGCAAGATGAGCTGGTGACCCTGGCTCAGCCACGGGTGACTGTGTTAGAAAACCCACCAGCTCAAAGTGTAGTGATTTGTTTCTTGGAGGTTTTAAGTGTGGAGGAGCAAGTGGTCCTTCATGATTCTTCATAGCAGAGCATAGGAGATGCAATGTTGGTTGCTCCTAACTTCCCTTCCTTGCTTCCAGGCCATCCTTTTCCTACAGCAATTATTGGATTTCCAGGAGACAGCAGGTGCCATGCTGGCATCACAAGGTACATACATGCATGGGGCTTGGCTGGGCATGCAGTTCCTTCCTCAAATTGCCTGGACGTCTTCTTTAAAATAATCAAACTTCAACGTGCACTGTGAGCTTGTTCTCCTCCTGTCCTTCACCCTGTGGTTTGTCTTGTCCTCCAATCTGCCATGACCACATAGTTGGTTATCTGGAGAACTCCAAGGGATGCAGAGTTTCTTTGCTGGCCTTCCACACTTGCTCCTCAGCTCAGAATACAACAGCAGCAGCAAGAATCTCCTTAGCATCCAGCCATGGGCAAGCTGGGTCTCCTGAGCTGTTTGTGTGCCATGTGCCCTATCAGAGAGACAAGCTTTAGCTCTGCTCTCCAGGATGCTGAAGAGACTCATTCCAGGAATAAATGCCTAGATCAGAAGCCGAGAGCTGCTGCCTTGTGTAGCAGGATGCTGCTGTGTATCAGCTGGAGTGTGATTTTGGTTCTGTGCAGAGCAGCAGCTCCCAGCTCTCCAGTGAGCTCTCAACCTTGGCAGAGCTCCTGCTTTTAGGTAGCTTGGAACAGAGCAGGCTGGAGAGGTGGAGGAATGGAGATTCAGGGGGCCCAGGGCCCTGAGGAGGCACAGGCTGGGGAGGGTTAGGGAACCCCTTTGAAGCAGAGATTTAGGGAAGCTTAGAGCTGCCTCCAGACTGTTATTTGCAAATTCCTCCTTGGAAATTTCTGCCAGTTCTAAATTAACTCAATGTCTCTGTTTCTTACCACATCTCCTCTAACCACTGCCTTGTGCCCTCTCTACCTGCAAGCTCAGTGTGCTCAGATCCTCCTGGGCCTTGGCTCTCTCTCCTTGGCCAAAGAAGTGGTCTTAATTTTTTCTTGGAAAAATCAACTGTTTCCCCATGTAGTCCTCAGCGCTGTTGTTTGGAAGTCTTGACATACTGTCGTGCAGTGGGGATCTGTCTTAGGAGCTGATTGAAAAGGTAGCATAGGCTTGAGGTAGCTTTGCCTTGAAAGAGGGTTTGAACAGATTTGGAATGAGGTATCCTGCTAAATACAACCAGTAACAAAGCAAACAGTGTCTCTAGCAGGGGAAGGAGGATGGACTCTGCCTTTCCTCTGTGATCTCTGCTCCATTTGAGGCCTTGGAAGGACTCCTACCTGCTCTCCTGTGTACCTCTCCGTGGCTGCTCTGTGTTAATATCTGCTTTGTTCTCAAAGGGATGGTGGTCTCTAACATGTCTTTTTGCACTTTGCATTTCTTTTCTCTCCTCCCTCCCCTTTTCTCTCTGCTCTGCCTAATCTTTGTAGTTCTTGGGGACACATACAATATTCCTTTAGATCCCAGAGGTAAGCAGACTTACCCACACCTACCTGTTCGTATTGCCTCGGACTCTGGTGATGTATGTTAATTCTTTATCCTCCAGCAGGGGTAAATAAATTAACATGTTATTGAAGAGGGGGAGAAGGGGAGGGTAGGTAATTCTTGCCAGTGGGCCGGAGAGAATAGGGAGGACTTTGTCAGCAGCAGACAATGAGGGATGCCACATGAGCTGAAACAGGCTCAAGACACTCTCATGGCACTGAATCTCTTTGGCACAGGTAGCACATTGGCCCAGCTGGGATCATGCTTTATCCCATGTGCACTTGGCTCCGTATTGTCCAGCTCCCAGCAACAGGAGCCTCGAGGCCTTTCCCATGGGGTGCTTGTGAACTCGGACCACCCGAGTTAGGCCCGACTGCCAAACTCTCTGGTGGGGGCAGGAGGAGGTGGCCCACGTGTCCCCTGGGCCCCATGCCCACAAGCCCTTGAGGGCAAAAAGCCATCCCTTATGCACAGACAGAGGAGCATGTGCCAGCCCGGAGTCACTGCTTGTAAGGGCAGGCTCCCATGCTGGCACAGTCCCCCTCAGAGCCAGGCAGGCCCTGTCAGCAACCATGGGGATGGCTGAAGCTTTCCAGAGCCCTTCTGCTTGTTTCAATTACTATTGTGTGCTTGTTGTTAACAGCTGCAGCTTTTTTGTTCTCTGATTGCCGATTTCTAGTGCTTACAGACCTTTTCAGGTGGTGGGGGAATGATGGGGTGGATGAGTTTCTTGACTTTATTTCTGATCAGAGGAGTGTCCTCTGAGCACTAGAAGAAAAGGAGAAATTTCTGGTGGGGTGCTCTGCACTTGATGCAGATACAAGGACTGAGGGGTGCAGAGCTCTCCCACCCTCACCGTGGATGAGCTGTTGACAGTCAGCTCTGAAACAGGAGCTGATTTCACTGTTGATGGGAGCTCTGCACTAATTCCATAGCAACAGGGATGAGGCTTGTTTGAATAGAGGCAGGGTGGCCACACATACCCCCCCTTTAACTGGCCTAAAACTCTTTTCTTTTCAGAGACCAGCTCCTCAGCCAGTAGCTACAGCTCAGAGTTCAGCAGGCGGCTGCTCAGCACCTACATCTGTGAGTACCCTGCTCACCTTCCCTCTCCTGCCCCGTGGACTCTCCTTCACTTGGCTCGTTTGCCAGGTGCAATGAAGGCAATAGTTTACAGAGAGGTTTTGGTGACTTGCTGAAGAAAGATCTGTGTAAGGATTGTTAAGTACACATGATTGTACCCTTTGTGCAGGCAGTTGGGGCTGTGCTGTTCACTTTGCTGTGGGCCCACAGCTTGGTTTGTTTTGTCAGTAATGAGAAGTTCCAGTGCAAAACTTTTTCTCTGTTTTTCCCTCTTAAAGGCAAAGTGCTGGGCAACTTGCAGCTTAACCTTCTTAGTAAATCCAAGGTTTATGAAGACCCAGCTTTGAGTGCCATTTTTCTGCACAACAACTACAACTACATTCTGAAATCTCTGGAGAAGTAAGTGTGTATCTGGGTAAATCTCCCTCAAGTCCAAGGCTTGGTTTTGGAGCAGAGCTCTGCATTAAGAGCATTCACTTGCCAGCCTGTCTCAGATCTGCTTTATCTTCTGTTCTTGAAACTGCCTTTTTGAAAGTTTTGCAGTATTGTAAACATCACATTACACGAGAGTGGGAGACGAAAGCATTTGAGATGCCTTATGCTGTAGAGAATCCTTTGATCTTTGGAGGACTGAGGACACTGGAAAGTGACTTTGAGTCGCTTCTTTTGCACGTTTCAAGGACTCTTTTATTGTGAAGAGCAAAAAAAGACTTGGGGGGGGGGGCTGAAATGGTGCCATGCTGAGAGCAGCCCGGAGGGCAGCTGGCTCAGGTGTTTCCTCAGGATTTCTGCTCTTCCAGGTCCGAGCTGATCCAGTTGGTGGCCGTGACACAAAAAACAGCCGAGAGATCTTACCGAGAGCTCATCGAGCAGCAGATCCAGACATACCAGCGCAGGTGAGGTGACGTCCTCTGCTTTTACCTTGGTTTGGTTGGTTTGGGAGCTCCTTGGCAGCCAGTGCTGCTGGAGCAGTGGGAGAGATTAGCCTAAACCAGAAACTTGTCTAAAACCAAAGCCACTTATTCTAGTTCTCAAGCAATTGATCTAATTTGGGAAGGGGTCACTGTGGAAAGTTTTGGAGTGTGTGTTGTCTGAGTTGGCCTTTGGGTCATGGGTGAAGGCACGGAAGCTCTGGTGAGGTATGAGTAACTCCTCTTTGCCTCTTTCCCATCTCATTTCACGTGCAGCTGGTTGAAGGTAACAGATTACATTTTGGAGAGAAACCTGCCTGTCTTTCAACCAGGAGTGAAGGTGAGAGGATGGGCAAGAATGGGCTTGAGATGACAGAAATTGCTAGAAACATCTTCTCCTTTGTCATATTAAAAAATTCTCAGAAACCTTCTTTATATCTCATGCCAGTATCGCTCTGCAGAGTGAAAGCTGTGGCTGGCACAAGATGGAGAGCAGCAGTGCCTTCTGATCTCCCCTGCCCCAGATTCATCCAAGTCTTTTAATCTCTGCCTCCATTCTTATATCTTCACATGCTTCTATTTTGGATTTGCAAAACCCTGAGACCTTCCCTTGGAAAGGGCTGAAAGCATAAAGAAGTCTATTTTTATGTCTGTTCTGGATGAAAATTACTCTTGTTAAAACTACTTCAGCTGAAAGCCACTTGCTGAATGTAGAGTGTGCTGCTCTGCAGCTCTCCTCACTGCTTTAGGAGAGGGAATCCAAACCAAGTAGGTTGCATATTGCTTAGGTTGGATGGGGAATTGTGGGTGAGCACTGATGTTGGATATTTATTCCTGGAGATGAAATAAAATCCTTTCCCTCCTTGTTGCAGCTCAAGGACAAGGAGAGGCAGATGATAAAGGAGCGCTTTAAGGTAAGGAGGTATTGGATGGTATAAAAACATCCCCTGGTTGGTTGGGACAGACAGATCTGCCTGAGGAGGAGAACTGTGGGTGATCAGCAGCAGAGGGAAAGAGCATCAGATTCGGTGTAGAGATGAGATGCTCACCAAGTTTTACTTTGAACAGGGTTTTAATGATGGGCTGGAGGAGCTGTGTAAGATCCAGAAGGCCTGGGCAATTCCAGACATGGAGCAACGGGACAAAATCCGCCGGGCACAGAAAACCATTGTGAAAGAGACCTATGGTGCCTTCTTGAACAGGTGAGGCCTCCTGCGGCACTGTCCTCTCTTCTGTGGATTTACCGAGGTCTTTGAGGCCCAGTGTAGCCTGAGCTGAGGCACTTCCTTGCTGTCCTGCCTCAGCTTTTCTACCTTGCACACTCAAACATGCCCAAGCTGATTTCTACCAGTTGCAGACACGTGCCATCACCTCGATTCTTCGGTCAGGGTGAGCACAGGTGTTCTAGTGAATACAAAGCTCTGAGCCCCCCTGGGCTGCTCATGTAAAACTTGTGAGACCAGTGGAACCAGGTCACTTGCTCTGTACAGGATACCCTGTCGGATTCAGGTGGTATGTGTTGGAGTGGAGCTGATTTGTGACAGAGGAGGGGCCAGTGGGTCTCTTTGCTGCGTTCCAGTCATTTGTCACCTGGGGGTTGTCTTCCTTTGCAGATATGGCAACGTGCCCTTCACCAAGAACCCTGAGAAGTACATCAAATACCAGGTTGACCAGGTGGGGGAGATGATCGAGAAGCTGTTTGACACATCAGCATAAATTTCCAGCTGTCGTGAACTCTCCAGCTGCCAAGTACAAGCCAGTGCTCTTTCAGCAACCCTTGGGACTCCCTTCCCTTCTCCCCTGCCCCATTGTGGTGGGCAGGGTGTTATACTTGTATTTATCAGATTTATAAACCTGTGGAAACACTCCTTCCTGGCTGTCTTTGCTCCAGATCCACGGGATAAGGCAAAGTCTGCCATGTGGGCTCTTACATTTGGGCATCTTCTCACCTGGGTTTGTGTTAATGCCTTGATGTGCAGCAGACATGGGGAGTGTGTTCAAAAAAAAAAAAGAAAGAAAAACACACACACAAAAACCCCTCTAACCTTATGGATACAGCCCTTCTGTTTGGAGCAGGAAGCTGTGAGCTCCAATGGTGCCACGTGCTTCCCTGATGGGTTTTGGGAATCTCAGTTCTGTAGGATCCCAAAGGATTTTCACATTGTTACTCTTGACTGTTATTTAGTTCAGTGATGGGCTGCGATGCCAGTTCTGGGGTGTGGTGGTGTGTGGCCGTGGTGGTGCAGGCTAGTCATGCACCAGGGTGTTTTACCCAAAATTTGGCAAGCTGCCCCTGTATCAGTGCTCAGTCCTTCATGAGGCAGTGGCAGGTGGGGTGAAGGCAGTCTGGAGTCATGACAGAGCAGTGGGAAACCAGAGGGAGCTCTGTGGTGGCCTGGCTGAGTGCTGCCCCTCGACCTGAGGCAGAGCATGTGCAGAAGTGTACATACAGATTTCTGCTCAGCATCTTCCTCCCATCCGTCTCTTTCCTTTGTCTCCTGTCTTAAATCTGATCCATCTCTTCCCTGCAAGGATCCAAGCCTGTTCCCTCTGTTCAGCCCATAGGCATGTGTGAAGCAAGTGCTCTCCCACATGCCTTGGAGCAATCCTGGCAGGCTTTGATACAGGAACTGGACTCTGACAGCTTTGCACCAAAGCCTTTCAGAGGAACACCTCTGTTGTATCTGTGGTCTCTGGCCAGGCACCTCCTGCTCCCACCTCCCTCTCTCCTGCTGCTGCTCCACTGTTTGTCTGTAACACTTGAAAT
This sequence comes from Pipra filicauda, assembly GCF_003945595.2. NCBI lineage: Eukaryota > Metazoa > Chordata > Aves > Passeriformes > Pipridae > Pipra > Pipra filicauda. The sequence goes on along the minus strand of NW_024104987.1, from coordinate 7,393,499 downwards.
ACAGGGTTTCCATAGAGTGAGGAGCACTCACAATAGCTGCTGCTTTGTAATTTGGAACAAATCCATTATTCACCTGAGCTGTGTTTGCTGGAGTGTTTGCTGGTGTCTGATTAGCCCAGCCCAGAGCTGTTGGATGTTAGTGCAGGTCCTGCTGTGGCCGACCCAGCCTCTTGCCTCGGCTGCTGCCTCCTCAGACAGATGTTTTTCAGGGAGCTCCTGGCTTTTCTAAACCCCTGACCTCCTCTTCCTCCTCAGCCTGGTCTGAAACACTACCTGGTGTAACAAATGCCTGAAAACCAGCAGATTAGACAGGCTTGTCCAGCCCAGAGCTGGACCACGGTGTGAGTTCAAGCCTTGGTCACCCACCCCACCTGGCCATTCCTATGTGTCTGACTGTGCAGGCTCACAGTGCCAACCCCAGAGCCCTCCCTGCAGGGACCTTCCCTCCTGCTTTCAGATCTCAAATGTCTGAGGACACCTGAGACCTCAGCACTTGCTGTTTTTCACCTCTGCCAGCTCCAAGAGCTTCCAAAGGCCAGCAGGCGCCAGACAGTGTTGGAAAGCATAAGCAAAGTGCTGCTGGCTTGTGTTGTGTGCAGTGTCCAGCTTGCTGGATACACACCCTGACATTCACCAGAAGGGCCTGGATTCCATCTTTCTGGATGTGTTTCTGCCACTGCAGCAGTCTGATATGAGTTTCTTTCTCCAGGAGAGTGTGTGGAATTCAGGCTGAGCTGTAAAATATGTTTTATTGCCCCTGATCCCAGGGCGAGGCAGTTCACCCGGAACGGTCGCAGGCAAAGCCAAGGGAGGGAAGAGGGAGCTTTGCCTGCAGCATTTCTGGAGCACCTGAGCTTTAGTGTGCAGGAGCTGGAATCCTCCCTATGCTGATGCTCTTGTGCCAACCAGAGCCTGTGGAAAATGCATGAAATCCTTTAGGGTTTGGGACAAGGCCACATCCTGTTCTCCAGAGATTCTGGGAATGCCTCTGCATGACCCATGCCAAAAGAGGCATTTCTGGGTTTTGCTGTCAGCCTGTTCCCCCAGGAAAGCTGTACAGACCAGGGCTGGTGGGGAGATGCAGTCAGAGATGGGATGCAAAATGTCCTACTCCCTCTTGGGCTCTCCATTACCAGCACCAGTAGCTGGTTGGGTTGTTTTCTACCCCAGGGATGCCCTGGCTGCATCTGGAGTAAGGAATGGAGGTAAGAGGCAGCTGGGGACTGAGAGCTGAGCTTGCTGGTGGCTGTGCAGGCTATACAGTGAGGAGGAGCCGGAGGAGGTAGCAGGTGGGAATCAAGACCCTCATTTTCCCTGAGTTAAAGGGAAAACTGAGCCATCCAGTCCCTGTTTCTTAAATCCAGCCTCCCACTCACCCTTGGCTCTAACCATTCTCTCACCACCTGCTTCTCCCCTGTGCAGGGAATGAACATGGGGAGCTGGACAGGCTCTCAGCCTCGCTGAGCAGCCCCTGCAGCAGCCAGACCTGCTTTGGGATCAGCAGCACGTTTCAGGCTGAGCCACCCCTCCCTTGGGGTGGGAGCAGGAGGAGCCGCTGGCCCCCTCCAGGCTGGCTTTGTCCAACACTGCACAGTGCAGGGAACGGCTCTGTGTGCTCCTTGGCTTTTTATGGTAAGGAATGTGTTTGCAACATGTTAATTAAGAGTGATCATGGCAGCCAGCACAGCCTGGCCCTCTCACACTTAGCCCTTCACATCCTTGCTAAGAGCTGACTGCAGAGCCTCAAGTGATGCTGAGACTGTGGGAAGGGGCCACGGATGGGGCTGAACCCCCTCTGCCTCCCCCTCTGCTTTCTCCAAGGCTCCTGCAAGGTTTAATGCTCTCCCCTCACCTCCCATTCAGCCTGACACAGACTCTCTGATTTCCAAGGTTTTGGGGCTGGAGCCCCATTTCTCCGTTGTTTATTTTTGAGGCTCCACAGAGGCCCATGTTGGGGCTGTGCCAGGATCTGAGTGTCTCCTACCTGCTGCCTCCTAATACTGTGGAGCAAATTTGGCAGAGTAAGTGTTTGAAAACAAAACAAAGCCACAAACGAAAACAACTTCTTTAACTCCAGTGATAAATCCATGTACTGCAAAGTTCACATTAACTGAGATTTCAGCTAAGTGTCCCTCATGTCCCTGTGCACTCTTGGACTTGAGAGCTGACTTTAGCCTATTTATTTTCCACTCCCTATTGAATATGCTTTTATTAAATTTTAACTGGAACAGGGGGACTTGCACTGATCTTAATTTAAGACAAGGCCTCCCAAGGGAACAGACCAGGAGCCTGCCTCCCTCGGGAGGGTTCTGAGTAGCAGCAGGTTGTGATACTCTTGTCTTTTCCTGATATGCTCTGTTATTTGTGGGGGAAAGTCACTTCCCAACATGTTTTTGTGTGGCAGAAAAACCTTTTGGTGCCCTGGGAGCTGAGCTAGAGGTGTCCTGGGATGTGCCTTCAAAGTGGTCATGGGTGGCTGAGCAGCTCCAGAACAGTTAGCAGGGTAGGGCAGGTCTCAGCTGTGGGCTTGGAGGGCTCTTGGAAAGGCTGGGGTGGGAAGGAGGGGAGCAGGATCAGTGTCTGCTCTGGGATGCTCTGCTGTCATGAGCAGACAGGGGACAGCCACGCCAGCACAGGGACCCATGTCCTTGGGCAGTGCAGAGGTGATGGGTCAACATCTCCATCTCCAAGGTGAGCTGATAACTGTCCAGGAGAGGGGATTGAACCCCTTGGTGTGTGTGGGATCCATCACAGCCAGATCCTGCAGCTCTCTGGGCAGAGGTAGATGAGCGCAGGAGGAAGATAAGGCTTTAACTGTGTTTGTGCAGCTGATCCAATGTTTTCCCTGGCTGTAAAGGGTTGAACAGGGAGATAAATCCAGATATAATTAATGGAGCTGTTTATATGCTGCTCTCTGTGACTTATGCTGCAAGCAAGCCGAGACTAAATATCACAGTTATTGATATGAGGCAGTGGCTGATTTATGGCCCTTTGCATTGGGGCGGGAAGATCTGGTTATAATAACACTCAGCAGGGGAAAAGAAATTATTTACAGCCAAAAGCTTCTCAGGAAGAAAGGCCAAGCAGTGGGGAGGGGTGGAGGAGGGCTGTGTCCTGACCAGACACCCAGGGAGAACCAGGGTCCTGGACAGAAATAGCCTCCTGCAATGCAGCCCAGTCCTGGAGAATTCTGCCTTAGAGATTCACAAGAGGGAAATCCGTGCAGACAGCTCATCCCAGCTCCTGTGCACTTTCACTGCCACCTCTGGCTGTGCTTTGCCACAGAGTTTTCAAAAGAGTTAATTGATCCTATTCTAGTGATGCTCTTGTGGTACAGAAAGGAGGGCTTTCATTTAAGGCCCTTGGCTGCTGATGGTCACAGGGCTCTGCTTTCACACAGCCTTTGCAGTGTAATGAGCAGGAGGTTGTGAGTCACACCAGCCTCTCATGGGCAGGTACAGCTATATGAAGAGGGTGCAGTGACATTCCTGTGCCGCAGTGACCCCCCTCCATGGCTGTGCTTGGACATAATCCACATCCTCCATCCCTTCCACCCTCAGCTTCCCTCCATCCAGCAGGTCCCACCACCCCTCCAGCACCCTCCTCTCCTCCCCTGCAGCTGTGGGGCGTCTCAAGGGAGCTGAACGCAGGAGGTGAGATGAAGAGGCTTTATTAAGGCTTTCCTGACTGGCTGGGGATGACCCCCAGCTCTCACATGGCTCTGGCTGTCCAGTCCCACACCGTGGCTCCAGGGAAGCAGTGCTGCTGCTTTGCTTTGCTCTTCTCCACAATCACCTCGCTTTGATGAGAGGCTGAGCCGTGCCTGAGCTGTCCAAGGCATTCAAATCCTCCCCCAGTGTGGTCCTGTCCCACTCAGGTTCCCCTCCTGCAGGGCCATGGCTGTGCTCCCTCAGCAAACAGCCTCCCTTCCTTCTGGTCCTTGGTGACCTTCTATGCTTCTCTCCTGGATTTTCCTACCTGAGCTGGGTTTGTGCCCACATGGCTGTGCCCAGAGATGCAGCTCCTGTACCAGGTCACAAACAAACCAAGACTTTCCAAATATCCCTAAAAGAGCACCCCACTAACTCCAGCCAGATGCTGTGTTGGTTGGAGGGACCAGAGCTTTCAGCAACCTCCAGGTGTAGTTGCAACAGGGCATAAGTCTGTCCGTGACAGAGGAACAGGTGATTACACCAGAGTGGATTTGGGGGGTTTGATCTCTACTCTCAGCAAATGCTTGATGGAAGGAAATCCTGACCTTGGATCCTCGGTCAGCTGCTTGGCTGAGTCTGTATCAGCAGCATGATCAGTGTTATGACATCTGGGTGCACTTGAATGGAAAGAGTCCGACTGGCCACATTTCAACCCAAAACGTAGCCTGTCCCCAGGCCTGCCATTGCTGCAGGAGCCCGCAAAGCCGTGGGGTGGGGAGAAGCTCTGCTAGCTGACACTGAAGGTGACGAAGGAGCCATCTGCTTTGTGCTGCTGTCCCACCAGCTCCAGCTCCCCCCAGGGCTGGGCTGGGACCCTGCAGCGTGTGGCGGAGCGGCCGGGCAGGGCCTCGCTGAGCTGGGTCACCTCGCTGAGCTCTGCCTCCAGCGTGCTGACGGTGTTGGTCACCTGGGCCACGTGCACCCTGTGGGCTGCCTTCTTGTGCAGGAGGCAGCTGAAGATCTTCTTGAAGCCCTTGCGGAAGTGTTTGGAGACCAGGGCATAGACGATGGGATTGACGCAGGAGTTGGCGTAGGAGATGACGTGCGACAGGATGCGGAGCACGTACGTGGAGTGGTTGAGGGGGAAGTACCCGAACCAGACGCAGAGGATGACCAGGTGGTGGGGCAGCCAACAGAGGCAGAACAGCACGGCCACAATGATGATCATCCTGGTGACCTTCCGTTTGGCCTTCTTGGACTCGGACATGTCTTGGAGAGGGTCCACGGACTTCCACAGGTAGCGAATAGTCCGCACGTAAGTGAGGCTCAGGATCAGCACCGGGATGATGTAGCTGAAGACGAAGGTGCAGATGTCCATGACCTTGCGCTGGGAGATCTCCCAGATGGGGTGGCACACGGTCAGGTTGGCCAGCTGGAATTCCTGGTAGTAGCTGAGGTAAGGGCCAGAGAAGATGAAGGAAAGCCCCCAGATGAGGCCAATGGCCATGAGGGCGTTCCGGGGCGTCCTCAGCTCCCTCGAGTGCAGGGGATATCGTATGGCCAAATACCTGCGTGGGAAAGGGAGAGGGACACAGCTGCAGTCCTGGGAGGACACAGAGAGAGCATCTCTGGGACCGATTGGAGGAAGGGCACAAGGGATGGATTTGAGTTTTCCAGGGCAACTGATTCCCTGGTGCTTCTCAGGGTCCCTGTACAGTGCAGAGTGAGGAAGATCCTCACCCAACCCTGTCCTGTCACCCTTTCTGCTCCCAGCAGTACTTGTGGGGACAAGAGGTATGGTCCCCTTCTGTCCCTCTCCCTAATCCAGCAGATCCTCACTTGATCATCACACTGACTGGCAGAGCACAAATGATAGCAGCAGTGTGGATACGAAGGCAGGAGCAAGTCCCCAGGATCCCCAGACAGTGTTCCTCACACTGGCACACATGAAAGCACATCACCCCTTTTCAGTTCTGTAATTAGCTGGTTCCCTAATTACACCCAGAACTGGGGGCCTGTGCTACTTCCCCAGCTTGGCACCTCTGTTCCCCCAGCTCAGTGGGACATGGGGGGAGAGGCAGCCCCTGGCCATGTTTTAGCTCCTGGGGATGCTGTCCCAGCACCTGCTGGGATGGCAGAACACATCCAGCCCAGCTCTGGGGCTGCCATGGCTCTTCCCATGGACTTTCCACATCCCATCTTGCAGGTTTCAGGCACAGAGCAGAGCAGCACCAGGAGCTCCCTGCCTCTCACTCACTGCAGGTTCATAACTCACCGGCCCTTGCAGAGTCAGGGGCTGAGTGAGCATGAGGTAAAGCTCAGGCAGGAATAACAGCCTTCCTGGCTAAAAACTACCCTGGAAAAGGGACAACCACTGGAGCAAAGGGACAGCACTGGGAGAAAAAGGGGCTTTTTGCTAATGAAAGGGGAGGGTGGGAAAATCAGTGTCTCAGCTCAAATATCCCAGTGGCTTTTCCTCCTCGAGGTTTGCCTGCTTTGCCAGGGGCTATTGGGAGGGTCAGGGCTCTCTCCATACATCCCAGGGAGAGCCACAGCTGCACAGGGACTGAGCTTTGTTTTTCTCTGGTTTTCCATTTCCACTTCAACTGCCAGAGCCCAGTCCTACAGCTTTGGGGTCTGAAAGCTTCCTCCAGCTGGGCACTGAGGACAGGGGTTGCAGTCCCAACCCTCTGGTAGACCCCATCCTTGGTGGTTTTATTTCCTTGCACACATCAACTGGGAAATGCTCCTGGATTCCTCTAGGAGCCCCGGGAGATGGCAGCAATCAGGGCTTAACTCCAGGGGATTCTGTCCCCTCTCTGCCTAGGAGGTATCCAGAGAAAGGGAACCTTCAAGGTGCAGGGAGCCCCCCCCATTCCCTTTTTCCTACCTGTCGAGGGAGACGGTGGCCAGGGTGAAGCTACTGGCGTACATGGTGAGGTAGATGAAGAAGTGGACAGCCTTGCACATGAAGGGCCCAAACACCCACCCCTCCAGGGTGTAGATGGTGGCTTGGAAGGGGACGCAGAAGAGGATGAAGCAGAGGTCGGCCACCCCCAGGTTGAGGATGAAGAGGTTGGTGGTGTTCTGCACCTGCCCGTTGCGCAGCAGCACGGCCAGGACCAGGCTGTTGCCCACCGTGCCCACGAGGAAGATGACGAGGTACACCAGGGGGATGATCACGGACTCGGGATGCCAGCCCCCCTCGGAGCCTGCTGTGGAGCTGTTCATGGCCGGGAGTCCACGGAGAGGGGATGGATGGGGGGAGAACGCGTGGAGAAGGCACTGGGCAGGCACAGAGGGTGTGGGAGTGCAGGGGAAAGGGGTGCACGGAGAGGTCAGTGAGGGGTGGATCGGGGACTACACGGAAGAAGGGGTGCACAGAGAGCACCTGGGGAGTGCAGAAGGGATATAGGGGCAAAGGGGGTGCAGGGAGTGCAGCGGGGAGTGCAGCAGGGATGCAAAGGACAAGGGGGTGCAGGGAGAGCACGCTGGAGAGCACAGAAGGGATGCACGGGGAAAGGGGGTGCAGGCAGAATGCGGTGGGGAGCACAGAAGGGATGCAAAGGAGAAGGGGGTGGACGGAGAGGTCAGCGAGGAGCGCACCGCGAACGCGCAGGGAAGGGGTGAAGGGGAAAAGGGGCGCACGGAGAGTGCACGGGAGATGCCCGGGAAAGGGGGTGCAGGGAGAGCCGGCGCGGGGGGATGCAGGGGGGAGCCGGGCGCCCTTCACCTCCTCCGGGGTCGGCGGGAGCCCGCGGCCGCTCGGTGCGGCTCCGGCGGTGCGGATCCAGCGCTCTCCGTGCGCCGCCGGAGCGGGGGGGCCCCGGGGCGGCTCCGGGGCGGCCGCTCCCGCCCGGCCCCGCGCATCGCGCCCCGAGCCCGGGGAGGGGATCCCGGGCCCTCCCGCTGCCCGTGGGGAGCCCTCCCGGGCACAGGGGCTCGGGGCGGGGGCGCTTTGCCCCAGTGCGAGGTAAATATCTGTTAGTGATGTTACACCCCGGGCCGGGGCTGGGTGCCCCAAAGAGAGCTGGACACCCAAAGTCGGTTTTTTTTCCTTATTGCTTCCCCGTGCAGCAGTCACTGGGAGAGGGCTTTTCAACCCTAGGGGCTGCAGGGCTGTTTTTTTTAGGAATGGAGGTTCCTCTCCGACTGCAAATGTGTCCAGCATGCAGCTAAATCCTTGCACCAAAGCACCCGAGGTGAGCCCAGGTTTGCAGGAGAAACCGTGTTTCTCCCCAGGGCTGGGGGGTCAGGGTGATTCACTGCAGCGAGAACAGATTTTTGTCACGTCTTGTCTTCTTTTCCTGCAAAAATTGCTCAGAGCCTTTACAGATGGAAGTCTTGGGACTGGCCGGTGCAATCAGCTCTCCAAGGACTCTTCATGTGGCCCCCAGGCTGCTTTGCTTTGTTCCTATGGAGAGAGAGAAGTATTTAATGCATCAATTACTCCTGTAACTGACCCACTCCACAGCTTCCCAGTTCTCTTCACGGACGTCCAGAGCTGAGCCTGCTGGCAGTGCTGGGAGCTCTGGGGACACTCACAGCCCTGTGACATTGCCAGTATAGGGTACAGAGCCCTTTTCCACCCTCAGTAGCCCACAAGAAGCCCCACAAAGCCAGCTCCTGTTCAGACAAGGTATATGGGAAAGTGGATAGACCTCTTTGGTGTGAGGATGAGATGATCCTGACATTATCTTGCAGGCAATTAGGAGCAGCACAGCGGGAAACTGGCCATCCCACAGGGTTCAAGGAGGTGCTGAGACACAGGGTGTAGCTCTGCCTCCCTCTCCTGATCCCAGACTGGCCACATTCCCCTCAGGGAATCACTCCTGGCCTCAACAAGGGCTGAGCCACATCCCCAGCCATGACCATGGAGGTTGCAGGGCCAGCTCGTGGGGAAAGCCCAGCCTCAGGGAGTTTTTACCCTTGGGAAATTGCCCTAGTTCCAGGGAGGTTTCACCCCATGGGATCTGCCCTGTGTCCTCAGATACCCACTGCAGGGCACTGGCATTTGGGTGATGACACTGGTGGTGTCTTTGGTCTCCCTTGAGCTGTGGTCAGCTCTCAGATAGGCCAGGTCCATCCTTGTGCTGCAGGGTGAGATTATTAAAAAAAAAAACAACCAAGGAAAATACCCAGTTTCTTCCTGAACACCAGCACAACTCACAACTTGCAGCTCTGTACACAAAGATTAGTAACAGAATCCCTCATCCAAAAACTGCAAAATAAGTTCTTGGCCTGAGACATAGATGGGTTATTTGGGCAGGGGTGCAGCAGCATGGGGATCTGGCCTCCAAACCCCCAAAAGGAAAAGTCACATTATAAGGCTACCAGCCCTCCCAGACTGCAGGGGCAGGCAGCAGGGGGAGGGTCTGTGCATGGTGTGAGTGTTTGGAGCTGGTAACCCTCACTGGATTTATTCCTGTGACACCAAAGGCAGCTCAGCCCTGCTGCAAGGCTCTCACCAAGGCTCTGCTCGATGCAGTGCTGCAGGTTTGTGTGGTCCTCCTCTCCCTCTGCCCTGCAGCAGGAATCTACACATCGAGCCAGTGGCAGCTTTATCCTTCCATTTACAGGCTCCAGAGGAGCAGCAAAGTTTTGTGTCAGTGTATGAGAAAGAAATGTGCCCGTGCCACACCTGATGGCTGCTCTGGCATTGGAGTGGGTCCCTTGGGGGATGAGATGCATGTGGGGCACCTGAAGGTGGGTGCTGCCTTTATCAGTCCATCTGAACCACAGAGAGGAGCAGTTGTTTGTAGAACAGGCTTTAATTGCCATGTCTGCTTAGTTCAGCATCATCCTGGAGCACAGTTTGGTTTAGAGAGGGAATGGATCCCTGGGAGATGTGTTGGGAACCTGGAGCAGACGGACACAGTTTAAGAGATTTGCTGCAGCTTGAGGACACCGTTGATTTTTTGTTTTATTTTTTCCCTTTGAGTTTCCTGCCCATGAGAAGAAAGGAGAACTTTGGAACCAGGAATAAGAGATCACAGCTGAGCTCTTGGAAGGGGAGAGGAGCCAAAATTGCTGCTCGCTGTAGTGTGGCAGCAGCAAAGAGCAGCCAGGCAGGCAGAGCCCAGGCTGGCAAAGATAGGTCTGGGCCTGATGAGAGCAGCTCTGAGAGCAGTGTGTACCACTCACTATTATAACCAGTATGTTTGTGTAAATATTTATCACCAGGTACTCAAAACAGTTTGGGGTTTGTCCCTAACAACTTATCTCCAAGCTTCGTTCAAATATTTAAAATCCACGTGCAAGAGGACCTGGTTTTAAGCGCTTCTCCCAGGTAGCGGGCGCAAATCCATTTTGATACCTTTAAATAGCTCCACGGAAGTGCTGCTGGATTTGGGTGTGTTTGGGGCTTTGAAGTAACAACACAGAGTCTCTTTAACCAGGTACACAGCCCAAGGGGGGCAAAGGCAGTGGGAGGGGGGAGATTTTGGGGGCTGATGTGGATCTTCTTTGGGGTAAGCGGGACAGGGTTGGGGGGGTGACCCTGGGGGATGATTTGGGGGTCAATACCAGGGTGTGTGAGTGGGACAGGGTTAAGGATGTGACCCCGGGAGCTAATTTGGGAATCAGTACCAGGGTGTGTGAGTGGGACAGGGTTAAGGATGTGACCCTGGGGGATGATTTGGGAATCAGTACCAGGGCGTGTGAGTGGGACAGGGTTAAGGATGTGACCCTGGGAGCTAATTTGGGGTCAGCCCTGCTGGGGGTGACCCTGGGGCAGAGGAGTTTGACTAGGCTGGGGGGCTCAGACTGGGTGTGACTGAGTGGGACAAGGGCAGGAGGGCCGGGGGTGGATGTACCAAACGCAGGGTGAGCCCCAGCGCCGGGAGTGTCCCCGAAGCCCCGATCCCCCCCCGGGATCCCCCGGCCGGTCCTCCCCGTTCCCGGCGGCCCCCGCGCCGGCCCCTCGCGCCGCTGCCCGGCCCGTGATGCACCGCGGCGCTGGCGCAAGATGGCGGCGGAGCGTCAGGGCGGCGGCGGCGGCCGCGGGGCCGGGGCGGAGGAGAACCGGGACGGCAGGGACGGCAAGGACAATAAGGAGAACAAGGAGAACGAGCGGCCCGCCGCGCCTCAGCCCGGCGGCCTCGGCGACAGCCTGGGCCTGGAGAGCATCCTGCGCCGCGGCGGAGGGCGGGGGGGAACGTGGCAGGCCCGGCCCCGTGGGCGGCGGGGGGACGTGGCGGCAGCGCGGGGATCGCGGGGCCCGGAGGATGCGGCCCCGCGGGCAGGGACGGGGGGCGGCGGGGACTCCCCGGGTCGGGCCCCATGAGGGGGCACCGCGGAGGAGCGGGCGGTGTTGGCCCGGCCCGGCGTGAGGGGTTGGTTTGTGTAAAACGGCCCAGCCCGGCATTCCTGAGGTGTGGATTTGTGCTCTGCCTGTGCGGCTTCTCCTTCCGAACCGCGTGGCAGCTGGAGCCAGCCCCCACGGCGGAGCTCTGTGCTGGATTGTGTGCTTTAGATAGGAGCAGGTCACCTCTGAGCTGCTGGTTGTAATATTAAAGCTTAAAGCAATAATGGATCAAAAAATCTTAACAGGTGCGCTGAGGTGGCAAACCGCCTCCTGTGGGTTTAGTGCTTCCAAAATCTGATGTGGCCTGTAAAGCTCGTGGACGTTTTTGTACGTGAAACTTTAGATGTGAAACTAGTCCAGCTGCACAGCTGTGGGAGAGCTGGGGTTTATTTATCTTCTGGGTCAGAGGAAAACTCAGGTGAAATGAGGTGGCAGTTTTCCACGTGGCATATGGCAGGTGGTGTGTGGTCAGCAACTGTGGAGTAAGCTGCAGACATGGCAATTGCCCTGCTAACGTTAGGAATATCTAAATCAATGAAAAAGTGCATAATACAGGGGGTATGAATTCAGCAAGTAACTGCACAAGATAAAAGAGAGTCTGAAAAAAATCTTGGGTAGACAGCAAGGACGAGGAGCGCTGTGTTGAGATGTTGCAATTTGAATTGTTTGTTCCACAAATATGAAATAACTCATTGTAGTAACTATTGGTGCAGGTTCTTAATACTTGAGAGACTTAATTTTAGATGTAGTTACAAGAAAACACTTTGATAGACATTGACATTTTAAACTTTAAATATCTGGTGATTTCTTTAGGTATAGTATTAGTGTTTCTTTTCAAGGGGTTGTTGTACAGTCTGGTTTTGGGTGTTTTTTAAAGGCTTCTTGATAAAGCTAAAAAAGGGAAATTTGAGGATATAAATATATATAGCACAGAGATTTCCTGTTTGTGGTGGAGATTGTATTTCACAAAATAATCTGCCTTGTAAACGGTGTGAAAAGCATCAGCAGATTTACCAGAATATGGTCTATTATTTACTTGGTAGCATCAGTAAGGGAATAAAGGAACTACAGGATGCACAGAAATTGGCAAATGCACTGAAGAGTGCAGAGACTGGATGGGAATGATGGAGTGATGGTATCCCAGGTCACAGGGCAGTGCATTGTGTCACAGATGTTAGTTACAGTCGTGCAGCAAGACTAGAAATGTGTTGAAAAACTGAGCAGAAAATCAGCCCCTGAGTTCTTTCCAAAAGCTCTTTTGAGGAGGTTCTTTGTTCAGAAAGCTGTTTGTTTGTGGAAGCTGTGTGGAGAAGGCAGCAGTGATTCTGTTCAGGGTGTTTGTGTCCTTTTCCTTTGGGAAGATGGAAGGTTTAAGGGCAGGAAAGCTTCTCTCTCCCTCGGTTTTGCCAACAAAACCATATCACAAGTGTGGCTGGGGAGGCTGTGTAGCCAGGCTGAGGCAGTCAGTTGTATGAGCCTGGATGTGTCTGTTGGCACAGCTTATCCCAAAATGAGCTCCAGTGAAGCAACACTCCCGTGGATGTCTGTAGAAGGTGCTTGAGGTTTGTCTGAGTCCTGGCCTTGCTGATGTTCATGAGCTCTGAAGTGAGCAGTGGAGTCATGAGGTGCTTTAGAACCATCAGTTCTCTCAGCTGTGTGTTTTTAGGAGGTTTTGGAGTGCCCCTCTGTTCACAGCACGTTTGTTTAACGGGACCTATAGAGTTCCCTTCCGTTATTTTGGGGTGGAACAAGGGGCTGGTGACAGACTGTGCTGTCCATGTGCCTTAACATGAATCGCAGTCCTGCAGATCGTGAAGGAGTCACAGCAGCAGCACGGTTTGAGACATGGGGACTTCCAGAGGTACAGGTTAGTACTGGGATTTCCTCCTGTGGCTTGGCTTCTCTTAATTTAAAAAGTAAACCCTTTGTAGCAGGCAACAAAACCCATCTGCCAAGTAAATACCCCTGGCAGGTTGTTCCATGTGAGCTGGTTGATGTGTGCTGATCTCTGTTCGCTGCAACATTCTGTGGCTGTGCCATTTAGGAGGGTTCACACAGGCTCTTTTTTCTCCATTGCCCTGAAGAGCTTGTTTGTTAACACCTGTGTGATGTCAGTATTCAATAAACACACATAAACCAATCTGTAATGAGAACATCATTCTGGTTTTTCAAGATCAGGGATTATTATATGTCTTCTTACCTCTCTTATTTTCTATTAACTGCTGTTTTACAGGCAGTGTCTAAGCTACCTCTTACCATATGTCAGACATGGAGTTCTTAGTTGTTAAACATGGCCTGGCACAGCCTTTAGTCCTTTTTTCCCTGTTTGGATAAAGCAGTAAGCAGAAGGAAAGTTGTTCTTTGGCCAAACTGACTGTGGTTGTCTTTTTTTTAGGGGTTATTGCTCCCGCAGGCTACGGAGGCTCCGAAAAACTCTCAACTTCAAGATGGGCAACAGGCACAAGTTCACTGGGAAGAAAGTAACTGAGGAGATTCTCTCAGACAACAGGTACAGCATGGAATTGAACACTCAGTTTGTTAGTGAGTTTCACTTCAATAATTTCTTTTCATGTGGATGTGGCGGAAGAATTCTATACAATATGCTCAGAAACGTTTCTTTTCAGGGGTGTGTGTTGTTGATATTAATAAAAGATAAAAGCCAGGATTTTGGGCTCATTTCCCATCTTTTTATGTCAGGAACGAAAAGGAACACTTGAAACATCTGCTGTCTCCTCTTTTTCTGTGGGAAAAGAACACATTGTGCTGCATTCACCTGACTTGTTAAGAACATATTGAACCCATTTGAAGAACAACCCAAAACGATAAATTCTTTGTCTTTTCAGTGTCTGTGGTGCTATAGAATACTTGGGATAATTGCATTTCTGAGTGAGAAACACAGCAGAAAGCAGTTAGGAATGATATGACTTTGTTAATGTTAAGAAACATTCAAGCTGATCAAGCGCAAAACACGATCAAGCTGAACTTCCGTTACCAAGCTTTGCAGATCCCGTGGCGAGGAACTGATGGTGATGTAATTCTCATTTGGATGCCATTATTTCCTCATTAATCCCCCTGTGCCCTGCAGGTATTTGCTGTTGATCCTGATGGATGCAGAGAGGGCCTGGAGCTATGCCATGCAGCTGAAGCAGGAGGCCAACACGGAGCCCCGCAAACGCTTCCACCTGCTGTCGCGGCTGCGCAAAGCTGTGAAACACGCCGAGGAGCTGGAGAGGCTCTGTGAGAGCAACAGGGTGGATGCCAAGACAAAGCTGGAAGCACAGGTAATCACTGGTACTTTGATCTTGTTTTACAGCATCTTTTGGATTTGGGGTGAAGAGATAAGAACTGTCTAGCAATGGATAATCAAGAAAAGTAAAAATGGTTGAGGGAGACTAAAGCGATGCAACACAGCCCAAGAAACCGTGCTTATCTGCTGAGTTATCTTTGTTAAATGCCCTGAGATAGCCACCCAGAACACAAGATCTGGAGCTTCAGTTCCTGGAAATTAGAAAGCAACTGTGTTGTGACACCGGTATCTTTGAACAAGGGGATTTAGTACCATGCTCAGTTACTTAAACTTCCATTTTATAGCATATTGCTGGAAAAAAAATATTTTGTAACATCAGTGGGCCATGTTGATTGCATAACAAGCAAGAAACATCTTTGCTCTCATCTCTGAGCAGCCCTGTCTAGTGGAAGGTGTCCCTGTCCATCGCAGGGGGGTTGGAGCTAGATGATCTTAAGGGTCTCTTCCAGCAATCAATTCTGTGATTCCATTCCATGATTCTTTGATTCCTTAGAAATGTAGCAGTGAAAAAACTTAGAAAACTGAGACTTAGAAATGTCTCAGTTAAAGAAGAAAAGGTAAGTAGGTGGTAACCTGTCATTCAGATCAGTTGCCTTCTGTGGGAAGACTAAACAAAAAGGGCAGGGCTCAGTCACTCACTGCAGGTGTCGCAGCAGCCTTGTACTAAAGGTTGTAGTAATCAGGCCGTGGATCTTGGGTGAATTCCCTTGCCCCTGCTCTGTCTGCAGGCGTACATGGCTTACCTCACCGGGATGCTTCGCTTCGAGCACCAGGAGTGGAAGGCAGCAATGGAGGCTTTCAACAAATGCAAGTGAGTTCCACCACTTCACCAGCTTCGTTTAGTAAATAGCATTGAACCAGTGGGGTAAGTGTATGTGCAGTATGTACAGCAACTCTGAGTTGTTTAGTTAACTGTGCACTTAACCAGGAGGTGCTATGAAGAAACAGCATCCTCTGGAGCAGAGACACAAACTCCTCCCTTGGGATAACACCCACGAAGGGCACATACTGCAGCGTTAATATTTGTTCTTTGCTGTAGGACCATTTATGAAAAACTGGCCAATGCTTTCACAGAAGAACAAGCTGTGCTGTATAACCAGCGTGTGGAAGAGATCTCGCCCAACATCCGCTACTGTGCCTATAACATTGGTAAGGGAAGGGGGTGCCTGATCTCCAGCAAAGAGCAAGGCTTGCTCACATGGAAGGGATGTTGATTTAGTTAAATACTGCTCTAAGTGACATTGCAGCAAAGCTGTAATATTTTGGGCAAATTCTGCACACGTTCTGGGACAGTTCAGCAGTGGAGAAATAGACTCATTTTGCAACAGCACCTGTGGTTTTGTGTAGAAAGACAAAATAACGGTTTGTGGTGGTTTGCTATGAAGTCAGAATGAAATTGCAAGTTTCTCTCCTTTGTCCCCAGACTACCAGTATAAAATCTATTGATTAGCTGTTGTATATGAAAATAGTTTTTGAAGTGGAATGGAAGTGTGATCTGGATTTGTGGATTCTCTCAGGTGACCAATCTGCCATGAATGAGTTGATGCAGATGAGACTCAGGTCTGGTGGCACTGAAGGTCTTCTTGCAGAAAAACTGGAGGTAACTTATTTGCACACTTCAACTTGAAGCATTCATTGAGACTCTGTTGAGCATGAATATTGCTGCAGCAAACCATTCAAGAGCCAGAATATAACAGAAGCGAGCAAGCAAGCCTGGGCTCTGTGGGAAGCCACACTTTCCCAAAAAACTCTTTGATTTCAAAATAGTTAAATGTAATGTGAATTTAAGAAGTTTTGGATCCCTTTAAGTTCAAGCTCATAATGTGAGTCTGTTCTGTGCAGGCTCTGATCACCCAGACTCGAGCAAAGCAGGCAGCCACGATGAGCGAGGTGGAGTGGAGAGGGAGAACTGTTCCAGTGAAAATAGACAAAGTGAGGATCTTCCTGCTGGGCCTGGCTGACAACGAGGCAGCAATCGCTCAGGTAACCCAGCACTGGCCTTCTGACCATCCTCTTTCCTTCAGAGCAGTGCCTGATACCTGGACTAAAAGCTTTGGAATAATCTATTTTTTTCAGGGTTGGGGTTGGAAGGCTAAAAGTAAAAGTGGGAATACTGACTGTGACCCAAAGCTGAAGTGTCATTTGGGATAACTCTCACAGTCTGCTAAGTGGTAGTCTGGGAGATCTGTTCTGAGTATTCCTGCTCTTTGAAACACTGTGCTGCCTTTCAGCAGCAGGATGATGGCCATTATTAGTTTGTCACTTGGGAGTGAAGAGCATTTTTAAGAGCAACTGATTTTGAATTAGTTTTAATTTCTTTAAGCATCTTGCTCAAATGCTCCAATTTCAGGGCAGCTGAAAGAAAAAGGATACATACTAAACACATTATTTTCAGCAACAGAAGCAATTTGCCAAGTGAAGCAGGTGCTGTGAGTTTTATTCCATTCTCTTACTGACTTATGGAAATCCTCAAAAGCAGGAAGAGGATTAATAAATGTGAGGATATAAATCAATCTCACATACAGTGGTTCTGAAACACTTCATAGAATCATAGAATACCCTGAGTTAGAAGGGACCCACAAGGATCATTGAAGTCCAGCTCACTGGAACTTGTAGTGGCACATACTATGCAGGTCTTTAATATCGTAGTCAAGTTTTTCACATGTGGCTTTTTCCTTGGAAATGGTGACCAGATGGTGTATCCTGCTTTTCAGTGGCTGCATACCCACTTGCAGTTTGAAAAGGCAGTGAAAGGATCTTCAGTAACAACTATTACAGCTAAAGATGGGCTTGTTGCAGCATAAAAAAACCTTTTGTCACGAGGAGAATAGTGACGATAAATAAAAATGGTAAAATGAAAACCCTACAAAGGGATAAGGCAGGAACAGGGGATAGTGTTAAGAGGAGTGTGAGTAGGATAAACAGGATGTGGCTGGGTAGGAAACATGAGTGTTACCCACTCTTGTCAAAATATTATGAACTGAAGGGTGCTGAATGTGTTCGTTTTTAGGAAGCACATACACATGGCCAGCAGGTGGAAGTGCAGCTCAGAGTTCCTTCCTTTAATTTCCATCCTGCCAGGCTGACAGCTGGGCTTTTTCAGTGTAGTTGCCCTCTAAAGCAGTGGCAGAACAGTGGGCTGAATTGGTTTTCATCTTGCTTTGTGTTCCTTGGGAGCTCTGACTAAACAGGGGAGTTTTGTGGTTCAGAATCAGTTCTGGTGAGAGCTGAGCATGCAGCAGCACTGTTTATATTTCCAGAGGGCTAAAACTTGGAAGCAGTTCTGTAGTTGTGACAGGCAGTCTATCTTTAGCTGAATGCATTGTGGTTCCTGGGATCTTTGGCACCTTTCTGCTCATCTTGACTGAGTTAAAACCCTGACATAACATCAGTGCTCTACAAGGTTTAATTAGAAGTAAAACCAATCTGTTGTGTATAAAAATGAAGTTTTTCTCAGCACAGTTACACCGTTGCCTTCAATATCCTATTGGTAATGGGAGAAACAGAACAAATAAGCCAAACTGAAATACAAATTGAAGTTTAAAGTTGCTTATGGCAGCCTTTTTGTGGGTTTGAAGGTGTGACTTCGAGGGCCCATTGGCTGTAACCAGGTAGAAGTGAGAAGGGTGCAGGGCAGCATGACAGGAGTGTGCTCCTAACTGGCATTGCCTCAAGGATTCTGTGCTCATCTCTGGACTGCAGCAAAAAATAACTGTCAGAGGTGTTACACAGTGGTTTAGAACAAATTTAATAGGAGGACTGAGCACTTCTGGAAGTGGGTTCAGTGGGATCAGTTCCTGTGATGCCCTTTAAGATGAACCTGTGCTGTTCTGTCAGGGCACTTGAATCACCAGCTGTGATTCAAGATCACAGTTTTGTGATCTAATCTCTCCCAAATCAGAACATATGTGCATTTATGCATAGAATCATCAGCTCAAGGAGTTTTTGCTTCGAAAGGAAAGCCTTTGTTTCATGGCAGGGCCCAGCCCTTTCCCTGTTTGTGCCTGACTGATGATCTGGCCGTGTGTTTTCATTTTTGTGCGTACAGTGAAATTGCTGTGCTGCTCTGGGTGAGGTTGAGAATGCAGTCAGACTCGTCTCTGGTTATTCTCAGGAGTCAGTCCCACCTTAAAAAAATTCTTGTAGCAAATCTTAAATTAAAAGCAAAAAAAACCAAACCCAAAAAACCCGCCTTCATCTCAGGATACCTGAGGCTTTGTGAGGGAGTAAAAATAACATTCCTTATTGGGTTTGCAAATGTGGGAAGTGGAGAGGCAGAGACTGTAGAGCTCTGTGGAAGATAAACAAGTGAGCCTGTTTTTAGACAGTTTTTTATTCATTTGGACAATTGCAAATTTGTTGCAACAAATTTGTTGCTCATTTTATGCTGTTACTTGGAAGTGGTATAACACAGTGCTGGTACTCTTTAATCTTCTTCAGTTACTAAGGTTGAGGTTTGTTTTTGGGCAGTTTTACTGTATCAGTAAGTCTTGCAGTCCCCACCTGGTTACCGAATGAAGTCGAGTTTGGGAGCTTGTTTAATTAGGTACATGATATGCCAGTAAATTAGGCAGAGATCAGGCTTCAACTTGTTTTTTTAAAGTTGTTTTCATGTTCTGCTGTTGGGGCAGAAGGCCAAAAGCTGCTTCACTTTTTTTGACAAAACCTGTGGCGACAGCAGAAAAGCAGTCGGTCACTCCTGCTGCTAAAATACAGGGTTACTGTAAAAAATGCGTCAAACCAGCAAGTTGTTGCCACAGTGAGCATTGCTAGAGTGGGAGTGGAGAAAAGATAATCATCTACATGTTCTTACCACATGAGAAAAATTAAATCAGCATAACAAGAGCTGTCTGCATTGGTAGTTTGCCAGTTTGGTGCTGCTCAGCTCTTCAGTTGCTGGGCCTTTCCCACAGTGCAGTCCGGCCTCAGCTGCTCTGGGAGCAGTGCAGGTGCCATCCAGGAAGGGAAGGGAGTTGCTGGGAAGGAAGGTAGCTGGTGCAGGGATGAGGCCATGAGCTGTGTGTGCTAGGCCTTCATGCTCCTGAATCCTCAGCACTGACCACATTCCCCATGGTTTCTGGCAGTTTGCTCCCAGGACTGTGTTGCAGACAGGCACAGGTTGGAGTTCTAAATACCCGTGAACGTTAAAGCCATACTTTGGGAAAAGCTTTGTTTACTCTCCCCAGTTAATTGGTGCATCATACAAAAATTTCTGATTTCTAAGCTGTCTTGAATCTCCTTTGCTCTTAGGCAGAAAATGAGGAGACAAAGGAACGTTTGTTTGAGTCTTTACTCAGTGAGTGCAGAGATGCCATTCAGGCAGTCCGGGAAGAATTGAAACCAGACCAGGTAAGCAGCAAACATCAGCTTCTGTTTCCAACAACACAGTATTTCTTTGGGGCTGATTTGTTAGTGTTAAACTTGCTTAACAGTAAAAAAGGGCTGAGGTTTCTTTAATAAAGAGCTGCATAAGAGTTACCTTTGAACTTATTCTCTTCAGAACTGGACTGAGGAAATAGCAGTGTAGAAGCCCTCTCTCTTTTGCCTGAAAATCTGTTACAGCTTCTATGGTTTACCCAAACCTTGAATTGCTTCTGTATTTTTCTTCCCTCGTCTGCCAGTTTTAAGTAAATCATGCAGTGTTTTGTCTCCAATGTCCACAGAAACAGCGAGAGCACTCTCTGGAAAATGATTCTGGGAAGGTGTCCAACATCCAGTACTTACACAGGTAATAGGCAAACGTTGCTGTGTGCTGGCGTGAAGCAGTCGTGTACTTCTGTCAGGATTTTACTTTTGTTTGATTTTTGTTTTATGGGGATTTTGTTCTGGGCCTCTCTCATCTCGAAGGATGACTGTACAGATAAGGATCTGATCCGTGCAGCTTCGAAAATATTTCCCTCAAGACTCTCAAGTTGACCTTCCCTGTGTTTTTCCCCCACTAGTACCAGCTCAGACTGGGGGAGGAAGGCGTTTTTCGGAACAAAGAGTACTGTTTGAGTAAGTCTCTGATGGTATTTTCTCTCTGTTTTCTTGGTAGTTACCTGACCTACATCAAGCTCTCCACGGCCATCAAGCGCAACGAGAGCATGGCCAAGTCCCTGCAGAAGGCCCTGCTGCAGCAGCAGCGCTCGGACGAGGACGGCAAGCGCACGCCCCGGCCACAGGACCTCATCCGCCTCTACGACATCATTCTGCAGGTAATTCTTTGTCCTTTGGCACAAAAACCTAATGGGGAATATACAGCAGGGCAGTTGAACTGCCTGTGAAGTCTGAAGTACCTGCAGGTACCTTGGAGATGTTCAACGTTTACATGAAACACAAAAAACCCTTTCTAGTTGTGAGCAGAACGTGCTGCTGGAATGGGTGTCCTTGGTTGGGCACATTAACACAGTTTTGAAATAGTCTTTCTGACTCTTTTATGCAGCACCCTCAGAGCTGCCTTAATTTCTGCTGGCCAGGGAAAGTAGCAGCTAAAAATACTTGTTCTTCATAAGCAGTTTTTCAGTTTCTCCCATCATTTTTCTATTAACTGTGGGAGCCTGTGGCTGAAGCAGTTGTGAATGGGAAAGGGAAATGCCTTATGAAAGAATTAGTTCATGTGAAATCTAAGGAGTCTTTGTCCTAATTCCTGTTTGTGTCAGGAAATCTGTCCTGAGGGCAACTTGCACAAGTTTCAATGAGAGTCCTTCACAAGGTTAGAAAACTGATAATTAGAAAACTGGATGGAAAGTATTTCCATGGGAGTGTACTGTTGACTTGTCAGAAGGGGCAGCTTTCTCCTACTGCAGCAGATTCCAGAGGAAAACAGTGCCTGCATTTGTTATTCTGACTCTCCTTTGCACAGAACCTTGTGGAACTGACGCAGCTTCCCGGCCTAGAGGAGGACAAGAACTTCCAAAAAGAGATTGGATTGAAGACACTCGTGTACAAAGCTTACAGGTGACTGAGAAACAGCCAGGTTTTCTTTAGCACACATGACATCCTCAAAGGTTGTCACTCCAAAGCTCTGTGTGCTGTACAAGCCTTTGATGCAGTTCCCTCTGCCCTTTTGTGAAATGGAGACTGGATGCTGAGGGGAAACTGGCCAGTGCTACCTAAGGATATCCCCTGTTACCAGTCCTTTGAGTTGGCAAAAGGTGTGGATAACAAACATGTCAGGAATCCACTCTTTACTGTTGCAGGTGTTTCTTCATTGCCCAGTCCTATGTCCTGGTAAAGAAGTGGAGTGAAGCTCTTGTGTTATATGAGAGGGTGCTGAAATACGCCCGGGAAGTTCAGTCAGGAGCTGGAGCTCATAGGAACAGCTTGAAGGTAGGAACCTAATGCTGTGTGTAGAAGGGAGCTGAAGTTTATGAAGAAGCTCTGTCCCAGTATTTATTGTTAATTAGGTGCCAGGCCATTACAATTCAAGACTGATTTTTATAGCAGAGTCTTTCTAGTGATGTGGGAACTCTTCAACAGGCCCTCGCCTTGGAGGAGAGGCAGACTTCCTGTAACAACCCCACAACAATTTACCACTTTTCCTCACCTGTGCATTTTTTCCTATATGACTTCTGTAGTGCCTGAAGCATGACACTGTAGCTTTTTATCTTCTGGGAAAGCTTATCAGCAGTAGGAATTAGTTTTTGTCAGGTTTTCCCTTTGCTCTGACTCTTAGACTGGCACATTTCAGGCTCTTAAATGATTTTCTTTAATGCCCTAGGAGCTGCCTGATGTTCAGGATCTGATCACTCAAGTTAATGCAGAGAAATACTCCTTGCAAGCAGCAGCTATATTAGGTGAGTAATATACTACAGACTGTACTACAGCTCTGCTCTAATGTATCTTGAATAATGCCCCTGCAGCTATTTCATTCCTTTTATTTCATTTCTGAAGTTCCAAATGTTTTTCCACTTCACTCTGATTCATGCAGGCTCTGGAAAACTAATTTTCCCCCCCAGTTCTAGCTGCCTCTAGCTGTGTGTAATGCAGGCAGGCAGTGACTGCACACTTGGCATCTTGCTCCCTGCCCAGGGATGTGAAAACCCTTCAAGGGGATGGGCACCCTTTTTGAGAAACCTGCACAGAACAGTTTAGTGTTTAATTTTTTTTTTTTGCTGCACACAATATGTCCTTACACATCCCAGTTTTGCCTGGGTGGGAGAACTACTGAGAACTGCTGGGGAGAGCAGTGATGTTCTGCCCTTTGTCAGTGTCAGTCTGGTCAGTGGAGCTTTTGGGAACCGAGTGAACTCTGTGATTTCTTGGGCCGCTGTTTTTGCTGTGCCTGCTGCTGGAAACCCAGGATAAGGAATGGATTGCCTGGTCTCTTATTGCCTTAATATTGCTTTAACAGACCCCCCCAGGGGCTGTTCTCATCATCTGCTGCTTTGTGCTTAACTCAAAGTCTCTGCTGCTTTTCGGAAATTCCCATGACAATGTGAAGGAGCAGCTCTCCACCACTGCAGAGCTGTGTGGGCCATAGCTGAGTGTTTGTGCTCCTCTTAGTCTAGAAAGCAAGTTGATTCTACTGAAAATAGTCTTACAGAGAGCAAGGATCATAGCTGAGCTTAGAGGCAGCTGGTTCCTGAGACAATCCTACTTTACGCTGGGGTCAAGCCTGTTATTCTTACCACTTCTTCTTCAATTTTGCAGATGCAAATGATCCTCATGAGTCTGAGTCTCCATCTCAGGTCAAGGATGGCAAGGTAAGAGCTGAGAGCTCGGGCAGATTCCAGTAGTGCTCTTAAAGAACATCACTTTTAACCTGTTACCTGAGTGACTCTCATAACTCAAGAAGTGTCACACTGGTCGGGATTTGGTCATGACTGGTTTATTTGGGAGATTTTATTAGGCTTGTTTTTCTTCTGCACGTGCAGAAGGTCCCTGGCACAGTGGAGTTCCTTGGGCAGGAGCTGGGCAGCTGCTTGCAGCTTCTAGGGTGGCCTCTTTATTTAGCTTTCTCTCTGCACATGGGAAGGTTTTCCAGAGATCCTTTGACAGGGCTCAAGATGCCACACAAGGGAACTTTGGCTTCTTCTGTCTCAGTTGCTGCTCAGTCCTCTTTGCTTGTTTGACCCCATCAGCTTTGATGTGTCTAATTTGTGTTTCTGCCTCCTTCTCTTTCAGCCACTCTCAGAACGGTTTGAGACTTTCTGCCTGGATCCTTCTCTTGTCAGCAAGCAAGTCAACCTCGTGCACTTCCCACCGGGATTCCAGCCCATTCCATGCAAACCCTTGTTCTTTGACCTGGCCCTTAATCATGTTGCTTTCCCACCTCTGGAGGACAAGGTGGAGCAGAAGGCCAAGAGTGGCCTCACAGGATATATAAAGGGCATTTTTGGATTCAAAAGTTAACCAGGACCCCCAGAGAAACAGAGGTTTTATTCTGTATTGAAGGAAAAGCTCCAAGAGGTTCTAGGACACCAATACCTGCACCTGAAACCAACAGAGGGAAGTTTTACCACCTTCTCTCCTGTGTCCTGTGTGTATGTCTGTGCACTCACATTCTCTCCCAGTGTATTAAAGACAAGCAGTTATTCAGAAACAAACACACACTATAAATAGCTGAAAATAATCTGGAGCACAGAGAAATTCCATTTTGGTTGGAGAAGTTCTGTGACCAGTGGCCTGTTCAGGGCCAGTACACATCTACTTAGCATGGACCAGGGCATAGGTATAATTTGACTCTTCCCTTTGCCCCATTATTTGACACTGTAATTTGGTATTTTGGTCTAGAAATTGGGGTGTGATGGGGAAACAGAGGTAAAAGTACAGGAGAACTAAACCAGCAAGATGAGGCTCCCACATGATGGCTATGGAACAGTAGCCAAGGGGGCTACTTCTCCTTCCCTTTTGAATCCCAGAAGTCTCTGTATTTTTTAAAAATGTAACAGAACTGACAAAATGGAGCCTCTTTCCTTATCGATAAGGATGGCAGATATGAAATGTTAATGGTTACCCCAGCTGTGGTGGGTGAATTTGTACTCTGGGCCAATAGCATCCTTCTTTATTCATGCACACCTTTTGTTAAATACCTGAATACAGTATAGAACCTATTCCTACATGGATTTTCCTGGGAAACTAGCTTCATGGGTGGCTTTGGAAATAGCTACTTGCTCTTCATGGGAAGTTGGGTCTCTCATTGTTCATTTTGTCTCTGATCTAAACCTTGCCTGAAAACAAGATGATCTTTTTCTGGAGTTCATTTGTTGCTTTGTTCTTCATCCTTGGTCAGTAGCTACACCTGAAATGAGGGATAAGGAACAGGAGACCAGGAGGTTTGTGAGTGATAAATCATCTCTGTCATACCAGACAGCTTTTTTTATAAAGCACCCAGGTGCCACGGTGACAGGCACTTTGAAAATGCAGATAATTTCGTAATTGTGGTGACTTAAACAGGAAAAAACCCCACAGCACATGAGCAGAAGTGTTCCTAAATAAAGTATTTGGAAGTTTCCACCAGCACTGTGTGGGTTTTCACTCAGCCTGTGGCTGGAAGGTGAGGCAGCAGCTTGTTCTGCCTGAACTCCTGCACTCAGTTGTCTGGACTTTGTGTTGTTTCTCCATTTTTAGGCATTAGGGTGGGAAACAGAAGAACTATTTTAAATGGTCAAATTTTTCCATGGAAATTTTCCATGCAAGGTGCTTGTGAGATGAATGGGGGTAATTAACAATTCCCATTATTTTAATACAAATGTTTGCCTTTTCTGTTCCAAGTTGATTTGATTTGTGAGTTCTCAAAGTACAGAAGGACTCTGTGCTCAGAGAGAGGTAAGACGAGGAGGAGGAGGAGGAACTTCTTGTTTGTGTTTAATTTTTGCAACATGGAAACAAAATGGGAATTTCTGGTATTATAGCTAATTCCCTTCGTGTCTGGATGCCAGGGGAATTTTACAGGAGAAAGGGAAAGTGTAGAGTTGAAAGAAACATAAAGGACTTTTTTCATCAGATTGCAATTTCTAGAAAACATGGTCTTGAATGTCCTTCCTTTGAGGCAAGGAAAGGCCAGGGAATAACCAGCACAGGCATCACCTGCTCTGTTGCAGGGTATCTCCTCCTGTGTAAATCTAAATCCACCTAAGCTGCTCTTTCCCTCTCAACTTTTGTATCAGATCACTGAGAGCTCCCGTTTGGTTTGCACGCCAAACTCCTGCTTTCCTACCACGGATCCGTGTGGTGCCTGGATTGACTCCAGGAAAACTTGTACTGCAGCCACTTTCTAGATCGTTACTGTTACAAAAACCGAAGAGCAATTTGGCCTCTTTATGCCAAACATCTTTTGACAAGTAACTGATTAGTTGGAGGCAGATAAGAAATTTGAAAACAATAAAGTTTTATTCCTGACCTCCGAGGCGTGGAGTTTGTGTTGAGAACACCGAGCACTCTTTGCCTCCCAAGCACTGAGAGGATCACGGTCCTGGGGCTACTGAAGCCCTGGAGAATGGCCACTTAGCTCTGGAGGAGGATCTTCTCCCCCAAGGCTCAGATAACACCACTCAGAGGTAACTTGGCTTGTTTGTTTTGGTGTAGTGTTCATGGAAAGCGAGTAGAATGGGATTTGTTAGGAGTGGTGTGGCTTAAATCATGTGGGAGGCACTAGGAAAAAACCTCAAAATGTAAAAAAGGGAAAAAAATCGTTATTTAAGTCACCTGTATAAGGCAGACCAGACTCTCAAAGAATATTGAGGATTTTAGCCCTGCAGTGGAGTTGGGATGGTGAAGGTGAGGCTGAGGCAGGTGAAGTGTCTGATGTGCTGTGCAGAACAAACCGATTTCCTTGGACCTGCCACGAGTGTGTTGTGCCTGGAACAGCCAGGGCAAGGTGCAGAGCACTGGCTTTTGGGGCTTGGAAACCTTCCTGGCAAACCTGCTTCCTTATTGTGCTGCTCTTTGATCACTGTTTGTTTAAAGTGTTTGCTGTCTTTCCATGAATTAATTGGCAACTAGGCCACATGATTGCCCTCAAAACAGGAAACTCCAGCAGAATGGTCAAGAGGATTGCTTTCAATCAAGTTTTCCTATAGAGTATCTTTGGGATTAGCACTGGAATTTTAATTACAGGCTGAGCTAGCCGTGCCTGGTACCATTGCATCTATTAAAATAGAAATGAGAGGTACATTGTGGCCCTTGGTCCCACCTTCAGAGACAGACCTGTGTCCTGGACAGTGTTCACTTCTGGTTGTGCATTCCAAGGGGTCTGGTGACAGTGGATGGTTCTTGAGGGACAGATGGAACACAGGAAAAGTGATGAGCATGAGGCAAAATGGGCAGTTAAGGAGAACTGGCACATGGGATTGTAACAGTCTGGCCTGGGAGCTCCACAATAACAGTGTCTGCCTCCTTTAAAACAAGAAGTTGGGCGTATTTTAAACTGAAGGATTATGTTAGTAGAGAGAATTGTTGCAGCCTAATCCAAGCCCACTTCCCAGGTGGGCATTGCCAGGAGTTCTCTGGGGCTTTTGTGGTTGTGTCTGTTGAGCAGCAGGTTGTAGGTTCAGCTGGCAGGGCTACAGTTCCCTAAGTTTAGTTGTGGGAAGTTCCTGTACAACTGTAGTGGGAGTAGAACTCGTTCTTGGGAGAAGATTCACCTGCTGAGAGATGTCTGTGCTCCCACGTAGCCCTGTTGGCACAGGGACCCTGTGGGGTTCAGCCGGGGAGTAAATGGGGTTTGCTCACTTGAGGAGTGATTTGATGTGATACTGACTCTCTCCGGCTGCTCCCTTGTTTCTTCAGGTGGGGTTGCTGTTTTCAAACGAGAACAGCTGGAGGTCGGCTTTCCTGACAAAGAAAAGCCCTTTCTGCTCCGGGCAGGAGGAACGTGTGGTGGGTGCCCCCAGTGCATAAAGGGAAGCTCCAAGAGGAAAGATGGAGTAGAAAAAGCAGACAGTGATCCCAGCAGCCGCTCAGCAGAGGTGGACTGTGTGCTCCGAGCTGTCCCGGGGCTGGGGCAGGAGCAGCAGCAGCTCTCCCGGCTGCGCTGCCTTCCCTCCCTCCTCTGCTCCGGGTTGAGGAAGTGCTGGGGCTGCAGCTGCTTATTCAGCCCAGCTCGAAACCAGGGTCGCTGCTCGAGTCCCTGTTCTTCCTGGGACCTGCCCCTCCAGCCCTGGCACTGGCAGGGTTTGGTGTGGGGTGACTCCGCCGGGAGCTGATCCCGCAGCGGCTCCGAGGGACGCGCCTACAGCCAAGGTTTGTGCAGGGCTCTGGCGTCTCGGGCTCACCCAAAACGTGCCGAGGGTGAGCAGGTTTGAGAAATGCAGCCCCTCCCTGACCCTCTCCCTTTGGGTGAGGTCTCCTGGGCCTGACTGTGCTGCTTTGTGTCTGAGGAGAGGCTCAGAGCTCTGCTGTCCTGCTGCAGAGCCGCCCGAAGTGCCGGTCGGGTGACTGCTGCTGCCACGGGTGTCTTGGGGAAGTGGGTCATGGTGGGATTTGGGTGGGGACAGAGCACGGGAGTCCTTGCTCCGGAGCATCCAGCCTAAATCCCTCGAGGGTCCTCAGTTGTTTGTGTTTGTTTGCATTGGAGATTTACTTTGTGCACTGCAGAGGGATCGAGAGCGCTTTGCCCAGCGCTGAGCGCCGCATGACAGCGTTCGGGTTAGAGCCGAGCACGAGTGCAAACTCTGAGTGGGAGGGAGGCGGCTGTGTCTGTGCCCAGCCCTTCCCCGGGCTCCTGCAAGGAACCCGGGGTGAAAACCTTCCCACCTCTGGCCTAAAAAGCAGCAGTGTCTCAGAGGGGGAGGTTTAAAACCACTTTCAAAGGTGTCTGCTGTGCGCAGGCGGCCCTGGGCGCAGCTTTCATGTTCCCCACTGCCAGTGCATTCAAATCCAGACCCAGGTCCGAGCGTGTATTTGGCATTTCCAGGCACTGCCACACTGGGATCTTTGGCAAACTCCTCCGCTGCTGG
This sequence comes from Pipra filicauda, assembly GCF_003945595.2. Lineage (NCBI taxonomy): Eukaryota > Metazoa > Chordata > Aves > Passeriformes > Pipridae > Pipra > Pipra filicauda. The sequence goes on along the minus strand of NW_024104987.1, from coordinate 7,365,350 downwards.
GCACCCGAGGTGTTGGGGTTATTAAAGTTAAAATTCTTGCTCTGGAAATAGTCTTGTCCCTGCCCTGCCGGGCTGGGGGACGGCGCTGTCCGTGCACGGCACAGACACGGCACTTTGCCCGAGGCTCACACGCTGTGAACGAGGATTAGTGACTCTCATCCCAGCCCGTGGTCAGTCCAGGGAGCGATGCCGGGGCTGTGGTGCCCGAATGACTAAAGAGCAGCATCAAAGCCTCTGAATTACCTTCAGTGCTTGCCTTTTTCCACAGAAGCAAGAGAACGTCTAATTTTCTCAGAGCATCAAATTAAGTCGGGGAAGGTGAGGTCTGGCCGTGCAGAATTAGCCGTGGCAGACAGATTCATCCTGCCCTGTTCTCTGCCTGTGACACAGAGGCACTCGCTGCTGAATCAGGCAATAGCAGCTCAAAGATTGAGCTTTGCAGGAGGCTCATGTGTGATTGCTGGGAGGCTGGGGCTGGGGCTGTGGGCTGCACCGGCTCAAATTGTCCCAGCTGGTTGCCCTCTGTCCTTGCAGACAGGCTGGGAGGTGGCTTGCAGGGGCTGTCACTACTCTGTCCTGTGCCTTGGTCACCCAGGAAAGGTTTGTCTCCTCTCCCTGATAGCCCTGTTGTGCAAGCAGAGCCCTTCCACAGGCTCCGTGTGGTTTGGAGGGTATCTGAAAGCTGATCCTTGAAAGGTGATCCCTCCTAGTTGATGTGTGCATCCTCCTCCCTGAGGATCTTCAGGTCTTGCCTGGACCCCTCTTTTCCGAAAGCCTGCTCCTTCAGTCAGCTCTTTGTGTCGAGGCCAGGGGTTTTTCCCCCAAGCAGGTACACTCGGGAGCTGTTCCAGGGTGGGTGTTTCAGGTGGCCACCACCTGCACTTCACCATCCTGCAGGTATTTTTGCATGTTACTTGGTGTTGCACCTGAGTGTGGAGGCACAGGAGAGAGCAAACCTGTCCTCATGTTTAACTTTCCATCATCCCAACACGGGCTGGTTGCCTGGTGCTTTATCCCAGTGTTCCCAGGGGATGGTCCCTCCTCCAGGGCACTTCCATTTGGGCAAAACAGCTTTTTTTAGGAGACGTGAAAGAAACACCCCAAAAGCTCTGATTTCCCACCCTGATTCCATGGGGTGCTTCTCCAGCTGCGCCATGTGTGTGAATGCTGCCTTTCCAGGCAGGTGTTTAATTACCTCATTGCCTGGTTAATGATCTGGGACACATCTTGTTCAGATCCAATCGCCCCGTTTGGGAGCAGCTCCCTTCAGCCATGTCACTGGATAATAAAGCCAAATTTGCAGGCTGTATCCTGTAAGTTATAAACAAGTTTTCCAGACAAAGTGTCTTGAGAATCTGCCATTAGTGAATTTATTTCATGCTATTACAGCCTTGCTAATCCTCTGGGGAGAGGAAAATGAGGCTAATGCGTTAGCTGCTGTGGGGAATTGCCGTGATGTCCTGCTCCGTGGCTCTAGGGCTTGAACTCAGAAGAAGCTGCAGGATGCTGGAATGAGCCTGGAGAGGCCATGGGGTGGGAAGCAGGCAGGTCCTTTTGATGTCTGAAGGGTCTAGGGATGAGTAGTCCATAACAGCCCTGGGACTGAGCTGTTAAGGAGATGGCGTGGTGCAAATGTCCTCTGTATTTAGAGAGATACAAAGGAGCAGGACAAGGAATTCCCATTTGTGCCATGCTGGATTTGGCCACTTGTGGTTTCTGGGGAAAGGTCCCTTGGTGCTGAGCTGGCTCTGCATCCAGAGCCCCCTGACCTCTGCAGACCCTGTTGGGGTAGTTGAGCCCAGCTCTGACCCAGGGAAACTTTTTAATGGCTCTTAATCAGACCTGCAGGGAGAAGTGCTGGGAGCCTTTGTTCTTCCCCTCTGCTTATCAGTTGATAAAGATAAGGCAAAGCAAAACAATGTTTGAGGACTGAGTAATTTTAGACTTAAGAAAATCAGGTGTCCTATTTTCCCAGTGGGAGGGCAGTTTTTTCAAACAGGCCGTTCCGAGGCTCTGGAGTTTCGCTTTGGACTGTATGAAAACTGCTCCACAGGGAGGAAAAAGAGCTGGGATAAGAATTGTATGAAAAGATGCTGTCCCTGGTGTCTGCAAGGTGAAAGGGGGCTGATGTGTGAGTAGTGGGACAAAGTTCTGATACCTCCCAAGGTGGTGAGTGGAGGCCCCTGGCTCCTGACTCCCATGGCAGCTGTTCGTGCTCCGCTGTTCTCCACAGCTTTGGAGACCCTCAGGAGGGTTTCCCTGTTTCTGAGGTCAGCTCAATCCTACAGCCTGTGTCTCCAGTTGCAAAGACCACGTATCCTTTGCAAGTCTTGGTCTGGGCTGGCTGTTCCTGCTGGTCCTGCTGCCAAACAAGCAGCATCTCCACGCAGCACAGTATCCGTCAGGGATGCAGAGGGCTCCTCAGGGATGTGGTGGTGGGTGTTGCTGGACAGGGCAGTTGGTGAGGTGGGCACCTGGGTTTAGTTTGTGTAGTCACCACAAGCAGAGGCTTCACAGGGGTGAGGACACTTCCACCCCTCTTCCGTGGGTGCTTCATGAACAACTCCAGGCTGTTTCCAGGTGCATTGAAGATCAAACCCCAACCACTGCACCTGTGCTCACTGACAGTTCCTGTGTTTCTCTTCCTACCTCCCAATGATTCAGTCTGTTGTAAAGGTCCTTCCATTGCTCTGCTGTGGCACTCACCACTCTGGAGAGTCATTTAGGACCGTAATAGTGGAGTCCTCCCTGCAGTGTCTGACCAGGAGCAGCTCTAAGTGGTGTGACATGGGAGTGCAGTGCTTTGATTTTGTTACATCTCTTCCCAGGAGGATGATTCCAAGAACGAAGAATTTCAAAAGCAAGGAGGTGAAGTGGAAAGAAAACTCAATTGGAGAACTGGTGTGCAGAGGGTGTTCAGGACGGGAAGGGAGGTGTGCAGACAAGGTGGGTATGTTGTCATCCAGGAGGGCAAATGGTCTTCATAGGTCATAGTAAATCATTTATGGGTCATATTTAACTGCCATCTCCTCTGTAAAAGCTTAACAGAGAGACCAGCCTGATAACAAAGGCACGCCATCCTCCAACCTCCGCCTCTGCCAGTCTCTCATTGAGGATTAGCCCAGGATGGTTCCTGAAATCTTCCTTCCCTGAAATGTTACCTGCTCACCAAGGTCCTCCACACAGCTGTGCCTCTGCTATCTGTCCCTGCAGGTGACCTACTCAGCTGTGTGAGCAGCAAGAGGCATTTGGTTGTGTGCCTGCCCTGTAAAACCAGGCATCTGCATCCTGGCACAGCTCCCGGCTACTGGGATAAATCCTGGTCTGGAAAACGAATGAAATTATTATGATGTGACTTCCCAATCCATCTCCTGTTGTGTCTGGAGCCCTGCTGGAGCAGCCAGCCCCAGGTCTATACCCCCAGGAGGGACGTCTCAGCCCCCAGAATGAGCCCAGCTGGGGACGAGTCTGGGCAAGACACAACCTGCTCTGGGATTGGCTTTGCCTGTGGATCAACAACAGCATTTTTAAGGCTGATCCACCTGGGATGAAATGAAGCCTTCCCACCCCGACCCATCTCCCCTGGGCAGGGCAGCTCTGGCAGCTCTGGCAGGAGGGAGCTTAGTCCCTATTGCAGCACTGATCCCACTGGAGATAGAGCTGGGGTGGGGGCTGCCTGTCTGGGGTGGTCAGGAGTTGAGAGACCCCTGGGAATGCTGTTTGGATGGTCTTCTCGGAGGCCTGGGAGTGGGTTTCCAGCTGCAGAGGGGCAGGTAGGTCTGGGGGCAGTCCTGCCCGGGATCCAGGGCTCAGGTCCAAGTGCCAGGCACAGCTGTGTGGGTGGCTGTGGTGGAGAACTGGTTGAACTGGTCTCCTTGCCTGTTGCTTCTTGCAAGGTCTGGGTTAACCACCATGCTCTGCCCTGGCACAGCTCGAGCTGGTCTGAACAAAACCCACTGAGGATCTGGAAGTGACCTGGGCTGAATCCAGCAGTGCCTGTCACAAGTGTCTCCCTGAGGATTCCTGCAGTGACATCCCCTTCACCTGTGCAGGTCGTGGTGGCCATGGCAGTGTGGGGGAGCCTGGGCTGGCAGCAACAGAGCACTCCTTGAGTGCACAGGGGTTGGGCTGCAGCACAAACTTCTGGGCTGGCAAGACCTGTCATCCTGGAGCCATCCTTGGCTCTTCCCATGGCTCCCCCTGCCATTCTTGTTTCCAGAGGCTGGGATGGTGACAGACCCCTCGGGGCTTTGCTGGGGGCTGGGTGAGCCCTGCTCTTCCGAGGGTGAGCAGGCAGCAAAGAGCTGCCCCCCTGCATGGATTCTGCCTCTTCTCCTCCCAGTGTCTGGCTGAGCAAGCGGGAGGGAGGTCCCTTCACCTCGGCTGGATGCTCGGCACTGCTCCTGGAGCAGGGCTCAGGACCAGGCAGGATCTGGCCTGGCTCTCTGGCTTGTGTCTCACACCATCTGCACCCTTACAGGTGCTCCCCTGCCAAGCACTGCTCTCCTCCCATTAGCCCAGAGATTATCCCTGGTTTTGTCTGTCCCGTCTGTGTGTGGCACAGAGGCTGCACTGCCTGCCAGAGCGTGTGCCTGTGTGTGCACAGGGCTGAGATCAGAGACTGCTGGCTTTGGAACACTCTGTCTTTCCGAGGGATCCTTGCCAGGCAGGGACTTGGCTGGGGGAAGGATCACACCTCTGTCTTGTTCAACACAGGAGAGGAAGGTGCTGTCTCAGAGCTTTGCAGGTGAGGAGCCCCAGCCCTCAGCTCCAGGTTGCGGGTGATGGATGGCTTGGGAAGCAGGTTGTCCAGGGTGGTGTGTTGGTACGTGCCTGGTTTGCTGTTTGTGTTCATTCTTAGAACTTCCTCCACGTGTGAACACACTGTTTTCCAGGGTATGACAGGCAGATTACAGGCAGTGGATCTTGTTCAATTTAGTTTCCTCCTGGCCCATGCAAAGAGCAGCCCCACACAGAAGGGATTGTCCCATGCTCCTGTTTTGTCTGGGTACAAACAGAGGTCTACTTGGCCTCAAATGCTCTCCACTCTCATCCCTGTCAAAACTTCAGCTTACTTAAAGCCTTTGAATGCCAGTGCAGCAGGATCTGGCCCTGTGGGCTACAGGTGATGTGCTGGGCTGGTTCCTCCTCCTGGGGCCCTCCAGCAGCTCCAGTCCAAGGGCATCACTGCTGTCCTTGGTCAGTGGGATGTCAATGGCAAAGGGGTGATCTCTCAGCAACCACTTTCCATCCTGTCTGTGTCTTTCCCTCTCTCCTGAGGTGAGCATGATTTGTTTTGTGTCAACTTAAAGAGGACAAAGAAGTCACCCAGGAGGGGATGACGGACCCCAGGCCTTTGTCTCTGGTCCTGGGTTGTCCTTGGGCCACGTGGAATGGGGAAGAACAGCCACGAATCTGTGCTGGCATCACATGCTGTGACCTCCATCTGCTCCTGTCCTCTTCCTCCTCCATCCTCTGCCCTCTCTCTCTGTTCCTTCCCGGGTTAAGGATCCCCTGTTGCTGTGGGATCTGAGCCGGATCAGCCTGAAACACAGGGTTCCTGGTTTGTGGGGAGCTTTGAGCTTGGCTTTGTCTGAAACCAACATATAGCCAGTCCTTGCTGTGGCTTAGGAGAGCCGTGGGGCTGGGCAGCCCCGCCAGCAGCACTGCCTGGATGGGCATCCCCAGGAGCCACAGAGGTGCCAGGGTGTTGTTGGGCTGTACTGGGAACCAGATGGGACTCTGAACCTCTGTTCCACAAGGGAAAGAGCTGCCCAGAGGCAAAGCCTGCTCGAAGATCTTGCCTAGACAAGGTGTCTAGGCAGAGCCTCAGACCCAGATTTTGGGGCTTTGGTACCCAAGTTTGTCCCAGAGCCTCAGTCCCCCTGGCTGAGGCTCCTGTGATGCTGCACTGGAGCTGCTGATCTTCCCTCTGCCATTAGCCTTCCTTGTTTTCCTGGGAGCCAGGGCCACCTTGTGCTAAACCTGGGCCAAAAGTTTGCTGAACTGCAAAATAACATCAAGTCCTGCAGATTGGTGGTTCCCAAACTGCTGCTGCCACCTTGGAAAACTCTTGGTTGGCTTTGTAGAAGTTGTGCTTTCTCTAGCATTTTGAACAGCTACTACAAGAAGATGCTTTAAAGTACGTTTCAGTAGCTGCAGTGCACCCCTTCCAAGTTGCATTTGCAGGTTTTTCCTCCCTGCAAAGGCCGTGCTCTCTGCCCCTCTGCCGTGAAGCTGCTGCACGGCCGTGCCTGTGTGTGCCAAAGCACTCTCCGAGCCAGGGCGGGGGCTCCCGTTCTCCCTCTGGGGCTCTGCTCTTTCCACCCTAAACTGGTTTTTCGAGTCATTTTTTTCATATGTGCCTCCTCCATCCCTCCTGCTGCTGCTGCTGCTGCTGCTCACCTGCGTTCGGGGAGGAGCCTCCCAGAAACTGCTCTTTAGTGCTCCGCCGACCTTCCCCCGCTGAGTCTTGTTCCACCCCGACAGACCGGAGCGGAGAGCCGGCGCCCACGAGGACTCTGCAGGCTCCGGGAGACCCGCTGGGACTTGGCCAACATGTTCAAGGGGGTGGGCAAAGGCTCCCCGAGCAGAAGTTCCCCCAACAGAGGCTCCCCTGTCAAGCCCAGCAAGTAAGTGTGACCCCTCTCCTCTCTCTCTCCCCATCCTGTGACCCTGGGGGAAGATGAGGGATGAGTGATCCGTGTTTACTAAGTTCCCTTAAGAACTATCCCTCTTTGTGGAGCAGCAGAAGGTTTGGGCTTGCTGGGAGCTGATGCCAAAACTTGCTGCCCCAGCCTTTGTCCTTGTCTTTGGAGGGCTTTGTGCTCCCTCCCAGAAGTCCCTGTGCAGCCCCAGTGCCTGACGATGTGCTCAGGGTGCGATCATTGAGCAGGGAGGTGCAAAAAGCCCCTTTCGGGCAGGAAGGAGTAGGCAGGATAAACACAGCCCCTGTGCTTGGGTGGAGCGAGATCTGCTCGGTGGTGAAGCAGATCCCAGCCTGGGTCTGAGATCCCGGGATTCATTGGTTCCGTGGGGTTGGTGTGATGCTGCCCTGGGATCCCTGCAGAGGGATGCTCAGTCTGGTGCTGCTGAGGTGGAGGAGAGGGGTGGGGAGTGGGTTTGCTCTAACCCATCCTGGGGACAGGCCGGGTCTCTGCAGGTCAAATTGCTGAGTTTGCCTCTTTCGGAGCTGCTTGGAGCAACCTGGTCTGGTGGAAAGTGTCCCTCCCATGGCAGGGGCTTGAAACTGGGTGGTCTTTAAGGTCCCTTCCAACCCAAACCATTCTGTGAGGAGATTCCCTAAGCTCTGGGGAGTGAGATATGTGATGGGACTGGGATGCTTCTGGGAGGGGGTGCTCTTGCAGAGGGAGTGCTCATCCCTCCTTGCAGCTGCTGTTGTTAACTCAGGGTTATTTTCCACCTTCCCCAGCAATTTTGCAGTTTGTGGTGTTGGTGGACTGATTCTGTGGGGATCCCTGTGCCCTGCCAGGGTTGGAGGCCAAGGAAATTGCAAGGGGGTTTGTGCTGAAGAGGAGGGGACCTGCAGGAGGAGGGGGGTGCTGGCCCCCTCTCCTGGGACCACCCCCAGCAGTCCAGAGTGGGGGGCGTGTGTGGACACCTGTGGGGTCACAACATGGTGCTGGCACCCAACTGCTCTGTTTTGGGGGTCCAAACCCCAGGTCACCAAACAGCCAGGGGGTGTTTGGTGGGGGGTGGCGGGTGCTGCTGGGCAGGGCAGCAGGACCTGGGGAGAAGGTGGCCCCTACAAAGGCTGGGGCTGCTCTGAGTGGGTGTCAGGAGCTGGACCCCTGCCACAGGAAGCTTCAGTGGAGCTGAGCACTCACAGACTCATCTTGAAGGCAGGTCTGGGGGCTCCCTGAACACCAAGCATTTGCTGGGGCCTGGCAGCAGTGAGCCACCTCCCCAGCAGCCCTGGAGCTGTGTCAGGCTCTGGGTTTTTTAGCCTTGTTAATGCAATCTATGCACCTCCTCAGCTGGCTTTCAAAGCAGGCTGGGGATTTCTCATGTCAGCTCGCTGCAGCCCCTGCCATGCTGCAGAGGGTTTGGGCCAGGTTCTCCCCTGCCATGAGCCTCTTGGGATAACTGGAGTTGCATCCCAGCGAGACCTCACACCTCTTCCCTGTGCAGGACGGAGGCTGGAGCCAGGAGTGCAGCAATTACTGAGCTAGTTGTGCTTGTTTTAGGAGGCACCAACCATCAGACACAGCCTAATTCGCTTGGCCATGGCCTGGGGCTTGGTCAGCACCCAAAGTAGCTGAGAAAATGAAGGTGGATGAGTTGTCTTGGGAGCAGCCACCAGCACACGCTCTGCAGATGGCCCTGAGAAAATGTTGGTGGCCCAAGGCTGCTCTTGGTGGCCCCAAGGCCAAAAGCTCAGCAGCAGCTGAGGTTCCGTCTCTGGGGTTCACAGTTAGTGATTGGACCCCTACAGAGGTACCTTGTCTTGATCCTTGGGATGATGGTGCTGAGCATCTCAGCTCTCAGGGTCCTTTTCTGCCTCCATTTGGTGGATGCATCCCAGGGAGGCAGCAGCAAGTGGAGGTTTGTCCCCAGGGACCATCCTGGATGTGCCCTGCTCTGCAGGAGGCACTGCAGGGCTGAAAGGGAATACTCATGTGAAGGTGGAATTGAATTGGATCTGGCTGGACTGGCTGCCTGGGTGTGATTTTTAACAAAGGCTGTGGGTGGTTTTGGAGGTGGAGGGGAAGTCACCTCCTGGTTTAATCATCTCCTGGGATTGCTGCTTTTGCCACTGCCCCCTCCTACTTCTCCTTGATCAGTCTAGAGCAGGGTGGACCCCGGGATTAACAGGCTCAGGGATTAACCCAGCACTGGCAGGGGGTCAGTGGTGCTGTGCTATGATCTGCTGGCAGATCAAAATGTACAAGGACATGTCAGGGAGAACAGACCCAGCTTTGGGGTCTGCCATAAAACAAAGTCCCCTGTGAGGAAGGGATGGAGGGATCAGGGACTGCAGCACATGGGTGCTGTGGTCCTGCCCAAATGTGCCCTGGAAGGAGTGACCAGGAGTGGGGTCAGTGCTCAGTGATACTGTCCCTTGCGTGTGGCTGGACTGTCCAGGAGGCAGAAAGTGGTATGAGAAATGAACCAATTAATAATGATAATAGTAGTGCTCTGCCTCTCCCAGGCATGAGATAGCCCTAGGGAGGAGGCTGTCTTGGCTCTGGAGGAGGAGGAGCAGGAGGAGCTGTGCTGAGCCTTGCCCTCAGCTGTCCTGGGGCTGTGGCTGTACCATGAGCTGTGCAGGGAGCTGGGCCTGAGCTCTGGGAGGCTGAGGGATGCACAACATGACCTCGTGGCTCCTTGTATCCCACCTGATGCCAGGCTGCCTCTCTGCAGCCCAAATGTCAGTATCTTCATCCTGAGATGTGGGGCCCAGCTGGGTTGAGTGAGGGCTCCTGCCCAGGAGCAGCAGGGATGGGGCAAGAGGACACCCCAAGGAAGGATGGTGAGGCACCACGTCACTGCAGCCTGTGTGGATGGGTGTTTGCACTGACAGGAGAAGCTCACACTCAGCACGGGGCAGACCCCCTCTGCTCCTGAGGTGATGCTCTCCAGGAAGCATTTTTGCAGCAGCATCCTGGTCTCTAATGTCCGGTGCCCTGTGCAGCACAGGCTGGGATGGGCTCAGTCCCCATGACCAGGAGGCTTCTCACGTCTTTTCAGTCCATACTTTTCTTGTGGCTCAGCCTAAACAAAGCTGATTCCTGTGTCCAGCCTGGTAAACCAAGAGATGGGATGTCCCGGTGTTTCCTTCAGCCAGAAAGGGGTGCCAGCAGGAATAAGCAGGATTTTGTTGGGGATCTACCCTTCCTGGGAAGGATGGATCCTCACTTCTCCCCTCTTGGAATGGCACAGAGGTATTCACAGTCACAAGACAAACTGGGATGGGCTCAAACTGGACACCCCATTCCCACTCTTCCCAAGTGGGAGCTGAATTTGTTCAGACTTCTTGGGGGAACAATGCTCTCCCTGCCCAGTGGGAGAGGTGTCCGTCCCCTGGGACAGCTGCATCCATCCACTGGGACTGCTGCATCCATCCCCTGGGACAGAAGCCAGCCCAGCCCGTGACTCACACTCTCCTCCCTGCTCAGAGAGCCCGGGCAGGAAATTTGGGTGGTGCTCCAGTATTTGCTCATGGGACACCACCTCATTCCAGGCGTGTCAGGGATGAGTGGGAGATTGTGTAACCTCCTGGGGAGGGGAGACCTCTGAGAGCTTCTGTCCTGCTGCACACTCAGGCTCACAGGGACCAAGTCCTGGCTCTGTGCTGCTCCCACCCACCCCTTTGTGCTGGGGCTTGGGGCCAGCATTCATCTCCCTGAGCTTGTCTCAGAAAGGCATCCATGGGGCACAGATTGGGTGGGAGGGATGATTAATGGGATATAAAAGACAGGTTGTAGCAGACAGTGATGCTTGGATGGGGATGATGATGATGATGATGAACACTCTGCTTGGGCTCTTCGCCTCCGTGATCCCTGGAATTAGACCCTGTAGAGGGGGCCCTGCTGGAGCACAGCAGTCCCCGTTTACTTTACTCACTGCATTCCAGGCAGGGAAGCAGAGGCATGGCTGGGAGATTCTGCCATCCAAAATCCCCCAGGGCAGCTGAGAGCTGCTGCTGCCCTCTTGGGAAATCAAAAACAAGGGAGGAAGTGGAGAAAGGGGACAGGAGGATGCCGAGAGCAGGAGTGCTGGGGCTGTGCCTCCGCTGGAGTTACACAGGCTACAGTCAGAGTGGGCTGGGCTCACTTGAAACAGGAACTGTGGCATCTGAGTGCTTGGCTTGGGGTGACCATGACACTCACTGGCACGTTACAGTCACTTGGGGCTGTAATAAATGAATCCCAGTATCTGCTACAGCCTTTGGAATGAACGGTGGAACAGCTGGAGCCATGCTGAGGATCTGGAGCAATGACAGAGCCATTAAGGGAACCACTTCCCTCTGTCCTTTGCTGGATTCAGGGACCTGGAAGGAAAGCACATGGCTCTAGGGCAGATGTGGTGGCTCTGCTGCAGGACATCACCTTTCTCCCACCTTCTTCTTCCACCAAAGAGGTACCGACCTGCCTGAAGAAGTGTCCCCCGCCCAGGCCCCCATGCAATGTCACACTGCTGCTGCTCAAACTCTTCCTCCTGGTCTCAGACCCCAGCGTTGACACGTAACCTCACTGAACTTTGTCCCATCTGCAGCATTCCGAGGGCTCTGCATGATGTTATTGCTCCACACCCTCCTGCCTCTGCCCACACCATGCTCTCCCTGCCTGCAGGGTAGGGCTGGCACTGTCCTCAAGGGCAGATGCTGCTAGAAACAACAGGACAATGAGGACGAAGGTGGCACCAAGGTTTGTGCTTCCCTGTCTGCAGGGAGCTTTGGGAGCCATCCCATGCCTTGCTGCAGGCTTTGGATCCAGCTGTTTCAGCAGCTCATTCCCAGTCCCGGTGATGGAGTAAGGGCTGTGATGGCACCATCGGCTGTGTGATGGCCATGGGGTGACAGGCAATAGGGAATGGTCTGTTGGGAACCTTCAGTGAAGCCTCTCTGGGGCAAGGAGAGCTGGCAGGTGTGCAATGGCCTTGGGAAATTAGAATTATAGAATCACAGAGTACCCTGAGTTGGAAGGGACCCATCAGGATCATCGAGTCCATCTCCTGACCGTGCACAGGACACCCTGACAACCCCACCATGTGCCTGAGAGCATTGTCCAAACACTTCCTAAATGCAGACAGGCTTGGTGCCCTGACCACTGCCCTGGAGAGCCTGTTCCAGTGCTCAACCACCTTCTGGGTGATAAATCTTTTCCTGATATCCAACCTAAACCTCCCCTGACTCAGCTTTGTGCTATTCCCCAAGCTCTGAAAACAGCACAAATGCAACAGCCTGTGCAGCACCCAGGGGGTGCAAGTCTCTGTCCTCTGCAGCCCAGCCCTGGGGTGGCACTGGGCTCTCCAGTGACTCAATGGGCCCAACTGTGGAGCACTTCACATGGGACAAGACAGCAGGATGGCAGCTCTGGGTCAGGCTGAAGGGCCACCTCTGTCAGCAGCTGAGGGCAGGCACTCAAGGAAGTGTCTCCAAACAGGGTGAGCATGTTGTGCTGCCTCTGCAGGGTGCTCTCCTGGCCTCCAGCCGTCTGTGGCTTCAGGTCTTCCCAGCCCAGATGTGGTGTCAGTGCCTTTGGGAGCCCTACAGTGATTTGTTGTTTGGTGTTTTTTCCTTTTATTTTTTTTAATTTTTTTTTCCTCCAATGCTTTTTGAATCCACCTGAACTTTTGGGCATCTGCAGCTGGGAGTTGTGCAGATGTGAAAATCTGCTCACCCTGAACACACCAGCTCTTACCTTCTCTTGTCTGAAGGCAACAGCCAGGCATCAACCACTTGTGTGTGTCTGTGCCCTTGGCCACGGCTCATAACCCTCTCCTTGGAGACCAGGAGGATATGGGGAAAGGCCTGAAGGACCACACCTGGGACAGGTCCTGGGCAGTGATGAAGAGGGTGGGAGTTGCTTTCACCCACCCCTCTGCTCTGCTGTTCCCTCCCTCAGGTCCTCCACAAATGAGCTGGCCGTGCTCATCTCCCGCATGCAGACAAACGCCGACCAAGTGGAGAAGGACATCCTGGAGACACAGTCGAGGCTCAAGCAGGTGAGCTGTGGCAGAGGGTGGTGGGAAGGTGAAAGTCTTTGCCTCCAAATGCAGTGTCTGGGATGACAGGTCAGGTGTCTGCTCTGTGCGTGCTGGTGCAGGTTTGGGGGCTGACTGGAGGCTGGGGAGGAACAGACACCCCACAAAGCCTCCCAGCCCCTGAGGCTGCATCCCAGGGCCTCCCAAATTCCAGCCTTGTGCTTTTCTGCTCAGTGCCTCATGCTTCCCACAGCCAAGGCTGTCTCACCTACGGCAGCACAGCCCTGTGCCTCCCAGCAAGCTCAGAAGCAGCCAGTCTGACCCACACCAGTCCCTGGGTGGGAGGGACACTGGAACAGCAGCTGGGCTGGGCTCCCCAGCTCAACCCTTTTACCAGGAATCCTCTGTGGTTGACATGTTGAGGACCCAGAGCCTCTGCATTGGCCAAGGAAGGTGTTGTGAGGTCTTTGTGGTCCAACCAGGCTGTTTTTCTCTGTCTCCCTTGGTCTTCAGGATTCCAGCAATCAGCAGAAGAACAAGGCTTTTGAGTTCCAGACAGAGAATGCCAGGAACCTGAAGGAAGCAGAGACCCTGCTGAAGGATCTCTTCCTGGATGTGGATCGTGCCAAGCGGCTGAAACACCCACAGGCTTCTGAGATAGAGAAAGAGTGAGTGCAGTGGGGGGACTGATGTGATGGGGGCACTGAGCAATTGGGAACCCCTCTATGATCTAGACTGAGTTCCAGTCATTGCCATGAGAGGTAGTGTCAACTCTTCTTCCCACAGAGTTTAGCCTTAAAATCAGATTTTCTGCCAATATATTATAGAGATAGGAGTGTACAGAGTGGCTGCCAGGGTGAGTGCCCAAGAGGCCCCATTCTTTTGGGAGCTCCTGTAAAAGGTACCAGAAAAACGCAGAGATAAAATGTGGCCCCACTCTCAGGGCAAATCCCCTTTTCCTCTGCATTTCCTAAAATGAATGCCTTTGGTTCAGGCAAGCACAGAGTCAGACGTGGTTGTTGGAATGGGAGAAGAGCTTCAGTTGGCTTCTGGTGCTTTGTTCCCCTTCACTTCCAGCACTACTAGGTGGAAATCAGGAGGGAATGGTAGTTTTCTTGCTGGGAAGGCACAGCCCTGATCTCCCTGCAGTGTCATCCTGGGCTGTAATTTCTGAGACATCCCTGGAGACAGAGAACAGCAGGACAAGTGCCTCCACTGCTGAAGGAGGCCAGTGCCACAGAGGGACAGCAAAGTAGCCTGAGTGTTGCAAGTGAAATCTGGGCTCCACAAACCCCACTTTGGCTGTCCCTCTTCCCAGCTGACACAGAGACATGTGCCCTTTCCCCTTGGCAGCATCCAGCAGCTCCATGACCGTGTGACCCAGCTGTGTGCCGAGTACCGGGCCCTCTACGAGCAGCTGAACGTCCCCGACGTGGGGCCCAGGGTGGACTGGGCCAGGATTCTGGACCAAAAGATGGTAACAGCAGCTGGGTTTGGATGCATCTCCAAACTGTGTGCTCAGCATTATGCAGGGATGTTGCAGGGTGGTGGAAATAATTCAGTTGCTCTGGGTGGAAGAAAGACTCTCCTCCCACCTCTTAAAACACTCTGGATTGACCCTTTCAGATTAAGAGCTACCAGGAGTCAGGTAGAGAGCTCTGCTGTGGGATGAAAGGATGCAGAAGGTGATGTCTCCTACAGCTTGACAGCCCTTCCCTTGAGAGTTTCTCACTGTGAGGTCTGGGTATTTAGAGTGGCCAGATTGGAGTCAGTTTGGATTCCCTTGAAAGCTGGATGGTAACTAAGTGCATCCAAAGCATGTCACCATAGGCAGGGAGCTGGTGCAGCTTAGGTTTCTACATCAGGGTTATATGCCCTGGTTATCTTTTTCCCTGTGTATGGCTGGGGAAAAGGCAATCAGCAGCAGTCACAGGAATAAACAAGATCCCTTCCCTTGCTCCCAGCCCGCTATCAGATTCCAGATCTTTTCATGCCCTGCCAGCACTCACTGGGGTTTCTCCTTGAAATAAAGCCTTTTGCTTTAATCTCTGCCTAATTCCTTTTGCACAGAAACAAGTCAACGCAGGGCAGTACGGCCCTGGCATGTCAGAGCTGGAGAAGCAAATAGCTGAGCACAACATCCTGCAGAAGGAGATCGAAGCCTACGGGCTCCAGATCAAGAACCTCCATTCCGGGGTAGGGCATCCTCTGTCCCCTCCTTGTTCTTGTTGCTTCACTCAGGCCCATGTCCCATCTGCTCCTCTGCACAGTGAATGTTCACCCTTGTTTTGCAGAGGGCATGGGGGGCCTGAGCTGGGACAGATGGAGCCATTCAGGGGCCGGGGAGGTGATTCTTGGATGGTTTCTAAAGCGCATTCCATAAATCAGCTCATCAGTATCTACCACATGTTTTGATAACAGCTTTTTTTTTCTCTCTTTTTTTCTTCCCCCCCGCCCCCCTTGGTCTGGGCTGTGTTGTAACCCAGGATGTGGCAGATTTAAAAAGCCAGTACAAGGACTTGCTGGTAAGCTTCTTGGTGGTTTTCTGTGCAGATGGGGTCATACAGCGGAGTAACACCATCCCTGATGGACTGGGAATGCCCAGCTCAAAGCAGGAGCTACCTCTGGGCTTGCTCAGTGATGTCCCTCTTCTTCTTTCCTCATTTCCTTCCCAGCTTGGGATGGGTGTAAATTGAGAGCACTCTTGCTGCCCTCAGGGCAATGCCGTGGGTGAGATCCATGTCTCTCCTCTTCATGGGTCATGGATCTGGAGCTGCCCATGTGTGTCCATGAGCACAGGGATACAGAGGCAGCAAGAAACCCATCCCAGCCCACACGCTGTTCCCAATCAGGATTGCAAATGCTGAGGCTCAACCTTATCCCTATCAAGGGCTCCAGAGAGGAAATGAGCAGCAGGAGCAAAGGAGGTGGCTGGGAAGAAGGTCCTGGTTTTAGCCAGCTGGGCCCATGAAGGTTTAATGTTGAAAATGGGATTTATAAGAAACACAGCAGAGCTGGGCCAGCTCTGAGAGTGCCCGAGGCACCAGCCCACACCTGGGATTCTGGTTAGACAAACATATCCTGTCTGTGGGGAGGGAAGGGGAATGGCAACCCCATCAGATAAGAGCCAGTGGTGGCAGATTTCTCACTGAGGTCTCTGGGAATCTCCTGGTGGATGTGCAACAGGAGCAGGGTCCTGGGGAGGAGGGGAAAGGGACTCCCCAGGCTGAGCACCAACACCATCTCTCTCCCGTGTGTGTGGGCAGAAAGCCTCCATCTGGCGAGGGCAGAGCCTGGGCAGCCTCTACCACCACCTCCAGGGCTGCACCAAGGAGCTGGGCTACCTGACAGAGCAGCAGACCAAGATCCTGAAGCAGGACTGGAGTGACCAAATGATGGATGTGCAGAGTGTGCGTCGGGAGTACGAGGTGAGCTTTGGGGGGTGGCAGCGGGTCCTGGCTTGGGAGGCTGACCAAGCCTGGCATGTGAGATTTGCAGGATGGATCCCAGCCTGCTGGACATCCTCCACCAGCCCTGAGCCTGGGGCTTTCCCAGGGCAGCCCAATAGTGCTGGGCACTGAAACAGAGGTGGAAGAGATCCTCTGGATCCATTGAGGAACTAGGGATGAGCCACTCTGTGTGTCCCTGCCAGTCCCCTGAGCTGGAATGTGGGATCATATGTTAGAGAGCTGTCAGTGAGGCAGAGAGAAGGGAAGGACTCAGTATCACATCAGCCTCAGTGGCCAACATACAGAACCCAGTGACTGCTATGTGCTGGGACCAGGAAGAATAGAGGGATAATTGCTTAGGAAAATGCTCTTTGAATGAATGCCCTGATGCCTTCTGAGGCCCAAGTGTGTCTAATTTGTTTTAGCTTTGCCTAGTCTTTTCTGTTTTTAAAAAACAAACAAACAAGGATGTCTATGCTTTGGGAGCCTTGTCTCTGTTATGTTGGGGTTTGGTGCTCTCTGTGCTCCTTGCATGCTCCCAAGGTCATGAAGTTTCTCTTCCCCTCCAGGATTTCAAGTCCAATGAGCTGCTCAGCCAAGAGGAGTTTGTGAACCACCTTCAGGACGATGGGGACAGGATGATTGAACTGAAGCACCCAGCCATCAAGCCTATCCAGGTAGGGAGAGGGGGGTCTCTTCCCAAACACTGTAGGAGAACCAGAGTGCCTGTGCATCAAGAACCAGGGGGAGGGTTGGAGGAGACCCCTTCACATCTTCTGCAGTTGTTGCTCTTTCTTCTCACACTGCACTGGCTGTACTGCAGCACCTTTCTGCCTATTCCAACCTTATGGGGAAGCTGAGGGCAGTGCAGGGTCTTCACCCCTTTCAAAATCTCCAGGAGATGGTGGGAACCATCTGTGTGCTGGGACCAGCTCCTGCCCAGCTGCTCAGATATATTGGTGCTGCAGGGAGCTATGACATGGTGTGATTTCTCCCAAGTGAAACCAGTTCCCAGCTGCCCAGGTTGTATTTCCAAGCCTGCAGATGCAGTGTGAGGCTGAAGTGGGCTCTCAGCCCCCAGCACCACCAGAGCTGAGACCCCTTGGGGAATGGTGGCAGCTCTGTATGAGCCAAGTCCTTCTCAAGGAGTGTCCTTGCCCAGGTTCAGCATCAGGCAGTGCCTGGGCACAGCTTTGTCTCTGCTCTTCCTCTGATCTCTGGGACTTCTGGGGAAAGGAGACCAGTGCTGGGGGAGGTAGGACCAGCTGGAGCCCACTGAGCTGTGCTCTGTCCCACCACAGGCTCACCAGGAAGCCTTGAAGAACGAGTGGCAAAATTTCCTGAATCTCTGCATTTGCCAAGAAAGCCAACTGAACAGTGTGGAGAGCTACAAGAAGGTAAAAAGCAAATTCATGGGCCATGGGTCTACAGGTCAGGCCAGAGTGGGCAAGCTGGGAAGAGAGAAAGTAGAGGAATGAGGATGGGAGATCCTCTGCTGGTACCTAGTCAGGGCATTTTGGGGAAACACCCCTCAAAACCTAATCTTTTAGAGATGCTGGGAACTGAGAGACCCCACTGGACTTGGAGGTAGTAAGGTTCCCCCGTGCCTGACTGTTTTCCTACCCACACCTCCAGTTCCAGGATGATGCTGAGGCTGTGAGCCGCTCCCTGAAGAAGATGAGCTCTGACCTGGACACCAAATACAGCAAGTTCAACAAAGACAGCCCCGGGGTGGTGTCAGATCTGCTGCTTCAGCTGGAGGTGAGATCTTCAGGGCTGGTGGAACCAGCCAGACCTAAGGGGCAAATCCAAAGTTGTAACCTCCCCAATAAATAACAGTGGGGAAGAGGAAGAGGTGGGTAAATAACCCTATGGGGACATCTCACCACAGCTCTGTGCTCGGGAGAGAGAAGCCCCTGGCAATACTGTGCTCTGAGTGCTGAGTCCCTGCATCCCAGACTGCAGGGCAGTGACCCCTGGGACAGCACTGTCCCCATCAGTGACACACAGCCAGGCCCCAGGTCACCATCAGAGTGAAGGAGAAGTGCAGGGAGGAGCCTTGTGTTGTCCTTAATAGGAGACACTTGGATTAGAGGGCCCACAGAGTGTGAGCCACTGGCACTCAAGCAGAAGGGAAAGGTCCTCCCATCTCCTCAGCACTCCCATGAGCCAAAGGCAAGGGAGGGAATAAAGAAATCTGACCTGAGGGGTGAGATGCAGATAAGAAAGGAACATTTGCCCGGGAGAGAGGGAAGGGACACGTTCAACATGGTATCTTCCCAAGCATGCAGCACATTTCACTCTCAAGAGGTGCTTGGATCTTGGTACTTTCTGACACTGGAATGCAGCCACCTCTTGGCAGGCCTCTGTCCCATTCCTGAAAAAGAAAACTTCTTCAGGAGATTTTAATACAACAGTGTGGGTTCACCTAAGGTTAACTCAGACTGTGCCTTCAAAGGAAGACCTGCTGTGAGCAAAGGAAACCGAGGAGAGTGTTGATAATGAAAAGGGGAAGAAGGGACATGGAGGGATCAAGAATGGAGAACCTCCTGACTCTGCTCCACAAGAGTGGACAACTGGTCCCAGCATACTCACTGTAGTGTGACCCTCCCCTTCCTTCTCATGCAAGCCTGGTCACAACCACTGTCTTCCCTGTTTTGTCTAGAACGAGGAGAAGGCGTTGAAGCAGGCAGAGAAGAACATCGCTGACCTGAAGAGAAGGAGCAAAGAGATCAGCCCCCTGAAACTGCGCAGGACACGTCCCTCTCAGCCCCTCACCTTGGACACCCTCTGTGACTGGGATGCTGGGGAGGTGAGGGCTTGACTGGCAGCACCTTCAGAAGAAGCAGGGAGCTGAATTCTTCTTTGGTTGCTCCAGATCTTGGCTCTGTGGTGGGAGGAACCATCCTAGTGCCAGAAAGCCAAGCCTTTCACCGGGTTTTGTGTCTCTGTCCCAGGTGCAGCTGACCAGAGGGGACAAGTACACCCTGAAGGACAACAGCAACCCTGAGATGTGGGTGGTGCAGAGCAGTGCTGGTGTGGTCCAGGAGGCACCTTCTGCTTGCTTCTCCATTCCTCCACCTGACCCTGAGTCCATAGACAAGGTCAATAGGTGAGTCTGCAGCACAGAGCCTGACCCAGAGAGACATTTAGACTCACTCAGGTCATAACCAGCCTGATCACCTCACCTGCAGCTGGGGACAGGACTCATGACTATCTCTAGTACGAAATTTCTCTCCTGGAGAGGTACCTTATCCAGGTTCCTTCCATTCCTCAGCAGCCCTGCACACTGCATGGACCTCATTGTCAAAGAGTTTTCTGGCAGTCAGGCTTGATTTCTTCACCCAAACATGTGACTCGCACAGGTCTGACTAAATTCATTGCAGAATCAGTCTGGAGTTTGGGACTTGCCAAACAGGACAGAGTTATCTGTGGTATCTCCTCTCAGCCAGCCTCAGCTGGAGACTGAGAAATGCTCCTTGAACCACCGTAGTTCTGCTGCCTGCCTGCTCCGTCAGCTTCTGCCGTTCCCACAGGACGGGGCGGTGGTGCAGGGAGGTTGGCATTACCTTTTTAATCATGTCCCCGGGTCTTTGGATAAATCAGTGCAGCTCAAGTGCCATGGAAAGGCCACAGCCCTGACTCAGAGCTACGTGGGCATGTCCGTGGTGGGAGCTTGGGTCCCCAGGCACAACGGGCAAGATTGCTGCATTGTGTTGCTCTTCCTCAGTGCCCACCCCTCTTCACACATCCCAGATTACTGAGTCCTTTGGATTTATGGGTTTCATGTGTGCTTTAAAACAGAAGTTTAGTTCCTCTGCATGGAGCTGTGCCCTGGACCCCCCAGACAGCCCTTGTCTGACAGCAGTCAGGCAAGCTGGGAATTGCAGGTTTTAGCACCCAGTGTTTAGTTGGAGCAGTCCATAGCAGGGATCACAACTGGCCTGGTCTTTTCTGGTTCCCTTCCTCCTAGTTTCATTAGGCTTTTTTCTCCCAGAGATACATTTTGGTCCTTCCAGTTTTACAGATCCCAGCTCTAGTTTCATTAGACAGGAACCATCCTTTCGATTGAGACTTGGCATTTCTATTGCAGCAGCCACAGCAGCAGCTCCTTGTACTGCCTTCCTGTGAAGCTGCAAAGCGCTGCCACCATATGAAATCAACTTCCAGCTTTGACAGCTTCTGCTGAGGGTTGGAAACGCTGGCTCCATTGGCAGAAGTCAGCTGCTCAAGCCGACCAGCTGCTTTTGCTGCTCTTCCCTTTCCTGAGGGATGTCTCCGAGTTACAAC
Organism: Pipra filicauda; assembly: GCF_003945595.2. Taxonomy (NCBI): domain Eukaryota; kingdom Metazoa; phylum Chordata; class Aves; order Passeriformes; family Pipridae; genus Pipra; species Pipra filicauda. The sequence continues at coordinate 7,344,942 of NW_024104987.1, read as the reverse complement.
AGGCTGCAGGCTCCCAGACTGCCCCTGCCTTCGGGGACACCTTCCCCTGCCTTTGGGGACACATTCCCAGCAGGAGCCACAGAGCTGCTGCCATGCTGGGCTCTGTCAGGCCACGCTCAGGGCTGTGTCCCATCCTGCTGGCTGAGGATGCTCCTCTCTGCTCACAGGCTGGAAGGGGAACTGAACACGGTGAAGCAGAAGCGAGCGGCAGTTCAGAGCACCCTGAGACGCAGCCAAAAGGAACAGGTCCAGCCCAGCCAGCAAGGTATGTCAGCTGGATAGTCCAGCCCTCTCCAAAGCCAGCACCTTCCTCCCAGAGCTCCCAAAGCAGACTGGAAGCAAAGCACCCACCCAGGGTGGGCAGAGGTACCTGCAATACACACACAGGTCTCTGTGGGAGGTTGCTTTCTGCTCTGTGGAAAAGAACAGCCACGGGATAATCTGACTCCTGGTGCTGCCAAGGACTCACTATGTGATATCAATTCACTTAAAATCTGTTGCCCTTCTCAAAACTCTGTGATTGACCTTCAGCTCCATCAACAGCTGCAGGGTATTTAGGGTTGCAGAGCGATGTGCCTATCCAGAAACCGTAATTAAACCTGCTTTGTAATCTGGGTGCCTTGCAGTTCTCTTCCCTACCTGGGGGCTGTGGAATAAGCAGGCAGCCAGGGCTAAATCCCAACCCCTGCCTAGCCGTGTTATTCCCACAGCTATAATTCAAAGGCTCCCAGCAAAGCTGAGCAGGGATGTGTCTGCAAAGACTTGGCTGTCTTTGTCCCTCCTTTGGACTTGAGCTCTGGCTGGCCAAGGAAGAGCTAAAAGCTGGGGATTAACCTAAGCTGTGTCTTGCTGCAGCTCTGTCCAGGAGCCCTCCAGCAGTCCAGGATGATCCCCAAGCTGACCGGCTCCTCAGTAGCCTGGATCGTGTTGGCAAGGACCTGGTTCAGGTAGAGAAGGAGGTCTTGAACCGAGTGAGGTCTCCTGTGAACTACAATGACCCCACGGATGACCTTGCCAGGAGGATCAAACAGCAGCAGGTGAGTTGGAGCAGGAGGAGTTTGGTAGCTCTGTGTCCTTGCCCCAAAGCAGGTTGACATAGAAATTACATGAGAGATGGCAGCTGGTGCTTCAAAGAAGCTGTAGTTGCAAGGGTTTCAGGCTGGCTTGAATCCTTAAAATGGGACAGGCTAAGCCAAACCCTCAGGAAACCCTTGGCTCTGTACCAATCTGTACGTTTGTTTCAGAGCTGTGGTCCAGGTCTTGGGAATTCAGTCCTCAGCTTGGTCGTGGGGACTCTGTCACCCTGCACTCTCAAGTCTGTAGCAAAAAAATGAAGGGATAGAGGGAATTAATCCAAGGACTGGCTTTGGCTCACCCGATGGGAAGTACAGACTGGTAGATGTCAGTGGCACAGGAAAAGAGGCAGTGCCCTGGAGCCCTCCTCTTTCCTCTGGGATAAGGTCTGGGCCTGTAGCAGCTCAGCTTGTTACGTCTTCATCTGTGGGTATTTATCCAGCCCTGGCAGAAGGATGGGCTCAGGCAGGTTTTTTCCATCTCTTTCCCACACCCTGCCATTGCCAGACAGCCACAGTCTGGATGGGGCTGTGCCCCAAGGGGCAGCTCCTTATGAGAGGGGTACCACACCCTGAGCCCCACAGCCAAATCCGCCCCTGGGGGAGACAAGTTTCCACTGCAGCACTGTTATGACTGTGTTGGGTGACTCTGCTCCCATCTGATGTGCCAGGAAACAACAAAGAAGCTGGAGAACCTGGGGGCAGCCAAGGATGCCTTGCAGAAGGAGTGTGAGACCTACCTTTCCAAGAAATCCACCAGCACCTCGGCTTCCCAGCTCCCTGTCACGCTGAACGCCCTCAGGAGCAAGTACAATGATGTCAATATGCTCTCCAGCCTGTACAACGAGAAGTGAGTGATGGTGGCAAGGCCTGATGGGGGTGAGGGAAGGAAGTCCTTGCACAGAGGTGTCAACACAGAAGCATGACAGAAAATGCTTTTAGTCTATGTCGGTGTTTGTTGAGGTCCTGCACGGGTTGGAAACCTCCTATCCATCACCAAAGCGACCTCTGAAAGAGTTTCTGTGTGTATTCTGTGCTCAGATCCCCCCACTGTGGAAAATCCACCACAATGGGTGTGTGTCCTAGCTCTGTTGTTGTGAAATGCAACATATCTGACTTCTGGGCAGCACTACAGGGTCGTGAGTGCAGTGCTTGTTCCCTGTCATGTTGGAGAAGCTCCGATGTTAAATAAGCTTAAACACGCAAAATCAGAGAGCAGAGGAGAAGAATGGGGTCTCCTGTAGCTAACCTCGTCCTGTCATTTTTTCCCTTTCCCAGGGCCAAGGCTGCCCTCAACCTGGAGACTCAAATTGAGAACACAGACAAGATTGTCAGCACATTTGAGGCCAAGCTGGCTCAGGACAGCATCATTCCTGCATCCCCCAATGCCCTGCAGGATCGTGCCAATGACCTGCAGGTAGGGGAACATCAGGCTCTTCCTTAAGGAAGGGACATCTCTGAGCTCAGGTAGCAATGGTGGGAGGAGCTGGACTTTGCTAATTTGAGCACCTCGAGGTGCCAGCAATGAAGCCTTTTTAAGGACTTGTTCCTTTAAGGTTTCATGTTGGTATTGCAGGCTGACCCGCCTTCACTGGCCAGCAAAAAGCTCTGTCCCTCTCAGGCTACCTTTGAGTCCCTAAAATGATGACCACCTTAGCATCTAATCTCTGTTGCTCTGCCTCACACGCATCCCTAATCTTTCCTGCTTCCAATCTCCCTGCTCCATCCTCAACACTCACGGGGACCCTTTTTTACCTTCTCCCAAACTTCTGCATGCTGCTCCATCCACTGTCCAACCCACCTTACTTCCCACATTGCTTACCGAGTAAGTCTCACTGCTCCACCTCTTCCACCTTGCACATCCCTTGGAGAGCCTGACCAGCCCCCAGGTACTGCACAGTTAGTGGTGACAGGTTAAGGAGGGTGTTTGGTTGGTGCATTGACTGCTACAAACCTGGAGGTGTCTTTTCTCTCCCCCTGCAGAAGATGAGGCGGGACCTGGTGGCCCAAGAGGACTGTGTGCTGAAGCTGAACCGGGGGCTGAAGGATGCCGAGCACAGCTGCAGTGCCGTGCAGAACAACTTCCAGGAGTTCTGTCCTGACCTGCCGCGGCAGAAGCGGGAGGTGCAGCTCCTCAATGATCGCTACCACGCCGTTGCCGACCAGCTGGATCAGCGGTGAGGGGCTGTGGGATCATCTCTGCTCCTCTTGGCTGACGTGGACCAGTGTTAGTCAGGGTCACAGAATCACAGAATATGACCAGTTGGAAGGCACCCATAAGGATCATCGAGTCCAACTCCTGGCCCTGCACAGGACCATCCCCAAGAGTCACACTGTGTGCTTGAGAGTGTCATCCAAATGCTTCTTGAGCTCTGTCAGCTTTGGTGCTGTGACCACTGCCCTGGGGAGCCTCTTTCAGTGCCCAACCACCCTCAGGGTGAAGAACCTTTTTCTGATATCCAACCTAAACCTCCCCTGACTGCAGGACCCTGATCCTGACCACTATCCTGTAATACTGAGGACTGGGTCTGTCCTGCTCTGTAGTTGCCACCTTCCTATGCACAGCACATGCTTTGAGCTTCCAGATACCTGAGATAAGGCAGTTTTTGACTACTGGCCTCTGCCTGACACAGGGACCTTACATATAGAGACCCTTTTAGACACTTCTCCCAGGGATTGCTGCTGGTTGTCTGCCTTTTTCCTTCTCTCATCTCCCAGGTAATGTTCATGCTGCAGTAGCAAACCTGATGTGCGCAGTTAGGCTCCCCACTCAGGGATCAATTGTCACTCCCTTGGTTTTTGTTATCTTGGTGTGTGTTGTGACATTGTCATCAGAGTGTCTTTTTAGGAACTTGCAGATAAATCTTTGCCCTTCCCCTTAATGTTCCTGTTCACCTCTGTCCTGTGCAGAGAGAAGACCCTCAGAAACATCAGCCTCACCTACCAGCAGTTCCAAAACTCCAATGAGAACCTGATGTTCTGGATGAACAACCTACCCAAGCACCAAGTGAAGACCACTGATGGGCCAAGCCAGATCAACTACAAGCTGCAGGCACAGAAGGTGTGTTCCAGGGCAAGCATCATAACTGTAATGTTACGGGGATGTGGGAATTGGCTTGCATAAAAAATTGTACCATCAGCTCCTGGATGAGTGCTCCCACTGTCACAGTGAATAACTGTGATTGCAGCCCACAGATGGTGTATCTACAATCCTGAAAGATTGTACCTTGGGCTGAGATGTTGCACTGGGTCCTGCATCTTTCTCTCCTTTAGCAGATCCTAAGCTCAGTAGTTCAGATGATGAGTTGTGGAGGTCTCTGTGTTGGCTGCTATTTATCTCATATGTGATAAATCAGTGTACCAGGTCCTGGGCAAGTGATAGTGCTGCTGAGATCCTCTAAAGCCTTGGAGACTCTTCCTAAATATCTTCCTGTTCCCATCATTCCCTCAGCTGAGCTAATTCTCTAGGCTGCAAGAGTGTCACTGTGTTGCTGTATTTCAACCTGTCCTTAACACCACATGTGTCTCCTGCAGAGGCTGGTGGAGGAGATTGAAAGCAAGGAGCCCGAGAAGAACGCTGTGGTCAGACTGTCCCGGAATGTGCAGTCCACGCTCAATGTATGGCTGGGTTTTCCCATTTATCACTCCCTTAGTGTCTCACATGAGAGATCCCACCTGATTCTCCTGTTTCTGCTCTGGACAGGACTATGAACTTGAAGCAGGCAAATACAGCTCTTCTCTGGACCCTTCCCTGACCGACTCTGCTGCAAAGAGGCTGCGTGTGACCCCCCTGCAGGAAAGCATCCAGGCCCAGGTAAAATGTTCAGATGAAGGCATGGAAACCATTGTCTATCTCCTTACCCGTGCCCCAATGTCCTCTGCAAGGTCTTAATCTGCTCTTACAGCCACAGATGATCATAGTCAAATCCCAAGGTCGAAGTCATCAGGGATCTCTTTGTCTATGGTGGAAAGCAGCACATGAGGTCCAGAATTAGGGTTGTGCCTGGTACCTTGTGATTGCTGATGCTGCCTCTTTACCATGATGTGTGTGAAGATAAGACTTACAGGGTAGTTGTGTGAGGGCAGGAAGGAGCCAGAGCTCCTCTGTGCTGCTCCCAGTTGCACCCCAGTTGTCCTGCATCACCTCGGGCTGTTCACCAACTGCCATTCATGTGTGGCCCAAGGTGAATTTGGAAGTCTGGACTTAGCGTAGACCTGCAGGCATCTAACAGGCACTCAAATAATGGGGACAGGATCTTCTGCACGAGTCCCTAGACTCTGTGTGTCTCTATGGAGTCAGACGTGAAGACACCAATCCCTGAAATTGTTCAGTACACAAAGTGCATCCAGGTGAAAGGAGGGGTGGCAGAGTGTCCCACCCAACAGAGCTGTGTCAGGGTGAGGGGACAAGGTTCTCACCGCTGTTTCTTTTTTAGGAAAGTGATGTAACCAAGCTCTACATGGAGCTGGCAGCAGAAAATAAACAGCAGCTCAGCCGGCTGGAGTTTGCCAAGAAGATTGTTGAGAAGGTACCAGCTCACAGCAAGATTGGGGTATTCTAGGTTGGGGGTTCAAATCTGCTCAGCCTGGGGTTCCCCCTTCCTGAGTCTTCACATCCAAGCGTGAGGAAGGAAGGAATGAAAACCCTCTGAGAAAAAGACCACAAGTAATCACAGTTTACTGACACTTATCTTAGGCTGTGACTCTCTCACTTGTGTGGACCCTCAGCTCTTTACTGAAGCTGTAGTGTATGCTAGGAAAAAAGACTAGGGCTCTTAAGGCCTGTCCTCAGCTATATCTAATCAACATTCACGGGCTGAGAATTTCAGATTTGTTTGTGGATGTGGCTGGAATTCAGTGCTCACAGCCTTCTGAAAACACTTCAAAGCAATAGGATTTTTAGACCTTTCTAGGGTTTGAACCATCTGTAGGAAAGGCCTCTGGTCTGGATGACTTTCAGTGTGCTCAGGAAGGACAAGAGATTAAACTGGGGCCTGGTCGTGTTACTCTCCCTCAGCTGCAGGTACAAGGCAGCACAAAGCACCTTTGTGAGCTGCTGCAGCACCTCCAAAACAAGGGGAAAACACACCAAGTCAGTTGCTTGAACTGATGGGAGCATGTCCTCATTTTCCATTTACAAACAGCCATATTTGGAGACTCCCTGGGGATTGTGTGCCAGCTCTATCTCCCACCATGCCATGACATTTAAAAGGTCTCTGTGCCACCCTAAAAAAGAAGAATGACTCCGTTTCCCTGCCCTTTTTTTTTTTTTTAATTCTTTTTGGTTTCTCCTTCGCAGAAGGAAGTGCATGAGGACATTGAAGCTGTACATGAGCAAACGCAGAAATCTGAAAACAAAGCTGCAACAAGCAGGGAATCTGAGGGGTTGAAATCGCAGCTGGAGGAGGAAAGGAGGAAAGTTTCCAGGATTGAAGAGGACCTGGAAGAACACAGAAACAAGCTGCTGATGTTGAAGACTCAGAAGCCCGTTGAAAGAGTGGAAGAAAAGGAGGTGATAGAATATTACAGAGACCCACAGGTGGAGAGTAACCTCTCTAAGTTGGTAAAGCAAATTGAAGAGGAAGGCAAAAAAAGGCAGAGCCTTCAAGAAAACATTGAAATGATGAGCCGTAAACTTGCCCAGGTGGAGAGTGAGAAGAAGGTTGCTCCTGCCCAGCTTCTCACCAAAGAGATCACAAAAATTGAGAAGGATCCAAGCCTGGATGGTGAAGCAGCCAGTCTTCGTCAGGAGATCAAACGTCTCCAGGAGGAAAGCTTGGCTGCTGCTTCCGAACTTGAGCAGCACAAAAGGGAGCTGCACATGCTGGAGCGAAAGCAGCCTAACGTCCGAGAGAAAGTGGTGGTGAAGGAGCTGATCAAACTGGAGAAAAACCCAGAAATGTTGAAATCTGTTAGGACCCTGCAGCTACAAATTGATGAGGAATCCTTCAAGAGGAAGTCAGTGGAAGAGGCGATAGAGAAAGTGAAGAACAAGATTGAGGAGGTAGAAAGACTAATTGAAATGGCAGAACCCAAAATTATTGTTAAGGAGGTGAAGCAGGTAGAGCAGGACCCAGAGTTACTGAAAGAGACTTCCAAGCTTAAAACTCTGATTGAAGAAGAGAGGAGCAAAAACTTGATGCTTACGGGTGAGCTGGGAGAGCTGCAGAGCCAGTACAGCATCGCAGAGAAGCAAAAACCAAGGATAGAGGTGAAAGAGAGGGTCAATGAGATTTTCCTGGTGGATCCTGAAACGGAGCGGCAGATTGCACACCTGAAAAGGGAGCTGCAGGAAGTCACTCTGAAAAGGACAAAGATTGACAGTGAAGTGGAAGAGGCCTTAGCAGAGCTCAATGTCCTCAGGTCACAGAAACCAGTGGTGGAGTTTAAGGAGGTCATAGAGGAGGTGGTGAAACATGAAAAGAGTCCAGAGATTCTTAGAGAGATTGACAGGCTGAAAGAGCAGCTCAATGAGCTGGTGAACACCAATGGCAGGACCCAAGAGCAGCTCATTAGGCTGCAGGGTGAGAGGGATGAATGGAGGAGGGAGAGATCCAAGGTGGAAACCAAGCTGGTCAACAAGGAAGTCATCCGATATGAGAACGATCCACTCTTGGAAAAGGAAGCCGATCGCCTCCGTCAAGAGGTGCGTAACATGTCTCAGAAGAGGAGAGCTGCAGAGGATGCAATCTATGACTTGCAGAACAAATACATGCTCCTGGAGAGGAGGAAACCAGAGGAGAAGGTAGTTGTTCAAGAGGTGATACTGACTCAAAAGGACCCAAAGCTCCGAGATGAGCACACCAGGCTGAGCCGGAGTCTGGATGAGGAGGTGAGCAACAGGCGCCGCCTGGAACGCGACGTGCAGCAGGTTCGTGCGCTGGTGAAGGAGCAAGAGAAGTTACTCAACTTTCAGGAGGATCGAAGCAAGAGGCTTGCACTGGAGAAGGAGATGAGACAAATTACTCTGAGAATAAAGGAGCTGGAGGAGAGCCCGGCCCCGGTGCAAGAGAAGATCATTATGGAAGAAGTGGTGAAGCTGGAGAAGGATCCAGTCCTGGAACAGTCTGCCAGCAACCTGCGCTTGGAGCTGGACCGGGAGAAGATGGAGGTGCTGAGCTTGCAGAGAGAATGCAAGAACCTGCAGGTGCAAGTCGATGTCCTGCAGAAAACAAAATCCCAGGAGAAGACCATCTACAAGGAGGTGATTCGAGTGGAAAAGGACAGAGCGCTGGAGAGCGAACGTGCACGAATCTGGGAGCTGCTGAGCAGGGAGAGAGGAGCCAAGCAAAAGGCAGAAGAGGAGGTACGGCGGCTCAGGGATAAGATCGAGAGAGCTGAAGGCATGAAGAGGACATGGGCTCGTGAAGAGACAGAGCTGCAGAAAGCCAGGAACCTGGCCATCCAGGAGAGAGCCAACTTGGAGAGTGAACTGCGGGACCTGGAGAGGCAGAAGCAGCAGAAAGTCCTTTTCCTTCGGGAGGAGTCCAAACTGCTCAACCAGCGGACTGAGAATGACAGGCAGAAGAAGAAGCAGCGGGAACATGAGTTTTCCCTGCTGGAGGCAGACATCCTTAGGGAGAAGGACCAGATCTACAACAAGGAGAGGTTCATTCGGGATCTCCAGTCAAAGGTCAACCGGGAAGAAATCAATCACGAGACCCAGATGAGAGAGACAAACCTCTCCACCAAGATCTCTATCTTGGACCCTGAGACAGGGAAGGACATGTCCCCTTACGAGGCCTATAAGCGAGGTATCATAGACAGAGGCCAGTACATCCAGCTGCAAGAGCTGGAGTGTGACTGGGAGGAAGTCACTACCCTGGGCCCAAATGGGGAAATCTCACTTCTCCTTGACAAGAAAAGTGGGAAGCAGTATTCCATCGATGATGCGCTAAGGCTGAGGAGGATCACAAAGGAGGAGTACCAGCTGTACCGGGATGGCAAGATTCCCATCTCTGAATTCGCCTTGCTGGTGGCTGGGGAAACCAAGCCTCCCTCGTCCCTCTCGATTGGCTCCATCATCTCCAAATCCCCACTCACATCACCCACCACCCACCAAACCCAAACCTTCTTCCCCCCAGCCTCACAGAAGGGCATAGGTGATGACACATCCCCCATCGCCGGGGTGTATGACACCACCACCGACACCAAGTACAGTGTCAAAACTGCTCTTGCGAAGAAGCTGCTCGATCCCATGACAGCTCAGAAGCTGCTGGAAGCCCAGGCTGCCACGGGGGGCATCATAGACCTCATTTCTCGGGACCGGTTCTCAGTCCATAAGGCGATTGAGAGGGGACTGATTGACAGGACCTACATGCAGAGACTGCTCAATGCCCAGAAAGCTTTCACGGGGATTGAGGACCCGGTGACCAAGCGAAGGCTGTCTGTGGGGGAAGCAGTTCAGAAGGGTTGGATGACCAAGGACAGTGCTTTCCCCTACCTGCAAGTCCAGCATCTAACTGGAGGGCTCATTGATCCCAAGAAAACCGGTCGCATCCCTGTGCTGGAAGCTGTCCAGACCGGGATGATAACAAGCAACCTGGCCAACAGGCTCCAGGATGAGTCCAACTATGAGAAAGATCTCATTGACCCTGTCACTAAGGAGAAGATAAATTACAAGGAGGCCATGGCCCTCTGCCAGAAGGATTCACTGAGCCACCTCCTGCTGCTCCCGGCCGCATCTGAGGGGTATCAGCGGTACCACCAGGCGAGCCGCTCCCCCAGGCTCTCACGGTTCAGGCACTGAATGTACTGGGGCTGGTTCCTTCAGGAGTTCATCCCTTCAAAACAGCTCTCCCCACGGGGGCAGCAGCGATCACAGGAACGGAGCATCGAGCATTTAGGGCTGTACTCTCTTCTCTCTTAGCTACCTGCTTCCCCACACAGCTCAGCTGTGCACGGCAGAAGGCATGACCATGAACCTGACACGGAGGGTCCCCGCAGTCCCCCGGGGGCTGCTGTGACACCGAAGAGGGGCTGATTGTGAGAACTCCACTGTAGGTTAAACGTGGTTATGCTCAGAAAGGGGGGAGAGCCAGAGTGTTTTCTAGCTGGGTCATTCTGCATGCAATAAACATAGCAAGTGTGTCTCTGTGGCTGTGTTGTCTCTGCAGGCTGCGGCTGCCAAGTGGCTGAAGGCACAGCTACTCTTCCCTCCATGCAATCCCAGGCCCTGCAGCCCAATCTACAGGGGGTTTGTAGGCTCTTGCTCCCCGTGATCTCACAGCACTGAACCCCCTAAATGTCTTTCTGCATGTGAGTCCATATTCTTAAAGATTTTGTTGTATTTGTCTTTAAAACTGAAAACCAGTGGGACTTTGCTCCCTGGTCATTTGGACACCTCTGAAAGAGGGACTAGTTCGCCAAAGGGTGCAGTTCCACTGGCAGTATTGGGAAATCTGTACTTGCTATTTCTTTAGGTGAACTAAAAGGATGTTACTCCTCTGTGTAACCTCCACCGCTCAGTCCTTGCTGAAACAAGCAAATCTCATATCCCAAATGTTCTCCCTTATTCTCTACCCCATTGTGGAGCACCCCCTGGCTTTGTTGGATGAGAAAAATTACTTTCTACTGATGTCAGCTGCTCTTCTCCCTCTCCCAAGGGCTCTTTTACATGATGCTGTTCGGTAACTCCAACAAAACCAAATAATCCATAAGGACAGAGGTTTCTGCCCCCTCCTTTCCTCACCAGAGCAGCAGCATAGCCTCTATTTCCATATAGTCTTACTGGAATTTGAAGCATCCATTCCCAGCCTCCTTCCTCTCAGTAGAGCACTGCTGGCACTGCTGCTCTGGACCAGCAGCAAGGGCTGGAGCTGGGCTGTGATGGATCAGGAGAGAAACTCTGGCCTGCCAGGGCAAGTCCAACAGCCCTCAGAGCACAGGAGCATGGCCAGGCAAGGATCATGTCCCAGCACAACCCAGGAGCCCTGGACCAGTGCAGTTCCCAGCAGCCCCCGGGTCCCAGCTCTTCAAAGCTGCTGGGAACAGCCTTACAGTGCCTTGGCTTTGCTCCCCTCAGCTGCCTGAAAGCAGGGAAGATCCATTGGCAACGGGGCTGTTGCCTTTCCTGCAGCTCAGCTCTGCCCAACAGGTGAGTTTGCTGACAGGCTTCCCTTCACTTGGCTCTGTGGGGTGATGAAATTATTTGGGGGAATGCTCTGTAACTACAGGGACTTTGGGGTTCTGGTAATTAGGCGGTCAGTTAATCATTTTGGACAAACTGTTCCCTAACTGTGTAGTGGGAGGTGTTTACCTGGGGCTGGGTGAAGGTGTTAAGAGATGATTAGGTGGCTGAGCAGACTAATCTGAAAAAAACTCACTAAAAATCCTTTTCTTTGCTACCAAGAGCCCCTCATCTGCAGAAAGCAGCTTGTGTCATGTCCCGATGTGTCCGTAGGAAGCACCAGCCAGCCAGAGGGCTTTCCCCAGGGCCTGGCTGTCTGGCAGGGTTGTCAGTTGCTCAGGAAAAGCCAGGTAGGACTTCTCCTCCCTTCCCAAGCACAGGGTGATGAACCGTGGTCTTCCCGGAGCAGTTATTTAAACACAGCTGTTGTTGATTCCCTTTGCTGACAGTAGAGTTGGGTCCCAAACATTTAAAATTCAGCCTGTTGCTTCATTTTGTTGGGCTAGATGTGCTGTAGTGTTTTTATTTATGCTTCTGATCTGGATGAATGTCCTTGGTATTTATTTCTTAATGCAGATCTTTTAAAAACAGAATAAAAATGAAACTCTCCTGCAAACGGTTTGTCAGGTGAGCATTGTTTGCATAGAGTGAACAGTGGAACATTGTATGAAATGAATTGACTTTACAAGGTGTATGCAAAGGCAGGGAAATGATTCCCATAGCAGAATTAATCCATGTCTCCATGGATTCATCCACAAACGTGCCCCTGTTGGCTGTCACCAAACAGAGGCCACAAGATGCTGCAGGAGCACAGATGTCAGGTTGTGCTGAAACCAGTTTTTGGGATCACAGTTATTAGGAGGGCACATGTGTGCACGTGCATGAAAAACAGGAGTGCAGAAGTTTGGCTTCCATGAGTTAAATCTGTCTTTTGAGTATTTAAATAAGCAGAACATAACTATGATCTAGTTTGTGGTGATGGAAAACAAGCCCAGCTTACCCCACTGAGACACTGGGCTGCAGAACCATCAGCCGCTTGCTCCACAACAGAATTGAGAGCACATCTCTTCACCTGCCAAGGATTTGGGCTGGAAAGGATAAAAGAAAGAGTGTAGGAGATGAGGAAGGAAGAGCAGCTCTGTGGAAAAAAGGACCGGCCAGGTTGTCCTGCGTCAGCAGCCCGATGGGCTGTTCCAAATAATAAACACCAAGGTTTCTGAACAAACTACAAGTATATATTTTATTCTATACTGAAAGAAAAAAAATGAAAATTACAAAACCACACCAAGAGTCAGTGACAATTCTCCAAACATTTGAACTGCAAAAACATTTCCAATACAATAAAGCAGAGGAAACAGCATTACATCTGGAAAGATGATGGAAAGTCAGTGGTTTAGCTGTTCCTGTTTCCAGTCATATCCAGCAAGTGCTTTATCCTAACTGGATCTGCTTTATGATAACTGGGTCTTTTGGCTTCTTGGTCCCACCTAACGCACAAATTAAGACTCCTGATAGTGCTCTTCAGCTTGTGGAAGAGCAGGATGTGAGCTCTGTTAAACAGCTCAGACTAAACAACGTGCTGACAAGCCTGGTGTGGTAACAGCAGTAAAGGGCTGAGCTCCTTTTCCCAAAGTGGAGCTCCAGCACGCCCTGGTGCCAGCAACTGCCACTGACAGAGCTAGGGATGCTCCAGTGCTGGAAACAGAACTCACTGTGAGTCACCTTAGCTCACTAATGCAAGGACAAACCTCTGAGAGATGCTCTCTTCTCTACATTTCAGTGTTTTATGCTGATAAATGACCCCCACCCTTTTGCATGTGACCTCTTCAAACCACTCTCTGGCTGCAACACAAACTTTCCCCCAGCAACAGGCTGAGAGTCTCTAAATGCCAAGAATGTCCCCTTCCAGGCTCCTCAGGAGAAGCAAGATCCTGAGTCCTAGCTGGACCCCAAACCAGACCTGCAGTGCTACCTGGAGGTGCAGGAGCTTGGGGAGAGCTGTGTCCTCTCATCTGCATTCTCTCCGCAGTGTGTGTCGCTGTTCAGGGGTCCCGGAGCTCCTGCTGAGGAAGTACTGGTGGTTGAGGGCTGCCTTGGCTGAGATGCGCTTGCTGGGATCATACAGGAGCAATTGCTGCCAGGAGAAAAACCCAGCAGAGTTAGGATTTTAAAAATTAAATGATCACTTGCACCCACACATGGCTGGGCCCACTTGCAGGTGTTGGTCCTGGGCTTCAGGGGTCACCCACAACTCAAATTACTGTGGGGATTATGTTAGAAGAGTTCCTTGACTCCCAGTGCAGTGGTTACTAGAGGAACCTGTGAGACTGTCCTGCTTCAGAGCAGGACTGAGCCCTATTCTGTGATTTGATGCTTCTGTAGTGACAGAGGTGAGCTTTAGGCCCAGATCAGATTTACACTTCCAGGTAAATCAGTCTCAAATATCCCTATTCTTTGCCCAGTTTGAAAAGGTCCTGTCTGTCCCCAGGTCTTATTCTGAGCCCTCACTCACCGTCAGTAAGTCTCTGCCATCTCGATCCAAGTTGGGAACAATGTCCTTCATCTCCTTCTTTGGCCACCGGGGAAAGCTCCCCTTGTAGTCAGGCAGCTGGGTCACGCCAGGCCAGGTCACCTCGGTGGGAGTGCCCAGGGTGCGAAAGATCTGGAAGAGCTGGTCGATCTCAGAGTCCCCTGGAAACAGGGCCTTCCTGGTCATCTGGTGGAGAAGAGAAGGCGGCAGTTCCCACCTTTCCATCAGCTGTGTGCCCTATTTCCTGCTGCAGGCAGCCCTTTGTCCCAGCAGGTGCAAACAACTGCACAGAACAGGGCACTTGCAATGCCAGGCAGTGGTTGGGAAAGTCTCAGGTGTCTGACTGCTTGTCTCCAGCTCCTCTCCATTGACCCATGCTATCCTGGGGCTGTCCCTCTTTCAGCCAGTCCCTTATCGCTCTTTGTCTCCAGTTTCTAACACCCACTCCTGGCTCGCTCCCTCTCGCCTACTCTGCAGCTCAAGGACTTGGGGAATGAGGGATAGTGCTATTATATTGCAGGGATAAACAGAGCTCTTCCAAGGGGAGTACAGGCCCCTAGGAGATCCACTCTGCCATGCTACAACAGTGCTAGTTCTCTGCAGCCCACTGTGGAGACATAGAGTCATCTCCTCCCAGGATCAAAATGCTGCAACAGCAAGACAGAATTTACCCCTTCTGTGAGGAGAGACACCATGTCACCATGTATCTGGAACTGCAGCCTTCTGCCAGGCCCCTGAGGGTGGCAGATTTCCCTCTGAGATAAGGATCAGCTAACCCTCAGGGTGGACTTTCCATAACAGAGTGGGAACACAGTATCACAGATGTTCTGCATCTCATCCCATCTTCCCACTGCAGCTGCCTCCTCCCTGCCCGTTAAAGACACTATTTAAACCCATCCTACCATTTCTGCAAAGATGCAGCCGATGCTCCAGATATCCACAGGGGTTGAGTAGTACCTGCATCCCAGCAGTATCTCAGGGGCTCGGTACCACAGAGTCACCACCTGGAAAGGAACCAACAAACAATCTCTGGAACAAATAAATATACCCTGTACAGAGAAGGTGGGAACCCAGCTTGCAGCCAGGCTAGAGACAGAAGACTTCGTGGGGACATGAGGTAACTTTTTAGGTGCAGGTTAGGATAAGAGCGTGTTCCTGGCTATGGCTGTGCCTCCATTATGGATGAATAACTTGTGGTGATGCTGCTACTGTTCACCCACCGTGGATTGTGTACCCCACTATGGGAGCCTCAACACTACCTCATGAGTGTATGTGCGCAGGGGGACTCCAAAAGCTCTTGCCAGTCCAAAATCAGCCAACTTGATTGCTCCTGCTTCGTTAATGAGCAAGTTCTGCGGCTTCAAGTCCCTGTGGATGACCCTGTGAGAATGGCAGAAGCTCACACCCTGCAGCAACTGGAAAAGGTAGTTCTAAGGAGAGAAGAGATTTCAGATAAGGCCATGATGAAAACACTTTGAATGCTGGATTGTGCGGACCAACAAACTTTGGATTACTTATAGATCTGAATGGGAAAAAAGACCTTGCTACAATGCAACATCAGGCTGGTGGGCTACTACTCAGAGACACACACAGCCTGCTCCCACCCTGCATGGGGTCAGAAGGACTCTAATCCAGGCAATGGATCTAACATCAGTCCCTTCCACTCATCCATTACTCTCTACAAAGGCAAGGAGCAACAGATCCCTCAGTTTGTTCTGCAGCAGAGATGGGCTGGAGAGCCTGGAAACAGCTGGGAAATAAATGTACTGAGCAATAGTGCCACGAGGGTTTCCCAGCTGAAATGTTTGAGATCTGAGGCTGAGGAATCTCTTCCAGGTGCAGTCTGCCCAGCAGAAGGCAGCAGGGATACATGCTCTCTGCCCTGCCTGTTGGCACTCCTTCCACACTGTACCTTGACCAAGCTTAAAGGGAGAGCTCCGGATTGGCACGAGTCCATGTATTTCTTCAGGTCCTGACTCAGATACTCAAACACTATATAGAGCTTCTTCTGGCTGTGTATGACATCTAGGAGCCTGCAGAAGAAGTGCAGATTCTCCCTTCAGTACCTTCTCCTAGAACTTTATGAATACCCAAACATCCCTCATCCCACAGATGCCTCTGCTCTGTGAGCCCTTTGGAGCAGAGGGAGGCAGAGGTGCAGCTAGTATGGAGCAGCAACAGCTTAGACCAGCGTGTGTTGCTGGAGTGAGGTATTGCTGAGAGTCAGGGAAGTGCAAGTGATTCCTGCATTTTCCTGTTTATTTTTCTCCTGTCTGTGCAGTTGGGAAAGGACAGAAAATTCCTCTTGCTGCTTGTACCCAGAGTTCCTGTAGCAGGAACTCATCGATGAGCTGGTGGGGAGGGTTCATCCTACCTGACTATGTTGGGGTGCTTCAGCTCCTTCAGCAGTGAGATTTCTCGGATCGCAGTGCTGGGGACACCCTCTGACTCCCTGTGGCAGAGACACCCTGTAACCCAGGGGGATCCCACAGCCCATTGGGGTCATGTGTCCTTTCCCTCTTCCACTGTACCCCATCACCTGCCCAGGGGAGCGTTTGAGTTTGGGATGGAGCAGTGCTGGGGGTGAGGCAGGGGGCAATGGAGTTGTGGGCAAGGAGATGGAAGAAGTGACCCAGACAGTTCAAGTCCCAGGGCAGAGGTTGTTTGGAAGCACCTGAGAGTGCATTTAGAGAGGCAATAACGGTTTAAATGCCCAGGTCTTGATTTTTGGAGGTGGTGGGAGATGAAAGCTCTATGTCCCTCAGGCAGCCACCTCCCCCATCCTGAGGGGCCACCATGGGGTTGCAGTCCCACCACAATTGCCCCCCAGCCCACAGACACCCCTCACTGTGCAGACAGCCCAGGGCTCATCCAGGGGAAGAGCAATGAGCTTTTACCTGCTCAGTCCCACCTTGGAGGGGCTGAGGCTGACCCCACTGGGAGGCTGAACCTCACCAGACCCCCACACCACAGCCCTGAGGGAGAGACCACCTCCCAAAATGGCAGCTGCTTCCCCCTGCCCCATGCCTTGAGCCCAGGGCCTGGTGTCACTGGGTAAGGCCCTAACCACTCCCACGAGCTGATAGAGACACTTTTCCCCCTCATGTCAGGCTTTTTTGAGCCTCTTGCACCATTTTGGATGCCAGCCTGGCGCCATGGCGGGCCCAGGGCTTTACCCCCGTGGCTTTGCCCCACTCACGCGTCCAAGCGGATCTTCTTGAGGGCCACCAGCTGCCCCGTGCGCTTGTTGCGAGCCTTGTACACCACACCGTAAGTGCCCTCCCCGATCTTCTCCACCTTCTGGAATGACTCCTGGATGGCCTCCATGGGGCTGCCTCCGCTTGGCGATGGCAATGTGGGGTGGCTGGCCGGCGCTGTGCTCTGAGGGGAAAAAACAAGGCGGGAAACAAAAAGGTGAATGTGGGGAAGGGGTTTGGTCTCCCCGGGTGTCCCCTGAGGTGCTGCTGTATCTGAGTCCCTGCTTGCTGCTCCCTCAGCCTTGAGGGACCCCCTCAGGGACCTGCCTGGGGCGACTGTGGGTGGACAGGGCTGCCTGGGCACTCTGGGGGTCTGGGGGTGTCTGAGGGGCTTCTGGCAGACCCAAAGAATCACACCCTGGTTTACCATGGCTGGTTGTTCCACCCGGGTTGTGCAGTGTGCTGGCTAAAGCCAAAAATTGAGGAAAATGGATGTACAGAGGTGCTTTGGGGCCTGGGGAAAGGCAGCAAGAACTGCACAGGGCCAGGGGAAGCTCTCCCACTCCATTTGTAGAGTTTTTGGCATCAAGGGGATAATCAGGCTCGTGATTAATGTTCCCTGGGACACGCTGAGGTCAAAGACCCAGCAGGATGTCTTTTTTATTGTTTTTTTTTTTCCTTTTTATATTTCCTTTTTTTATGTGTGTCTTGCACAATTGTCCCTTTAACCTCCCCACCGTGGGCTGTGCCGCTTGGTCAGCCTTTTGGAAGATGCCCTTGAAGAGGGATTAATCATTGACTTGACAGCTGACGGAAGACATGATTAAAAGAATCTTACGTATTGTGGCACCAGGAAAGGCAAAGCCAAAGGGAATGTTGTCTGGAGGGCTTGGAGGCTTCACATCTCTAGGTGGTCATGGACACGGCAGCTGTGTGAATCCACAGGGAAGACCCCAACTTTTAGGGCTGATTTAGCCCATTGCTGAGCCAGCAGCTCAATTTCTTTTTTTTTTTTTTAATTAATCCTGATTTTGCTAATTTGAAAAAAACAAAGCATTAGTTGCTCTGTGGCAGAAGTGGGATCCACACGGCCATGGCAAACTCTTGTGTGGTTTCTCTGGTGGCTTATGAAGGTTGAGTTTGCACTGAAATCTCCGTCTGAAGTCATTGCCAAATTTGCTCTGTTCTTTACTGGTAGGATTTGTGGGTTGATTTTTTTTATCATAACACTTGTAGAAACCTGGTATTTTGGATGTTCTCAGTCCTGGCATCTTGGATAATCCCAACTCTGGCAAACTTGGACATTTGGATAAAATTTAAGCATGAGGAGGAAGGTAGAACAGATAGGAGATGAGGTGTAAACATAAATGCATCATGACAGACTCGCTGTTGCCTTACACAAAACCAGGTTATAATCTTGCCTCTTGAAATCATGGTTTTGGATTTGGGCTCAACAGAGTGCTCAGTCACAGCTTTTCTATTTTTGTAACTGGGTGAAGAAAAACATAAGGCTAAATTATGATTAAAGATTAATGCAAGTACTGTAATTGCCATCTCAGGCCCTTGAATCAAGCCTGCCTGCAACGGGATCGTGCCAATACCTGTTGTATTTTATCTGCTGCTGTGCACTGGACAGCTTCAGTCCTTATTTTCTGCACATTTCAACAGAAAAACCATTTTATTCTCACTTGACATTAGTGATTTTCTGTCCCTTTGTCAGTGGTTTAATTCTGCTGGGTGGGCCTGGCACCATGTTCTTAAACCAGAGTGGCTCTGATGTAAACTTCATCTTCTTTTCTTGCAACTTTTTCAAAACAAACCAATTCCTTACATACCCAGTACTTAGGAGAAGGAGGAAATATGTGAATTTTCTTACATCATCCACAGGGTTTGTGCAGGGTCTAATGCATTTGACTTGGCAAGAAAGAGGGTTTTAATCAATAAAAGACAGGCTGCCTTCTCTTTTCATCTTTATTTAGGAAAATATCAATCAAAAAAAAATCTCTCAAAAGGGATTTAAGATCTCTTAAACTTAATTGTGTCAAGGAAGAAAGTCAAGTGATGGTTGTCAGGGCACTTCAAATATTTATCTTAGAGGTAAAATCAATCCTCCCCTTGGACACCAGCTACTGAAAGCCTGAAGAGGCAGCTGCTACTGAAAATAGGGACTCTTTGTTCTTCTTGTTTCTTTGTTGGTCAATCCAGGTAAGTGAGTGTTTTGCCAGGAATGTTCCTGTGTGGCAACTGAGTCAGGGCACCCTTTCCTCTTTCCTCCAATCTGCCAACAATGAGCTGCTTAACTCCAGATTCAGTGACTTCTTTTCCCGACTTCTCCAGGCCCTGTATTACAAAAGGACCAGTATAACCCAAGTGTTCCCCTTCCTTAATCACCCTTTCAAAAAACAAACAACAAACCTTCCCTGAGCTATTTTCAGTGATGACACATGGCATGAATGGATAACCCAGTCACAGACTGACTCACAGCCTTCAAGTGCTTCCCTGCTCAGTGACTTTGCTGTTTGCCACAGCAAAACCCATGTAGCAAACCCACATCCTAATTTACTTTTAACATATTTGTTGCAAATGGTAGTGCAAGGACCAGCATATGTCTGGTCTCGGAGCTGTCAAGATGTGCTGCTTTCCCTCTGCTCCTGCCTCTCCTTGAAGTATTTCCTCTGCTCCTGTATGGCTTGTTCCAGCAAGGGCACGTTCATCCCTTCCACGCAGGTCAATATTCGTGCTTTTACCACGGGACTGGAAGTTTCTGTAGAAAGAAAAACAGACAAAGCAGCTTGGAGACAGAGAGTTCCCTGAGGCAGCATATGGCTCCAGCTAGACAAGTAACCACAGCCTAAGTGCCAGGAGACTGGATTGGCCACTGGCCACTGAAGGGAGCAGCAGGCCTGGGAGCAGGTTAACTCAGTGACATGCTTCCCCTCTGCCCTGATGGCTACAAAATGCAGGTGACTGACACTGCAGGTCTCCTTGCACTGGGGAACGGTGCCAGTGCCTGCCATGCAGCATCTGTCTACTTCATGGCTGCATGGAGTTTGGTTTTTCCTGTCTAAAAAGCAGCAGGGACAGGTCTAATCTCATTTCTGAATGCTCCTGTGCAGACAACAGGACAGAACAAAGCTGGGCTTAGAAGAGGCTCAAAGCTGACTATAACCAACAGTTCATTGGTAGCATTCAAATGGTAACATGGAGCTGCACAGAGGGACCAAATCTTCGTGACACAGCCACCATCTCAGCCTGCTCCCCTTCCATCCCTGCAAAAGGGGCCCAACTCGCTCCCAGCCTGTGATGACCAAAATAACATCTTTCTAGAGGAATTTCGTGGCAGTGGTGTAGCAGGTCGCTCTCTAGAGGCCACGTGCAGTGTGGCTTTCCACATTCTGAGGATTTCAGTGGCACAAATGTGAATGCTTGTTACCAGGTGTGGCCAAGACAACAAAGGATTTGCTTCACCATCTCAGCCCAGCTCAGATCAACTCCCCAAGCAAAGCAGCTGGAGCACAGGGCACCCCAGGAAAGGACAACAGGGTGCACTGCATGACAGAGCCTGCCTGAATTCCTCACATGTCTGAGGGCAGGGATGATAATTAGAGCCTTTCAAGGATGGCAAAGACCAACCCAGCGAGCTTGCAATGAGGTATTGCTGCAATCAGCCACATTTGGAACGAAGACGGTCGGTGTGGTGGCTGCTGGTGATGCCAGAAGGCTTTAGCACAGGTCTCACAAGCCCAGCAGTGGTGCTTCTTGTCTCTAACAAAATCTGTGCCAGAGCATCAGATTTTCACCAAGATAAGGGTGGCTCTTCTCATGGTCAACAGGGACAGACAGGCTGCTCCTTGGATCAGCTGGAGGCAGCTGCACGATACGAGCTGCC
This sequence comes from Pipra filicauda, assembly GCF_003945595.2. Taxonomy (NCBI): domain Eukaryota; kingdom Metazoa; phylum Chordata; class Aves; order Passeriformes; family Pipridae; genus Pipra; species Pipra filicauda. The sequence continues at coordinate 7,324,124 of NW_024104987.1, read as the reverse complement.
TTGGCCCACACTGCCCTCAGTGACCCACGAGCAGCAAAAGGCACTGGTTCCTGGAGCATTTACCTTCCCTGTATTCAGCCTCTCCCAGGACGATGTAGAAAGATCCCAGCTGGGCTTGGAACGGCTCCACAAACTTGGTGTCAACACAGACCTGGTACTGAGCTGAGCTGTGCTGAGCAGTGAGAACGGCTTCGGATCGGGCCAGGTCATAGCAGCATAACCTGGGAATGATGGATTGGGGAAGCTCAGTGGTGCAGAAATACAATTACAAACCAAGTGAGGGGAGTGAACCAGTGAAGGAAAGGCACATCTATGGCATCCCCTGGCCCACAAGGAGAGCAGGGTATCCTTCTCACCTGCCAAACGTCCTCAGGGCCTCCCCCTCAGGGACTGAGTTGTTGATCTCCCATGGGAAGTAATAGACACCAGCACTTGGCAGCATCTCACACAACTGCTGGGCCTGCAGGAAAGCAAAACATCTGAGTCCATGTTGTTCCAAGCTATAAGTGACACTGCCCCAAAACCCCTTCTTTGCCCAGGTACCACCATCCAGGGGGCTGCAGGAGCTTCATAGCTTCCCTGATGAGTCCTGTTTGCAGCTCAGTGTCAAGCCCGGGGCATTCCGGCATAAACAGGCACTGTCTACTCCACCATAACCCAGCATGAACAACAGGCAGCCCACCAGATCCTCCAGGTCTGGTCCAGAATATGGATAGGTTAAGAAAGGTTAAGAAGTGGGAAAAATGATGATTGAGAAATTCAGAGAGTGGGAGGGTCTGAGATGCAGGAGTAGCCTCAGCTGCTGGGGTGATGGGTTACTATGCAGCAAGATTTAAGGAATTATCTTGAACTTGTTCTCTTACTGCAGAATAAGAAATTCTGGCAGTGTCTGATCCTGTAGCTGGAGAACAATTACTTGGACACAAGCCAGCCTGGTTTCATCAGCAGTCTAGTAGGGTTTAGGAGACAGCGATGAGTGAAAAGGATTCATTCTAAAGCATTGCTCACGGGGCTTGCAAAATGCCCCACAGAGGACTCCGTGGGAGGCTGCTGAAACCAGGGCAATCCTGGCTCACCCCGTCTCTGCACATGCCTCACGCTGTCTGGCTGCCCCGTGCAAGGCTGGGAACACACACGGCGGGCGGCAAAATCCCCCAGGCACGGTCTCGACCTGGCCACGGAGGTGCAGACCCACCTCCCTGCACTCCGCAGCTCCCTCCATCCCCGCCTCGCCTAAAATTGAACAAGCAGGGCCAATTCTGCACCTCCAGAAGGGCAAAGGCTGTTCTGCACGGCGTGGGTTTTGCTCCCGAATGGCGCTGCGCGGGCGGGTGGGATTAGCCAGGTGTGCAAGGTGCTCGGTGTGCGTTTTTCGGGTACAGAATCGTTTATGTTGCAGAAGCCGCACCCCGACCGCCACACCCCCTGTGCCCGCCCAATGCGCTATTTAATGCCCGCGCCAGCTCCACCGCAGCACGCTGCAGGCACATTATCGCAGCACTTTATATGCGCATCCAGAGCACTGCCCAACCCCGCGTTTAACGCGTGGCCGAACGCGCCCCGCCAAAGGCATTTAACGAGCCGTTTATTTAATTAACTATCCAGCGCCGATGCAGCAGGCGATGTGCGCGTTCCCCACGCACACCACACCGCATCCCAGCCCCGGCTGCGGCCCGTTTGAGCGCTAAGGCGCCGCTCCAAGCTCGGTCTAACGCGCCGCTCACCGCTCCAGCACCGCATCCCGTGGGAACGGCGCCCACGTGGTCGGGACCCACGTGTCGTCGCGGGAGTGACGTCGCGCGGGGGCGTCGCCGGCGGAGCGGGGCCGGAATCGGGGCCGGGTTTGGGATCGGGACTGGGATCGGGACCGGGACAGAGCGGAACCGCCGCCGCGATGACGATGAACGCGGACCTGCGGAGGGAACGCGCCGCCGCCACCTTCCAGCCCCTGCTGCTCACGCACATCCTGGACGGCGGCCCCGAGCGCACCCGCCGCCGCAAGGAGATCGGTGAGGGAGGGCCCGGCGGGGACCGGGCTGGGGAGGGCGAGGAGGGGCAGAGACAGCCCTGGTGAGGGCTTGGGGAAGGAGGTTTTAGGAGAAAGAGACGCGGCGGTGGGAAGGGGAGAGGCTGTGGAGTGAGGGACACCCAAGAGGGGACCCCCAGGGCGAGGGAGACCGGGATATGGGGACGGGGAAACGGGGTGGGGACCCTCGGGGAAGGTGAGGAGGGACGAGGTTGTGAGGAGGGGGACACATGGGGGGAAGGATGTGTGGAGGAGCTTTTGGGGAGAGGGGGGACTCCAAGGAGAGGGGAGAGCTGTAAAGAGAGGATTTGCAGACAGATGGTCACAACCTAAAGGAAGTTTAGGGCTAGGCAGGAGAGGAGCTCTCTAATGGGTTAGACAGGAACAGGAGCTGCGTTACGTCCCTGGTCTCCCTCTCGTCCCCTTTCCAGGAAGGCTCTGGGCTGACCCTGATAGAGCAATGTCCTTTTACTTCTGTTTCCCCTTCCTCTGGAGAGTAAGAGGCAGCTTCTCACGGTTATTTCACTCGGGCCCTCTCCTCTCCTGTTTCCTTCCTGCCACGCACTTGCCCAACAGTACAAATGTCACCTGTTTGTCACCTGCCACCACTGTGGTATGAGAGATTAATGAACTGCTTCCATTTTCTTCCCTGGGGTGGGATTGTCAGGGGCTGCTGTTGTGTAACTTCTGTGCCAAAGAGGGGGCCACAGGGGGTCTGTGGCCTCAGGGTACCTTGTTTTCCGGTTGGCACAGTGGGAATAGCTGCTCTGCCCTTCTGCAGGGAGGGAGTTACGAAGGGATCAGAGTTCAGGAGGCTGAGGGACAGCAGCCTGAGCCTCTGAGGCTGTTGCTGGGGGACCTGCAGGTCTTACGTCAGTGAGTTGCCCTCCTGCCAAGTCCAGAGTGCTCTGAACTAAGCATGGGGTTTATGTGTAAAATGAGAGTGCCAGGAGTTGCTCTCTAAAAGGGCTTTGACTTTTTTTCTGATTTCATTAACTTCCAATTTTATTTTTAATTTTCTGGTACCTGTGCCTTGAGGTACAGCAGGTAAAAAGCTGGGTCATTTCTCACCCACTGTTTGTTGAGGTTTGTGGAAACTGAGCTTGTTTTCCTCTTCTGTTCTGTCCCCAGAGGCCTTAGTTCTTAATGACCCTGACTTCCAGCATGAGGATTTGAACTTCCTGTCCCGTAGCCAACGCTATGAGCAAGCCATCAGGAAGAGCTCCTTGATGGTGATGAAGTTAAGGGAATATGGAATTGCAGATCCTGAAGAGATCTTCTGGTTTAAAAGGTACCTACATCCAGCATTTGCTTTTTGTATGTACTGTGATCATCACCAAGGACATTAGAGTTGTGCTTTTTCCCTGTGTTTGCTGTCCAGGGGAAGCTCAAAACCTGTGCAAAAGTCCACTGAAGTCTTGGCTTTAGTGAATTTCAGATGAGACCTTGATTTCATGAATATTATGTTTTCTTAGGTTATTGACTAGAGAAGCACCATTAACAATTACACCCTGCTTCTTATATGTGGTGCAGAAAGTAAAAAATGGGACTTGTAGCTTGATTTGTTTTTTTCCACGAAAGAAGTAAAAAAATACACTAAAATATTTTCAGCCTGAATAGATCTGATGAGTTTGCAGCTTCTAATGAAATATCTTAAATCCGATTACTTCACTTTGCACTTAGACCTAATAAAGTAACATTGCAGGCATACTTGAAAATGTTCCAAGATGGCTTAGAAGTTCTTGTTTATCACTGCCTGTCCTATCTCCCACCTCCACGCTCCTGGTGCTACAGTGGTTCCCTTTGACCCAGAGGCTTTTTGTTCTATCTGACCTTTGGTTTATCTGATACGACCCTTGGATTAAGTTAATAAAAATAAGACTGTCTTTACATCTGAGTTTTCATCCCTTCCAGGAGGAATCAGAACTTAGTTCCTGATTTTGATGTATTTTTCCCCTTAGTTCTGTTAAACTCATTCTGATTTAGTCAAACAGAGGCTGTTAACAGATTACACAAACCTAGAAATCTATGGTAACACCGTGGATATATCCTCTGGCACAGTATTTAATGAATCACAAGCCCCCTCTGACTGGTTTTGTAGCAAATCTGGCATGAGCCTTAGGGCATGAATATTGGGAGCAGGTAGTTGAAATCACTGTGGTTTTAATTTCCAAGAAACTGGTCCACACTGACCTGTGTCATGAAAGTTCTCGTGGAAGTAAAGTAAATGTTTTTACTCTCACTGTCCACCAATGCCAACTTTAAAAAGAACAAGTTCAGTGACAGTATTGGATTATTCCAGTGCTGCATAGTAAAAGTTAATGATTAATTTTTTTTCCTCCACAAGGATTATTGGAAGTGACAGGGAAGTTTCTTCATTTATTTGTATGGAGAAAATTCAGAGAACTCTATCCAATCTACCAGCTGGCAAATTTCAATGGAGTTTGCAATGTAAATGCTGTCTTTGGTAGCATTACTGACAATATCATATGAAAACAGACTTTTCAGAAGTAGCCAAGTGAGAGATTCTAGTTTTGTATTTCCATAAATTTGTGTGGGAGTCAGCAATTCTTAACTTTAAATGGATGAAAGTGTAACATTTCATATAGACACCAAATAATACCTCTATATTTTATGTGATAGGAATAGTCAGGTGTAATGAGTCAGAATTCATGATCCAAAATCGACTGAAACAATGAGGAAGACTTTTTTCAGAGTCAATTCTAATTGCAGGCATATAAATGCAATTACTTCAGACTGACTGCTTTTACCATTTTTTAACCATATTTATTCTACATAAACATGTAGAATAACATACAATGACATGTAACAGAATGAAGAGCAGTACATGAACTTCTTGCCTACAAGTGCAGTGTGCTTGCTCTGAGAACTATACACTTACTATTCCTGATTTGACTTCTTTACTGTAGTGTCTGGTGTTGGCAAGGGAGGATGTGGGCTTACTGCTGCTTAATAAATGGAAGAAATGAAAGGATTATTTTTTCATCCTTTGATTTCATTTGCATTTTAACATTTGTCTCCACTTTCTCACCTGCTGAGTGTCAAATATTTTTTAAACTCAGTGAACTCCACCCAGCTGGCAAAATGAAGTTTATTTCTATCACGTATCCAAACATGCTAATTGGTGCTAACTAGAAGAAACCCCATGCGTGCAAAAGCTGACCTGGAGGAACTGTATTTGTGTTCATGCATTTTTCCAAATTGGAAAATTGAGTGGATATGGTGTTGCAACATGCCTTGAATGAAGTTTATGAAAGAGATTGAAGTCCTTGATTCAGATGTCAAGTTGTATTTATTGTGATGGACCATCAGAGTTTTACATATGGAAGCCTAAGAAATTCTTTCAGTCATCCCCAAACAGCAGGGACAGATTTACATATGCAATTTTTGGAGAATTTTGAGCCAGTAGTTTTCCTGTAGCTTTCCTATATTCCCTGAACAGCACTAAGGAGCTTGGCACATGACTCACTGACTTTATAGCTTGATTTATGAATAGGTGAGGAGAAATGCTGCTTCCTTCAGCTGCCCTGAAGATACACATAAACAGTTGTTGCTGCTGTGACATGCCCAAGTGAATGAATGCTCCTCCTCTGTTTCCAAAGAGCTTTGTTGGACTCCAAACCGTAAGAGGATCTATTAAATATATCTAGAATCCATTTTAGTTGCTTCTCATATAGTCAGTTCTTCTGTGGCCACACTGCAGTTGCTGCTGTGATACAGCTTTGAAGGCCAGTGCCAATATTTCAGATTTCTTTGACAGCCCTAACTACAGCAAAACGTAAGTCAGCATGAGAAGTGGGAAGTGGTTCTGATGTGTGATGCTACAGAGCTCTTGGAAGAGAGCAATCTGGCCAGTTTTAATTCACCTTCAAGTTTAATTAACCTTCAGTGAGGAAAATGGGATTAAATGAAGAAGTGAAAAACAGTTGGGAGAAACTGGGTCACTGAAGAGGAGAAGATCCAAGAGCTGCTGGTCACCAAGCGATCCCTGTGTTCATGGGCATCGTGTGAACGTGCACTTTCCCTGTGGGAATTTGTCCTTACGTCTCCTTTTGACACTAAATTAGAACCTGGTGTAGCTTTGAGGAATCAAATCAGAAAAACTGTACTAAAGGCCCTACTGGCCACTGCTAAATTAATTTGAAGGGGATGAGTCTGACTTGCTTTTTTTGATACAGCTGGAATAGGAGTTTATTCCCATAGGATTTGTCAGCTCTGAGGCCCAGTAAGCACAGTGCAGACATAGCTCCTGCTCCTCCTCCACTGGGATGACCCTTCGTGCTCTTCCTTGAGAGAGTTACTTCAAGGACTCCTGCAAAAAGCAGAAAAGTTTGCATGCAGACTTTGCTTTAACCCTGTTCTGTCACCCAGCTCTGCAGCCTGAGAGTGGCTTTGCAGTTGTTCATGTAGCTTTGGAGCCTCTGAAGAGGCAGACTCTACTTCTGTCATGCTCTGTGCACTGGGAGACAATGACTTACCTGTCATACAGGTGCCTTCTGCTGTGTGGGAGGCACTGGTTGCTGTGAAATGTGGAAAGATCTGTATTGCCAAAGCATGGGTTACTACACATCCATCTCCCGTCAGTGGATTTGGAGCTGCAGCCTCCTCATGACACTGGTTGTCGCAGCAAATCTGACCTCAGGCCACCAAGGTGATCGTTGGTCATTGAACAAATGGCCAGTGCCACGGTCACTCTTGATGACTGCACACACTGCAGCCTCTGGGGAACAAAGGCAGTGGGAATGTAGAAATTCTGATGGGAAGCAGTAAGAGTTCACAGAAAGGAAAAGAAGAGAAGAAAGCCTTTTGTTCCTCCCTTCACAGCTGTTCCTCCTCTTCTGGAGGAAAACAGGTTTCTGCCTTCTTGTGATTCAGGTTGTTAAAAGGCATGTTAAGGAAATCCTAAATATTCAGTGTGGAGAATGCAGAGATGAACAGTTTCTGCTGTAATTTAGGTTTCAGGTTCGTTAATGCGAGAAGCTGTTAAAATGCTGCATGTTTAGTTAGTGAAACACCATGACCTCCTGACACAGGGGTGTTAAAGCATCCACTTGCAAAATGTTTGTTGTCTTACTCCTGTCAGAGAAGGTGCTAATTAAGCACGAGGTACCTGGCACTTATGATTAAACTTACTCATAGGCAGTGAAAGTTGCAGCTGTGGCCTTTAATGTTCTTGTTTTTTCTGAAGCATTACCTTCAGAGAAGCAGTGTCTGACGTGATTTTTCTGACAGCAAAGCACGTGCTACAACTTTTTCACAAATTCCTTCAGGAGCCTCTGAAAATACCCAAAGAACCGTTCAAGCTCTTCCCAAGCTGCCCAGAAATTGTGCATTTCAAAGTCAGCACTCGGTTTCTCCCTGTAGATTTGTCCTTTTGGGCCCGAGGAGCAGATGCACAATAACTGTGCTGCAGGCAGTGAGGACATAAAGGGTGCTGCTGTTGCTATATGGGTCCTGGGCTAAGAGAATAACCCACTTAGGAAACCACAAGAATGCTGAAGGTATTCTGTCTTGCTGTCCTTGCAGCATTTTTAGGCCCTTGGTCACCCTGAAAGCATCAGCTTAGTAAACGTGTGCTGCTGTAGTCGAGTGTTTTCTGGTAAGAGAACCATCTGCCTCTATTCCAAGAACTTGAGACACTGTAGCTGCACTCACACCAGCTTAAAGCACAGTTCATGCATTAATCACCAGCATCAGATTACTTGATTGCAATAGTTTTGGTCCTGGAAAAATCAGAAGGGAGGATGTTGTGGAGTCATGTACTCCACAGTGACACTTTAGCATGTTTGTGTTACAGAGCTTGTTGTACTTGGGAATGCACTTTGCCTGCCATCGTGGCTGCTAAATAATTAGAATTTTCTCTCATGAAATATCTTCTGCTTAGATAAAGGACACCTAAAATGTCTGATTTTTTTCCTTCCATTCCCTCCAGCACTAGACTGTAATGGTAATTTTAATTAAAGGTGAGTTCCTGATCTCACAACTGATAGGAGCAGCTACAGGTAATACAAAGCCCTTCTGAAAAGCACTCGATCACCTAAGAAGCCTTTTCCTTTTCAGTGCATACTGCTTGTAGCTAATAAAGGCCTAGTTGTAGGCTACCAGCAGCAGTGGGATTGATTCCCACCAAGCCTGAGAGATGGGGGAGAAAAGAGTTGATTTAGTTTTCATGTCCTTAGTTTTAAGTTCCCCCTAGATCTTTGTAGAATAATATTTTATTATACAGTTACATAGCAACAGCAGGATTCATGGGGAGATGAAAATGTCTGGAAGAAACATTTATTTCCCCATTAGCATTGCTTCTAATGCCTCCATATTTGAAGGTTGGTTGTGTGACAAAAAAAAAAAGGTTGAAATAGGCCAAGAGATTATTTTTCTTAGTTGGAGAAAAGCCTTTCAGGTTCACAATCACAGTAAGACTGAGATCCAGATCCCTCTATTTCTCTCCTGTAGAACATGCATTGGCAATGTGCCTGAACCTCTGGGTCTCCACTTCAGCATGTTTCAAAAAACCATAGAGACCCAAACGACTGCTGCTCAGAAGGAGAAGTGGCTGCCCCTGGCCCGTGGAGTCAAGATAATTGGCACCTACGCCCAAACCGAGTTGGGACATGGTTAGTTCCCTTCAGGCATCAATGGGTAACCTCTCTTCTGTAACTCCAGTGTGTAAGTTTATGATGTTCCCTGGGTAACTCTAAAAGGGGAAAGGTAAAATACCTTGGTTAATGCTTGATGTTTCTTGCCCTGTAGCCAGACAGCCACCTGTTTTTACATCCTGACAATCCCAGAGTTCTTTTTGGTCTTTTCCAGAATGCACCTCTTAGCTGATCACTGCCTCTGTAGTTGTTTACGGTGAGGAGATTGTTCTAAGCCCTCAGAGTCTGAATTTCACTGGAACTGGTTGGAAAGTGTCAGCCAACAGTCTTGTGGGTTTTATTTTTGCCTGCATTTGGGGCACGTGTCTCTCAGAGTTCTCAGTGCAAGGTTGGCCTGCAGAAACAGGTCAGGAGCATTCCTTTAGGTGCAGTGGAGCACGGTGAGACTGCAGTTTGGTTTGAAAGTCAGGTATGCTTTGCCCCAGGCACTTTTCTTCCAGATGCTTCTTCACTGCAGCTGTACAACTTCATGGAAAGGTCTTAGTTATAAGGAAAAAAAAACATCTTACTCCTGCTATTGTTGAAAACTTCCACTGCTTCAAAGGAAAAAACATTTTATGCATCAGAAAACAATCTTTTAGCCCAGAACCTGGAATTATGGCTGTTAAATACCAGCAAGAATGGTTAACAAACCAAAGACTCCAGTGCTTGTGCTGGCATCTGAACTGGGAGAGCATGAGGTGTACAAGTCTGGACACTGCAGAAGCTGGATGGCAGTGCCGGTTGCCTGGTTGTTCATTTACAGCTGCTGAAACGTTTGTAGAAGATTCAATGAAAGAAATCCTGTCCTCTGCCCTGCCTGGGAGAGATGGAGTTGGCAAACCCAGCTCGACACCGGAAACTGAGGGATAACTGGATGGCAACAATCAATGCCTGCTGTCCTTGTTTGCTTTCCTACAACAGCTGCTTTCAATCGGTCACACCCACACTGAAGTGATTGGGTTTTACTTGCAATTTCACATTACATGATTTTACTTTCTTGCCTGGTGATGGTCTGGTTTGCTGATAGTTCTCATGCTGTTTGATGGTAATTTGACACTAAATAGAACTATTATATTCTCTGCTGAATAATTAAAATGCAAACTTTTGTGAATGTCAAGCATCTGACTACTCCACCTATAAAGCTGCTGCAGTAATTGTCACTGAACTTTGCTTAATTTAATCCTAATGTTTAGAAACTGGTGATGGGGAAATAGACCATTGATTATTGAGTTGAACCCCAGCCTGGATGGGTAGTTGCTCAGTTTTATCTTAGTGACTACCTGTGTGATAGCCTGTGTTGATTTCAACCTGTTCCATAGTGAAGAAGTCTCTCAAAAAAAATCAAAGAAAGAAAAAGCACAAATAGCACTTAATAGGACTGAAAAGGAAGTGAGAAGGAGCAGTGAAAATACTGTGCTGTTTCTGTCTGGTTTATAACTATTGCTGGTAAATAAGGGTTTCCTTTCCCTCACTGACTGTTAGCTGGGTACTTCTCATAGTACTGAACTCACTTATAATCCAGTATTCTTGGTAACCCATTAGTCCCCTCTTGGGCTCGGTCACTGTGCAGTCAAAAAGCTTTGAAAATATTTCTGCTGGGTTTGTTGGATGGTTGAATTTATTTATAGGTGCCTGAGAATATCAAAGAACAGAACTGCAGTTCTTGGGAAGCCCCAGGGATAGAGCTAGTTCATACTAATGTGTGTTTAGAGAACACAAGGGTGCATTGTTCCCACTTCGATAAGAATGTCAAATGAGTTTGAGCCAAGCTCAGACCAGTGCTCTTTCCATAATGCATATAACTTAAATATATATATATATATTTCTGTTAAAGACATTATTTCATACATAAATGGGCCAGGTGCAGGTACTGATCCTCAATTTATCCCCACTATTTTAATACTCAAATCTGTCAATATTTAAAGATTTAATAAGCATTTTATTCTTCATATTGAACAACTTAATAGACCACTTAACTACTTCACAGTGGTGCTTGACAGAACTTGGAGGAAGAGTCGTTCTAATGAAACATGTTTAATTGGAGATAATTTGTGCTGGTGATTTGCAGATTGAAAAATGTTGGCTTTCTTGCCGAGTTGTTCGTGTTCACAACGTTGACTTACACATGCAGAGCACTGTCCTTTTTTTTAAACATAGCAGAAGTTGAAGGGAGTTGTTTTGGAATGCCATGTACACTAGTAGTGTCTGATCTTTAATTTAAAAAAAAAATTAAATAAGTAACGCAGACAGTTATGATTTGCCTTTTTTAAAAAAACAAAATTTAGTTAAAATTTAGCTTGTTCAGCTGGATAAACAAGAATTTCTACCAGGTTCTGCCTTCAAAAAATGAAGAGGATAAAAAAGTGGACTTCCTATGTCTATGTAAGGGCTCCCTGCATCCAGCCAGATCACATCTTCATCAAACTGACATTCTGCCTCAGCCCATTTAACTTAAGGATGCTCTGGTTTGAGAACCAGAGTGAAGGTCTGGTCTGTCTTTGCTTTGGATTAATCCCTTTTTTTTAATCAATCATGGTGTATCAAAAATAGGTGAATGTTGCAGATGCATTTTATGTATGATAAGAAAGAAATGCATTGCAGCCCGTTTATTTCGAAGTGAGTGTAATTTCTTATTATCCAGGCCTGAGAAAAGGACAGTGCTCTGTCTTTCTAAAATACACTGGATGAACTCGGATTTACACATGAATCATTTTTTTTTCTTTTTGTCTCTTCCTGAATCTCCACCATGAATCCTCATGCTTGCTTCCCTCCCATAACATTCCCTTCACGCTCCCATCCCATGACAATTCTTCACAGCTTTGTTCACCGTGGACGGCCTGAGCCTCTGGACCTTCATCTGGGCATGTTCCTCCCCACCCTTCTCACCCAGGCAACCCCAGAGCAGCAGGATCGCTTCTTCATGCCTGCCTGGAACCTGGAGATCATTGGCACTTATGCCCAGACTGAAATGGGCCATGGTACAGTACATTCACTAAATGCTATTTCTAAGAATGGCTTTGTGTACAGAGCGTTCCCCTGCCTGGGAAGAATGGTGTGTGTGTATCCCAGAGACTTCACACCTGCAGCTGTGGCTGTAGGGAGAAGTGGGCAGCCTCTGAAGTGTTTAACAGGGCATTATTGCCATGTGATGTTTAACAGGGCATTATTGCCATGTGGTGTTTAACAGGGCATTATTGCCATGTGGTGTTTAACAGGGCATTATTGCCATGTGATGTTTAACAGGGCATTATTGCCATGTGGTGTTTAACAGGGCATTATTGCCATGTGGTGTTTAACAGGGCATTATTGCCACGTGCTGCTTCCTCCTTTTTCCCCCTACAGGAGGGTTTGGTGTCTGTAGCTCTATTTGTGAGCACCCTGAGTGCTCCTTGTGCCATTCAAACCAGTGTCATTAATGCCTCTGACTGGTGCTGTCAGTTTGGTGGCATCTGTTCATCATTCTTTCCAGTTTGATTTCTGCTTTGATGTAATTAATGTCCAGTGTGAAGACAAAAGGACGGAACTTTTACGGTACTGAAAGAGAAGACAAAAACTTTAAAGAGTTGTTTGTCACCTTGGACTAACCTTGGGTCAGAGAACATGTGGATGACTTTGTTCCAATACTCATGTTTTGTGTGGAGTTTTATTCCCCCTTTGTTAACTCCCATGTGTTCTTTTTAATTGGACTGTGAAATGTTTTGGTGTGTCTTTAATTTTCTGTCTCAACTAGACTTTGGTTTTTGTTGCTATTCCTTTGCTTTCAAGCTTTGAAATGGATTTTGATAACTCCAGCAGTATTGTGATTGCAACACTTTTAATCCAAGTTTCAAAGGGAGGATACTGTGCCTTGGGAAACTTTAATTTTGACATCTGAGAGTTGCAGATGAGAATTATTTTCTAAGAATGAGCAGGATTCACGCTTGTGCTGAAGTGAAATGTAGAGACTGTATGAAGCATAAAGTAACTGCAAGTCTGAGGAGAATCTCTTGCAACTAGTGAGGTTTGAAGATCCTTTACCAGCAAAGTAAGTCTGTGTTGAGCTGCCTGTGGAAGTCTGCCATTACCTCCATGTTTTGGGAACGTGGTTGCATCAAGGTGATCCCCTTTTTCATGTTGGAGCTCTTGTTCTGCTCTCTCAGTCCAGACTCTCAGGAGTGTTCACAGCTTGCCTAGTTTAAGCAAGTAGGCCTGGTGATTTTTGGTTTTTTAATGCATGCAGGGACAATGCTACTGCTCCAAGATAGGTGTGTGTGAAGAGTTGGGGGCAGAAGACAAAGGCTGTTCCTGGAATTACCTCCATCTTTTTTCAGTCTCTTCATCTGCCTGCATCAGTCCCCTGGCATTCACGTGCCATTACTTGCTGTCTTGGAGCTATGGATGGTCTCGTTTGGGAGATCAACTCCACCAAGTGAGGAGAATATAGACCTGAGAGGGAATAAAGAGGTAGTGGGCACTGCTTATTTCATCTTGTGGCTGAGAAGGGTATGATTTTATTTTGCAGTTTAATCAGATTGCATTTTAGTGAAATTGAGGTGAGCGTGGTTTTGTGGAATGCCTTAACTGAGAAAGGGCTTCTGGTGTGTGATAACAAAAAGGTGTCAGATTGGAGGTGCTTGGAAAACTAGTCTTAGACCACTGGGGGAAAAAAATTGACATGTTTTCTGAGAATTGGCTTCAGGTCCCAGATTGTGGTCCGGCTATCACTTGTTCTTCCTTAATTGGTTGAAATTCAATTCTTTATGTAACCTAAAAGCAAAGTTAAAATTTAAACATTACTACTGGAGTTCCACTTTCCGTTGTCCAGTTCTATCCTTGTCTCTGTTTTCTGACTGACTTTCTGCCAAAACAATGTGTTTGCTTGTTTTCAGGGACTCACCTTCGAGGTCTAGAGACTACAGCCACTTACGACCCTGCCACGCAGGAGTTCATTCTCAACAGCCCCACTGTCACCTCCATTAAGTGGTGGCCAGGTGGACGTAAGTGCATCACTGTGTGTCTAAAGCTGGAAGATGTATGGAATAACTTGGGGAGGTGGTGCCATGTGTGTTGCATTTACAGAGTGATGGTTGAAAGCTGACCCAAAGAGTTGGCTGAAAAGCAGTTACTCTTGAACACCAAGAAACAAACTTACCAGAGCCTGCTAAAACATCATCTGTGTGTTCTAGACTGTTATTCACAACCAGTCACACTGTATGAATTTAGTGTAATGTTTGGTTGTATCAAAGTTTATATTTCCTTCAGCTTCACTGGTAGGTTTGCCAAGGACTTGGTGTTGTGTAGTCGAGAGAATTGTGTTGTGCAACTTCCACTGACTTGAGCAACACTGTTTGTCTAGAGCTGTACAGTTGGGGTGATAACCAGTGTTGTAAATCTGGTTTTCTACTGCATGATGTGGTTCAGGTAATCTCAGATCCTGCTTTAAGGAAAGACTCTGTGTGTGTAAGTATGTTTGACTGTGTTTTTCCTTCTGACTCCCACTCCTGTTGCAGTTGGGAAGACGTCAAACCACGCCATCGTTCTGGCCCAGCTCTATACCCAGGGCCAGTGCAAAGGGCTGCACGCCTTCATTGTTCCCATCAGGCAGCTGGGCACCCATGAACCTCTACCAGGTAAAAATCCATGTTAAGGGTTAAAATCCATGTCATGGAATCAGTTAGATCTGTTTCTCTCTGACTATACAGAACTGCTCTCTTGTTGATGTCCATGGCTTACTTCACTAGCTGCTTGCAGTGATTAGATCACAGGGCTTAAATGAGGCTTTCTTGTGACTGAACTACCACTAAATCACCTTTTATCATGCCTTCAATGTGAAGTGCAGTTTGGGATTTTATTCTGTCCCACTGTCTCCCAGTGTCTCCCCAGTGTCTCCTATGCATTCTTAGTGCAGCATGTCCTGCTTTCTGAAAGGGAAAGAAGAGCTTTCATCATTGTTTAGCTGCAAGTGAGCTGGGTGAACTTCAGAGGCAGCTCCTGCAGTGAGTGGATAGTAGGACTGTATGGAAGTTAGGAAGTTTCCCATGTTTTGATGTCCACTTGTGGTTTAACCCATCAGGCAGCTAAACACACAGCCATTCCCCTTCCACAGTGGAATAGGGAAGAGAATTGGAAAAAGGTAAAACTTATGGGCTGAGATAAAGACAATTTAATAGGACAGAAAAGGAAGGGAAATTAATAATAATAATGATAAGAGAATATGCAAAACAAGTGATGCAAAATGTGATTGCTCGCCACCCATTGACTGATGCCCAGACAGTCCCTGAGCAGTGGGCTGCCACACCACCCAGTTTCCCCAGTTTTATTGTTCAGCATGATGCCATATGAAGTGGAATATCCCTGTGGCCACCTGGGGTCAGCTGGCCTGGCTGTGTCCCCTCTCAGCCTGTTGTGCCTCCCAGCCTCCTCACTGGCATCACAGTGTGGAAACTGAAAAGTCCTTGATTTGGTGCAAGCACTGCTCAGCAACAACTGAACCATCAGTGTGTAATCAACACTTCTCATCCTGAATCCAAGGCACAGCACTGTACCAGCTACTGGGAAGAAAATTAACTCTATCCCAGCCAAAACCAGGACACCACTTTTCCATCAAAGCTGTTACTCATAACACTGCCGGGACTTGCTAGAAAACTAAATAATCTTACTGGAGAAAGCTTGAACCTCTCAGGTGGTGTTTAGTTCCTGTTTCTTAATGCAAGTGGCTTTGTCTGTGGCAGGTATTACAGTGGGTGACATTGGCCCAAAATTTGGCTATGATGAAATGGATAACGGCTACCTGAAAATGGACAACTTCCGAATTCCTCGGGAGAACATGCTGATGAAATATGCTCAGGTAAAGCAGTGGATTTCAGCACCTGCTGTTAGACATGGACACACTGAATGCTCTTGTGTGGCTGAATAAGTGCACCAAAAGGATTGTGGGTTGCTTAAGTGCTGCTTGATGAGTTTTGAGCTTGACGTGTCGATATGTAAAAGGGAGGAAACTTCAACAAGCTGGTTTTTGGGGTTTTTTTGGTAGGTTGAACCAGATGGTACCTATGTGAAGCCTGTCAGTGACAAGCTGACCTATGGGACCATGGTGTTCATCCGCTCCCTCATCGTGGGTGACTCCGCTCGCTCGCTGTCCCGCGCCTGTACCATCGCCATCCGCTACAGCGCCGTGAGACACCAGTCTGAGCTGAAGCCAGGGTGAGTGCAGGGACACCCAGGAGCAGCCTTGGTGCTGAGGGGAAATTCTCAATTACTGAAGGGAAGAGGGACTGTGGTTGATATTTGTTTTGGCACTTGATACTGTTTCAAAACACTCAAACTTCAAAAAATCTTTCATTCTTGACTGCCAAAATGTCCTCCCCTGCCAGGGGCATTTACTGGTCTTAGGTACTCTTAGATACTCCAGCTTGATACGGGTGTAGCTTGTGCTATGAATGGGATTTCTGCAGCAGCAGATAGCTGGCCACTGGCATGCTGATTCATCTGTGTTTTGCTCTAGGGAACCAGAACCCCAGATCCTGGATTATCAGACCCAACAATACAAACTCTTTCCTCTCCTGGCAACAGCATATGCTTTCCATTTTGTGGGAGCCTACATAAAAGACACCTACCATCGTATTAGTGGGGACATCAATGAAGGGGACCTGAGTGAGCTGCCAGAGGTACTGTGTCCTCTGGGAACCAGAGGGGTATTTGTTGAATTCATGTGAGGTTTCTTTACAATTTTCACTTGTGAGATGTCTTGTACTTCTGTAGTTTCAAAAGCCCCCAAGTATGTGCTGGTAACCTTTACTTCTTTATTTGCACTATTCATTTAGCACTTTATAAAAAACAGGGAGTAATGCACAGTGAGAAAGCTACTGGGAATATATTTTATCAAAAGGTGACTTTTTAGGAATGATGGCATATCACTTGGGAGTTGAGACTGGTCTTATGCTTGTGCTGTAGCTTCTGAATTGTTCTTCCAAGTGGCTGGTGTAGAACAAGTGTGTTGATCAAAGGTATCAATACCATACTGAGGGGCCAGGGTTGTAAAATGTTTGTTTTCTGTTAGGGTTTCTGTCTGAGAACCTGGTGTGACAACAGGCAGTTGA
This sequence comes from Pipra filicauda, assembly GCF_003945595.2. Taxonomy (NCBI): domain Eukaryota; kingdom Metazoa; phylum Chordata; class Aves; order Passeriformes; family Pipridae; genus Pipra; species Pipra filicauda. The sequence continues at coordinate 7,307,361 of NW_024104987.1, read as the reverse complement.
AGACAGACTTGTACATAAAATGCGTAGGCACAGAAAGGGTGGCGTACTCAAAAGTGGACTTTCCGTGTACAGAGGTTTTCCTATAAATAGTTTGGCTCAGGAAAGAGTTCTTGCAAGAAAAACAGGACCCTGTGGGACAGTGCAGGAGTGGTGTTTTTCTGGGAGCTGCACGTACATGTGCAAGCCAAGAACGGGAAATAAATCTAAACTGGCTTTGCTTTGTCCCTCAGCTCCACGCGCTGACAGCAGGGCTGAAGGCCTTCACTTCCTGGACTGCCAATGCTGGCATTGAGGAATGTCGGATGGCCTGTGGTGGGCACGGCTACTCCCGCTGCAGTGGCATTCCTGACATCTACGTCACCTTCACCCCGTCCTGCACCTATGAGGGAGAAAACACGGTCATGATGCTGCAGACAGCCAGGTGTGGTGGGAGCTCTGCACGGGGGTGCTCCTGCCTCAGTGTTGTGCTGTTTGTAGCAGAAGAGTGTTCTGTACTACCATGAAACTGGAGTCATGTTTCTGTCCCTTGCCCTGTTTTTGACAGAAAAGTATATGCCTACAGTGTTCTTTCTGGCCTGAGCCTGACTGTTCTCTGCTCAAACAATTTGTAAGAGTTGCCATCTGCTGTCTCTGTTTTCAGATTCCTTGTCAAAAGCTACACCCAGGTTAGCTCTGGGCAGCAGGTTACTGGCATGGTGTCCTACCTGAACGACCTCTCCAGGCAGCGCATTCAGCCACAGCACGTGGCTGCCAGGACTGTGACCGTGCGGATCAACGACCCTGTCAGCTTGGTGGAGGCTTACAAGGCACGTGCTGCCCGGTGAGTTCACAGTTACCAGCCTGAGCCAAGCCAAACTGGGTGTCCTGGGAGGTGGTGGTGATGCACTGCCCTGTTAATGCTGGATTTTCAAGGTGTGGTCGGCAGAGCTTTGATCCGTGTGTTGCTTTCAGGAAGTGACACACTTCACTGGGTTGGGGTCGGTGTTAAGTGCTTTGTGGTTACAAGAGGCTACTTAAAGCCTGCTCATAGCCTAGTTACTCTGCTCCCATTTCCATTGGGAAATATTTACATGTAAAGTATATTCACGTGTACAAATACCAATGTTGTATTTGCTCTGAGACTGCTCAGAGATCTCTCTGGAGAGAAACAATCCTGATATTCAAGCCTGTTATGAAGGAAATGCAAGAGTAGAGCAGATGCCTACATGTGAGTAGGTATTGAAGCACCACATGGGTGCTGTCAGATGTCCTTTACCCCCCTATAGCTGTATTGTAGCTGCAGCAGGGGTAACTGATGTTTCAGAGGCACAACTTTTCAGTCCAGGCAATATATTCAGTCATAGCACATCAGAATAATTCAGAGCTCATGTGCCATGACTGAAATCCATATGAATTCAGTGTATGTCATCTAGTGAATGTGGTGCTATTGTGTAAACTTCTTTTTATAAAACAGGCTTGTAGAAGCTGCAGCAAAGAATTTGCAAGCTGAGCTGAACCACAGAAAGAGCAAGGAGGACGCCTGGAACAGAACTTCTGTTGACCTGGTGCGGGCATCAGAGGTCAGTGATGTGCCTGCTACAGAAAATGTGCTTAAGAGCTTCTCATCTCTTTGTGATCCTTTGTGACTGGCCTTCCTGTGTCTGTGCAGGCACACTGCCACTACGTGGTGGTGAAGCTGTTTGCAGCAAAGCTGTCTGAGGTCTCTAACGCCGCTGTCCGAGCTGTGCTGACCGACCTGTGCCTCCTGTACGCCCTGTTCGGCATCAGCAAGAACACAGGGGATTTCTTGCAGGTTGGTGTCTTTCCCCAACACTTTAGATCTCCAGAGCCAGATTCACTGTTTGCAAAGATGCTTTAAATGCCAAATGTATGAATATTTTAGGTATAAATTCTTGACTTCCAGAAGGCCATTAGCAGGGCAGGTCTGGTGGAAGGCTCTTGTCAGGTTTCCCTTGTGATCTGCCAGAATGGAGAGCTGGGTGATAAATGGAAACCAGGCATGTGCCAGGTTTAGCTGAAATGGTTTCCAGTTGGTGACCAGGTGTTGTGTGTTAAAAGACAAGGAGATAATAAAGGAGGTGCACGTTAGACATGCTCCAAGAGCTGGATCTCTCAAAGGGGGGTCTTGCACTTCAAATCTCGACTCTTACTTCAGTGAATGGGTTTAAATTGTCAGGCATTGCTTTTCTCCTCATTCTGTCAGTTTGAGAATGTGCTCGTGCAGCAGTGGTCTTCAGGCAGACGTGGTACATTTTGTCTGCCCATTTTTCCTCTTTGCTGCTTCCTAAAAAATTCCCTGAAACCAGGAGCAATTTAATATACATGTATGCACATTCTTCAAGTAAACTTGCACGCAGGGCCTCTAAGGACTGAGTCTCCCATCCAAGATTAAATGGCTGGGTGGTATAGTAGGCTGTGCTGGGCATCTCCATTTGCTTGTACAGTATGGCTAATTGCCAATTTAATTACTTAGTAAACTAAAAAAACCCTGGTGTTTTATGAACTGCTGCATTTTTGTGTGGGAAGGCTGACCACGGGGAAGGGAAGGTTCTTTTGGCTTCTACAATCCCTTTTTTCCCCCCCCAAGGCGGGTATCTTGACCAGTGCCCAAATCACCCAAGTGAACCAGCACGTGAAGGAGCTCCTGGCTGTGATTCGCCCCAATGCAGTGGCCCTGGTGGACTCCTTTGACTTCCATGATGTCCATCTGGGATCTGTGCTTGGCCGCTACGACGGCAACGTCTACGAGAACATGTTCGAGTGGGCAAAGAAATCCCCACTGAACAAAACACAGGTAAGGAAACCTTATTTCATCCTCTTTTCCTCTTCCTCACACGTGCCCAGAGAAATAACTCCATTTAGGGTTGTTAATTATGCTCCAATGATCTCAGCAGGTAATTGATGAAGGGGGGAGAAAAGTCACTGGTGGTAATGGACCAAAACTAGCAACCTGCTTTCAGTTTGCTTTCTATAGTTACTCTCCCACGTGTACCTCATGGGCATCCCTGTGGGATGCTTTTGGGGTTCTCAGTTGAGGGAGGAGATGATACACTCCATAGAGGAACAACTGAATCATCTCATTGAATTTAAAAGCAATTATCACTTGCTGTTGATTCTGCTTAGTGACAGTAGCTGTGAAAGCTTTACCTGTTTTCTGGCAAACCTTCCCGTGTTCAGGCAGTAGCAGTGACCGGAGATGAAAATAAATTGCTCCTGTGTAGTATTTAGGTGTCAGTTGTTGCACATCTGCCCTAAGACTGGAGCTGCAGCTGAGCTAATAAAATAAACTGTGCTGGGAAGAGTCAGTGTCCCTGTTCTATCAGCCAAACTGAATCCTGTCTTGGAGGTGCCTTTATTTAATTAGGACAGACTGTATCTCCTACAACGGGCTGCCAGAGACTGCAGCTGGAGTTAAATCCCACCACAACTTGCTCAATGTTTTGTAATTCTGAAGTCAATGGGGCTTAGGAGCTTCATTACAGTCCCCTTAGGAGACCTCTACCAGTTTTCTTTTAATTAAAATGCCAAATAATTGTATGGATATAAGGTATCTTGCTTTCTTTTCTTAGAAGAAAGGCAGTGGGCAGGATGTTTTTTATATTCTCACGTTTTGTGCCATGTAGACACTCAAATATAGAAATTATTGGCTGTTCTTAAATCTCCAAACTGCCTCTGATTCAAATTTCCTTAGCAAAGAAACACACTGCAAGATGTGAGGAGCTAAAACTGTTTCAAAGACCAGACTTGACCTTGTGACCACTGTCTTGTCCTCTTGCAGGTTCATGAATCTTTCCACAAGCACCTGAAGCCGATGCAAGCCAAGCTGTGAAGCCTGCAGGGTTTTCAAAATGCACTCTTGTCCTGCCCTGAAAACTGGGTGTTTGCATCCTTTCTTCAGGCACCTGAATCAAACCTTTCAAATCCTGTAGCTGTAGGACAGTGAATAATTGTAGCCTTTCTTTTCCACTTTTGTAAATGGAGGAGGTGTTTGGGGAGAGTGAGTAGGGACTGATGCTTGTTTTTAAAGTGCAATTATAATGGTAAAAATTAACCTTTTAAAAATCTGGGAAAGCTTTATGGATTTATACAAGAATTGCTTTTGTGAAGCTGCTAACTAGAGAGAAGTTCCTGTCAACTGGAGAGGGGGCAGGACTTTACTATGAAGTAGTTGACAGCCCTCAGGCAGTAGCTTCTGATGAGCAGTTATGTCCTCCCCCCAAAAAAAAAGTGTCTTGATTTTTTTTTTTTTTAAATTAGCACCACCTCTCTCCTTGTTTGGCAAATATTTGTGCTGTCTGGAGCCTCCTGCATAGCCTTGTGCACGTGAGTCTGTGTGTGGCACTGTTTTCCTGATGTATCTGGGAAGTAAATGCCCATCCTTCTCTGCTGAGCTCTGCTTCAGGAATCTTTCCAGAAGAAATATTCATGTGTCCTTTGTTTTCCAATACATCCTTTCACTGCCTTGCAGAACCTCCTTTTCCCTGTGTGCCACCTCCAGCACTGGCACCTTGCTCCTGGTTAATAAGAAGTCAAAGGAGAACATAGTGATGCTGCTCTGAGGACAAAAAACAACCGGTAGGAATCAGCTGGGTGCTGATAGCAGATGTTCTGCCCCTTTTTTCACTGTTAGTATTTTCTAGCACTATCTCAAAGCACTTTACAAATGTTACTTATGTTTGATTTGGTGGGAAAAAAACCCACATGTAGTGGTAAAAACTGCAAATTTGACCTGGAATGATGAAGCCAGTATTGGAGGGCAGAAATCGGTTGACCAAGGTCCTCGGGTCTTCAGATTGTTCTGGGATCTTGTCCTGGTTTTTAAAGGCATTTGTCAAGAAAACGACAATCCCAAATGAAGTGTCCAGATTTTTTTTTTTTTTCCTAACTGTGCATTTCCAAGGAGCTTTCTCTGATTTGCTTGATTTTGTTTTTATATTGACTTGGGCCTTGCCACGGTGCTTTGACTGAACAGGAAGGATTTATCTTGTAAGAGAACCTCCTGCTGCCCCATGAAATCAGTGCAGCTACAAATAAGCAAAATCATTTGGGCTTTTCCACACCAATAACTGTCCAGTAACCATAAAACCAGATATAAGGGCAGCTTTGAGCTTAAAATGGCAAAAAGCTTCAGCAAAACCCCAAATCCTGCAGGCAACACCTGAGAAGATGCTTCTCTGCAGCTTTTGGTATCTGCTAGTCTCTAATTTTGGATCAGTTTTCATGGATGAGTTTTTTCCTGGCACTAACAATGATCAGACACAATGTTTGGCTCCACGTGCAGTGGCTGAACAGAATGAAATGTTTAATTTTGAATAAACTAATCAAACTTGCCTGTGAGCTGCCGAGTGTTCCAGGTCCCGTGGAAGCACTGCTGTTCAGGATTCCAGAGGACCTCTGCCTTCCATGTGTCCAGTGGAACAGCCTCCTGACCTGGGGAGGGAGGATGGAGGAGCAGGTTAAAAATATGCTAATGAGAACAGTACTAGTTAACTATGTACAGATCTAATAAATTACAAAAATGTGTTTTCAGACAAGATGTCTCTCTTTTCATGCATTGCCTTCAGTGGATCTTGTGTAAAGTAGTGGAGGAAGTAGAATGAAGTATTCAGAAGACCTTTAATTAGTTGGATTTTGGTGTTTTATGTAGTCTGAGCTTTGTGGCTTTGCTGTTCAGTGTTGCAGGGCAGTGATCCCTGTCCCATCCCACAGTGATCCCAGCCTCTCCTGCTCACAACCACAGGAGAAATACCCCTGGCAGAGGGCAGAGCTGGCTGTGGCAGTTCCTTGGTGTCATTATGGCTCATAAACCATCAAAAGCTGGTCACTGCCAACAGCCAAGATTTAACCATGATGTTGGGCAGCAGGATCTTTAATCCACAGAAGCTCTTGTCAGTTGGTTTTTGGGGTTGGCAGTGATGTGTTGGCAAACGCTGTCCTTCCTTGCTGTTGTGAGGACACTGTGCACTTCTTTGTCCTCTTGCTGCTGTTGGTGGTGACCCCCAAGTGCCACAGCCTGGTGTGGTTTGCTATGTCTCGGGCTCTCTCAGAGCCCCTGCAGCCTCCTTGGGACTCATCCACCTTCTGACAGCACATGGTGGTGCCATTTCCACAAGTGCTGAGGCTCTTCTGCTGGAGTAGGAGCGGTTTCAGTGCCAAGCAGTGACACTTGTGACACTTCACTAGTTTGTGACTGTGGGTTCTGCTTGGAACGATGGACTCCTACAAATGCCACCTTTTGGAAAAGACTTTACAAGGACCCCGTGGTCCCAGAGGGACTGGCAGCGTGTGTGGTGAAAGGCAGGTATAAAATACCAGAGGCAGACATTTCCCTGGGGATTTTATGGAAGCAGGAACTGAAGTACAAAAAACGAGGCAGGAGCAGGGCCTTGTCCTGTACCCAGCTTTGGTATGTGCCCTGCCCATGGCATGAAGGAGGGTCTGGGATAGTTCCCTCGGGGGGGAAGGGCGGGGATGGGGAGCCCGGGGGCTGCGGGAACGTTTCTAACCAGGCGCTGCCAGGGGCAGCCCCGCCGCGATGCCCGCGGGGACGGCCCGAGTCAGTGAGGCAGCAGGCGCTGCAGGGGCAGCCCCGTAGCAGCGGGGCCTTCCAAGTCAGGGCTGCGTGACGCAGCGCCCGTCGCCATGGTAACGGGGTCCTTCCCCCAGCCCAGCGCACAAGATGGCGGCGCCCTTGCTGAGCGCGGCTCTGCGCGGGGCCCGGGGCGGGCGGAGCTTCGGAACGGCCGGTGAGGGGGGCAGAGGGCTGGGACCGGTCTGGAGGGGACTGGAGAGGCGGGGGGAGCGCTCCCGGACGCCTGGGTCCCGAACGCCAGGCCCTGTCACCAGCAGTGTCCCCCAGGGTTCAGTGCTGGGCCCAGTGCTGTTTAACTTGTTCATCAGTGACTAGGATGAGGGGTCGGTGCCTCCTCAGCAAGTTCGGTGACACAAAGCTGGGAAGAGTGACCGATACCGCAGGGGGCTGTGCAGCCCTTCAGAAGGACCTCGACAGGTGGGATAGGTGGGCAGAGAGGAACTGTCTGAAGTTCAACAAAGGCAAGTGCAGGGTCCTGCACCTGGGAAGGAATAACCCCAGACTGCAGCACAGGCCGGGGCTGACCAGCTGGAAAAGCAGCTCTTGGAGGTGGAGATGGAGCTGGCGGTCCTGGTGGACAACGAGCTGTCCCTGCCTCAGCAGTGCCTGGGGGGCAGAAGGAGGTCACTGGGCTGGAGGAGGAGGAGTGTTCCCTGGCAAGGAACTCAGCCCTGGCGAGGCCTCACCTGGAGCCTATGTCCAGTTCTGAGCTCCTCGGGATGAGAGAGATTTGGAGCTCCTGGAGAGAGTCCCGTGGAGGGTGACTGAGGTGATCTGGGGACTGGAGCATCTCCCTGACCAGGAAAGGCTGAGAGAGCTGGGGCTGTTCAGCCTTCAGAGGAGACACTGAGACACTCCCCAGTGTGTGTCAGGGTCTGCAGGGACGGGGCAGAGGATGGACCAGGCTCTGCTGGGGGGGCCCTGCAATGGCACAAGAGGAACGGGCAGGAACTGATGCCCAGGAGGCTCCATCTGGACATGAAGAAGATCTTCCTTGTGCAGTGACCCAGCCCTGAACAGAGACCAGAAAGGGTGTGGAGTCTCCTCCCTGGGGATATCCCAGAACCATCTGGACACAACCCTGTGCTGTGTGCTCTGGGATGGCCCTGCTGGAGCAGGGAGGTGGGACCAGATGGGACACTGTGGTCCCTTCCAAGGTGTCCCATCCTGTGATCCTGGGCATCGGTCTGTTCTCCTGGGCAACGAGCAGTAGGACAAGAGGGCACGATCTTAAGCTGTGCCAGGGCAGGTTTAGGTTGGACACTGGGAAGAAATTTCTTCCAGAGAGAGTGATCAGGCATTGGAATGGGCTGCCCAGGGAGGTGATGGAGTCACCATCCCTGGAGGTTTTTAAGAAGAGACTGGATGTGTCATCAGTACCATAGTCTGGTAACCACAGCAGGGTTGGATCAAGGTTGATGATCTCGGAGGTCTTTTCCAGCCCAGTTGATTTTATGATTCTGGGAATGTGGCTGTGGGAGATGGGGGTGGCACAGCCTGGATCATGCTGTTGTTCCACACTCACTCCTCTCTCTCTGTTCCCCCACAGCCGTGCTCTGGAAGAGGGCAGCCCCCCTGGGGCCGATGCCCAACGAGGACATCGATGTCAGTAACTTGGATGCCCTGGAGAAATACCGGAGCTTCACCCGGTACTTCCGGCTGGCGGAGAAGGAGAGCAGGAAGCCCCGGTGGTGGAAGACGTACCATCAGCACACCAACCCCCCCAAAGGTACCCTGGGAGGGGCTGCTGGAGGCCTGGGAAGCTGCTCTGGGGGACATGAGGTTGCCCCCAGACCTGCCCTGTGAGGAGCTCTGGGACAAGGTCAGCCCTTGCACGGTGCAAATGTCTCCTGGGGAAAGGGGTGGCAGTTTTCCAGGAGGGAGGCTGGTCAGGACTTGCCAAAAGTCACAAAGCAAAGAAATGATTCCTTGGAGCCTCAGTAGTGCCACGGAGAGCAGAGCAGGATACAGAGTTCCAGACCTGCAGCAAATGACAGTTGGGCTGCTCCCTGTCCCAAAGCTGGGAATGGGAGGGTGATGAGCTGGGGAAGGAGGAGGAGGAGCCTGGAGGTGCAGAATCAAGTCCTGATCATCCTTTCAAGTCTTTTCTAGTGAAAGGTGTCCCTGCCCATGGCAGGGTTTGGAACTCTGTGGTCTCTAATGTCCCTCCCAACCCAGACCATTCTGTGATTCCACGATCCTGATGTCTGGAAGTTTGTGCCTCTTTCCCACACTTTCAGACATTTCGCAGAGTGTTGTGTTTGGCTGTTTTGGGTGCTCACATATTTCACCTGTGCGATCTTTTCACCCCTGTCTGAAGAGCCACAGACAGACATCAGCCTGCCACGTCAGAGGGTGTCACGGGCCAAGGAGATCAGGGAGAGAAAGGCGATCCTGAGGGGGAACCGCCAGAACGCTGAGATGGAAAGAGCAGCGCGGCTCCAGACGGGTCAGTGCCCCACCACCCCCTCCCTGCCCTGGCTGCCCCAGTGCCCAGCTGTGCCTCTGCAGCCTTCCTGTCTCCCTGCAGTGCTCATTCCCCTCGATGAGGTGAGGGCAGAGTGGGAGAGGACCAGCGGCCCGTTCCACAAGCAGCGCGTGGCCGAGCACTGCGGGGTGTTCAGGGACCTGTTCAAGGGGGCCACCTTCACCCCATGGGTGGCCCTGAGGGTGCACTACAGCCAAGAGGACGAGCACCTCGTGCCAGTCTACTATGGGAACATGGTGACTCCGTCAGAGGTGCGTGAGGGGGGCTGGGAACAGCCTGGACCCCGTGGGAAGCCTGTTCCTGTCTGTCTGTTTCTGTCAGATGCTTCCAGTGTTCCTTTTACTGCAGCATTTCCTCTGTGCTGAAGGAAATGTATTTGATGGACCTGATAAGGACAGATATTTGCAGCAGGATGGTTGTCTGTTAGCAGGCTGATGGTTATTAATGCTCTGGGGGCAATCCAGGTGGAGCTGGATTCCAGTGGCCTGGCTGTGCCCAGTCTTTGTTGTTTTCCAGCCTTGCCTGTGAAAAATTCATGGAACCTGTTGTTTGAGTGATTTACCTTCTCTTTATGTTGCCCTTTTAGGCTTCCAGTCCCCCTGCAGTGTCATACGAGGCAGATAAAGGCTCCCTCTGGACTTTGTTGCTCACAAATCCAGGTAAGCAGAGAGTTCTTTAAAAAAAAACACATTTAAACTGGGTTGTTTCACTCTGCTTTTGGTTAACTCCTGTTTCTTTTGGCTGCATAGTCAAAGGTGATGTGATATCTGCTAGGGAGGGACATGTAATATGTAGGAAAGACTGTAGCCTCCCCATATCTGTAGCAGTTAAGAGAGAGAACAGTGACAAAACAGGACCTGTGTCACACCAACAATTCCCTGACTCCCATCCCAAAATTCCTCTCCCTTGTCAGTCTGCCTGGAAGGCAGGTTTGCTGACACTGTTCACCCTGAGAAACCAAGGCACAGTGAAGGGAAGCAGCTGACTGAGAATATTCCAAGAATCTCAGAATTAGATCTGCAGAGTTCTTTGCTCCTCATTTTAAACTCAATCCTATAGGAATGAGCTCCTTTTGTGATAGGAAAGGAATGCTGGGAGGTCTCAAGGTGCTCCCTCTGATCAAAGCAGGTCTGAGCATTCTCACTTTGGGGTCAATGCAAACACCAGGGGGTCCCTAAGTCACCTTTCTCTGTTGTGTGTTGGCAGATGGACATCTAAGGGACACAGACTCGGAGTACCTGCACTGGCTGGTGTGAGTACAACAGAGCCACGTGCCCTGTGCTCAGGGTGTGGGCAGGAACTCCCCCAACAGCTTGGGAATCCGTGGCTTTCCCTGGTGCCCCTGCCATGAGCTCCTGTAGCCCCCTGTTCTGGGTCCTGCTGAAGATGCAGGAGTTCCAGGTGTTGCTGCTGTTTGGCATTCCAATCACTGGATGGGATTTTTCCTCCAATGAAAGCAGCCTCTGCTATCTGTTCCCTTATCAAATGGGGCAGAAGTCACCTCAAAACGTGGCAGAGTGATTCGCAACCCTGGGTGAATCTGCTGGAGGGAAACGAGTGGATACACAGCAAAGTAAATGTCTTTGTGTTCAGAACCAACATCCCAGGCAATGACATCAAGTCAGGAAAGGAGATTTGCCACTACCTGCCCCCCTTCCCTGCCATGGGGACTGGCTACCATCGCTTCATCTTCCTTCTCTTCAAGCAAGACCATCCCATCGACTTCCGCGAGGACACTCGGCCGACGCCGTGGTAATTCTGCTGTTGCTGCTTGTTGTGTTCATCTGCCTGTCACTGCAGTAGGAGGGCAGTTCCTATCACTCCACAGGGCTGCTTTGGGTTTGTGTGTCCCCTGCAGCCACAATCCCAGCCCCACAGAGTCCTGTTGCTGTGGAACTGGACTGGGACAGAAATGTGCACAGAGCTGGAGACACTGGGAGATTTCCTTTTGCTGGCTCCATTTTCCCTCTGTTTCATAGGCTCTGGGGCAATGTGGAGCAGTTGCCTTCCCAGGGTGCTGCTGCAGGGAGAGGTTCACCTCAGCCCTTGTGCTTGTGTCTTGTTTCCAGCTACAGCCTCAAGATGAGAACCTTCAGCACGTTTGACTTCTACAGAAAGCACGAGGATGCCATAACCCCAGCAGGGCTGGCCTTCTTCCAGTGTCGGTGGGACAGCTCTGTCACTTCCATCTTCCATCAGCTGCTCAGTAAGGAATGAATGCAGTGTGTGGGGATGCTGGAGGGGGCGGGTGGGACACGATCCCATGTGGCTGCAGGCTCTCACTCAGGCCTGGGATGTGTCTGGGATCGGCATGGACTGGGTCCTCCCTGAGCCACCCTCCTCCAAACGGCAGTCTGAGGGAACAGCCTCTAAAAGGCTGCTTGGAATGAGCAGCCCTGTTCCCGTGGGGGTGGAAGGGGGCCTGGGTTGGGATCTGAGGCCTCGTGCTGAGGTTGTGGGTCCCTCCTTTGCAGACATGAGGGAGCCGATATTCGAGTTCGTGCGCCCGCCCGTGTACCACCCTCGCCAGCTGAAGTTCCCACGCCAGCAGCCCCTGAGGTACCTGGACAGGTACCGGGACACAGACGAGCCCACCTATGGCATTTACTAGGAGCTGGCCCCCTCCCAGCGCTCTGTGCCCGCTGGGATGCTGCCTCCCAGCTTTCGTGCACTCCCTCAGCGCCTCTGGAGGGAGGTGACAAAGTCTCAGCCCCTCAGCTCCCAGATCCCCTGGGAAAGGCAGCCAAGGGCAGCAGGTGCTCACAGTGCTGGAGCTGCGTGGTCAAGAGGCTGCTTAACGAGGACATTCGAAGTGAATCCAGGCTGAAATCTTGCTCCTGATTCTGCAGCAGAGCTGATCAGTGGCTGGCAGGGTAGAGTCCCCCCAGAGATGCCCTGCCTTGCTTCTCTGCACGGATCACAGTTCTCCTTTTGCCTGTTTAGGGAACAAACAGAGCCAGGCCAGCCTGGATTTCCTCCTCTTAACAGCGCTGCAGTTCAGGGCTGTGTCAGCCTTTATTTGTGCAGTCCCCTTGGAGAGATGAGCCTGATTAAACACACTCTGAGAAGTGTTGGCAGAGCTGTCTTTATTGGGAAGAGCCTGTTATCCCAGCCAGCTGGCACGGAGCTGGGGAGCTCAGCAGAGTGCAGGGGAGAAGGGCAGCCCTTCGCCTGGCTGGACCACTTTCCCTCTTGGATGTTGTAGGTTGGGAAGTGTTTGGCTACACAGGTGGTAAACCTGCACAAGGTCAGGGTTTGTGGATCTGGCTTCAGCTGCCCAAGCACACGGACCTCAGTGTCCTTCCCCTCACTCCCTGGACAGGATGTACCTGGTGTGGACAGGTGGAGCACAAGCACAGCTGCTGGGGTTGGGGCAGACCTGTGGTGGTGTCCTGTTCCGAGGCTGTGGAGTTCCTCTGCTTTCTGCTGTGCTCTCCAGGGCTCTCCCTGTTCACGTTTAATCCCCAAAATACCAACGTCCTCCTGCTGTTAGAGCTGCCTGTTCCCAGCTCTGCTTCCCAGTGACTTTCTCTGCAGGTCCCCCTTTCCTCAGCAAACACCTGAGACGGGGCTGAAGTGTCCCCTTACTGCTGGTACTCCAGGTTGTTACAGCTTCCCTGGAGCTCCCTGAACTCCCCTCCCACCCTGAAGGGTTCTGGGGTCTAGTTTAAGCCTGGGGGAGGGTGTTGGAGAGGTGCCCACAGGTTGTGTTATGCCCTTCTCTGAGCTTTGAACATTTGGTCAGAATTTGTAGATCCAGCCCAAAGAAATGTCTTGGGGACTGAAGCTCTGCTGGAACGTGCAGGGAGTTGTGACAGGTCCCAGGGGTGGTCTGGGGGGTGGCTCTGAGCCTACCTGTGGTACAGAAGCTGCTCCAACAATCCAGGAGCCCCCTGGTGAGCACCCTGGCTGCACCACAGACCTGCTCCCTGCTTCCCCTCACCTGTGCAGGTGAAAGTGAAGCTGTTCATGAGGGGAGGCTGCAGAGCTGCTGCCAACTGAGGTTATCCTGCAGTGTCAGCAGCCTGGGAGTGCGTGCAAGCAATAACACAGCAGCGGGTACAGAGATAAGGGTTGGGTGGGGATTTTGGGTGGTGCTCCTCCTGAAACTGAACTGTGTGACAAGGTGAAGGTGTGCAGTGCACAGACAGTCACACAGAAGGCTCCACCTGCCCCCTGAGCAGGGACTGGTGGCCCAGGTGACATCTTTGTTGTGTTTCAGGGTGCTGATGCACACGGGTGTTGCAAGGAAGTTCGTAGGAAAAGGTGTGGTGGGTGTGCACGGGGACATGCGCAAACAGCAGGAGCTGGAGTTCAAAATGGAACGATGCAAGGGTGGAATGTGGCCCTGGCTGGTGCTGGTGTGTGTCACAGCCGTGTCGCTGCAGAGGGAGGTGACACGTGGCTGTAGCAGCGGTGGGTGCCTCTCTGCTGGTTCTCACTGTACCGAGGTCTCTGTGCCAGGGGGAGCTGCCGTGCTGTGCTAGGGGATCCAGCCCTGGCAGAGGTGAGGATGCCTGGGAGTTCCCTGAAAGGGCAATAAAGGAATGAAATCCAGCTGCACATCGATATGTACCTGTGCAAGCACATTCACGGAGGTACACATTGATCTGATCCCTGTCAGCCTCCTGCGTGTGTCCCTGTGCTGCCACTGCAGCATTCCATCCTCTCCAGAGCCTCCTGCTCTGCTTCACAGCCTTCCCTCTCCCCGAGGGGAGCAGCTCCAACCCTCCCTGTCACCTCGTCTCCCCAGCGTGTGGCACACCCAGCGTGGCCAGCGGGCACCCACTGGGTGTCTCTTTAAGAGCACGTCCGGCTGGGAGCCCTGACCCGCCTCCGGGCACAGCGTCACCATCTCCTCCTCCCCTGCACAGCTGAGTTTCTGTTTCTCCGGATCCTCGCCCCGATCCCCGGCACAGGCAGGATGGCATCCCTCGTCTCGCTGAAGCTGGAGGAGAAGCTGGTGTGCTCCATCTGCCTGGACCTGTTCAGGGTGCCCGTGACTTTGCCCTGCGGCCACAACTTCTGCAAGGGCTGCATCAGCGACCACTGGCACAAGCGAGAGCGGGCGCCCGGCGGGGCCGAGAAGGGCTATACATGCCCCGAGTGCCGCAGGGACTTCGAGCAGTGCCCGGAGCTGGAGAAGAACGTCACCCTGTACAGCGTGGTGGAGCTGGCGAGGGACGGGGACGCGCGGGGCGCGGGCGCGGGGAGGTGCGAGGTGGCCCCGGGCGAGCTGTGCCCGCAGCACGGGCGCCCGCTGGAGCTGTACTGCGAGGACGAGAGGCGCTGCATCTGCTGCGTCTGCATCGTCCGGCAGTGCCAGGGGCACCGGCTGGTGCTCTTCGAGAAGGAACGGTCCAAAAAGCAGGTGGGGACGATGGGCGGCAGGGATGGGGCGATGGGAGAGCGAGCAAGGGGAGTCACAGCAGCTCGGGCATTCACTGCCCCGTGCCCTGCTGGGGGGATGTGATGTGCCTCCGGGTGCCAGGCTGTGCTCGGCCTCAGCTGAATAGGGGGTTTGCCAGGAGGTGCCACCAGTGCCCTGCTGCTCTCTGAGAAACCAGGTGCTGTCAGGAGCAGCAGCGAGCTGGGTAAATCCAGCAGCGCTGGATGAACGGTGATATATGTGTTTATGATCCTCTGATCTAGAGAAAATAGATAAAAAAGAGGTGAAAGACAGCACAGAAAATCACTTCTTGGTGACCCTGATGCAGTGTCCCCTTCCCAAGGCTTCTCCCTCCCCATTAGCCTTGTCCTGCAGCCCTGAGAGGGCTCCTGGGAGCCAGGTGGGCAGCAGTGCTGCACTGCAGGATATGCAATGGGACACAACTGGAAGAAAGGACTGGGCATGGCACTTAGTGCTGTGGATTAGTTGGTGGTGTTCAGCCAAAGGTTGGACTTAATGACCTTGGGGGTCTTTTGATTCTGTATTGGTGCCTCTCTTCACAGATCATTTTGAAAGAGTCCCTGGAAAAAGCACAGGAGGAATCGGAGCGGATCGAGCGGGCGATGCAGGAGCTGGAGGAGCAAACACGCAGCATCAAGGTAGTGCTGTGGCCACCTCTGTGCTGGGCACGTGGGTGGGAGCACACTGGCTCTTATGGCTCTTCCCTACCCAGGACTCCTCCGAGGAGCTCAAATCTCAGATCCGGAGCAAATTGGCCCACCTGAAGAAAGCTCTGGAGGATTTCGAGGGTCAGTCGGTGGCCAGGATCGAGCAAGAGCAGGTGGTGGCACTGGGGCGCGTGGAGGAGAACTGGAGCCTCCTGAAGGACAGGCTGGATGTCCTTGGCCAGCACAGGGAGAGGGCTCAGAGCCTGCTGGCCTGCCCTGACCACAGGACCTTCCTCCAGGTACCATCCTGACGCTGTGTCCCTCCCTGTGCCTGGGCACTGCCAGCCCTGCACCCTTTCAGTGAGGGCAGAGGTGTGTTCAGCCCCTTTCCCAGGGGGAACACATCCTCAGCCCGGCTCAGGGATGTGATGGGGCTGTGGGGAAGAGGTGTTCTGGTGGGACTTGTGTGGGCAGTGCTGTGATCCCGCTGTCACCCACTGGGGAGTCACAGTGTGTGCACATGGATTCGCACAGTCCTCCCCAGGCTGGTGCATGGCTGTCTGTGTGTCTGTCCACAGGAGTTCCCCCTTCTCCCACCTCTGGAGAGCCCAGAGGCGCTGGTCCCCGTGGAGTTTGATGTGGCTCATGTGATCAAGCCCATCTCTGACATCCTCACCGGCATCTCCAGGCTCCTGCTGGAGGACCTGCCTGGCTCTGTGGCCCCCAAAGCCCCCAGTCCTGCTGGCCAAGGTAGTCCTACTGCTCTCAGGGCCACCGAGTCATCCTGAATCCCAGCCTGGCCCACATCATGGTGACAGGGACTCGGCTGTCAGGCTCAGGGGGTTGGGATGGGGACACATCTACTGTTCAGCAGATGGGGTGGGATGAACTGGGTGGCTTCCCCATGTCCCCTCCTTGCTGGGAATGCTGAAACAAGTGGGCACATGCCTGCTTCCAGGCTTGGATATGATGGACTTCCTCTTCCTCCTCCCCCTCCCATGAAGAGGAAGAAATAAGTTTTTTGGGTGGCATCACTCAAAATGCCTGTTCCCATCCTCCACAGGCCCAGTGCATCCCCAGGCGCCAGCGGTGAAGGTCTTGAATCCTCTCCCTGAGTGCCAGCTCCGAGCTGAGCTTCTGAAAGGTGAGGAGCACAGGAGGGCCTGGAGGGACAGGGGGACCCAGCTGGGGTCCTCAGCAGGCAGAGATGTCACCAAGCTGGGCTCCTCCCTGGGAGAAGGATGGTTGTGGCTGCGGGGACAGGGGTTCCTTCCACGGTTCTACCAATCTCTCTCCCTAAATGTGGGATGGGGTGGATGGGCTGGGGGACATTGTGTGTGTGTGAAAGGGCTTATTAGGGGGATTAGCAGCACCAGGGAGTGCTTTCCCCTGGAAACTGGAGCTGCCTGGTATTGGATCAGTCACTGCCCTGCACGGCACAGCCCTAGTCCAGTGCCCTACCTGCAGTCATTGCTCTCTATCCAGGGATATGGCCTCAGCATTCCCTGTCACAGTCCTTCATATTCCCTCCCCTTCCCCAGCCCATCCCGCTCCAGTTCCTTAGGGATTTCCTCACTGCTCCTTTTCCCATCTCCTCCCTGTTGGGAAGAGGGTTGGGCAAAGTTCAGGGAATGTTGGTCACGTCACTCTTGCCAGTGAGGCAATCACTGCCTATGGGACCTTTAATTCCTTTTATTAGTCCCACAAAAAACGTTCTTAGGGTTATTAATAGGAAAACCCCCGTTATTTATGGGCAGAAGGCAGGAGCCCAGTGAGCTGTGGGCCAGGTTGCTGTGGGAGGAAGGTGATGTGCTGGTGACCAGTGAATGCCCATGGCAGGAGTTACAACAGCCCATGCACAAGAGAGTAACTCCCTGCAATACTATATTTATTTGCCTGGTTTTCTCCCCCCCTCGCCACCCACACTCGTATTTTTTGCTCATAAAACCAAGATCTCTTCCAAAATGGCCATGGAGCCGCTGGTACTTGCTGGCTGTGGGCTGGGCTGTGCAAGGACTGTGTGAAGCATCGTGTCTCAGTGCCTTGCCAGCTCTGGGCTGCTTCTCTCCCTTCCAGGGCAGGTATCTCATCTCACCCCGCTCACCTTCCCCTCCAAACAAACTTGTTCTCTTCTGTTTCGGGAGCCAGCCCTACACAGTTTAAACCCCATCACTGCTGGGGGGGGGGGTGTGTCACACCAGGGGCATAAAGATCTGATTAAGCTTTTCAGCCCCACCCATGCTGTTGCTCTTCCCAGACCACCGCAACCTGACCTTCCATCTCGAGACGGCCAACAAGTACCTGGAGCTGTCGAGAGGTGCCCGGAAAGCCAAGCACTGCACCATCCCCATGTACAGGGGACAGGGACCCCGCTTCGAGCCCTGGCAGGTGCTGTGCACGCAGAGCTACGGCCAAGGACACCACTACTGGGAGGTGGAGATCTCCAGCCACTCCGTCATCCTGGGGGTGACTTACTGGGGCCTCCCCTGGGAGCAGCAGCGGGGCCACAAGTTCAACATCGGGCTGGACGGGGGCTCGTGGGGGCTGCAGGTGCGGGAGGATTGTTACCTGGCCTGGCATAACGGCCAGGCGGAGAAAATCCAGGAGCAGCTGTACAAGAACCTGGGGGTCAGCCTGGATTATGGCAAGGGACTCCTCTCCTTCTATGGCCTCGGGGAGAAGATGCAGCTCATCCACTCCTTCCACGATGTCTTCACGAAGCCCCTCTACCCTGTGTTTTGGCTGTGTGAGGGCCGAGTGGTGACGCTGTGCTGGAGGGACCGAGCTAGAGCCGCCACACTGATCCATCAGCCGGGCTGGTGCCACAGCCAGGACCTGTCACAGTGCAGGAGGGACCTCGATGCCGAGGCAGGCACGGCACGTGGTGCAATATTTTAACGAGAGCTGATGAGGACAGACATGAAAATTAACCGATTTAATTTGCATATGCAAATATCACGCTGCTGAGGAAGGGAAGGGGAAGGAGGCAGGGCTGGAGTTCATCCTAGGGGCGAAGCCCCTGGTCACTGTGTGTGGGGGCACATGTGGGTGTCTGTCCCTGCAGACGAAGCAAGGAAGGGGGAAACGGAGTGAAAGAATTAAGTTTTCCTCTTTCTCCTATCCCTGCCAAACCTCCCAAGCCTGGAGAATATTTGGGGTGAGGAAGAGCATAGAAAGGGTGCTGCTGCCACAGTGTGCTGTGGAGCAATGCAGAGGGAGCCCTGTGCTTGCCCAGCCTCACATGCAGGCAGGTCCTGCTCCCCCAGCCCCTCCCAGTCCCCTCTTGCCACTCTTGGACATGCCAGAGGAACTGTTCATGATTCTATGCTGCAGTTCTTTGTATGATGCTGCTTTTCTCAATAAAGCTCTACTTCCCTACAGGTTTGACCTTAGTGCTGGTGGGAGATACAGGACCAAGCAGCATAGGGGGAAGGGGAGGGAAGCTGGGTGCCCCTGTTCCCGCACCCATCCCTGCAGGGCCCCATCCTGCCCCTTCATGTCCTCGAGGGGTTGGTGACCAGCCCCTTGGAGGGACCAGCTGGCGGAAGAACCAAAAGGTCCTTTATTTACCGCAGCACTGTGATAAGGAAACCTGGTTTCCTATGGCTCTGCCCCAAGGCTGATCTGGCACAGAAGAAAATTCTGAAGTTTTGATTGAAGCTTTTCCAAGGGCGAGACCGCAGGTCCGGCGCCTCCTCCCGCTCCCTCAGGAATGCTGGTGAGGGATAACGGGGTGAAACTGGGCACTGGGATCAAAGGTGCTGGGGACGTGCAGGTGAATGCATGGGGAATGAATAACATCATTGTTTCCTTTGGGGACAAAAGGCTTAAAAGGATCAAACCCCTTCTGCAAGAACAGATGTGATTTTTCTTGCCATGTTTCCTCCTTCACTCCACACCTCCCCACCCTCCCAGCCCTGTCCTTGGGCCAGCGTGGACCTGGGAACTTATCCAAGTCAAAAAATGGTCTGCACAGGAGGGGTCTGGAGACACCATACTTATGAGGCAGATCCTCACACTCAAAGCACTTTGGTGTCTCCCCATCTCTGCTTGGTGTCTTATGGGCCCTGGAGGAAGAGGGGACATGGACTGAGCCAGCCCTTTTTTCCATGGGTCCAAGGGCACGGGGCTGGCAGGAAAGCACCCGCAGTTATGCACGGGGGGGGGGAGGACCTCCCATACGGCCTCAAGGTGGGGAGCAGCTCCTGGGGAGCAGTGGGGTGGCAGCAGGTCCTGGGGTAAGGGGATGCTCACAGAGGACAGCAGACCCTTTGGGGTGGGTTTGGAATGGGCTGGCTACAGCTTCCCGGGATGGGAGATTTGGGGAGGGACAGCAGCTTCCCCTGGGAGCAGCAGAACCCTGGGAAGAGTCCAGATCCCAGTGGGGTAGATCCTTTAGGACGTGGCAGACCTCCCCCAGACGCTGGGGGGACAGTACATCTTTATCGGGGTGGCATCCCCCGGAGGGCTGGGGGGCAGATCTCCCTGAAGGCAGCAGATGCCGGGGAGAGGAAGCAGATGCCCGGTGGGGGTAAATCCCAGGGGTGAGAACTCGCCAGGAAGACGAGTGACTGGGAAGCAGGTCCAGGGGGTGAGACACCCTCAGGAACGCGGGTGCCTGGGGACCAGGTCCAGAGGGTGATGGTGCGGGTCAGCCCCCAGCCCCCGCGGCGAGCGGAGCCCCAGCTGGGCGCAGGGAGGCGGAGCGGGCGGGCGGGGCGCGGCAGCCGCCCGCCCCCGCCGGGGCTGGGACCGGGGCCGGGGCCGCTCGGGGCGTTCAGGGATGGATGCTGCGCCCGGGAGTGCCCCGCCGTCCTCCGCCGCGGCGTTGCGGCTGGCGCTGGCGGCTCCGGGGCTGCCCGAGGGTCCCCTCGGCTGCCCTATCTGCCTGGACGTGCTGCGGGACCCGGTGACGGTGCCGTGCGGGCACAACTTCTGCCAGGGCTGCCTGCGGGCGCTCCGCCAGCAGCCGGGCCCCCCCGACGGCGGCGGGGCGGGCGGGGCCGCCCGCTGCCCGCTCTGCCAGGAGCCCGTCCCCGCGTCCCTGCGGCTCCGCAAGAACCGCGCCCTCTGCGAGCTCCTGCCGCTGCTGGCGGCCGCCACCGGCGGCTCGTCCCCGCCGTCGCCGATGGCCCCGGGAGCCGAGGAGGAGGATGGCGGAGGGGAGGCGGGAGCGGCGGTGCTGTGCGACGTGTGCCCGCCGGGGTCGCGGGCGGCGGCGGCGCGGTCGTGCCTGGTGTGCCTGGCGTCGTTCTGCGGAGCCCACCTGGAGCCGCACCGCCGCGCCCCCGCCTTCCGCGCCCACCGCCTCGTGGCCCCGCTGCGCCGGCTGGAGGAGGGGCTGTGCCCCCGCCACCTGCAGCCCCTCGACGGCTTCTGCCGCGCCGAGCAGACCTGCGTGTGCGCCCGCTGCCGCGCCCACGAGCATCGCGCCCACGACGTGGTGCCCCTCGAGCAGGAGCGGGAGCACAAGGAGGTGCGTGCGGGTGGGTGTGTGGGAGGGGGGGTGCGCGGAGGTCCCCCGCGTGGGCGGGACCCTGGCGTGGGGGTGTCCTGGGTGGGGTGGGGTGCAGCGTCCCTTGGAGGGTTTCATGCCGCACCCCTGTCCCCAGCGGGGAGCCTAAATCGCCACGTGGGGTGTGTGCAGGTGCCGCGCTGGTGGGATGGCGTGTGTGGGGTGGTGCTGTAGCCCACACCCCTCGGGGGACCCCACCCCGTATGGACAGGGTGCTGTGCCGTCGGGGAACCCCGTGAGGTGGGGACAGGATGGGCAGCTGGGGACCCGCTGCCAGCCGGCCCCTGGGGATTTTTCCCACTGTGGAAATCCCGTGGGTGTAGGGCTGGGGTGGGGGTGCCTGGGACACCCTACAGTGGCCGCCCCCGCGGTCACAGGGCACCCGCCTCCCCCGTCTTGTTCCCACAGCTCCGTCGAGGCGGTTTTTCCCGACTCCTGGCAGCCTGCCCGGCCGCCGCTCCCGCTCCCCCAGCCCTTTGTATCCCGGCGTTTTGGCAGCGGGTTTTTTTTCCATCACTCCCATTCCCAGATGTGACTGAGTCACCTCCTAAATTCACACCCACGAGCCTCCCCGGGAGTCGGGGCTCCAAGCCCAACGTGGTGCTGCCTTCCTGGACGCTGGTGCCTCAAATGTGTGGGGCCTCTGTGGGGCTGCAGGCAGATGGGAGTCTTTAAGGCTTGCGGTGTGGTGGCACCCTGCATCGGGATGAGGCATTTGGGGACCTTGGTAGGGTTTGCTTTTTCCAAGGAAGAGCCCGGGGGCTGTGGACATGCTGGCAGGGAGCACAGAAACAACCCCAAGCCAGCTCTCACTCTCTCGCGGGTTCTTGGGATTGCAGGAAAACCCTTTTGTCGGCATTATTAGTCATCAGGTGCCTTAAAATAGAAAGTGAGTGTGATCCCAGCCCGGGGGAGCTGTCAGACCTCAGCAGACACTGCTTAACGTCTCCTAGATGGCCTCTGCCACTGCCCTTGCGCTGCAGGCTGGGAAGGATGGACGGGGAAAGCACCTGTATCCCCTCACTGGGGACAAGCACTGCAGAGAGCAGGGCCAGGAGGCCGAGCATGAGCGGGGATCTGCCCCGGTTGGGAAGTGCAGTGCCCTCCTGGCTCCCCAGGGAGCTCGTGATGGGCAATGGCTGGCGCCAACAATAGCACGCCAGGAAATGACGTGTTCGGAAGGTGCTTCCTTTGCGGCCATGCAGCACCTCTGTGCTCCAGAGCTGGTTTGCTTTGCTCCTAAAGAGGAACCCCCAGGGGACTCTGTGCTGTGTTTCTGAGTGGTCCAGTTCTCCCTTTCAGCTTCTCCACCAGTCCCAGGTGTATTTTCCCCAGCCTTGGGATACACACTGAGAGCACACGGCTTAGCTGCGCTTGCTGCAATCACTGCCCGATGGGTTTGCTTTCAAATTCCTGTTTGTTTGGTTTCCGCTGGGACCAGGGTGGGGAGCATGGAACTGGACATGACCCTTTGTAGCCCGGCTGCTCCTTTAAAGGTTTCCCAGCCCAGGGAGAAGGGATGTTTGCAGGTTGGATGTTGCAGGGAAGGAAAACAGGAAAACAACTCATGGTTCCCCCTGGGTCCTTCACTCGAAGCCTGACAGCAAGGTCGTGGTCAGAGAGGGTTGAACTTAGGGAGAGGCTGGGTGTCCTGCAGCTCCCTGTGGGATCAGGGGCAAAGCTCAGTGTTTGTCCCTTGTGTCCACAGGCCCAACAAGCCAAATTCCTCAGCGATGTGGAGAACGAGCTGGAGGAGCTGGCAGTCACCATCGCGCAGGCCAAGAAGTTGGTGGAGCTCATTAAGGTGACTGTGCCATGGCTTTGCTCTGCTAGTGCAGCTCTGCTGGGCTGGGGAGCGAGGGGAAGGGGCTGTGAGCTTTTGGGGTGTGTGGGGTGTAGAATTGGTGCTCACAGGGCAACGTGCTCCATAAAACCACAGTGACCCTGGCAAGGATCCCTGAGGATTCTTTGCTCCTCATCTCTGCTAACCCTCACGGCATCTCTGGTTGCTTTTGTTTGCAAACTGGAAGAAGGAACAGGGCAAGGACTATGCCAGGGCATCCTCTGGCTCTTCCACCATTTCTCCTCGGGCTCACAGGGGTTTGGTCCCCTTTGGCCCTTGTGCCACCACGTCACTTCTCTGCCTGGGGACACCAGGCGTGGTGCAGCAGTTAAGTGGCTGTGCCCAGCCAGATCCCTTGATAGCTGAGCTCTGAAATGATCTGAGTTCTTGGATGAAGGGACTGACAGGGTGTCAGGGGGACCCCAGAGAGCTGAGAGGTGGGTGCTGGGCAGGGGACAAGAGTGACCTCCTGCACCTTCACCTGTGGGACCTGACCTCTCTCTCACTGCACTCAGGGTGCTGCCACGAAGGAGAAGGAAAGGGTCGAGAGGCTCTTTGCAGAAGCCTCTGAGGTCCTGGCAACCTTCCAGAAGGAGGTGACAGGTTTCATCGAGGCCGGGGAGCGCTCCATGCTGGGGGAGGCTGAGGCTGATCTCCATTGGAAGGAGGAGAGACGAGCCAAGCTGGCCCAGGGCAAGCAAAACCTGGAGAACGTCACCAGCACTGACACCATCTACTTCCTCCAGGTGGGATGGGGCAAGAAGGAGCCAGTAGTATTGTCTTTTGGGGTTTTGTCCCATTTCCTGAGGAGCTGGGGGTGAGGAGCCCTGGGATGTGTGGGCTGTAGAGTCTCGCTGCTGTTGGCACAGTCTCCCCTCCCCACTCCCAGGAGGACCAGGCAGCCAAGACTTTCTCCTCCATCCTGTCTGTGACTCAGGGGAAGCTGATGTGCTGCCCAGGCTGGGTACCTGGGCATGAGGGGCAGAGAACAAGAGATTGGGGTGCCCCACTGACCCCCTCTAGCCTTCCCCCCTCCCTGACAACCCAGCAAGAAGAGACCTTTTCGGGAGGAGATGCTGCTCCATGTGAGGTGGACATGGTCTGGGTCCAGGTTTGAAAGGGAGCTAAGAGCAGGTTCCAGGAACATGTGGCTGGGAAAGAGCTCTCCTCCCTTGTGAAGGCTGTCCTTGGGCCAAGTCCATCAGAGCTGCCAGTTCCCAAATCCTCCAGGGCTGGGTGGGGTTGCGGAACAAGAGACAACTTTGGCTTGTTTGAAAACTCCTGAAACTCCGTCTTTTTTGGCTCAGGAATTTCAGGCCTTAAAAGTAGCCATGGAAGAAAAGCTCTCCCCAGCTCCAAGCTTCCAGAACGAGCTGAACTTCACCAAGTGCACCCAAGTCGTGGGTGCCGTGAAGGATGTGCTGTCCACTGCCTGCAAAAACCAGTGGAACCACTTGCAGGGGAAAGGAATTGATGGGCTGAACTACCAGGAGATGGAGGAAGGTTTGTGCTCACCCAGTGCCTCTGCCTGGAGGTCTCCCCATCACCCTTCCCCTCCTCCCTGCATAGCTGGGAGATGTCTGTGGGCTCGATGTCCCCCACGAGCACTGGCCCCTCTCCCTCCAGCCCTGGAAGCTGCTCAGCACGGGTTCCCTGCACGTTGCACAATCCCTGTCTGGGCTTACGCCTCTTTGAGGTTTTGTGAATTTTTCCACAGAGACCGGAGGCTGGAGAGGCAACAAACAGCCTGGGAGTTAGGCAGGGCCCAGCAGGAGAGGGCAAGTGGCCAAAGTGGCCTCCCGTGAAAGGGGACTCTTCTTCCCAGGATAGATGATCCTCTTCATGGGGCAAGCTGTGATCTCCCAAGGATAGAAAGCCAGTGTGGCAGCTCTCTCCCGTGCTCTCTCATTTAACCTGAGCTCTCTCCTCACTCATTTGCTCAGATTCCCATGGGAATTGCAGCCAGTTCCTTGCCCCGCTGCCCGTCTCCCTGGGGTGGCAGAGGTGGTGTCTGTCCTTTTGTGTGTGGGAGCCATCAGGGATGTGCAGGGGGAGTGGGGATGCAGGAGGCACGGGGGCCACGTCAGCTGGGTACCACCAGGGTGCTGGGCGGGGGGTGATGCTGCAGTAACACCCTTGTTGGTTTGGTTCCTTGGCTGATGCAAACCCTTCCGTCCCTGTCTCTGCAGTGTTGGCTGAATCCCGGTTTCCAGACAAGTCAAACAATCCCGCCTGCCTGGAGAGCCGTGATTATTTCCTGAAATGTAAGTGAGGGATTTCTGCTTTGACAGTTGTTGCTAAGGTCCACCTTCCCTTTCCTCTCTCCTTCCCACATGCCCGGCCGGCGCTGATCCTGAGCCGACAGCTGGCAGGAGCGCTGCCACCACCAGAGGAAATATTGCTTGGCAAACAAGGAAGCCTCCTTGCTTTCCTGACAACGGTCATAATCTGGTTATACTGGTGATACTTTTTTTCCCTTGTCTGTGGTTCTGCTGGCCCAACTGCCCAGGGGGGGCTGAAGGCATCCTGTGTAATTCCTGCCGCCTTCCAGCCCTTGACAAAATTGGATCCTCCACTAAATTAGATCAGAGTTTGTGCATCTGCCTTGTTTGCTGCAGAGCACTGGGCTAGTGAGGGTCAGCTGCAGCATGAGAGGGATCATGCAGTGGCTGAGCAGGGTGGGGCACAAGGGGCTGAGGCTGGAGGGTGCAGGGCTGGGCTTGAGCTCCCACACTCCATGTGTGTGTCCCCCCAGCCTTACAAGGGTTATGGGGTCACCACAGGGATGTCCACAGGGGACAAGATCTGCCTTGGTAGCACAGTGCAGCCCACTGGGATCTGTGCTCAAGCTTGGTGTGCTCTGCTGCTGCTGAGTGGGTTGGGACACACTGTGGTTCAGACGTGCAATGCAAGCGATAGCAACAGATATCCAGGGCTGTTCCCACTGGATCTGTTTGTGATCCACTGGTGGTTTTCATATGGCCTTGCATGTTGGGGGCTGCATCTGCTCCTGTGGGAGCCACAGTGCACTGCAAGCTGACCACAAGGAGCAGTCAGTTTGTAGCTGTGATGTGCCCGATTGGTCTCCTGTCTTCTCAGGGTCTCTCCCTGCCAGGTTTGTCTGTGGTTACCTGAAATCTGCTTTTATATGGGATTTTCCTACCACCACTCTGTCAGGTGGATGCTCTGATGTCATGGTATCATAGTTGAGCTCACTGAGCAGCCCCTCTGTTCCTTCCTCTGCCCTGTATTCATCCTGCTTATGAGAGTATCAGCTCTTTCAGTCCCTGATCCTCATTGACTGAAATTTGACACGGGATTTAAAAGCAAGGGGAGTGACAGGACAAGTCAGAAAGGATCATGCTATTTGTCAAAGGCTGGGGCAGAGGGATCAGAGCAGGGAGGGCTGGGAGGATTTCCCTCCTCATCCTCATTTCTCCTTCTTGCCCCACCCAGTTGCCTTCATCATTGACCTGGACAGCGACACGGCTGACAAGTTCATCCAGCTGTTCGGCACCAAAGGGGCCAAGCGGGTGCTGTGCCCCATCCCCTACCCGGAGAGCCCGACCCGCTTCATCAACTGTGAGCAGGTGCTGGGTTTGAACCTCATGAACAGGGGCAACTACTACTGGGAGGTGGAGCTCATCGATGGCTGGGTCAGCATCGGGGTCATCGCCGAGGACTTCGACCCGCGGGAGGCCTACAACCGGGGCCGCCTGGGCCGCAATGACAGGTCCTGCTGCCTCCAGTGGAACGGGCAGAACTACGTGGCCTGGTTTGGGGGCTTTGAGTCCGTCATCCAGCAGCCGTTCTTCCAAACGATCGGGGTCTTCCTGGAATATTCGGAAAAGGCCTTAACCTTCTACGGAGTCAAGGACTCCAAGATGACCTGCCTGCAGCAGCTCAAGGTCTCCCCTTTCACCAAGGGAAAGGCTGACCCGTTCCAGAACAAGATCAACCACCACTTTGGCTCTCTCTTCTCGTGCAAGCTGAAACCAGCCTTCTTCCTGGAGAGTGTCGATGCCCACCTGCAGATCGGGCCGCTGAAGAAGGACTGTGTCTCGGTGCTAAAGCGCCGGTAACTGCCCGGACAGCGGGAGCGCAGGAAGGCCCAGAAAAGTCTCTCCTGCAGGTTATTGCCACCATCACGGCCTCCCTTTGTCTGTCTTTGTGGCAGCCCTCCCTCCTCTCTGTGCTGTTGGTGACCCAGGGCTGGATGAAGCCGTCTGGCGGGCAGAGCCATGGGCTGGGAGCCAGGATAGGGCTGCATCTGAGCGCCGGCTCTGCCGCTGGGCTGCTGAGTGAACTTGGGTGAGTCTCTGTGCTGCTCCCTGCCCCTCAGCTTCCCTTTCTGGACATCAGGGACTGTGACAAGCCTTTCTTGGTAAAGTGTGCTGCTCGGGAGAAGTGCCACATGGGTTTGAAGCTGTACCTTGGCCAGCTGCCCAGTCCCCCTCCTTCCCATGTGCTCGCACTGCCCTGGCGACTTGCACAGATGCTCTGCTTTGTGCCTTATCTCGGGCTCTGTGTCACTGATGCTTTTTTAAGTGCTGGCTCACTGACACCTTCCACATGCTCCTTATGAAGTGCCTTTGACCCAGCAAGCCCAGTGTGGACCAGGTGAAACCCCAAAGCAGTGCCCACATCACTGCCATGCCTTGGCGTGCGTGAGAGGGATGTGGAGGAGCCTGGCAGGGTGCTGGGTGATGCTGTGGTGATGCATCACCACTCCTTGCTGGGCTGGCCACCCACTAGTGCTGCAAACATGAAACAAAGATCTGTGCCCTTCTTGCACTGCAGCCAGTGGGTGTTTTGGATGCTGCTCTGTGGCCAGGCTGGTTTGGGAAAAGCCGTGGTCCTGCGTGTGTTGGAGCCCTGTGGCCACAGGTCTGATCCCCACCATGGCTGAAAATCCCAGCTGGGAAAGGGAGAAACTTCCTGTCTGGAGATGGTAAGGGGAGCAGCACAAACCAAATTTTGAGGATGTGCTTTCAGTAGACACATTCCTTGGGAACTGCTTCCCAAAGCTTTACAGCCAAATTTCCCCCCTCATTTTTGTTGACCCTACTATTTTAACGGATTTTAATGCTGTTAAACTCCCAGCTCTTCAAGAATCCTGGGTACACTTGAGCTGCAAATGTGCCCCTTAGCTTAGAGAGTTTTTTAAGTGACAGAGGTGCTGTGAATATGTCCCAGGGACGAATGGTCTGTTTTAGGGACAGCTGTGAGCGCATCAATAAAAGATGCAGCATCAGTCAGTTACTAAATGACCCTTTAGGCTCTGGAAATAAGTAACAATTAACAAAAACTACTCTCAAGCAAGAGAGAATACTATTCCCTTCAGGAAAGGTGGAAACTTGAAGCTGAGAGCCAAAAATGCCAGTTGATGTGTCCTAAGGGAGCTTTTTCAGAAGAAAAACACAGAAATACTGCCTGTATGGGTAGCACAGAGCAGCCCCTGTCTCAGCACAGTGTACCTTTCCACAAGTTTATTTTTTCTGGGATTATTTTGCTACCTACCTCCCAAAGCTTGCTTTACAGAATCGTAGTGCTGTGTAATATACACCTAGAGAGAAAATATAGAGGCTCGGGCTCTTTGCTGGCATGAGCGAGTCAGTGATGACGCAGCAACAGTCAGCAGGGGTGGAAAATGGCCCTTTTAGCTAAATATATGAAATATATATATTTTCCCCAAAGGATAAGCTGGAAATCATAGTGGTATATTCAAGGGGAGCCAAGGGAAAAAAGTGAACATGAATAAAAGGCAGGCACAAAGCCAAGAGGTTTGAAGTTAAAGCCACGTTTACATGTAAAGCCACGTTTACACACTGAGGCTTAAAGAGCTCCTTTACTGTGACTCCTTTGCCAGTGCTGCCAATTCCTGCTGGCATAGGAAGAGGTGCCAGTCCCCAGAAAATTGGGACATCTGAGTGGATGAAGGGTCTGAATGTAGGCAACCCCTTGCCAGGGCAGGGGCTTGCTGGGATCTGTCTGGAAATTCTTTCTCCTCCTCCTCCACATGCGGTGACTCCTAAAATGCTGCAAGCAGTGGGGAAAGGAGCAGTAGGGCTTCCAGGGTGAAATCTTCAGCTGAAATCTTGGCCTTTCCTAGCTGGTGGGAATGCAGCCCAGACTTCTGTCCAGATGGGAATTCATTCCCTGTGCCCTGAGCTCCAAACCCGCTCTGTTTGGCTGGCACCAGCGGCGCTCCTGCAGAGCTCAGCCCTTGCACGAGATGTCAGCGGTGACACAGTGCAGGCGTCGCTGCTGCTTTGTGAACACCGAGGGGAACTTGGGATCGGAAATTCCTAACTGGATAAGAAAGGTAGAGGCATGCAGCAGCCCGTGCTCCTGGGAGGAGGAGGAAGGTAACCTTCCTCTCTGCCGCTCGCCTGCAGGAAGGGATGTCACATGAGGGCCCCCATCTCGGCTCTGTCTGAGCCCTAAATCTCATTTATTCAGGCAAAACTCCCACCGTTTGCGGCGAGGAGTTTTGCCAGAGTAAACACAGCAGATCTGGGTCTTTGCCCTGTTTTGTTTGCATTGATTGCTCCGAGGGGAAACCCACGCTGGAGCCGCGCATCCCGCCCTTCCCCGTGTTGCCCAGTGCACATGCACAAACCTCTAAACTCCTTCAGGGTTTGGGAGGTTTGGGGGGTGTCCTGTCCTGTCTCTTTTCATCCTGTCACCTAGCGGGAGCAGCTCTGGAGGACACATCTGGTGTTCAGGCTTTGTGCCTGGTTGTGCTGCTGTTTTGGCTGAACTCATCCCTGCCTCGGGAGCTGGGGTGCTGGGATGCAGCTCCACGGAGCGTTTGGGGGGTTCCTGTGGGTGTGCTGCAGTTGGGAAGTGCTGTCCAACCCTCCCCTTCCCGCTGCTTGCTTTTGTCCTGGTTGGAAGTGCTATAAACCCTCCTGGTTTAGGGCATGCAGCAAATTCGGACCGATTTAAGACAGGAGCAATCCCCCTGGGAGCTGGATCGGAGTTTGCTCCGTGCTGCCAATAATTTGGGGTGTAAACTGGAATGACTGGGAAACGTGCACAACGCCAGCTCTGGATCCCTGATTTTGGTGTAAACAAAGGGCTAAATGCGGTGCGAGATGAGTTTAGATGGATTGATAGCACTTGGCAACTTAAACAGCCTTTCCGTGTTCCCTTGAGTTATTTCTGCTGTCACAGAGTGTTCCTCTTTTTAATTAGGATTTTTTAAATATAGCTACTGTAGAGTATTTTACAGTGTGTGAATAAATGGTAACAGAATAATATAATGATGTTAGAGATTATGATTTGCCATTAAATACCGTACAGATATCGCTCTGGGTTGTCTTTCCTTTAATTACCAAACCGTTCGAGTTGTCCCATTATCTCGTGTCTATTTTTCTGTGTCCTGTACGCAGATTTTATTTTCCAAGTTTGTCTAAGGGAATTGTGCCAAATACACATCTTTATTGCTTGGCTGCAAAAGGAGCGGAAGAATAATAAAATCCAATAACAATATTGTCAGCCCTGGGCAATTCAAAACAATGAATTGTCTCAGTCTTCTCTTCTGTGTCTGTCCTCAGCTTAGAAACAACAAAGATGAACAGATTAGGTGTTTTTTTTCCTTTGTGTTTTCAAGTTTTAGAGTATAAATTTTCAAGGTTTTCTATGCTATGAGGAGGTCTGGAGCTTCCCCCACACACTGGCAATTACACCAGCATCCTTTTTTAAGTGCATTTCTTAATACCAAATGCCAGCTGCAGCTAGGAGAAAAATGTTAATTGGTGAGTTATTTGATTGTTATTTGATATTTCGTGCAAAGCAGCAATGCCTCAGCTGGGCACTTCGGTGGCAGCCGAGTGGATTCTGCTCCTGACTTTAATAGGAGAAGAATCAGGACTGTTTGTTAGAGCTGTTTCTTAAAAGGGAAACTTACTGCTTACTGAAGAAGCGGATATGAAAAGCACAAACTTGTTCTTTTCTTGCCAAGAACTGTACAGATTATGTCACTGTATTTATTTAAATCTTGTTTCCATTATTTAGTTTCTCTGCTTTTCCCTGCTAGTCTGCATCTGGTTCTCAGGCACTCAGACGGGGCTGGGCTACAAACCCTGCAGGGAAAAGCTCAAACCTATAGAAAAAGATATAATTTAGGGTAATATATGTTCTTATTTGTGTATTATTGATATACAGTTCTCAGTTATTGATCTGAGGGAGCCCTTCAAAACAGTTGAATAGTTTTGCAGGGCTCCTGTATTTAATGAAACTATGCAATCATTAATTTTTTAGGAGTTCCTCCTACTTGCACACCTGGAGGCAGGAGATTAGACCCTCCCTGCAGCTCTGCAAATGCCACAGGTATTTCGCTGCTCCCAGATTCCCAACAGACAGACAAACGGACAGACACACACATGCACAGTCCTTGCTTGTTTATCGGGCACCTGGTTAGTCCTTCCAGTTCACCACACGCTCCAATATAAAGGGGTAATTTTCGGATGTGCTCGATTCCAGCACGGAAACCAGCCCAATATCAGGCTCAAAAATCCGTTTGCAATTGTGTGAAACAAGAGAAGCGCCTTAAACGCGAATGACAAAAAGAATTTGTTGGAAGCCTCTTCGCTGTTTAAAGGGGCTAAACCTCATTCTATGTGCAGAACCACCGGCTATGCGGGATTATTTTTATTTTACTCTACCAGACATCGCAATTATTTATACACAGCGGACAAGTCCCCGGGCGGCCCGCCGGCCGCCATGACACCCTGCTCCCCGAGGGGCGGGGTGTGGGTGTCATGGCGGCCGGCGGGCGGACTACAACTCCCAGGACGCACCGCGCGGCCAAACCAGAAGGCTCTTAGCGGGGAGGGTACGGACTACAACTCCCAGGGTGCACCGCGCAGAAAAGAATGCGTTGCTGCGTGTTTTGAGCGGACTACAATTCCCAGTATGTCCCGCGCGCCCAGTGACGTCACCCCTTTCCCGCGCAGGCGCAGAGCGCGGTGGATGCTGTGAGGAGGAGGAGGAGGCGGCGATGGCGCTGAACAAGAACCACTCGGAGGGCGGAGGCGTCATCGTTAACAACAGCGAGAAGTGAGGTGCTATCCCCTTCTCCCTTCCTCCGGCCGCGGCGGCCGGGGGGTAGCGCGGAGCTGCCTTCTTCCCCCCCTGCCCTCCTCCTGCCTTCCCCCTCAGCGGGAGCAGCTGTCTATGGGCAGAGGGGTGGTGAGGGGATGAAAAGGTGCCGGCGTTGCTCGTCCTCCCCTCGTCTCCCTGCGGGTTTCGGGCTGTTCGCACCCCCCTGCCCCAGGGCCTTCCCGGGGGGAGCTGTGCTGGGCCTCAGCCGCGGGCCCCGCGCCGCTGCCCGCAGTGTCCCGCCCGTCCCCCGCCTGCTGCCGTCTCCCGCCGCCATCCCCAGTGCCCAGGGAGGGCTGGCAGAGCCCAGCTCCCACCCAGGTGGTTTGGGATCCCCCCTCGGGGATGCTCTCGCCTGCTGCACCGGCATCGTGTCCCGGTTCAGAGCCCCGGCGTGGTTTGCTGGTTCCTGGCCCCGTGTGTTGGGGAAGGAGCAGCAGTGCTGGAGAAAGGTGCTGGGATATAACCATGGAAACGGCAAGCCTGCACAGAGCTGCCTCTGTGTGCGCGGCCAAGGGCTGCCCACACCGTCTGTCTGGGTCTGACGTGGCAGTCACAGGAGTCCTCTGCCTCGGGGGCAAAGGAGGGAGGGCTTCATCCTTCAGGGCTTCTTTCCGTGGGGCCACTTAAGCGTCGGCGTAGGAATTCTGCGCCCGACTTCCCCTTGGGATGTGGCCTTTCTTGGAAGGATTTCATAAGATCGACTCTGGTGCTTGAATTTGCATTTGCTGAAACAACTGCAGCAGCTTAAAAGTGTTGCTGTTCCCAGCTGTGAGCCTGCCCTGGATCCGGCGCTGCCTGTCCTGTGGCAGCCTAGGCTGATCCAGCTGGAATTCTGCAGCCTGGGCAGAGCTAGCCCCTCTGTACTTCCAGAGCTTTTCCTGGAGGGACAGGTACTTGCTGGCAGAAAGCAAAGGTGAGTGACTGAGGATGGAAACACGCCAGCTGCCAAAGATAGAGGTGGTGGAAGTTTCTGCAGCTTTAGGGATTACAGTCCCTAACGTGGGTGCTGTTGTGTCAATACAAGTTACCTGCTGTGTCCGTGCAAGGTTTTAATCAGGTCAGTTTCTAACTGAGAATTAAGGAATCGGTGCAGGCAACACGGGTTAATGAGGTCTTCTGGAAAGGAAGGGGGAGTTCCTTTTGGTCACATTTTTGTGACAGACGTGCTTGAGCTGTGGTGAGACCTTCAAAAACCAGCGTTGCATAAGCCAGGCTGAGCAGTTCCTGCTCCTGCAGCCCTTCCCCTGTCATGTGGGAACTGAATTAGGGAACTGACCCATGGGAAATGCAACACAACTTCAAAAATAAATAAATAAATAAATAAAAGGAAAGGAAATGTCTTGAGGTCTTGATCAGCTCAATTGAGTGGATTCCCTGCCCGGCTACACAGACAGCAGCAGCTGTGTCAGCACACCGAGGAGGGAACAAGCAGCCAGTGCTCCTTCAGTTGCTGCTGCCAACAGAATAAAAAAGCAAACCAGACTGATGTTGTCTGCTCAGCACGGGCCTGAGGGAACAGGCAGGTTTGGTAGGTCAGTAAACTTTATGTGCATCTTGCACTTCTACCTTGGGCCTTAACACTTGTCTGTTCTCTCGTGGTTGGCAGTGTTCTGATGACGTATGACCATGTAGAAATTACCTTCAGTGACATGGAACCGATGCCAGAGGCCTTCAAAGGGACCAAGAAAGGGAGTGTTTTCCTGACTCCCTACCGGGTAAGTGGTGAAAGGCTTTGTCCTGGGTAAGGAGATAAAGGCTCTCTGCCATTCTGTATTTAAACGTCCTCAATGCATGAAAGTCGGGATAATCTACTCCTGCTTGAAGTGGGGCTCATCCCTCTGCCTCTGGGAAGCATTATGAATTCATTGCATATCCCACCTATTTGTCAAAAGATAATAAATCTGATTAGTCCATGTACAGGCAGCTGTTTAGTCCATCAGGCATCTTCAAATTGGAAATTAGCAATGGTCTGGAAATGCTGAATGCAACAGCACAGCTACTAAATCATAGCTGTGTGGAGCAGCGGTTCTCTGGAAGCTGGGAGGAGTATTATCTGAGCAAGGCACTTCTTGGAAGGCCTTATTACCTTGAGGCTTTGGTTTACCCCTGTGGCTGTTCTGTGTAGCTTTTGGCTTGCAGGACTGATGATGTGGGAGGGAGTTTCAGTCCATCAGAAGTCTCTTCAGGTAATAACTCGGGGCTGTGCTTCCTGCTTGTTTTGAGGAGCTTTTGTAATGTTATTCCCTTTTCAGGTTATCTTTGTGTCCAAGGGGAAGGATGCAATGCAGTCTTTCGTGATGCCCTTTTATTTGTTGAAGGATTGTGAGATTAAGCAGCCAGTGTTTGGAGCAAATTATATCAAGGGCACAGTGAAAGCAGAGGCAGGAGGTATGTATGGGACAGGGTATGTTCTGTGTCTCAGTTCAGCTGCTCAATTCCTGACAAAGTCCTGGGTAACCAAAACTGAACAGTGACCAAATGGGTTTTCACAGTCCTGATAAAATGTGTTTCTTTCTTTGAAACTGGCAGCTAAAAATATTCCCCTTATCAGCTCCCTGTTCAGTTACAGTGACCAGGTCTGCTCTGCAACCCACCTCATTCCTGCCCTCTGCAAAAATACCGAGCTCACTCAACCAAGTGATCTCAGCAAATAAACATCAGAGTGGAGTCAGCAAGTGAGGTGTGATTTTGCTTTGGTCACTTGGGGTCACCTGTCCCACTTGCATCCAGGTCCTCTTGTGCCAAGGACTTGGATCCTTCCTGGATTTGTTTGTGTTCTCAGGTGCAGATCCCCAGAGCACTGTTCTCCATCGTGTTTCTTGTGCTGTTGCTGTGGTGCATCCTGGCACTGAAAATGGCACTTGGAAGAGAATGGACTCTCTTGAAATTAGGGGGAATCTTCGAGGGGCTGTTTCACATTATGTTCAATGAGAAGGCCGTGGCAGATGTTTCAAGAGTAATTTTGAGTTTGACCATTGTTTTTACCAAAGGCACAGAGTTCAGCAAACTTGCATCCTCAGCTTTGTTCAGTCTGTTAGTCGTGGCACGGAAATCACAGCTCAGGGCTTAGGAGCTGTAACCCTGAAATCAGCATTGGAACCTCTGTGTGGGAGCAGAGTGGGGCCATCCAGCGTGAGAGGCAGCCTGAGCAGTAAAGACAAACTAAACTGTGTGAAAGGCAAAGGGCTTTAGCTAAATCTTTGTGAATTTTCCCCAGAGGCCCTCTCTTCTAATGATGATGTTGCCTTAACAGACATGAGAGTCTGGTTTAGCTCAAAAAGGCTCTTTAATCTCCTTGTTTCTGTTTCAGCTCTGCCACAGCTTCTGCTTTGATGCTTTGTTGTAACTCTGTGCATGTTTTCCTTTTTTTATTCTGTAATGTGAGATGTCACAAATTCTGTTGTTTTTTTTTTAATTATTATTATCCTGACTTGAAATATCTTCTGTGAACTCCTAATGGATTTATGTGGACCATGTTCTTCATTAAGCTCTTTGCTTCGTTGGACACTCAAACTCCCAAACTAATTTGTAGCTGACAGGTGTAGTTGCAAAGGCTTTTTAGCAAACGGGATTAACACAATCCCCATCTTCTGTACTAATCTTATCCAAAGCAGGAGCAAATCCAGTGCTCCTGATAGCTGTGGCAGCTGGTGTGGCAACAGCCACAACTCCAGAAAGCTTCTGAAGGTCTCCCTCATGGGTGTTTCTTCTGCAGGTGTCTCTTGACCTGACAAGACCACACTGTGAATTTTTCTGATGGCAGCGCAATTCTGCCACTTCATCTGCTTTTTTTTTTCCCCCTTGGATTTTTGGGATAAGCTCTTTAAAGAATTATATGCAGGGCATCTGTAGTTACAGCATGGAAGCTAAATAGCACAGAAACAGCTTCTCCTGGCTTCTCAACTCTTGTCTTTCCTCCCTCAGGTGGCTGGGAAGGATCTGCCACGTTCAAGATGACCTTTTCAGCCGGGGGTGCGATCGAGTTCGGGCAGAGGATGCTGCACGTGGCATCACAAGGTATTGGGAGTCTGCTGCTCTGTGCCAGGGTTTTGTGGTTTCAGGAGGCCTTGCCTTCATCACACAGCAAGGGCAGCTCTAGGTTGCAGCAGGTTGGATTCAAATATGTGTGAGTTTCAGGCTTTACCTGAAATTTTCTTGCTTTTAAAAATACCGTTTTCCCATCCAGTGAACAGCAGATTTATTGGGGTGGCACTTGTTTGTTTTTCCCATAAGGACTCCCTAAGTTTGTGGGAGTTCATTTGGTGCAGGCTTGATGTTTTCACGAGGTCTTGTCTTCACTTTTCCAGTCTCCAGAGGCGAAATACCCAGTGGAGCTTATGGCTATTCCTACATGCCAAATGGATCCTATGCTTTTGCACCACCTGCAGCCAACGGGGGCTATCCATACCCACCACCTCCTCCTGGTAAGTCTGGGAGTTGAGGATGGGGATTGTTCCAGTTGGTAAGAGTTAAAATAGGTAAAAAGGGGAATGCAAATTTCACACAGTATTTTAGATTGGATTTGATGACTTTATATAACTTCTGTTCTTGAGTTTAATTATGTTTGCCTTGGCTTCTTTTGGCTGTGTAACTCCACTCAAAGGACTTAAGTCTTTTGCTGTGTGATTTCCTTTCCTGACAGACTTTTATCCTGGTCCTCCTATGGCTGATGGAGACAGGGGCTACATGCAGCTTCCACCCCCACCATATCCAGGGCCCATGGAACCCCCTGTCAGTGGTCCAGACCTGCCCTCCACTCCTGCAGGTAAGAAAAGGGTGTCCAGGTGAATTAGCTCACAACACTTTTGTTACCAGTAAGACAGACATTGCTTCTTGCCTGTTTTCTTTTGGGGAACTCAAAAGCTCCACTTTAGAAGTTAAAGTTGTTTAGGAGAGGGATTAGGAAGCTTGTGGAAGTGCAGCCCTTCCTCTGTCTCCAGCCTTCTCTATCCAGCTCAGTCTGGAGGCCAGCCTGATTCTCTCCAGGGTAGACACCATTAGTGGGTATTTCACAGCTGGATTTATTCTTCTTTTGACAGAAAAAATACAGTTTGTGGTTCTCCTGTGGTGGTAATCTTGCCCTAATGGATGAACACAAATAAATTGATGGTGAAATGTGTTTCTAGCCCATTTTAGTTTGTAAATGTGTCTCGGGCGATATTTGCTCCCCCTTCCCCTGTTTCACTCTAACCTGATTACTTTTGTTTAAACGATATGGAACAGAGAACTAGATGCTGGAAAGGAGCTGGGGAAATACCAGTCTCATTTTTCACTCTTTGGGATTTATTAAAATGATTTTGAACATGTTCTTCATAGGTCTGCATGTTGGGGAGGGGAAGAGCTTTTGTGATTGGACACAGCCATAGATCTCTTGTAGATAAGGATATTTCTCTAGATAAGGGTTTAACTTCTCTTAGGTTTGAATAAACAACTATTCACCCTTGAATTACTATTATTTGGAAAGTGGCACTGCTCCAGAGGGTTGTACAAGATTTTTGTGTTCTGCAGAAACAGAGAATCTGGCTTATCCTCATAAATTTCCATCTTTAAAACACGAATCCCCTGAGCTGCTATAAACTTGTGCTGATTTTTGTTTTGCCTTGTGTTTTCACTCCCAGGAAGGGTGGTTTGTTCACTGCCTGTTTAAAGGGTACTGCCTGTATTCAGGCAAGGCAGCAGTTAGCATTTTAGGGGTGGCAGGCAGGTCCCAGCTGACATTTCCAAACCAAATCTTGGTCTCTTTCACTGGGAGTTGACAGTCCTGTGGTAACTGGAAGAGATAATGCTCAGTTGTGTGTGTTGTAGCTATTTTGCAACTGGAGCACTGGTTATATCATGCCTTATTAGTAGCACTTGATGGCCAGGAACATGTGGAGGTTTTGTTTGATTGTAAGAGTTCTCTGTGTCCCTAAACCTATCACTTCTCTCTCTGTGACAGCTGAAGCAAAGGCTGCTGAGGCTGCTGCCAGTGCTTACTACAGCCCAGGCAACCCACACAACGTCTACATGCCCACGGTGAGTTCCTGTGTCCTTCTGGGTTTGCAGGGTGAGCCCAAGGGTGTGTCTGCCAATTCTTCTCTCAGTGGCACAGCAGAGTTTGTCCGAATTCATTTTGCTGTCTTGGGGTTTCTGGGGGGGGGGTGTTATTTTTTCTTAGCAGTGACCTGATGATCTTTTATGCTCTTTATTCCAGGACCAGCCACCCCCTCCCCCATACTTCCCACCAGAGGACAAGAAAAACCAATAAGCTGACACAGAACTTCTCCACAACTCGATGCTTTCTTTTTTTTTTCCATTTTGGCAGAATTCTGGGGCACGGTCCATAGCACTGAGGGAGTAGAGCCTTCCCCCAAGGCACATGGCTTTCAGGGGCTCTAGTAGTAGGTCTGTGCAGAGCAAGGGGAGGGATTTCAGCAGTCTGGGTCACCTCTGGAGCTCTGGGAGTTTGCTGTCCTGCAGCATTCCCTCCTCCCTGTGCGTGGCATCACTACAACTGGAGGTTCTCTTCATCTGTGATTGCTTCCCTCAGCTCTGTTTCTTTTGATACTTAAATTATACCTCTTTAGAGTAAGCAACTGCTCCAAACTGCTGATTAATATGCCCATAACATGGAAACAAGGCTCTTGGGGAGTGGGAGGTGTCTTGATTTTTACCTTAGTGTGTATCCAAGAGCACCTCTGGACACAGGGATGTCTCTGGTTATTCCTATCAACCCGGAGTGTCACATCCAACTCTTCCCTCTGCTACCAAGAAAGGGCTTCAAAGGGAAACTTTGGCATCTCAAAGGAGATAGACCTATGACATTTTTCAGATATGTATTCAACTTCCTTGTTTTTTTTTTTTCTCTTTTAGCTAAATCATTCCTGACAATCATAGTGAATAATCTGGTAGCCCTCCAAATTCTCCTGCTGCATGCTGTGTATGACAACATTTATGAGCTTCCGTTCCTCAGACAAAACACTGCTCTTTACAGGGTTCTTTAGTAGCATCTGACTAGTTTAGATCCCATGGGAACATGAATGTTTCTGTTCTCTTTTTTCCAGTTATGCGACTCACTAAGTCCTGAATATTCTCTTTATAGTCTACAATGCACTTTTGTTTTTTCTTTGTTGTAACATGAGTTATACTTTTTGGCCAGTGAAGCATCTTGCTGCTGGGATTTACCTGGTGAATTAACAGCTAAGGAGGAGAAAGTAGTTGCTTTACTTCTTCTGCCCTGGAAGCACTTGAGAGAGTATGCAAAACTTTGGAATAAGCTGTAAGGTTTGAACCGAGCTGCTGGTTTGAATGTTGTTTATTGCTGTTAGTGTTCCTGTTCCAGCTGTGAATTTACTTCCCAATCACTTGAATACGGACTCCTCAGAGGGTTCCAGCATTTTCCTTCCATAGCATTGACTCCTTGGTCTCATTAGCAACAACTCCAGTGCAGAACCTCTGCAGGACTGACCAGAATCTGGGTTGTGAAACTTTTGTGTTGTACAAAGCTTTGCACAAGTCACACTTCACTGACTTCTGACAGATGAAAGAGAAAATCCTTCCCAGCAAGTGTGATGAAAGATCCCTGTGCTAGGGAACTGCTGAGACTTGCTGCATGCAGCCTGCTTGGAGAGAAAAAAGGTCCACCTCTTGTTTTCTTTTTGTTTGAGTTTAGCTGATTAATGAAATTGCTACTATCTGTGCACTGACTTTTCTAGAATTGCTACTGCAGTGATGTAAAGAAATGGTTATTTTAAAAGAAGTATTTATTTTGAAAATGTTTGATTAATATATTAATGTTAAATGAACTTTTGAATGCAGATTTGTTTTGCCAAGACTGTGAAATAAACAGAAATCAGCTCAAAACTTGGGGCATCTTGTGTGTGAGTGGGGAAACTTGATGGTGACTTGGTAGCTTTGGATGGGGAGAGGGAGAATTAAACAGCAAAATCACTTGGATTTTATTCTTGGCTGTTCATTGCTGACATCAGTGGCTTGATTTGTCTTGGCTGACTCTGTGAAATGAAAATAAGATGTTAAAATCTTTCAACAAAAGCCTATTTCACAATTCCTCTTGGAAGCTGGTGCAGTGACTGCTTTACACTTTACCCAGATGTGTCACCCGGGTGTTTTTTCCAGACCAATTGTCCCTGAAAAAGTTGCAACCTCTTTACTGTTTTACTTTGCAGGAGGTAGCTGAGGGACACAGCATAATTAATGCCTCTAAAATGTCTCTAATTAGAAGCAATCCATAATTTTGGGTGTTTTCCCCTGTAAGTGTGCTGAGACACCTGGGTAGTTCTGCCCAGTTAGTTGGAGCTCCCTCAGGTGTGCTCCTGGTGGCTCTTCTCCCTGGAAAAGTGAGGAGTTGTTGCTCCTTCCTCCCGGGTGTGCTCCAGCAGCAGTGCTGGAGCTCTTCCTCCCTCTGAGCTGAACAAGGTGTGAGTGTCTCTTGGCAGGGCAGGAGAGGCGTGTTCCCCGTGGGATCAGATCCTGATCAGCCCCTCTGGTTCCTCTGGCACCTGTCAAGCAGGAGTTACTCAGGAGCTGCTTTCCAGGTAACATCCAAACCTCCCTTGGTTTCATTCCTCTTCCCAGCTGCCACTGGCTGCCTTCATTCTCTCGAGTTCCCTGACCAGCCAGGGTGGACATCTTCCAGATTCTGTTCTTTTTTACATCCCTTTTGACTCTCCTGTGCCTCCCACGTGGCTGTTTTACTGCATTTTAAGGCTGGCTGAGCCACTTGGGTTGGTTTTCTATAGAAGAGGTGGGTGGGGCAGGAAAACATTTAAGAGATAAAATGTTACAGTCCACTAGGAACGGAATAAATCCTGTTTTGTGAATTAAATTACTTCAAGGTTTCCTCAATCACATCCATTCAACTGTAAGATGCTGCAGAAACCTCTCTGTACTGGCTCTGTCCCAGTTACCCTCTACTCCCAGACAGAGAATCCTAGAAAACACAGATTGCACGGACTTTCCAGGTCTCTTGCCCAGCCCAGCTCCCTGTGCAGCTCTTAGGCCAGCAACCAGAACAAATCCAAGAGGCTTTTTAAAAATCTTTCCTCAGCTAAAGGTGCTTGGGAGAGAAACATTTAGATCCCTGCTCCCATGGGAACTGGGCTCCATGGTTCCAGCTGAGTCTCTTCCCTTAGTGTGGACAAGGGGCAAGACCTGCAGAGGCACCATGAGGTTTGCTGTTTGGAAAAAGGGAAATATATTTAGAGGATGAGTCAGGCTGGAATAAATGAAATATTCCTTTCCTCAGCACGGGTGTCACTGAGCTAAATCTGGCTTTTGAACTGTGGGCTTTTCACAGTGGTTTGGGGTTGAA
This sequence comes from Pipra filicauda, assembly GCF_003945595.2. Classification (NCBI taxonomy): domain Eukaryota; kingdom Metazoa; phylum Chordata; class Aves; order Passeriformes; family Pipridae; genus Pipra; species Pipra filicauda. The sequence continues at coordinate 7,266,445 of NW_024104987.1, read as the reverse complement.
TGTTCCCATTCTCCCGGGCTGGAGCTGGTCATGGTCTGTGGGGAGGGGAGGAGGAGCAAAACAAAGAGACTGAGCATGGTATTCTTGCGTGCTTGGAGTGTGCTGATGGGAAGTGAAGCACATTTTGGGAATGCTGAAGCTGTGGGGCCAAAAGGCTGGGGCAAGTCACACAGTCAAGCAGGGCTCATGCAGGTGTTGGGCTGAGTGGAGCAGCACAATTCTAGATGCTCGTGAGAATCCCTGCCTGAAACCCCAAATTTGGCTTAGATATTCAGCACTTGGTGCCATCTCCCTAATGGGAACTGGGAGCTGTTCTCTGCTTGGGAAAGGGCTTAGGGAGCATGGAAGGGTCAGCTGGTCCTGCTGCCCACATAAAAGGTTTTAAATATTAAAGCAGGGAAGTGCAATTGAAAGTCTGCTGGTGCTCTGGAGTGGGGTGGGAGTAGGGCAGCAGGAAATGTTGTGCATTAACACGTCTCCAGGTCTGGACCCTGCTTAAATGATTAACCAGCTGAGCAGCAGAAGGATGTCATGTGAAAGCCAGATTGGTACCATTAAATTCCAGTATTTGGATGGTATTATACTACTGAGGGAAAAGAGGGGTCATAGGGAACAGTTAGCGCTGAATCCTTTGGCAGAGAGAGATTTTCCACCACCATGTGCAGTTCTGTCTCCTTGGTGTGACTCAGGCTCTTCACCTGAGAAGTCTCTCCCTGCCCCTTGTGTCTGCTCCCTGTGCTGAAAAGGTGGCTGTTTCCCTCCTTTGGGGAGAGTGGTGTAACTGGGTATTTCCAAAGTGCTTTGAGATCTTATGCAAAAAACCTGTTGCTGCAGGAACTGTGGGTGCTACTTAGAGGTTTCCTACTGTCAGCCCTGAAATCTTGGTGCTGTCCCTGGGGGCTGGGGAAGGTCTTTACCCTGGAAGGATTACCCCATCCTTAAGGATTAAGGATCCTCACCCTGTGAGGATTACCCCATCCTGTGTGTGCTTGCCCAGGATTGCCTGCAGATGAAGGAAGAGACAGAGCCCCCCTCTTCCTCCACACTGTTCTGCCCAGATTTCACCTCAATTGCTCCGACTTAGTGCAATTTACTGCATAAAAATCATTGTTTTGCATTATTTTTTTCCTAGCTGGGGGGATGCACTGAGCAGTCAAAGGGACTGGGGTTAACCCAACCTGGCCAGCACCCTGTGCTCTGCGTGTGCCTTCCTTTGAGGTTTGTGAGGACTTCAAGCCACTCTCCGAACTGTAGACGGTCAAATTGCGTCTCTGCCACGTGATGGACACCGTGATTTATGAGCTCTGGCTCACAGCACTGTCTCCTTTCTCAAGTGCTGCTGGAGGTGGCAGGAGGCGTGAGGTGAAGTTTGGATCCAGCTGTTCCCGGAGCAGCCGGGAGCAAGGCCAGCCCTGGCCAAGGAGTGGCTCGTGTTGGCTGATGCGGTCGGACCATGGGCTCCTCCAGCTGGGAAGAACTGCCAGGTGTGTGGTGGAGGTGGGTTTAGCCAAGGCAGGCTGTGACCAGGGGGCGGTTTCAGGTTAAAGCTGCACAGCTAAGCCCGAGTGACAAACGTGGGGGTTTGTGGGTTGGTGTGAAATGCCAGAAGGCGCAGGGTGGGGATCTTTATTTTAGTCAAGGGCTCTCTCTGCAGCCGTAGTGGGTGTTACTCACCCGTCTGCTCTCCTGAGTGAGTCAGCTCCAAGAGCTGCCACCATGAGACTGAACTGGAAACCGGTATTTCAGCATCCTCCTTGCTTAGGGGCCAGCACTGAGCCACCCCAAGAGGCCCCAGTAGGATGTGAAAGGACCCAGGTCACAGAGAGCAGGAGCAGGGACTCGTACGTGCTGGTGGGGGCTGCTGGATCTCACACCTCGGGGTGTAAACGGTCTAGGATCCATCTCTGCTGCCTCCTCCCAGCCTGCCTGACATTTCCTACGATCTCTGGATACTGGAGCAAAAGGTATCAGCTTGGCTCCATTTGCGAGCTCTGCTCAGCAAATCCCATCTTTCTAAACCTTTCCTTTCCCTTGCTCAAGTCGTGTCTTCTCCTCCTCCTCCTCCTCACATACTTTACTCCATAAGGGCTGGGCCCTGGCTGGGACACAGTCACTCTCCCCATGGCATGGATTGACTGCAATAATATTCCATGTTTTGGTATGTCTGTCTGGAATCTGGGGGTGGTGGGAGGGGTTCAGCCCTGCAGCCTCCTCCCGTCATCGAAGCCCGTGGCTCCACAGGGCTTGGAAGGCTCCTCAGGGGCTTTGAAATGTTTGTGGGGAGAATTGTTGGTGGAAAACCCATGGGGGAAGCACTCTGGTGCTGAAGGTGGTCGATAATTTGGCATATGTGCTCCAGGATAAGCTGGTTAATGGGCACCACGGGGCATGGAGGGTGTCTGGGATTCAGCCCCAAGTTCTTCCACCTGCTCTCAACTCAGTCCCCGAACCAGCACATAAAATGGCCTTGAAATCTTTGTCCCCCGTTCCCTATCCCTACAGTGAGAGCAACCACTGCCCCAGCCCTGCAGAGAGGGAGTGACAAATCCAGTATCCGACACTGAATTCATCTCAGTAGGAGAGGGAAGTGGAAGAAGTACTTGCTGCACACAGAGCACGTGACAGTGATGGTGAAAACATTTTCAAGTGCTCACAAGGTGCTGTGAGGCAAATGAGTGGGGACTACACATGAAGTTTGTGATCTCCTTGGAGTTATCCTTGCAACATCCCTGCCATGGATCTGGCAGGTCTTGTGCTCCTGCACGGGGCTCCCAGGGGGAACAGAGCTTTCACAACTGCCCTGTCCCGTGTGGGTGGCTGGAAGTCCCCTTTGCTCTTCCCAGAAGGATGGAGCTTGCCTTGACATCGTCCTAAGATAGCCCAAATGATGTGGGAGGTACTGTGTGTTCCCTCACTCCTTCCCAGCTGCCATCAGTTTTTGTGAGGTGCCCTCAAAGCTCTCAGGAGAGCCTGTGGCAGGAGAGATGTGGGGCTAGGGCAGCAGTAACTGGAAGACCCCCCAGTAAACAAGGAAGGAGGAATGGCTGACATCCCTCCTGGGTATGGAATCACTGATCCCAGAGCACACAGCACCCAGTGGTTCCTGGGCAGAAACCCCATCTGGGCAGTCCCGAGGAGGGGGAACAGGGATGTCCCTCTTCTCATTTCGAAACCACCTTCCTCTCCTCTGTCCTGTGCCTGCACTGGCTGCCTTGCCAACCTTGGGCAGGCGCAGCCGGGTTTTGCAGAGTCATCGGACCCCGTGTTTAAAAGGAGAAGTGAGGGAGGGACATGTTGAAATCAATTTTTTGACTATTTGCCCATTTCCATCTGAGAGATAAGGGTGAGGCCAAGCTGCAGCTCCAGGACTATCAAGCCAAGAGGTAGGAGATAAACTGCTGTTAACGCAGGCAGAGGGTCCTTTCCTCCAGGCCTTCCTAAAAAAGGGAAGATGATTCCCTTTAAAGAGGGTGATAATGTTTGTTCTTTGGAGATCTGTTTTCTCAGCAGCACCTATAATCCTGTTGGTTATAGTGAACTGTGGATTTTACTTATACCAGGAACAGGTATAAAGGGTTTTTTCCTTTGGGATGAGTTGTTTTTAAAATGAATGTAAGGCTTCACTCTATGTTGTGCATGTTTATCGTAGTTATTTTAGGAGGCAGACTGATGGTGTGGGGAAGGAGAGCTGGTTTGGGGAATGCTGACCCACTCCCTCTGGAGAGTCCTGACCTGGGATGTCTTGCTAGTTGTCTGCCAGTTTGGGGCACAGAGGTTATTGTGATTGTCTCTACTAACCAGAAATCTGTGCTCATCGTGTAGCTGTTTTTATGGCTTTTCTTATTGTTTCCTGGACAAGGAGTAATTCAAGGTGCAAATATAATGAGATATGGGAGCTCAGTGATTTTTGTCACCGGTGTTTTGTGGAGCAGGTGGCTGCTGGTAAAATCCAGGGGGGAAAAAGGATATTTGCTGTTCTTGAAACCTGGTCACCAAACAAAACCTGATCTCCACTGGCACACACGGAAGCTCAAATCCACGTGAGCCCTGCACAGAGACCTTCTTAAGGACCGTGCTGGGCTCTGGTGGGAGAGCTGGCTGTGCCCAAGCATTTCCAGCAGGCATTGCAAACCAGTGCAGTGACCAGCTGGGGAACCAAAGCTGAACTTTTCCTCTCTAAAGCCTGCAAAGCTCCAGCCCAGCCACCAGCTCCTGGTTAGAGAATGACTGCCTGATGCTTACCAGTATTTATGTGCAGTGGATTTTATTTCTTCTGCGTCACAAGAAGGGAGGTGGATTTGAGGATTGACTAAACTCTTTAAGTCGTTCTCTCTGTGCTGCTTGAGGCAAGAGACATCTCTTTGACTTCTGCTATTTTTTGCTGGCAAGAAGCAGCAAAAGGTGTGAGCAGCTTGGAGATGTTGCATCCACATCCTGCCTTTATCTCTGTGGTTGCTCTTTGCTGGACCAGATTTTGCTTTTGCAATCAAAGCTAAGAGCAGAGATGACAGCAATTGTTTCCAAAGGCCATCGTGCACTTTATGTCTCTACTTCCCACTGACAACACTTTGCAGTGGAGCACTGATGTCCCAGATCATTAAACTGCATTTGTGTGTGTCATGGGAGTAGGAATAGGCTCCTCCACCACCTCCCCCTCCATCTGCCAGGGAGGAGATGCTTTTAAGCTGTTTGCCAAGGTGAAGCCAATGCTAGGCTGGATAAAGTCAAGGCTGAGGCTGGCAGGGCTGGGCAAGCACCTCTGAGCATCTGTGCCAGCAAAGGGGATGGGCATCCTCACTGGGTGTGGGCTGAGGAGGCAGCTCCAGTGCCAAACTGGGGAGTGCAGAAGGGATGCTGAAGCCCAGTTCCTCTGTACTGGGAAGGAGTGCCTGGGGACATATACCAGAGCCCTCCTGACATGGGAGAGAGCAGAACTGTAACGAGCAGCTTTTTCAGACCTTGGGAGATGAGGCTGAACAGTCTCAGGGATGGATTTCAGCTTTTCAGTGTCTCGCTGTATCTCTGGATTTTTATTCCACAGAATACCTTGGCATGCCCTTGCCCCTGGCAACCCACTGTGTGCGTGCTGTGCAGCCCCTCTTGGCCTCAGCCCTGTGCTGGCTGACCTGGACAAAGAAAATCTGACCACCCCCCCAGTGCCCACAGCCCTTTTTCCATCTCCTGGCCTCCCAGCTTCAGGGAACCCCTCTTGCCAATATACCCTGTTCTTACAGGTTTCCAGGGCAAAGAGAAGTTGTGTCTTTCCTAAAGCAGCTAAAACAGTGCAATCTGCCTTAATTAGAGGACTAGATGATTGCAAGGCTGAAAGGGACTGGCTGCCTGCCCCCGTCCTCTCACAGTGATGCTGCTACCAGCATCCTCCTGCAGCCCTGGTTGAAGCCAACGGGCTCAGTGCTGCTGGATTGTGATGCCTTCCACGGTAGTTAGGAGGACAAACTGTCCAGTGCAGTTTCCATGGTCATGGTTTCCTGTCTGGACTCAGCAGAAATCCCTGAAGGGCTACAAAGCACCACTGATCCCGACGTGGAGCCTCTGCCCTCTGTGTTGCATCAGAAGCATCTTGTTTATGGCTTCCAGGAGTGTCCATGGGCCAGAAACGGGAGGGCTGGGAAGACAAAACTCCCCTTAATGGAAGGTGCAGCATCAGCCGTGGTCACAGCCCTGCTGCACAGGGCCTGTGGCTCCTCAGCAGCCCCGGCAGTGACACCAAACCCCAGCAGTGACACTGAGCACAGGCTGGTGTCCCTGTCCTTCCCTGGGCTGTGGGTCTGACCGCTGAGCAGCAAATGCTTTTGCAGCTCAACAGCCCCTGGGAGCCCCAGCGAGGCTGCTCTTCCATGTGCCTGTAGGGTATGCCAGACATCCAGGAGCAAACCTGCTCTTCCCTTGGCCATCTCCTGGTGCCCACCCATGCCTTCCCCCATCTGCCACCCGTGCAGGCGTTCCGATAGGGATCTGCGTGGGGTGGGCGCCGCTGCCGGTCTGTGATAGGGAGATAGCCCGGGGAGCTGCAATCAGATAAAGTGTTTACAAGAATGAAAGCTGATGGTAAAGCACAAGTGTTTAACTTCTTTTCCTGCTGCTTTTTTTTTCTCGGTAACCAGCTCTGTCTGGACAGCCTTTTTGGGAAGAAGGCCACACGCCCTTTCCCAGTGCTGTCCCTGGCACGTGCACTCACTGCATCAGTTCTCAGCCCAGCCTTGTCCAACACGTTTGGCTGTCACAAGGATTTCCCACCCTGCAACTTTTGCATGAGGTTTTTAATCCCCTCCATCCTTTGGGGCTGAAGACACCTTCTGCTTTCTGCAGGGCCTCTGTTTGTGCTCACAGGGCATGACAGATCCCAAACACACATGTTGCCTCCACCAATCCTCCCCATCACCCCCATTCCCTGCTGGGCTTTGACACCTCAGGACTATTTCTGTCCACTTGCTCCCAATTCCTTACTCATAAATAACAGCAGAGATGGGGTGTGACACCTTTCTTTTGCCCCCATCCCATCTGTTCCACGAGGTCCCTGTCACCGAGGGGGTGCTGGGAGGCTGCTCTCGAAGGAGCCCTGTGTGCATTTCCGCTTGCAAAAATGGCCACGGCGAGATAAGGTCTGTGGTTTCCTTTGAGCAAGAGAGTGAGTGGGAGAGGCAGCAGCGTCAGGCAGAGTTGCAGCCACTCCCCTGCCGTGCTCAGCCTCCCCTGGAGATGGATCCTGCTGGCCAGACCCCCGTGGGGACCCTCCCCAGGGACGAGAGCCCCGAGGTAGGTGGCCTTGACCCCAGGGAGCTGGGGAGCGTGTTTGGGGTGCAATGGCCCCAGGAGGGGATCTGCACCCTGGGGTGCAGAGCTGGATGCTCAGGCTGTAAAAGGGGAATGAGAGAAAAGGGATGGAGTCCATGTCCCGGATGTGATGCTTTGCAAGGGCGACCGAGGTATGGGGGAACCAAACCCGTGTAAATGTGCACCCAAGGGTGTGTGCAGGGTTGGCTACAGCTCTGTGCTGGCACTGAGGGTCCCCTCTTAGCTCAGCTACAGCTTCCCAGCACCTCACAGCCCCTCTGGGCTCCCTCCTGCCAGCAGCTTCCCCAAAGCCCTGCCCTGGGCCAAGCCAACCAACTTCCTCTGCAGTGGACAGACAGATGGTGTCTGTTCTCACCAGTGCTGCTGGGAGCATGAGGGCCTGATCCCTTGTGCTGGATTCCTGGGATGACCCACCCCTCCTCAGGACTTGTCCTTCCTCCCAAATGCCCCCATCTCCATGGCCAGGCTGGCCTCCTGCACCACTGACATTGCTGCAGCTGCTGGGGCGGGGTGATGCTGGTGGCTGTATCTGGACCTGGATTTAAGCAACACTCCTGGATTTGAGCTGGGCTCTTGGCATGGGGATTAGCAGCAGTAAACACATCCTGGTGGCTCAGCTCAGCTTTAGCTTAGCCAGTCCCATGCACATATGGGCAAACACGGAGCAGATCCCGCAGACACTGTGCCTGATGGCAGAAGGGAGCAGCAGGGACCTGCCCCAAATCAGCAGCAATTCCTCCCCCTGCCTTACTCCTCATGCTACCCCACTCCTGGGCAAGGAGCAGATGCTTGTGGCTTGCTGATAAGTGACAGCAGCAGAGGAATGAAGTCCTTTCTCTCTCCCCTCTGCACTCATGACCTTGCTATGGGGCAGCACTGCCCACGGTGATGCTGAAGGATTCGGGATGGGGCCATACCCCCCATGCCATGGTGAAGGCAGAACAGTGCCAGCAGCAGTGAAAGGTGGATGGTCCCTGGTCAGGGGCAGGTAAGAGCAGGCTGGGATCCTCCTGCATGCAATGGGTCCCCCTTTTCCAGGGGCCTTTCCCAGGGGCCACCACAGCCCCCAGCACCCACCAGCAGGTGAAAGAAGGTATGAGGAGGCAGATGGGAGAGAAGTAGCTCAAGGGTTAAATTTGTCAAGGATGGAAGAGTTGAATTTAGTCCAGATGGCTGGGGGATTATGCCAGCCCTAGATTTGCCATAAGCAAATGTTAATGTTTCCAGCTCAGGGTTGGGTTTTTTCTGTCAGGGGTATCCTAAGGTCACTTTGGGGCCTGGGCTGACCCACAGATAGGGCTCGTACATCCATTCATGCAGCCCTGCCAGCCCTGGCTGAGCGGGCACAGGAACTTTGCTTGACACAGAAAGGCCCAAATGCATTTCAAAAATTTCCATTATATTTTCTGGCATCACCCCCTTGTACTCCCAGAGGCTCCAGCTCTGGGATCCATAACAGATGACACAGGAGCACCGGTCCCCTTCCTTAGGTGGCATCACCCAGCTCATGGCAGTGGCAAAGTCACTGTCACCTGGCCAGGCTCTGCAGCAGGAATGAGTTTCTGGGCTGTGGTGGTGTCTGAATCCAGGCCGTGGTGAGAGAAGCAGATGCAGGACAAGCTCAGCCTTGGGGAGGGAAGAGAGGTGAGGAATGGGCTGAGAGCTGGTTTTCTAGGGAAAAGGTGGTTGGCAGAAGTGGTTTGATCTCCCTGCTGGACCCACACAGAGCTGGGATGAGTGGGAGGTGACATTTTAGGTGGGGAATGGCAGGGGCTGCGTTGGGCAGCAGGACCCACCTGGCCAGTCATGGGGTGAGTGCCATGGGAGTCAGGCAGTGCCTCATCACATGGCTCTTTTAATTTAATTCCCATTTGGAAAGGCAGTGCTGTTGCTGGTCATCCTTCAAGTGGGGAACGTAGCAATGCATCAAATCCCAGTTTTTTTGGAATCTCCTTGCCCAACCTGCAGCTCCTTGCTGTCCTTTGGCCATCTGCCCTCTCCCTCAGCTGCTTTGCTTTCCAGCCTGGCCCTGCTGGAGCAAGCAGCAATGTGGGGTGAGAGGAGGGTAGTTGGCCTTTAAAACCTCCTGAGGGTCACCCCAAATGGCTGTTGCCATCCTTGCTGCCCCCTCCTCAATTAACAGGGATTGGGGGTGACATCCCACTGCTGCCCTGCTGGGGGTGACAGACAAAGTGGTCCCTTGGCTGAGGGGTGCCTGTGGGGTGTCACAGCACCCTTTGGGGCATCCCACCCTTATGGACAGTGTATGATCCCACCCCATCCTGGCTGCCCTGCCCTGTCCGACCACGATTTCCTCCCCAAACCACGTTGTACCACAAGACCTTACAGGAAACCTCTCTGCTTCTCTTTTCTCTCTAGATGGATCTGTCCCACCGGTTCTCCAAGGCAGAGGTATGAGCGAGGCCCCACCACAATCTCCCTTGGTGGCACTGAAGGGGGGGGCAGTGCTGCTGGGGCTTGGGGACATGGCTCAGCTCCTGGAGTTCCTCCTCAGGGACAGGCAGTGGTGGGTGAGCAGGGCTTGATTCAGGGGGGCGGCAGGGACCAGTGGGAGCTTCGGGAAGTGTGAGGGGGACACCCCACTGATCCTGGGGGACACATGGAGCAAGTTCCCACTAGCCTGGTCCCATGTGAGGTGTCAGCACTGTCCCCCCACAGCTGGACCGGCTCTATGAGGAGGTTCTTTACACCATCCGGCACCGCCTGGGCAAGCCCGAGCCCCACCAGGTTGCAGACTCCCAGGAGCTCTACTCCTACGTGCAAAAGGTGGGTCCCCTCCTGATGGGGTCCCCCAAACCTGTCCCCTGACGTGTCCATCCTCCCAGCTGAAGGGGATGGTGGGGGTCACTCAGAGGGAGTTTTTAACGAGCATCTTAAAAGATGTAGCAGCAGGATCCAGCTGGAGGGCTGGGACAGCCTGTGGCCGGGAAATGTTAGCCCTAGGGAGAAATGTTTATCTTAGGCATGGGATGGTGGGAAGAAGGCTCTCCCTCAAGAGCTTTCAGCTGGTCCCCAGCCCTCCTGCTGGGCTCTTTGCTCCTCTCCTCTCCCCTCGAGCTGCAGCTGGCTCCCAGGGAGTGGAGGGAAGCCCCTGGCTGCTCTCCAGCCGTGTTAAGAGGGCAGCATCCATTACCAGCCCTGATATCCACACAGGCTTTCGGCATGGATGCGAAGGAGCACAGTGTCATCATGCAGCAGGTCATGGAACTGGAGGTATGGCCTCTCCCCAGTATGCTGCTGGGGGGAATACTGGGGTGGTGTTGGGGGGCTGCAGTGCCTCCTGGCCCCTGTGCTCGGGATTTGGGGTGCCCTGGGGTTGTCACTGCCGGGGTAGAAGTTGATGGTGTGGTTCTGATCGAGCCCCATCCTTCCTCACAGGGTTGGTGACCCCACACGTCAATAGTTATTTTTTCATTCTTCCAGAGCCCAATTTATTGCCTGAAAGCAACTGTGAAGGAAGCCAAGGGGATTTTGGGCAAAGATGTCAGCGGTAAGTGGGGTTGGGTGGGTGTCCCGTGGGAAAAGGGGCAGCTGCTGCTCCCGACTGGGACTTGCACGGCTCTGCCCTCACAGGCTTCAGCGACCCATACTGCCTGCTGGGCATCGAGGCCAAGAGCCAGGAGCCAGCCCACCCTGACCACAGGAAGAGGATGAAGGCTGTGGTCAAAGACCTCATCCCTGAAGACCAGATCCATCGCACACAAGTCATAAGCCAGACCCTCAGCCCGGTGTGGGACGAGACGTTTATCCTGTAATCCAACACCCCTTGGCTTTGCTGCTGGGGGGCTGGATGGGGTGGCCAGGGCTCTTGGGGGTGGATGAGGGGCTTCACCACTTTCATGTCACTCGAGTAACAGCATCCTGCCGGTGCCTTGCAGGGAGTTTGAAGATGTGGAGACAGCCAGCTTCCACCTGGACATGTGGTGAGTGGCAGCATCCCTGGCCAGTGACCCCAAGAGCCTGCCCTGAGGGATTCCTGCCTCCTAGGAGGGTCCCTGAGGTGGTCCTCCAACCTACACCCTTTAAAAAGCCCCAGAAACCAGCTGGGAACCCCTCTTCCCATGACTTTCTGCTGCAGCAGTGCTCGGTGCAGGATGTGACCTGCACGAGCAGAGAGAGCCCAGGTAGGGCCAATCCTGAGCCCAGGTTCTATTTATGGAAAGAAGCCACATGCTTGCAGATTTTGGCTGCTTTTAGGGGTGGCATCTGTCCTGACACTTCCCCCCTCCTGTACCTTCCCTCCTCTGCCATCACTTCTCCCTGAATTTCCCCCTTTCCCCTGGCAGGGACTCGGACGTGGTGGAGTCGATGCGGCACAAGCTGGGGGAGCTGACGGACCTCCACGGCCTCAAACGGTTGGTGCTGGTGAGGCCCCAAGGCTGCTGAGGGAAGAGGGCTTGGAAAATGCTTGTTTGTCTGCTGGATTTTAAAAATCACCTTTGGAAGGAGGGAGGGAGGGCAACAGGTCTGTGCCACCCTTCATTCCCTTCAGCCGTGGCTGGGTCACAGCTGCAGGACACCTTCTGACCCCCTCCTTTGTCTGTGCCTTTCAGGATCTTTAAAGATGCTCGAAAAGACAAAGGGCAGGATGATTTCCTGGGAAATGTGGTCCTTCGCCTAAAGGTGAGTGCCAGGGTGCACCATCCTCTTCTCCAGGCACCAGTTAAACCTCTAGGGGTCCAGGCAGGACCCCAGCACTGTGATAGCACCCAGCACAACCAGGATCCTGGCTCAGAGCCACAGACTCCTGCCAGGTCATTCGCTGTGGTGGCAGGTGCCACAGTCACTACGACACACTCAGTCATTGTACATCCTGTATTTTTAATCAAATACAGTCTTTCTGTCCCATGAATGCAGATCAGGATTCCCTGGTCCCTGAGTGGGATCCTTCCCCCAGGAAGGCTGCTTGAAGCTCATCCTTGTCTCTGTGCCTCCAGGACCTGCACTGCTGGAATGACCAGTGGTACCAGCTGGAGCCACGGACCGAGACGTATCCCAACCGGGGAGACTGTCACCTGCAGTTCCTACTGACCCACAAGAAGGTGGGAGAGGGTGGGGAAAGGCTTCCCTTCTCAATACCTTGGCAGGATAGGAAGTTTCCCATCCCTTGGGGCTTATCTTGGGGTCAAAGATCCCTGCCCCAGGACCAGAGGTGCCAGCACCAGGGTTTGCATGTGCTGGGCCCTTCCCTGAGCTCTGTGCCAGCACGGGGACCCTGCTCCTGGTGCACCTGCACCCCTTGGCTCTCCAGCTCCATGCTTTTTGACTCTTATGTCCCCACTCTGACTGTGTCCCTGCATATTCAGGCAGGTGATGGTTATTTCTGCCTTGTCTCTTCACAGAGGGCCACCACGAGCAGCCGGACACAGCCGAGCTACACCGTCCATCGCCACCTCCTGCAGCAGCTGGTGTCCTATGAGATCCTTCAGCACCAGGTACTGGTGCTGTATCAGTGCCAGTAGCAGCCCTCCAGCATCTGGGCTGGGTGAGGGCTTCCCTTGGAGCCCATTGCCCCTGACACATCGTGCAGTGTGACGAGAACGAGGGTCAGGATGATCCCTGCCCCTGCCTGGCATCCTTATGGGACACACACTCCTCCCATGGTCCTGCAAATACACCCCACCTGCCCCCCTCCCTGCTCATCCTGTGTTGCTCCAGGACATATCACCTCTTTTCCATCCTCACAGGCCGGGAGCATCTCCTGGGATGGGGAGCTGAGCAGCCACGCCAGCACCGTGCTGTACCTGCACGCCACACAGAAGGATCTCTCCGACTTCCACCAGGTCATGGCGTAAGTACTCCGCACTCAGGGAGTCTGCTGGGGGGTTAAGGGCCCCAATGCCTTCCCTGGAACTGTCTGACCACAGCTGGTGTCCCCCATGAGCTCAGTGTGGTGGGTATTGCCCCCTGCACCCAGGAGACCTGGGTCCTGCCCCTGTGACTGTGGGTGGGGGAGCCCCACGCTGACCCCTGCGTGCCCCCAGACTCTGGGGGCTCATCCCAGCCCTCCCTCCTCCCCAGGAAGTGGCTGGCATACAGCAAACTCTACCAGAGCCTTGAGTTCAACAGCAACTGCCTCCTGCACCAGATCACCAGCATCGAGTACCAGTGGGCACAGGAGCGCCTCAGGCCAGAGCAGGTGAGGGGGCTCTGGCACAGCTGGTGGGCAGAGATCAGGGAAAGATGCCTCATGCATCCAACCCTGAGCCTCTCCTCCCAGCTCCCAGGGCTATGTCACTCCCGGTGTTCCAGGAAGGGCACAGGGATGCTGGGGCAGCTGGAGGACATTTCCCGGTGGTTTGTTCCCCTCCTCTCCGTGGAGAAGCTGTTCCCCTTTGTGCAAGCTTCCCCTCCTCCCTCCCTGCCATCAAGTCACAACACCCTGCAAAACTTAAATATGACCCAGTTCCTACTTTTCCCTGCCTGTTTTCCCAGAGCATCCCTGCGCCCTGCTGAGACCCTGAATTGTTCATGCATAGCAATAAGATTTAAGAACAAAGCTCAGTTCAGCCCCTCCAGGGAGAAGCTAATCGAGGCATCAAGGGGTTTTCCCATCCCTGGAGCCGGCTGGAAAGGAATGGGAACCACCAGCTCCCTCCACGGTGGTGCCGTGGTCCTGCAGGCATCTGCCTGTCACTGAGGGGGACGTTTCTTTTCTTCTCCCCAGAAAGCAGAGCTGGCCGAGTCCTTCCAGTCCTTGCTGACCTACGGGGTCTCCCTCATCCGGAGGTACCGCATCATTTTCCCCCTCTCTGTCCCGAGGTCCAAGGAGAGGCTCCAGTCCCTGCTCCGGTGAGTCAGGCACCGGTGCCAGCTGAGTGTGGGGTTGTAGGACTTTGCCACTGTGATGGACAAGCCCATGAGCTTGAGCAAAAACCTTTGTGAGCCCTGACTCCTTCTAGGCTGCTGTAACACTTGTCCTGTCCTGTCCCTCATCCTGTGCTGCCTGTGGGGGATGTTGTTGGGAGGGGAAGGTCTGTTTGGGTAGGGTCTCTGGGGAGAGAGGTGGTTGTTTCTGGTGGCTGGTGCTGGGTTTCACTTGAGGTTCTCTCTTTGCAGGGTCCTGGTCCAGATGTGCAAAACAAAAGCTTTCCATGAGTTGTGCACGCTCAGCCCTGACCTGCCCCAGATGATCTCCACGGCACTGAAGGTACCAGGGGTCTCACCCACCCCAGACCCAGTGAGGTGGGACCCTCTGGGTCTCCCTTCCCTTATGTCCCCCGCCCAATGCCCACACCTCAGCAAATCCACATGGACCACCACGGTGGGGGAAATACCCACCCCTCTTCAAACTGGTGGTCCCAGCCTGTGGTTCCCACCACATGGAGCTGGGTCCTGACCCCACCCAGGGGACAGGGAGAGTGAAGGGAGTGACAGAGCTGTCTTTGCTCCTCCTGCTTCCTTGACACTCCATCAGGACTCCTCTCTTGCAGTCAGGCACGACAGAATGGTTTCACATGCAGAAGGAGCACCTCAAGCCCATAGTGAAGGTCAGTTCCCATCTCTGCCTCCCTGACATGATAAAGTCACCTCAAAATGTCTGAGCATCCAAAACAAGCTGTTCCTTCCTTTGCAGAGCATGGAGGAGAATGGAAAAGCCTTGTCCAGACTCCTCCTGGAGGTGATAGAAGATCTCCAGCAGTGCCACAAAATCTGGAATAAATTCTTCATTAAGTAGGTTCCAAGCGACAGGGCACTTTGATGCCTCATTCCTTGGCCCTTGGGCCCCACAGGTAGCATCTGTGGTCCCACCTCTACCCTTCAGACCTGTATTGTCCTTGCCCTCAGGACAAGGGCGTGGTCTGGGAGGGTTTGCTGGGCTGGGTTTGCTGGGCTGGGTTTGCTGGGCTGGGGCTGGCAGGCTCCTGATGCCCCATTTCTCTCTTGCAGCACCTTCAAGTTGCATATCTTCTCCATTGCCTACCTGGAGCTGGAGAGCCTGGTGAGCAAGCCTGGGCTGCTCTGCACTCATGGGACTAAGGTCTAAAGGCAGTCCAATATTTTGGCCACTCTTCAGGCAGTAACAGATTGTAGCAAGACAGGGAAAATCCCCATCTCTCTGTGCATGCCCATAAGTGCCCTATGGTCTGCTTACTTCACCCAGTGAATCTCCTGAAATGCCACCAAAAAGGAAGAGGAATCCCCTGAGCCGACCCTCACCCTGTGAGTCCAGAAGGAGCATTCCCAGCTGGACCCTCTCTGACAGTTCCCTCTTCCCAGGTTGCGGAACATGTCCAGGAGCAACTGCACGAGGTCGACAGCAGCATGTCCAAGCCCACAGCTGAGAGCCTTTTCCAGCTCTACATGAACCTGCAGGAGCTCTATCGGATGAAGGACTTCCTCCCGAGGAGGTATCCAACCCAGAGAGAGGAGAGACGCCAAAGGGAGGGATCGAGCAGTTGAGAGGAACCCCAAATCCTTCCCATTCACCTACACCACCAGTTAGACACCAGGCAGACCAGGCTGTTGGTGTCTGGTGTTGATGGGAGCATCACCAGAGGGGTTTCAGGCTCATCTCTGGGTGGGTTGATGGAGACCTCAACTTCCAGACAAGGGGAGGTTTCTCTTTATCACAGTTGCTGCAGTGCTGCCTCCACCTCGGGGCAGTTGCTTGTGTGTGAGGGATGATGTGAGAGCAGGAGGGGTGACAGCCCCATGCCATTGCTGTGCAGTTGGAGAAGCTGGTGCCTTCATCCACAGGGATGGACCTCTGGCTCTGAGCAATTTCCACCAGTGGTTCAAGGAAGCTGTGCCCCAGTGGCTACAAAAGGCCTACAACACTGCACTGGAGAGGGCTCAGAGAGCTGTCCAGATGGACCAGGTAATGTGGGGAAGAAAAGATCTCCCTCTTCCCTGTGGGGACACTCCAGCTTTCCTCCATTCCTTGCCCCTGTGCCTGGCTCATAGCACTGAGACCACCACGTAGGTGTCTCTCGCAGCCCAGCAGCAGGTTCCTCACTCAAATGCATAACAAAGGATGTGGTTTCCTGGACCAGCTGATCCCACCCTGGCCCCACACTGTGTCCCTGTGCCCCTTCCCTCGCTGCTCTCTGGCAGCCCCTGTGAGCTGAGGAGCCTTCATTTGGGCCATGCCATGAGCATCCCCTTTGCTTCCAACCTCTAGGAAGAGGGAAGGGAAGGCAGCCATGGGCCCACAGGCTTCTCTCTCCTCTTCACTGGGGTCCAGCAACACTGGGTTGGAGTATGGGAAGCAGGGAGCTGCTCCACCCATCTTCATGTCCTCCTCTCTCCAAAGTGGCTGTGTGATGACACAGGGATATATGAGGCTGATGATGGGCCAGAGAGCCACAAAGCAGAGGAGCAGCTCTGCTCTCTGGGCTGGCATCTTTCTGTACAAGTTGCATTTGCTTTCTCTGCCCCTCAGCTGAAGCCCTTTGGGGAGCACAACAAGCACAGCACCTCCACTGTTGACCTGTCCACCTGCTACGCCCAGATCGTGAAGACCTGGCAGCAGCTCAACTGGCCGGACCCCGAGGAAGCCTTCATGATCATGGTGAAGCTCGTGGAGGTTTGTACACCTGGGCATCAGCACCCAGAGTTTCCTCTCCTGCTCTTGGAGATGTGTGTCCATGCACAGGGCTTCTGTCCCACCCCTGACCCCGTGGTGGTCCCGGTGCTGCCTGGTTCAATCCCGTTGGCTTCTTCTCTATCCTGCAGGATATGTGCAAAATCTCCCTGATGTACTGCCGGCTCATCAAGGAGAGGGCTGAGGCTCTGTCCCTGAGTGAGCAGAATGAGGGCGAAGCAGCCAACAGGGTTGGTATGGGGGCACTACTCTGGGATAGGCAGGATTTGGCCGCGGTTTCTGGGCAAGGGGGGAGACAAGCCGCTGACAACCCAGCTGATATCTCCAGTTTGGGATTCATAGGGATCAGTGGGCCCCCAATGGCCATAGTCCTGGAAAATCAGGAGGGAAATGGTGTGAATAGGGAGAGAGGAATGGAGATGAGGACATGGATAAGGGTGGGGATGGGAATGAACATGGGGACAGTAGCAGAGATGGGACTGGGAATGAGGAAGGGGATGAAGATGGGGTAGTGCTGGGGATGGGGATAAGGATGGGGATGGAGATGGGGATGGAGATGGGGATGGAGATAGTGTTGTAACTGGGGATGAGGGATGCACCAGGGGCTGTGGGACACCCTGAAGGAGACCCACCTTCCCCCAGCTCTGCATCGTGGTGAACAACATCAAGCAGCTGCGGGTGCTGATCCTGAGGCTCCCGACGCAGCTGGACTGGGCGCAGCTGGAGCAGCGCACGGGGGCCGTCATCGACCGGCAGCAGATCCAGCACACGCTGCACCACCAGCTCGACAGCACCGTGTCCTGCCTGGACCACGAGGTCCGGGACGTGGTGCAGGCCCTGGCCACCAAGGTGACCACCAGCCACTGACCCCCCCTGGCCCTCGCCTGGCCCAGAGCAGCTTCACCCAAGGCGTCCTGGAGCCCATAATGCTCCTGGGACGGAGACAACGTGGACCTGGGTGTGGGGAGGCTGGTGCAGAGGGCGAAGTCTTAAGTGCCTTCCTGTGTTTCTCCCTGGCAGCTGGAAAAGGGCATTGCCAGACATATCCAGGAGCTCTCATCTTCCAATAATACCAAGGAGCCTGAGGATGTAAGTACCTGATTCAGCCCCTTCTGGACCATCTTTTTCAGGGCCATCCATAATGCTTTGCTTGATCCTGTGTTAGCAGCAGGACCAGACCAGGCACAGCCTGCTCATGTCCTGTGGGAAGGAGCCCCTTTGGGATCCTCCTCTGCTGGATACGATCCCTCGTGCCCTCCCCAACACCCCTCTCCTCTCTCTGCAGTCCATCATCCCACTCATGAAGTTCCTGGAGTCGGAACTGCAGTATCTCAACGAGCATCTGGTCCAGGAGAACTTCAAAAGGTGACCAGGGCACTGGGGATGGCAGAGGCCACCAGTGTCACTGTCCCTCAGGCAGGAGTGTCACCCCAGCTCCGTGGGGCACAGGGACATCCTGCTTCGGGTTGCTCAGCCCAGCAGGATGAGTCACTTCCCTCTGGGGCTTTGCAAAGCCCCTGAGCTGAGGACCATCCCTTCAACCCACCTGCTGGACCTTGCTCACAGCCTTCCTCCCTCGCCCCTGCAGCCTCCTCACTCTCCTCTGGCACCACACCCTGTCCGTGCTCTCGGCAGCAGCAGCACCGCAGGTCCCCTCAGCCCAGCACTGCAAGAGGCTGCACTGTGCCCTGAAGGTACCCAGGGAGAACGGGGGGTCCCTGGCATGGATGGGGTTTGGTCGGTGGCTGACAGGATCCTTCTCCCCAGAGCCTGGAGCTGTGCTTCTACGGCGAGGGCTGCGGGCTGCCGCTGGAGATCCTGCACACTGCAGCCTTCCAGGTACGGAGGGGTGGGGATGGGGGGCTCCAATAAGAGTTCCCTTGGGAGGAAGGAACACCAGGCTGTGGACCTGTCCGTGTGCCTGACCATGACCTCTCACACTCCCCACAGTCGCTGGAGACCCACCTGGCCCTCTGCTCCGCCAGCAGCCGCAAACTCATCCAGAAATACTTCAGCAACAGGATCAAGCAGCAGGTAGCAGTCTGGATGGTGCTCCCAGCCCCTTCCCACATCCCACCTTGCATTCATGAGGCTGCCCAGCACAGCCTGCCTGTGGAAACGTGGAATTTCCCCTCACTGTTTGGGCTGGTTTTGCCCCAGTGGTGGCAATTGAGCCAGAGGGGGCTCAATTGCACTCCAGAGGATTCCATCACCTCCTGGGTACCCGAAAATTTCTGCTCAGGCCCCATGGATGCCTTCCCTGGGTGTGCTGAAGGGCAGCACCCTTATTCTTGTACCCCACTGCTCAGCTGGACACGAGCTCGGAGAAGTTTGGGGCCGTGACGATCAAGGCTCTGTACCGCCCTTCGGAGCAGAAACTCCGCGTGGAAGTGCTCAACGCTGCCAACCTCATCCCACTGGACTCCAACGGTGGGTGTGGGTGGGCTGGG
This sequence comes from Pipra filicauda, assembly GCF_003945595.2. Taxonomy (NCBI): domain Eukaryota; kingdom Metazoa; phylum Chordata; class Aves; order Passeriformes; family Pipridae; genus Pipra; species Pipra filicauda. The sequence continues at coordinate 7,247,611 of NW_024104987.1, read as the reverse complement.
GGGCCCCACCAAACCAGGACCCTCCTGTGGGTGGGCTGGGGGGCCCCACTGCCCCGGGGACCCCCTGTCCGCAGTCCCCTGGGTAGGAGAGATACTGGCAGTGCTTGGAGTAACTCTCTTGATTTGCTTTCGCATCCAAGGAGTGGATTTGGGGAAGAGGGAGGGTTATTGTGCTGATCCGGGGTGGTCTGGGGTGTGGCAGGCAGGACCAGGCAGGACACTGTTCCCACACCCCACTGCCTTCACCTTGAGGCACAAGGCAGCAGCCAGGGCAGGTGGCTTTTCTTCGTTGTGCAACCCAGTTGCAGACAAAAAGAATGATGCCAGGGTGACGAGGGACATTCTCCCGGGCTGGCTGTCGTTCGGGGAGCTCTCCAGGAGAGGTCACTCCTCCTGCAGCCACCTGTGGCCGATGGACGTGTGGGCAGGGTTAGGGATGTTCCTGCGTCTTCCCAGGAGCATGGGCTGGGCTGGGGGTTGTGGTGAGGGTGCCCTGACCCCCTTTCCCCCCGCCCCCAGCCACCCCAGTGTGTCCAAGTCACCCCATCCGGGTTCATCCCCCTGTGCCGGGGCAGAGGGGTTGTGGGCAGGGCTGATGTTTGCACCCCACCAGGCTCCAGCGACCCCTTTGTCCAGCTCACCCTGGAGCCCCGGCACGAGTTCCCCGAGGTGGTGGCCCGGACCACCCAGTGCAAGAGGAACGAGCTGCACCCCCTCTTCGACGAAGCCTTTGACTTGTACGTAGGGGCTGACACCCACCGGCCCCCCGGTCCCTGCAGCCCCTCAGGCTTCAGTCGAGCCCCTGCCATGGGGCTGCTGCTCCAGGAACTGGGTCCTGTCTGGGGATTTCACCCCCTGCACCCCAGTGGGGGCTCAGCCGGGGGGTCCCACGGTGGGAGCTGGGCTGGGGGTGACCACAAACACCTGGGTGCTGTTGGTGGGTGCAAGGCTGGGCTGGGGCCCTGTGCTTTGAGGTGCTGGGATCAGTGGAGGGGGGGGTGGCTTCCCAGGGAGCACGGAAGGTTGCGTTTCGGGATGGAGGGGATGGGATGTGATGAGCACCAGCATCCCGTTCCCTTGCAGCTTGATCCCCCCGGAGAAGTGCCGGCAGGAGGGGGCCTGTCTGCTGCTGACCGTGTTCGACTATGACACGCTGGGGTCCAATGACCTGGAGGGTGAAGCCTTCTTCCCCCTCTGCCACCTGCCCGGCCTCAATGATGATGAGGACGAGGCTGACATGGGACGGGTGCCCCAGACCCGCCTCCCCCTCACTCACCCCAAACCCACTGGTGAGTAAGTGGTGCCCTGCCAAGCCACTGCTGGCCCTGTGGCATGAGGAGGGGGCTGTGGTGAGCATCTCCCACCATCATTCCCCTCTTCTCTGGCAGGGGACGAGATCCTCCGGCTGCTGGAGTCCAGGAAAGGGGACAAAGAGGCTCAGGCCTTTGTTAAGCTCCGTAAGCAACGAGCCAAGCAGTCCAAGGAGACACAGTCCAAGGAGGCAGAGTGAGGGAGGCAGAAGAAGAGGGTCCTGAAATGGTCTGGCCAGTGGATCCCAGGAGATTTGTGGTGCTGGAGCAAGAGCCATCCGCAGGGATTAGGGGGGACAGAGAGGACCTCTGTGCCCCCCCTCACCCATCTCACCCCCACCTTCGGGAAGCAACACTCCCGTGAGCCTGGGGAGGGTGGGCACATGGATTTCAGGGGATTTCTTCGCCTGCCTGGACTAGGAACACTACACGAGGGACATGAAAGACTGTGACTGTCCCTGCCTGTTCCTCAGGAGCTTGTCACTGCCTGTGCCACATCTCCTGGCCCAGTCCCCAAACCTCCTGCCTGCAACAGGCATCAGGGCAATGCAAACACATCCAAGTTGATTCAGTCTGACTGCAACCATGTCCAAAGCTGCCTTCATTTTATTTCTTTTTTTTTACCGTTTTAAATCTTTTTCCCCCTCTTTTTCTTGTGGATAAGCCTCTTATTTTAAATGAAAAGCCACAAAGCTGATGCGTGGGTTGAGTCTGTGCAGTGGCCCTGTGCTGGGGGCAGCTGTGGCAGCAGCACGGCAGGGTGGGACAAGGCATTTGGGATGTGGTGGGAGCTGCTGAAATGTGTATAGCTCTTGTGTCTGGTTTGTTTTGTTTTGGTTTTTTTTTTTTTTTTACCACCAATTGTATCCACCTGCTGGAGCTGAGGGAGCCTGGGCAGCAATAAAGAACATGGCAGTGCTGGCAGCCAAACCAGGAGGCACTTGGGGCTGCTGGAGGCCAGACACAGGGGGCAGGTCCCCAGTGTCACCTCCAACCTCTGCCAGGGATCTGGGTCCCTCTGGAAGCGCTGGGAAGCTCTGCAGGGTGCCTCCATGTGGGATGGCCCAGTGTGACAGCAAATATGCCTGGCAGGACAGGTCGTTGTAACTATTTGCTGGGGGTTTTTTGGTGTTTGTTTTAGCTGCAATAAGTACTAATTACACACCTGGAGCTCCCTCTATCCCCACCCTGCAAGGGGGTGGGTGGCTGTGTTTGAGCTGCAGAGGGTCCCTGGGAGCTGCCCAGGGTATTAAAAGCATCACCCTCACGGGTGCCTGAGCAGCAGCTGCTCCCTCGGTGGGCAGAGCAGCCGCTGGGTCAGTTCAGGTCAAATCCTGGATGCGGGGGTGGGAAAAAAAAAAGCTCCTTTGGTATCTGTGTGACAGACAGAGCCCACAGCAGGAGGGATTAAGGCTCCCAAGGAAGCCATTTGCTGGCTTAGATCACTCGTTTCAGTGCAGAGAAATAATATTCCAGAGACAGGTCTGGGATTGCAGAGAATCTGTCCCGAGGGGGGTCATTTCAGCCGGATTCAGCACCCCAAGCCTGAGCTCTGCAGCTCATTTGGAGTTGGCACCTGTTAACAACCAACCTCATGCTTTATTACAAGGCTTAACTCTACGAGGCTGTAGGTCTGAACGTGTTTTTAGCTTATTTTTTAGCTCTTTGTTTAAAAATCACTATGCTCTAACTCGCCCTGGGCTGCCACCACCCAGGTGTGTCCCGGTGAGCAGGTGCCACGGGCTGACCTCTGTTTTGAGGTTGTTTGCACTGTATTATTATTCAAGGTGTTTCAGCTTAATTTTTCGCTCAACTCCAGGCAGTTGGGTGGGTCTTCTCCCACCCCTGAAGAAATTGTATCTTTTTTTCAGAGAAGCACTAATAAACCTTCACCAATCAGGGCGTCACTAACCACATGGACCAGAGAACAGCCCAAGCATGAGAAAATATGGCTTGAAGCACAAAAAAACAGCTCCTGCTAAATGCAAGACTGAGGAGGAGGAAGAAATCATCATCCTCATCCTGGTGAAGAACCTGACACAGACAGATTGCTGGAACACAAGAGGGAAGGGGACTGGCACTCACATTTACTGATTTTTATTGTGTTACTAATAGTCTCTAATATAAACTGGGTGATTCAGATTATTGTTGCTATTGGACTGATGGGAAGTGGTTGACACATCTTTGAAGCACTAATTAGACCCAAACTAAAAGGTAATTCCTGGATCCATAGGTAAGGCATGTTCTTTTTGGTGCCAACACATGAAACTCTTGTTTGTATTTGCTGCGCAGGCACGGAGGTACTGGCTCACCTCTGCCCAGCCTGGCTCTTCCAGGACAGAAATCCACATCCAGTTCAAGAATCTGGGTGATAAAACTACTCTTTTTTTGTGGTTTTGCCATTTCAGGGGTCTCTGACCAACCTACCTGCACCCCACCGACATTCCCCCTTTTCCACAGCACCTCGATGAGAAAGGCGAAAGGTAACCCCCTGAAAAAGGGGCTTGATCCAGAAGGGAGCTCAGGGAGAAATTAACTCTTGGTTGTGTGAAAGGGAAAAGGCAAAACTGGCCATGGATCTGCTGCTTCGAGGGCTCCACAGCCCAGACTTCCCCACCCTCCCCAGATCCACCTGGGCAGGCACGCGCACACACACGCACACACCGCTTTGGTTTATAATTTCTTTTTTTCTTAGCAAAAAAATAAAAATTTATTGTCCTCTAAAAAAAAAAAAAAAAAAAAAAAAAAAAAAAAAAAAAAAAGAAAAAAAAAATCCATCCTGCCCTTGGAAACTGTGACACAGATTGAGTTCTTTCCAGCCCCACATGCAAAATTCACTCTGCCAAGAAAAGAGTCTAAACCAGGTTTCCGACAGCCAAAACACATATTTACAGAGTACGAGAGAACGACAGCTGAAATCACAGTTCTATACATGGAATCAACAACACGTTTTACACCACTGATCACCATTCTGCCAACTTCTACACGGACTAGGGGCGCTTCTGCCCAGTGCCCTTCCTCCTGGGGAAAGCAGGGAAGGGACTGGGCAAGAATTGCCACCAGAAATACTGCAGTGTGTATTATTATTATTTTTTTTAAAACGTATACTGTATTTATTTTGTTTTAACATTGGAAGCTACGGAGTGGGGAAGCCCCAGAAATCTCTCCGATGCAGTCACTACTTTGCAGGAATATTTCACCTTTAAAATACTAGGTTTTACATCAGTAACATCTATTTTGCTGTTGGCCATCACTCCAAGGATTATTACAACTCTGGAGGAAAACACTGGTAATATTCTTCCTTCTCAGATGGGGGAAAAGGAGGAAGAGAGGAGGTTTGGAGGCTGGTGGAACAGCAATGGATGACTGAGTCCATTCAGTGTTATGGGCTTCCTCCCAGGGTAAGGAATTCTCTTCATTGTCTCAGCTGCACAAGCCTTGCAAGTGGCTCAGGTTCAGCTTCAGAGATGTACAGAAAGTGTAAAACCCTTCAGCAGGGGATCAGCTGCACTGACCCCCCCAGGGGTGGGGACCTGCTTAAGGAAATGTGCTCCAGCTCCGAGACCTTTCCCAGGTCCCTCCTGTGTCACCGGGTCTTTGCCACTGCTGGCACATGGCTACAGCATCTAAGGCTGGAGATGAGCTAAAAGTGCTCCTGTTAGCCCGAAATGATAAAATCCTTCAGCTCCTGGCTCTCATCTACAGCTCCAGCCTTGCTTTTTGCTCTCCATCTACCCAGCATAGTGTTGTCCTAAGCCAGCTGCTTCTAGACTGGTTTTCCATAATAATGTAAAAATTTATTGACCTTTAGGATACTGTGGTTTCACAACACAACCACAACTCCCTTCCCCCCAGCTCTTAATTCAGAAGTGCCTGACCTGCACCATTAGTCACAGAGGTTCAACACTTCTGAAGCTCCCAAAAATCGGGGGAGGAAAATGTCATTATCCAATAAGGAGTCTGTGTGAGGAGGCAGGACCCAGCCGTGGTCAGGGCTGGGCTGCTCCTCAGGGAGCCTCGTGGACCCAAACTTCGTTTTGAAGCCCCCTCAGTTCTGACGTGTTACTGTGTGTCCTGTAAAGGGAGTTCCTGCTTCAGAAGGAAGCCTGACAGTACGTGACAGGGGCTGCACTTATTAGCACCAGGTTTATTTCAGCTCTTTTCACACCATACAGAAGCTGATCACAGACTCTTAAGCCTTAACTGCAGTGCTGTGATTATGGTTTGTCCTTCCTGCCTAGGGCAGGCAGCAAAAACTGCTGAGTGGGTCAGGAATGCTGCCCCTTCCCCCTGCTCTCACCTCATTTGGTTTGGAAATTGTCATAAAAGTGGCCCCCCAGAACATTCACAAAATATGCAAAGATGAAGTTCTCTTTTCCATCTGATGCTTAAGAAAATAAATTCACATTTCAGATATTCCTTTTTCTTTTTTTTTTTAAAGCAGCAAACAAATTAATAAAAACCTAAATTTAGGAAGTGTTGCTTCAAGAACCAGAGGAAAGTGAGAAACAGTCTATGTGCTTGTGCAAAGAGAGTGTTAAGAGGTTGGGGTGGGGGCAAGGGAAGGGTCGAGTGCTAATTCCTTCAGGCTGTTCTGCCATGAGTGCAGTGTGGCAATGGAAAGTCAAAATTTAAGGGCCACAAACAGGTGAAATTTTGAATTCTTTGGTCCTTCAGTATAAATTTTAAAACAGAGAAACTGTTTTACTCAAAAGGGAAAAACATATTTTCTCTGGCCTGGAATTTTCCTTGTACCCCCTCCCTGCCTAAGCAAATGCACCCCATGGAAACTGGGGGCAAACAGCTCTTCCCCCTCAACCCCCCAGCCCTGCATCGCCCCGTGACTGGAATTCCCAGGGACACAGCCCCGAGGTGCCACCAGGGGACAAATTCCAGCTGAAGGGACAAGTGAAGAGCCCCTGTGGGAATTGTTGCAGTCACAGGGCTGGTGCTGGACAGATCTGAAAACAGAGGGTTGGCCAAAGGCAGCATCACCCTGAGCAGCCCCCGGGGAGGCAGAGGAGCAGAAAAACCCCCACGCTCATAAAAAGTGTTACAAACCATAGCCAAAACGGGCTGATCAGCTCTGCTGCTTATAAATATTAAAGTCCTGATTCAAGAGTTTATTTCCTATGATTTAAGTTAGTTACAAAAAAAACTTTTTAGTAAATTTTTTATCTTAATTGGGCTTTTTTCCTCCTCCCCCCCCACTTTTAAATTTTTTTTTTTATTTTTTATTTTTTCCTAAAAAAAAGAGAAATGTTCACGTATTTTAATAAAAGGTCTTTCCTTAAGATCAGACCAAGGCAGATGTGCTGCCCCATGGCACAGACATTCAAAGGCTATAACCAAACAACATAGCCACAATAGTCACTCAACAGTGTCTCTCCATTAAAAAAAATTTAAAAAAAAATGATGCTAGTTACAATAAAATACACATGGAAAAAAAAAGCATTTTTACCAAAAAACCCAAAAACAAGTTAATGGGAAAACATAAAAAAGAACTACACAGAGCTGCACTTAAGAGATCATCTGGGAATGCATATTAACCCCTTCCATGGAGAGGAAAGGTGGAATTACGGAAGCAAACCTAATTATGTGTTTGTATTAAATATGAAGCTTTCTGAGAGGCTCTGGTAAAAATTCAGTTTTCCTACAATAGTGGGCTGCTGGAGGTTCCAGTGCTTTTCCAGGTCAGGGAGGGGCAGCACGGGAGCATCCCTGTGCAAAATAAAAATGTTTAGTCCAACTGAGTGGCCTTTTGGTTGAGATCCCAGCAGGTTACTGCAATCCACCTGATGTGAAAATCCAACGGACACACTGGTAAGGAAAAAAAATCACAGGAAAGCTCAGCTGCTGGACAGGGAAAGGTGGTGGCATTTCCCCGTCCTGCTGGACTTTCTGTCACCACACACACCTCTAACACGAGGCTTTCTGGAGCCAGCAGTCCACAAACCAACCTTGAGCTGCTGACACAGGCAACATCAACTCTGTTTAACAAAACTCAGCCTACCTGGAATTGTTTCATGCACTTCAGCAGTGACTACAAATCAGGTCCCTGTGGCTAAAACAAAACTGATCTGGTCTGAAACAGTAAAAAACCTCCAGACAGCCACCAGACAAAGGGGTGCCTGGAGAGAACTAACCTCTGCATCCAAATTTCCTTCATAAAGGGCTTTAGCTGACCCAAGGGCAATACTTTTAAGGCTGCTCAGACCTGGAACATGTTGGCTGTATCAGCAATGAACACCAGTCACTGAATTTTGGGGCTTGGCTTGCTCTAGGTCCAATAGAATTATTTTTTTTTCCCTCTTTTCTTCTTTTCATACAAATATACAAAGAGCGTAAAAAAATTTAAAAAGTGAACTTTGCTGCTTAAATGACAGACAAAGTTCCTGCACATTCAGAGATGGGCAACGTGAGGCCCACCAGGCAGAGCTTCCATCAGGGAGGACGGCTTTAACCAAGCTGGGTCAGTGAAAGAGCGGGGGACCGAAGGCATGAACAAGTCATTTCAATCCACCTCGATCCTCCCCGTGATCTCAACTCTTCCTCTGGAAAGCACATGGAAGCCCCTCTTGCCCACTCTAAGTCCTTCTGGAAATAGTCAAAAATTTGTTATCACCTAAATAGAAAAGAGGAGAAACACAGACTCTTTGCAAACGGCCCTTTGATCTGTATTAAAAACAGCTCTCAAAGTTCATCAAGAGTTAGAATTAGTGGGGCACGGGTGAGGGGCAGTTTAGATACGGGATGTAAAATATTAAAAAGTGCTCTGCAACTAATTTTTTGTTTCATGTGCGTATGTGCCTGCGTGTGCATATCCCTACACATGCACAAACACGCACATACACACACATATATACATATATATATATACACATACATATATATGTACGTATGTATAAAGTTAAAAAGTTCTATACGATATGATTAGAACAAGTGTCCTTGGAAGGTCACGACTGGAGAGAGTGGGGCCTGTTGGGATGGCAGATGGGGCACTCGCCCCCCTCCTCGGCGCAGGTTTCACACAGCACTGCGTGTTGGCACGGTAACACCACCCGGTTCTCCTTCTGACACTTAAGGCATTTCACTGACTGCATCTGAAATACCGCCTGCAAGAGAGGGGGACAGGGCACAGCGTCAGCAAAGGGGGCTGCACGGTTTGGGGGACAGCAGGGAAGGACTTGCAGCTGCCCATCTCCCGAAGCAAAAGCGAAGAAGCACGGCACAGCACGATGCCTTTTAGGAGGTTTGGGGTCAGCAGAGCAGCTTTGATTGACTCGAACTCTGTACATCAGGCATAAAGGTGGAGGCATTTTCCTGCAAGCTGGCTAAAACTCACTGTGGTTACATAACCTGGAAGTGCTCTGAAGGGCTCCTGATTTCTGGCTACATTAAAGAAAAGGGGAAAAGCTGAGATCTGTAGGAGCACAGGGAGCAGAGCCCCGCAAACCCCTGGCACTCACCTTGTCGACCTTCTCCAGGTTTGCCCGCAGCTGTTTCTGAAGGGTGTAAAGCGACGAGAGCGAGAGCGTCTCCAGGTCAGAGAAGGAGCGCAGGAATTGTGGGTCCTGGCCTGTGTGGATCCTCTCCAGCTCCTCCTGCAGTTTCTTCACTTGCAGCTCCAAGGCTTCCCTCTGCTCCCGGGCCAGTTCACATTCCATGTTAGCTGTGTTGGCGCGATCATTTGCTTCCTCTGCCTCCTTTTTCCAAGCATCACAAGCCTACGAGTTCCAACAAAGAGGGTAAAAGAAGCACCCTGAAAACTCAGTCTCCCAAGAGAATTCCAGGCAAAAGAATCCACTTCCATACTCTTCTCACCAGTTCTGTCCAATCTGCCCTGGTCCCAAATTCTGAAACATGTCTGGAGCTTTGCTTCAAGGCTCTGCTCATTCCAGACATCCCATCTGGTTGGGCTGTGGTTCTACACATCTGGCTCACACTGTTCAGTGGATGAACTTTGCATGCTGGCAAATTACCATGGATCAAAGTCAACTGGCAGGTCTGAGACACTGTCAAGTGCCTCAGTGCATCTGTTATGACACCTGGCCTTGCACTGCCAGCACCTGAACCACATCAGGCACGGTGATTCAGCCCCCCTTTCCAAGGGATGGGAAAGAAGAAGAACGCTGAAGAGAACCTGTAAAACCTACAGCTCTATCCATCACCTCAGTGTCTGGAGGACTCCTGTTGAAAGGCTGACACCCTCCTACTCTATACTCCCTAATCCCTGTTCCCAGGAGTTGCCCAAGTACCTGTTTGGCTTGTTTCCAAGACTCTTCCCACTGCTTTATTGTGCCGTTGGCCTCATCCAGTTCTTGTCGTAGCCGTGCCAGCTCCGCAGCACCTGGACCTGACAGAAATGCAGGTGAGGTACTGGGCGAAAAACTCCCCGAAGCAAAGTGTTCCCATATGCTGCTGTTCATCCCATTTAAACCTGTTTCACAGGGAAATAGAGAGGGTTATGTCACAGGTGCTGGCAATTTCCCCATTTCCTCCCTACCCCTGTGAAATCCAGGATTCAAAAACATGTCAACAGGATAAAAAGTTCATCTTAAGAATCAGTTTCATCCCCAGGACCCCGGAGTCCATCACAGAGGAACTTTATAGGGAAATTTCACACCATTAAGCCTCATCTTTAGTGGAGGACCCACGATACTGAGTGGAGGCAACTCTTGAATCAGACTGCTTTTAGAAGCATCGATTTTACAGCAGAGCTGACGATCAGCTGGAATCCCCCTTCTCACAGGAGAACCCCTGACCTGCTACTACATTCCCACTTTTCCATGCAGCACAGCCACCACAGTTGGTTCACACAGCCCAGGTGGTGCTTCCTCTCACACTGCACCCTAAGAAACTTCTGCTTTTGGCTCCTCAGTCTGGGGCTTAGAAAAGGAGTCTCACTTGCAAACAGTGGCATGAAAATGCTCCAAGTCATCACTGTTTCCACGTGCAAAAAACAGAACTAACTGGAAAATCCTGTTTATAAAAAGGTAGAGAGACAACAGTATCTACATCAGCTTCATCCTCAGCAGAGTTCTAGCACAGAGCTAGTGAACAGCATCAGAGAAGACTGACTAACCACCTCCCTATTTTAGCTTGTTCAAATAAATGCCCTTTTCAGGAAGAAACTCAAGGTTTAGGAGACAAAGCAGTGGGAAAACAGGAGTAGACAAAACTAGCCATTTTTCCACTGAGTCCAATGTTTGTACTCTTTTAATAACAAAAATGTTTTCACTTAAATGAATTACCCACACCTTGTACTCAGGGGAGAACTAGTAGGAAAAGGTAATATTGAGACAGAGTGTGGACTCTTACCCACACAGTTTGCTCCAGTCTGATGTGGGAATCATTTTCATGCTACGGTGCTCACCACTGGCTGTGAACATTCCTAAATTAAGTTGCAAGTGATAATTCTGATCTTAGAGCAGCTGAACTGTGTCTGCAAGTAAGCCCTGGAGCCAACGGCCTCTCACCAAGCTCTAACCCACCACCACCGACTTCCCATTTAGTACCAGCCAAGACACAAATAGTTACAAAAATGCAGTTGAAAAATAGTAACTTGTCTTCACCAAGGGTTCAAGGCACATTAACAACTCATTTAGCAGAGCAGCAAAGGATCTTTGCTGGCTCAGGCCACTTACCAGAGATCATTTCAGCTGCTCTGAAGGGTGCTCAGTCGAAAGCAAGAAGTTTTAATGGAACCCCGACTCACATTCTGTTTTTTAAACTTCAGTTTTCTTGAATGGGAATCTAGCACTAAATGGGATGCTGGCAAGCCACAAATTCTGCCATAATGCTGATCAAGCTGATCTTGCAATTTGTTTTTACTCTCTCTTTCCACCTGCTGTTCTCATTTCACATCTGAAGTCTCAAGCCTCTTTGGTCAGGAATGCCTTCTCTGTGCATTTTGCATCAGCACAGTGGAAACCAGCCCAGGACTAGGTATTTTTCACTCAATTGCAATACAAAAAAAATAATAACTCCACACTCTACACGTTACTTATGTGCATTCAGTAATTTACATGGAACAGACAGATTCCAGATTGCCAACTGCTAGGTAACTATTTATATATCTTCTCAAAACCTCACCAACCGGTATTTCAGGAAAATATCTAACCTTTTTCTTATAAATAAATTATTAAAATGCATTTGTGAATCTCCTGCATTTTTTTTTGGCTTTTCATTTGCATAAATACATAGTCAAGATAAAATATAACTCTTATTTCTTCTGAAATTAAAAACAGGCCTTATCAGCAATTTTTCTTTTCCTTACTAAAACGGGGACAAACAGCCAGCCTCAACCCTAATTAATAGCTGAGATGCCCTCTGATGTCTCTTACTACAGTAATTGTAAAAGCTGCTAAAGCCAAACAAACAGCAATGACAAGCATGGAAACATGGGTTTGGGCTGTGCAAACACGGGATGCAGTTACACAGATAAGTGCATGCTGAAACAGATTACAAAAGCATGTAATCGTTTTATTAGGTTAAGCTGAATATTAAAGATTAAAGTGTATCTCAAATTTGAAGAGGCATTTATGTCTAGCATCAATAGAGAGAATTAATATTTACTGTTATTAACAGAAATGAGCGGAACTGGTGTCACTGTAGCCTGGAGCCCAAACAGTTTTATTTCTCATGGCAACCCTGTGTCTTGATAACAAAATAGTTTGTCCCCTCAGTTCCCAGTTCTTCCTGATACAGCCGAAGCTCCAAAGCAGGTTCTCCTCCCTTCACTCCCTCATACAGGAAAGAGATTCTCAAGGGGGGGAAGGAGCCAAGGGGACAAAGCTGGAAAATTAACTTTTTGCAAAGTCCACACTGCAAAACCGGTGCAGAGCATCAAACAGAAAAATTACAATGCCCTAAGCCTGCTCTAGAGCTTCCAGAGCCAGCCTGACCCACAAGCAGCCCCAAAGGCAAACTGCAATCCCCACCTTAACTAAGCAAAGCTGAGGACCCAGTTCTGAGTTTTATATGAAGTCTCAGCACAGAACTGCTGTCAGGAAAAGGCAGAGATCTTTTCCCTGAAAGGCATCATCAGAGCAAGTCAATTAACCTATCTGCCCCTTTCTCTCAGCCTAGAAACACAGAAAGTAGAGGGAATTGCTCCCTTGCTCACAAGGTATTAGCTGATTTTTCGTAAAGCAGCTCCTAGTACCATTGCTGTTCTCATGGGAAGAAGAGATACAAATGACAGCAGTGAAGTAACACATTAAAATAAAGCTAACTTAAAAGAAAATACTTACATGGCACAGACAGGCATGTACATGGGGACACACACACTGTGCATTTACCTAATGATCCATGAGAAGCTGATGTCCCCAGGAACGTGTTTTCTGATTGGCTTAAGTGTCCCTGGGGCTGATGGAGGAAATGCGATGAGAGGCTGACCGGTGGAGAAGGAGAGGCAGAGTGAAAGGAGGCAGAGCTTCCAAGGGACCCGGGGATATTTACAGGAGCAGAACTTTGCAGCAAACTCCCACCTGGACAAAGAACACACAGAGAGGATGGCTATGTATGACCATGAGGTGTGGGCACAGGGCAGGAGTTCAGAGCAGAAGGCGGTAGGTTCCCTTTCTCCTCCCTAAGCCCCTCGGGATTCCCTCCACTTCTCATGTTTTATTCCCCTCTTTTAGAGGGGCCTTTAAGAGGAGCACTGAAGCTGCCATCCCATGACCCACGTAGGTTAAGACCCTCCAGGATTCAATGGACCATTCTTTTACTGGCCAAAGCAACAGAAGGTTTCCTGAGCAGAGTTCAGTCCCTGTCAGCCTAGAGAAGATGAATTTGGTAAAACACTCTGTCACGAAAAATTCACTGCTAAAACATGTGTCTCTGCCTCTAATGCTTCCAAACAACCTGTAATGAGAAGACTGTCATGCCAGGTGAAGTCATGATCTTAACCACTAAAAATCAGTGCCTAGCTTTAGGTAGTTCAGATATACCTGAGCGCCTGGATCTATCAGTAATAAAAAAACCAAATAAAGGAAAGCCTAAGCTCAAAAGACATCAACTTCCCTTACACTGGAGGTTTGTCTGCCTGCCACACAGATTAAGGGAGGTCTCAGCCCTGCTCCCTTCTCAGAAAATCACTAGGTAACACCAGCCCTGATGGGAAGAGAAGGATCCCTAAGGCACTGCAGATGGGGAGCAGCAGAAGCAGGGCTGGCAGTAGACAGGTACAGTAAACTCTCCAACCAGGCTCTAACCTTTGGCAGGGAAGTGGAAGTGATATTCTCTAGAGCTCTTTCCACAGCTCCCTTCCTATCTCTACAGCTCCAGGCAGTGGAGTTCCCTTGGAAACCTTCAGACAACCAGAGTTTGCTCCCGTTCAAACACTTGCTTTGCACAGCAAGGGCGGCCAGAAACTACAACCACTTCCAAAAAGTTACGAGACCTTTCGTTTTTCCCTGGACACCCATCAGAGACAGGCAGAAGAGGCCTTAGCCTACCTCCACGTATCAAAATGAGACAGACAGTACAGGAATCAGATCAGCAGACCATGACGACACTCTGTGACAGATGGATGGCATTACCAGGTCAGTGAGTTTCCTCTTACAGCTAGGGAGAACTTTCTGCTTAAGATGCAAATTGTTATGCTTTGGTTTTTAAATTTATCAGATGCCTTCTAGAGTCCACTTACACACTCAAAAAAAAAAAAAAAAAAAAAGAAAAAAAAAGAAAAAAAAAAGGAAAAAAAGAAAAAAAATCAAGCAAGTCCCATTCAGTCTCAAGAAACATCCCCAAGACATCTGGGCCCAATGGCAACAACTCAGCTCTGCTAGTCAGTAAGGGCAAGCTCTCACTTCAAAGATGCTCAGGGGTTGCCAGAGTTTGTTATAATTGCTGCTTTAACCAATGTTATTTTGGGACTGGTTTTAGAGCTTGGTTGGGCTGGCTCCACTGAGGTGACTGGGCAACACTGCTTGGCAGAAGATAAAGAAAGCTCTGTTGCTTTCATGTACCTATCATGATGCCACTCGTGTGGGGCACTGTGCTGCTGTCAAATGTCTTCTCCAGGGCAGCCACTCCGAATTCATTCAGGTCCAGGTCATCCAAGGCAGACTCTGCCAGACACAGAGGTACCAATTATGTTATAAAGGACCAACAACTTCAAGAGATAGGATGGCCCAAAGAGCCTACATGCAGAGGAGCCTGCACTCTCTATTTGTCAGGGCCCTACTCTACGCCCTGTTCTGAGACTGTTTGGCAGAAGAGTCATGGGCAGCTTTTCAATTCAGGTTCTTTTACCTGATCTGATTTCTTTTTGTCTCAAAGTATTCCCAAATGTTTTATGAAAACAAAAAAGCGATGAAATAACAGCAGATCCCATAAGCCTTCCCCAAACTGCTCTCCTAAAGCTGTCTCTAATATGCAGGAACACTGGCTTATGGAATGTCTGGGTCTGGCTTGTGCTTTGTCCCTACCTTCCCAAAAAGTAGAAGGGAACACTGAAAAACATCTCTGAGGTTCAAAGATAGGGTAAAATAAAGCTTATTAATGCCTGCAAGTGTTATATCTGTTTGAACATGCCTCATCACTAATGATGATCAATATAATTCCATCCCACACATGCCCACTCATTTCTATTATTATTTTTATCAAATTAGTGAGATCACCTCAGAAATGTTATATTTAATTAAAAAAAAATGAAAAAAGAAAAAAGAAAAACAGGTGACCAAAAAGCCTGTACCTATCTAAGAGTGACTCCACTCTCTGTTCTCATGTTTTCCTTTTTCTTTCAGCCTCTGTCCTACACTGTGAAGGGCAAGTCCTTACAATCCACCTGGAGGCAGCCCTGGCTATAAAACTGTCATTTAGAACATAAGGGATTGTAACTGTGGAAAAATGCCCCTGTGATTTCCTGCCTACTCCAAGACCTCTTTGTCACTTTGACAAACCTAAAACTAAGGCCCTTTGCAACCATGTGACATTCTGAGTAAGTGGCTCAGAGGCCTTCAGTTGGTCCCGTGGGTGAATTTCATCCATAATGACCTGCAGAAAACATCAGATGTGTCACAGTCACAGAACAAGCCTCAGGAATCTGCCAGCACTGACAGAGACGGAAAACTGGAGGTCACTGGAACACCCATGATATTCCAGCTCTCATACCTGGCAATCCATGTCTGAGGAAGCCCTACCAGCACGAATAAAAAAAAAGCAAAGTTACCTATGACAGACTCAACGGTGTCACTGGTTGGGTAGAAGGGAAGGGCATTGGCATTCATGCCTGGAATGCTGCTGGTGCCAGCAGGGCTCGGGGGTGTTGCAGCCAGACTGGAGGTGATACTAGAGGAGATGCTGGATGTCAGCGGGCTCCCCACTGGGAGAATACCCAGAATGTCCTGAAACAAGAGTTTGAGAAGGGAAAGAGGAAGGACATAAAACATCTTTACAGAAGAACCCCTTCAGAAACACGCAGCAACGAGCCACGGATCAGCAGCAAACCTGTTTCCTGCCTGCTTCCAACCTGACAGATGGCTACTGCTACTACTGGGCTGGGGGTGGGGAGAGATTAACAGCTTTTCTTTAATTTCTGTCGACTGGTCTCCATTCCACGTCCCTCCCCCAGTATTCTAAACATCTTTCAGGCTGCCCCAGAATTAACTCCTGTGACCCACAGGTTGCATGCAATCACAGCCATGGGCCACACAATCACTCACTCAGTTCAGCACACGACTTAGAACCTGATATTAAATTCCCTTTGCCAAATCCTTGAACTCAGATGACTCCAGAGATCCATTCCAGCTCAATTTTCTGTAATTTGAAGACTCTCTCCAGCACAGTCCAGCTCTATGAATTCATCCTGAATTCACTCAGGTCTAACTACTGACAAATAACACCTCCAGCAAATCATCCCATCCTCATAAGTAATCCCTCCAGCTGAGCATCCCTAATGGTGTCTGGACCGTTATTTACTCCCTGCAGAGCTGTCTGGATCCACAGAGATTTCTCAGTGGTGGTGGAAGCACTGAGCTGGGTTCAGAGCCCTGCTGGCAGTACCATACCTGTTTGGGCTGTAACAAAGGTTGCTCCTGGCTCCTGTGTTCCAGTGAGTGGGACTTCATTTTTGCTTGCTGCAGTAAAGAAACAAAACAAAAGATAAGCAGAGGGATTATTTAGCAAAATTTGAAATGGGAAACACAGCCCACTCCTCTCTCGGTCTGCTCAAGGCACTAGAGAATTTGGAGAGAGGGAAAGCACAGCAAACTGAAAACGCTCCAAGTAATTTATGCTTTCTGTACACCAAGATATCACCCTTAGAGTTATGTAAAGACTTGTCACAATGACATTTGCCTTCAGTGCTGCTCTAAGTCCCCTGCTACCACAAAGCACATCCTAAGAACCAAGATCAAAAATGAATTATTTTGCCTTGCTATAACTAACTCATCAGCCCTACTAGCATCTAAAAACCAGAAAGGGCCAGAAATGGTGGGAGGCATACTACATTTTTAAATTATGTAAATATTTTTCAGTTTGGGGAAAATAAAGTCTGTATATTACATTTTTGCTCAAACTCTTCCAGCTCCCAGCTAGGACTGCAAAGTAAAATAACTAATCAACTTTCAAAAAAAATCATTAAAACTGACTTTATAAAAAATCCTTCCCCCATCCATTAATATGAGAGCTCAAAGCTATAAAACATAAGTGAGGTTAAGACTGTCTGGAATTGCAAAAGTTCACAATGCCAACATACACTTAGAATTCCACTACCCAGCCTAAAAATTCAGCTTAAGGACCTTCCAGCACTATATCCTTAATGGATATCAATTCTCTTGCCTTGCAACATCAGTCAATTCTGATGGAACTCAGTTGGGAAGGAAGTGGCCTCAGGAGCCTGTCAGTGTGTAACGGTCTGTCTGCAGACCTTGCTCCCTTCCTCCCGTGCTGTGACACGGCACAGGGAGATCAATCACAGCCTCTGGGCACAGACAGGGAGCAAAAAAAGCAGTGAGAGTCAGTGCTGCTTGTTTACTCCCTCTCCAGCCTCCCCAGCCTGAAACACAGACATATTCCAGGCATAAAGTGCACGCGATGGTTTTTATCCCAAATGCAGGCAAGGCACCATCTCTGCAGGGAGATGTGCAACAGCAGCACACGAGACACCCCGCTGACCTGAAGTGATATGCCTTGACTTCTTGGCTTAAACAGTCTCATGACAAAGATAAATGATTGCTGGAGAGGGATGACATAACCAGACAGGCGAAAGAGCAGCGGAAGAATTCATCCCTTGGTTTTACTTCATTAAATCATTTTCCCTGCTCAGCTGTACGCCTGTGGGCAGATGGGGAGGTCAAAGCCTGGCAGCCAGGCAGTTGAGATATGGACACAAAGATCCTTCTGCAGTGGGTACCACTCTCTCACGCTTCCCTGAACAACATGCAGTGTGTTTACACACAGCAGAACTGCCACTGAACCCACCACGGGCTTGTTCTCCTTTGTGAGCGGGAGCTGCGTTACGTGAGTGCATCTGTGTGTGTCTGATAACACGCCTGCTACATTATCCAACACATCCCTGCCCCCCCTGACACTCCTCTGAACACAAAATGTGCTATCACAGACGTCACAGCTGAAGGGAAGGCACTTACACAGCCGTGCCCCCACTGAGAGGCTTCCTGCCAACGTAGGGAGTTTGCTCTGCTGCAGTTTAGTTGTACTGGAAGGGGTTTTTTTCCTTTAAGGAGGGGAAAAGTGAACCCATTTCCACGTTAGTCCCAATTTCCACTGCCTTGAATTCACAAAACATGAGCAAACCAAATGTCACCACTAAGCCAGTCTCCTTTAGCTCTGAATAACATTAGAAAGGGCATACATCGAGACAAAAATTCAAAGGACAGGCTGAAATTCTCCAGCTCACTCTGCTGCAGTCAGGGAAGAGGACAAGGGACATAAATTATGAGTGAAACTAAATGTTTTCTGACCAGCATGGAACAAACCTACTGTGCTGTGTGTCAGGACTTGGGAACACCTCCTGGTCGTGGTATTCAAGTCCTTCCAGTGCAGCCAGCATTTTTCCAGCTTGCTAAATCTTTTGGGACTGGGGAAAAGTATTTTTAGCTTTAACTGCTGGCTCAGCCTTACCACAAACTATGTGGAATCTATTAAGACAGAAGGTGTATTTTTCATTCTAATAAGATAGAAACTATTTGTACTAATTCTACAGAGGAAAAATGACAAGCCCATTGCAGAGCTGAGCCAGAGCGACTCCAACGTTTTTATATAGGAGTTGACAAAGTTAAATGCCTAATTAGTGGTCCAATTTACAGGGTACATGAGAATCTCTGGTGCCCACTGCAGCCAAAGGGAATTACAGAAGAATTTAAAAAGTAAGTAATTACAGATTAAAATAAAATTAAATCAGGACATTTATGAGACACCTAATTTTGTCTGTAGAAGCCTAGCATAAGGCAATTGTGATTACTTCTGTCTATACCTTAATAGCTATTTATTCCAGTCATTTAACACAGGTTTTGCTTAATTAAAGCCACATAATTAAGAAGCTATGTGAATAAAGCATCTTTGTAGCACAGATTCAACTTCAGATATAAATGCTCATCCTCTGGCCCTCCTTTTAAAAGTCCTATTCATGCTCCAACCCCTTTCTCCTTGGCTTAGGCTTGCTGCCCATTTTCTCCAAAGCAGGGCCTCCCTGGCACTCTGCCTCTGCTGGCAGCAGACAGGGGTTCTCTCAGTCCTTCAGCTCTGGGTTCACTCCTCCTTTGCAGCAGAGGCCACAGAGAACGAGGACATGCTTTTTCTTTTGTTTCTAAACAACTGTTACAAGCTGCTGTGCCCATGAGAAGTGCCAGGATCACAGCATGGTCTGCTCTTTACCCCCAAAGACGTGTTGCATCAATTTGCAGTTTCCTAAGCCACATCCCCGTTAAGCCAGACAATGGAAGCATTTATAAGAGAGCACACATGCATATAGCTTAATCTGGATTTGTCACTGCATCATTTTAATTAGACTAAACAGTGTTCAAGACTTGGTCCTACTGCAAAGCTTGGTCATATTTTCCCAAAGCTGTAAAAATAAATAAAACAAACCCCATGGAGTCTGCTTCTAAATTCAACTACTTTATGCAAGACCTTGTCTGGACGGGATATTTCCACTGTTTTCTCACAGCAGTGCAATACAGAAGCAGCAGTACAGACTCATTAAGGCTGACTTCTTTAATGGCACAGACAAGAGCTTAAACGTAGCCAGGCTGAAAGCAGCACTTCTTGTCATCTCTGTTCTCAGGCAACACAGACCTGGTATTCTTATTCCTTTTTATATTTTTTTTTCAAAAGAACTCGGGAGATATTTTTGCAGGCACCTCCTCATGCAAGTAGCTATTCCCTTCCCCCTAAATCAAGATGTTGTTCTATTACAATTACAAACCCAGTGAGACATAAAACCTGAGACCGGAGCTCTGGGTTGGGCTCAGGTTGGAAGGGACGGTGCAGAGAAACTATTCATTGTTAACATCAAGAAAGCAAATTCACACTAAGAAGCTGACTGTGGAGAAGCTCATGTGTGGCAAAGAGGTGGAAGAGACTGTTGCAGGCCTAGGGAGCACTATGAATAAGGCATGACACCAGGAAGAAGACTGGGGAAGCAGCAAGGCGAGACTGGGATATTCAAAAGGGATAAGAGGGAATGTCATTAAAAGATATGGATTGGGTAAGATTCAGAGGATTCTTCAAATGAGAATGAGGAACTGAAATTTAATACAGAAGCCACAGGAGAGAGTCAAGGATCAGAATGATAGGGCCAGAGAGGAAAGACACAACTAACATGACATTTTTAATACACCAGAGAAATGAACAGTGAAAACAGAAGACAAACCAAGTCATAGAGGTCAAGGTAAGAGTCTGAAGTGGGAACAGAGAAGGAAGGATGAGACAATGAGACAATACAGCAAAAGAAACAGCAACTCTTGGCAAGGAACTAAATATGGAAAAAGAAAGACCAAGAAGTGATGTGAGAAGCTACCAAGGGTCAACACAGGACAGGAGTTGTGAGGGGTTGGGAAAACAAGCAGCAGCTCCACTTCCACAAAACAGAGTGTGTGATGGCAGCAAGGCAGACAAGAATGGATGTAAGATGAAAAGGGCTGGAAGGGAGGCTGAAAGCAACAGCAGAGATCTGGAAATGCACAGGAGAACAGTGCTTTCCCACTTCTGTTCCATCAAAAATAAAAACACAATCGAGCTAGACTGGGCAATCTCTCCTTCTTCCTCATCCCCCCAGCTCTTCCAGCCAATATTCCCTACTAACCTGGCATTTGAAACTCTTCAAATACTCGGCCCCCACCTGATCTTCTCGCTCAAACCCCGGTGCCTTCTTGTAGCTGCCGGCTGCTGTTACTGAGTCAGGAGGAAAACCAATGGTCTCCAAGCTGTGGGGCTTTCCAATGGCACCGGGAGGAGACCCACATATATTAGATGGGCTTCCAAGACTGCTGTTCCTACAAAGAATCTAACAGAAGGAACAAGTGTCAGGAAAGTACAGCCAGCCAGGAGCAATGACATGAAGGGGAGAGGCACCCCATGGAAGGGCTCAATTCACTTCACTGTTTGCAGACCGATTACACTGACAGTCAACAAAACTACACAAGCTTTCAGTAAACAGTAATTAAAAAAAAAGGGAAAAGCTCCACTGGATTTTTACAGTCCCACAATTATGGTTTTACTGTCGCTCCTTCGGAGTGCAGTCTTGTAAAATCCAACCTACAGCTCCAGTGACATTTATCCTTTTTGAAGCCTCAGATGTGACTGATCCAAGTTTCCAACCTGACCATAACTCTATTCTCTTTCCTTAGGCTACAGTGGATCCTGTCTGACTCTGGGTAGTAGTGTGAAACCTGGAAAGGTGCTTTGGCAGTCAGAACAACCAAACATATCTGAGTTATTGTGTAATATTGTATTTTTTGCTTTCCAGTTGGAAATCTGAAAGCTTTAATGCAGACATTAAAGCTGTATCAACAGCTGCATTAGAAAAACCTCAATGATTTCCAACAGTTCCATTCTTTGGACTAATACCAGGGACCACAATCACATGCAATAAGGCTAGTTTTGCACTGTAGATGAAGCCACAGACAGCAGTAAGATGAGCTTTAGAGAATGTGTCCACCTGGATCAATGCAAACATCCCATTTCTCTGGGACAAAAAACTATTCACCTGCGCTGACAAGCATGACTGTGCTCCAGACATCACAGATTCAAATGTGGCACAGTCTGGGCTGGCATTAGGGGAAGAAAAAAAAAAAAAAAGAAAAAAGAAGGAGCAGCCTACAATGTTTTGGGTTTATTTTTATCCAGACATTCTGCTGTCCACGCTTCCCTACAGTCGCAAAGATACTACTCACTGTGGTGGAGGTGGGGCTAGTTGGCAGAGTTCCTGATTTATTCCACACCTACAGTACAAATACAAAACAGAACAGGCCACGTGAGGCTGGCGGCTACAGGGACCTTTTTTCTCTGATTAATTCATCATGTAAAATGATCACCAGCAAAGCCATATTTGTTTGCAAGCTACATGCAGATGCCCTGTGGAGTGATGAAGTCACAGACAGACATGTGTTGCCATTTGGCACATATCCAAGGATTAGGAAAGACTGTTTAAAAAACTAAGAGCCTGAGATAGAAAAGACCTAAACGGTCTAATACGTAGGAGATATCTTCAACTTCTCTGCAGCTTTCAGAGATTTTAGATGATATGTTCATAAGATGAAGGGGGTTTGGTTTTTACTTCTTTCCACAGTGTTATTTAGTAAGAGACAATATTACATCCAGACTTTTCAAGATCTGTTTGGAATTCTAGCTGCAATCAAATTCAGGACAACTATGAACTGTTATGTTGGCTTTGGCACCAATAAAATCAAACTCAGCTTCTCTTTTGAAAGAGAGGGAATAAGATAAAACAGAGGTCCTAAATGAGTTCACCCCATTCTGACCAGTTTCAAATGAGTTAAACTCGTGTCATTTTACCTCCTCAAAACCTCTACCAACCATTTGAAAAGGTTACACACCTTATCAAGAGTAGTGCAAACAAGAAAGACTTAACAAACAGAAAAAAACCTAAGTAAAAATGCAGACTTGCATTCCATGGGCCTCTTATCTTACTGTGAGTATCTGTTCAGCATTTAAACATCTCCCTTCTTGTATGGACAACTAAAATAAAGTATTACCAACAGTCTGGGGCATCATTTAAACATATTTCAGAGTTTAGCTATCCCCAGCAGTAGGAGAGGGAGGGAACTAAGGATATCCTATAATGCAACACACAATATGCACAGGCTAAGCCTCTGAGATTACATATGTAAACAAACTCAATTGTAGTTATGTACTTTAGAGGTTGTTGGCTCACAGCCCTTAATTAAAGGACTTGGAAACTAAGCCCAATATGTACCTCCAGACAGGAAGGAGTTGGGCTTCATGTGCGGATATATTCCACTTTCCTGAAAGTACATCAACAAACTCTGCACAGAAAGGAAGGCTTAGAATCTTTGGAGGTGAGAGGACAATACTAAAGCCACTGAACGTATGTTCCAAAAAAAAAACAAACCCAAAAAACAACCAGATCCCTCTAAAGAGCGGGGAGCTGAGAACTAGAAGAAAAATCTCATATCCTTTGGGCTTTTGGATAGTTAAGATTTGTCTTCTTGGGAGAAGGAACAGTGACTCAGAGAAACCCAGACTACAGACAAGGTTTCTCCACAGGGCTACATACATTGCTAAGGTCTGGGGCATGTGGACTGGAAGGGCTGACTGGAACAGAATCCCCAGCTGCCGACGGCATGTACATCACTGGCCCTGGCTGGGTGGGGCTGGACACGGCCGAGGATTGCTGCAGATCTTCACTGAGGGCAGGCTCTGCAAGGGATAAAAGCACAGGCAGCATTACTCAAAGTTGTAAAACTGCAGTGGGGCACAAGACATTTAGGAACAAGAATACCTAGATCCTCCTCAGAGGAAAAAATATTCTACAAGCGCCTGTTTGTAAGTATAGAAGCAAAGAGAAACCTTATTTGGCAAACGGCTACCACTCATCTGATGTTCCTTACATTATTACTGCCATCACAGGTACACTGTGCTGCTCTTTAGTCCATTAATGCTGCTCCAAAATTATCTTCCCTGCATGAATTGTGTGTTATTCATTCAGCTCTCTTGAACTAAGCAGAGCTTCCTTCATTGCTAGGCATAAAGTTGATGGGTGCATTATAATTAGCTGAGGGAGTTAAGTTTCATCTGTGCTCAGTGCAAATCATTACCAAAAAAAAGGTGTCAGTGGTTCAGAAGGTAAAGATGCTGTAGACTTGTAGTATTTACATCTAACACGAGTCAGCATCTTTACAGAAACAGTTACAGAACTGACACTACACCTGTATTGTAGTATCTTTGAAGTGCTGGTTTCAACACATTTCTTGCTAATAATCAGCAAAAGTCATGCCTGGAGCAGATATTTTAACTGAATTAGGCACTCAGTGTTCAGCTAGCTAAGGAAGGACTAAAAGATGTAACTCCATAAGACAGCACAGGAAATAACCACGTTGGAATGACCAAAGTGCCACAGAATGTTACTTTCCCTTTAAGTAGTATAATATCAAATGCAGCAATATTTTCAGGAGCACGGCATCCCTAATTAAAAATACTACATTATACCAAAGGAATTTTGCAAAACACTGTTCCTTTATCAAGATTTCATTCTATAAAGCTTGCTGGATCACACTGTGTAGTTGCACTCCTGTGTTTTGGGTGATTACAGCCCACAGCTCCAGCTATAATTACTGCTTGTCAACAAGGCCTCCTATAAAAGGAACCGTATAACCTGTAGGGAATTTACTCTCCCCATTCCTTGACAAAGGCAGCAATTACTAATTCCCTCATTTACAAAGGATAATCAAATAACAAAGAGATTTTCTCAAGGCCATGTAGTGAGTCAGTATATCAGAGCCAATCTACTGAGTTCTGAGTAACCTGCTCTAATTGCTGCAAAGTCAGCAGTGAGATTGGAGTGTAGAAACCAAGAAGAAGCCATAGGACAGGAACCAACCATTATTTATGAATGTTAGTACCCACCTGTATATAGAACTCCCACAATCAAAACAGCATCACTAGATGATTAAAGTAAGGATTGAAATAATGCCCTATAAATCAGGGAGCTACTGAGAGAAGAGGATTTAAGGAAAAGCAGGAAAAAAGCTGCATATTTTTCTTCTTCAACCTGACTTAAAGATTTAAACTCTAAGTAAAACAGCATTTAATTTTTTTTAATGTATCAATATATTATCTATAATTAGCAACTTTACCCTCAGCTTTTTAAAGCACAACACTTTGCAGCTTATCTAGGTACAGTTCATCCATGCACAGAAGAGAAGCAGTTTTGTCCATTTCCATCCTCCTGAACTGACACAGAGAACTGAGCAGGTGAGAGGGAACAGAGGGAGATCCTTCAAGAGTCAGTGAGCTAAGGGCCAAGTCCTACAGAGTACCTACTGCCTCCAGCTCTGCTGACACCTTCCACACTAGCATGGTTTTATAGAAATTATCAAAGTTAACACTTTGGTTTGAAAAACCTTCACAGAAGTTCTGGTTTTTCAGCCCTGTATCTTAAAGTGTTTTGGTCAGAAGCTCTCCATAGCTCAAATACCCACGAAAGATGAGAGAAGTAGTCCACGTACGTTCTACATGTGCAAAGGCACAGAAGGGTCCTCGGGGACAGCTGCCAGACTGCTGCATATCATTGCATTTGGTGGATTTGTAGATCTAAGGATGGGAGAAAACAAAAAAAACCCGAAAACTGACATGAACAGAAAATAACAGTGACCACCAGCCCAGGTACAAAAGTTCTATGAAGAAACTCAACAGCAAGGTAGAGAGACAAAGGTGCAAAGGCCAGCAGAGCTCAGGGTGACCGTTTCAGTGCTTTGCTTCAAAGAAAGGAAAACCCATTAGAGTTCTGGAAACACCAAAATATGCCCATCACAGCAAGAGCTCACCCAAAGACCAACCCACCACACACCAGCTCACCCAAAGGTGAAGTCCCCCAGTCTTACTGGAGGCTCCGTGAATATTACAAATGGCAAAAGGTAGGAAACAGTTGACAGATGACAGCACAGAAAGTTCCAGCCACATGTTTGCAAGGAAAATAACAAACCATTGACAATGATTGTAGCAAATGGATTATTCCCTTCCCCCCAGTTTGACAGGCGGTGACAATGGTTACTTTGCCGATAGGGGCCCAACAAAGCTTTTCAACACTGTAACATGAAGCAGACTACGAAAAGGTCTTAATTACACTTTCTGTGAGGATATTGGAATGCTCTGGGCATGCTGACAACCAAGAGCTCAGTGGTGTTCAGTGCTATCATCATCAACCACAAGCTTTTATTCAGGGAAACAGATGCCGTATGCTCACATGCAGACCCACATCGTGCTTTCCTAATGGCCCCATACATGAGACTGCTCTCACACTTGAGATTTTCCCCACTTTTCTTACCTCCTCCCATGTGGTCTACCTAACAAAAATCTGTCAGGCAGCTGAATTTAAGCTTACTCCCAATATGCAGTTTCTCTGTATCCCAGGACTACACTAGAAGCAGCCCACATGTTCTCCCACCTGGTACACTAATTTATTTCGTAAGACTGGAATGCTTTTGGCTTTTCTATCAACTACCAAACGGAGCAAGGAGGTTACTGTACCTCTGGATGGAACTGCTGTTCTGTGCGAGTGTGGCAGTACTGGCACGAGTCTCCATTTTCACACTTACTGGGATCTCCCCACTCGTCTCCGTGTTTCACACTGGGACATGGTGAAGATCTGTGTAAATAAGGCAGCAGGAGAATGCATCAGACTCACAGATGAGCTTTGTGCTTTCATTACTTTGAGCAGGTGGAGGGAGGTGAGTCCCCCTCTGCTCCGCTGCCCTGAGACCCCACCTGAAGCTGCATCCAGCTCTGGGGTCCCCAACATGGGAAGGACATGGACGTGGTGGAGCAAGTCCAGAGGAGGCCACGAAGATGCTCCAAGGGCTGGAGCACCTCCACTATGGACACAGGCTGGGAGAGTTGGAGTTGTTCAGCCTGGAGAAGGGAAGGCTCTGGGGAGACCTTAAGAGTCCCTTCCAGTGCCTAACGGGGCTCCAAGAGAGCTGGAGAGGGACTTTAGACAAGGGCCTGGAGTGGCAAGACTGAGAGTAATGGCTTTAAACCAAAAGAGAGTAGATTTAGATTAGATACAAGGAAAAAATCATTCCCTGTGAGGGTAGGGAGGCCCTGGCACAGGTTGCCCAGAGAAGCTGTGGTTGCCCCATCCCTGGAAGTGTCCAAGGCCAGGCTGGGTGGGTCTTGGAGCAACCTGGTCTAATAGAAGGTGTCCCTGCCCATGGCAGGGGGTTGGAACTAGATAATCATTAAGGTCCCTTCCAAGCCAAACCATCCTATGATGTTACAATTCCCTGACCAGGGGGCAGGTTTGGCTGCCCACCCTTAGCTGTGCAGTCTGCTTGGCTGCTGCTTCCCCAGCCCCCACCCACTGCTACTGCATCTTCTTCCCCTTCTTCCAGTTTTCCAATGAAAGAAACATGGCTTAATTCTCTATTTGAAACAGAATACAACTTGAACCAACACACACAACTTAACAATATTAGCAGCTGATGTGATTAGTGTCAGAGACGCTGGGTCTGGTTTCTGTTTTGGAACTGCACCTTCATAGAAAGCTAAGAAGTTAATTGGCTAATCCTAAAACACATAATACCCTTACAGCAGTATGTTTCCAGGTTTATAGTGTGGCCATGTGGAAAAGAGGCTGAGTCAGGTCACTGGGGAAAAGGCAAGTCCGTTTTCTTTCTCCCATACAGGAATGGTTCTTTTTTTTCAAGATCTGAATTTCTGCCGTGACCTACTTCCCCTGCTCTTTATGCTCTTAACCATTCCCTCAAACAACAGCAGAGGGAAGCAGATAGCAGCACCAGCACAGCCGGCATGAGAGGAGCCACATCAGCTGGGGGTGGGGAAAACACAGGAGTGGAGATCTGGAGGGGAGAAGCTTTCACCTCTTCCCCTCCCACAGGGCCCAGGCAGAGGCAGAAAGCACACAGCTGCTGCCTGAAGACTGCCTTAGTGTTCCTGTTCCTCCTGAAAGTGTTGGGACTAATGTTCCTTTGGTGTCCGCCTGTTAAATTTTTTTAAATGCAGAATTTCAGTGCCAATTCAAAAAATTTCTGTGAATGCTGGCGGTGGGGAAGGGAAGCGAGAACATCCACGGCATTTTCTCTCCTGGCTTTCTGGTCTGCTCCTATGTTTTTCAAAAAGGAACTAAGGAAAAGCCCCACTGAGACCACAACAAAAGCTCTGTTGTGTTGGAGGAAATGAGGGCCTATAATTTGGATGAAATGCGTTCAGGGAGACACAGCACGCTGAAAAATCCAGCGACAGCTGAGTGACAGAACACCCTGGAGCCTCAAAAGCAGAGCCTTTAGCAGCTGGTTAGGAATGCATGTCCAGCTACAGTCCTGCTCACCCTGTGCCTCATGATCCCCATCACCAGGCACACACAACAAGCAGCCTGATGATTCTGAATCCTTTACCATGAAAACACTGTTGTGTGAGTTTGTTTCTAGATGGGGATTAAAACTTCCTTTTGTTTTCTTTTCCCTGCGCTGCTTTCTAAAGCAGAAGTTTACGTGGGAAGGGGAAGCCAGACACAGGTCTGTCTGCTATAAAATCAGAGCTGTAATGTGATTAACAATTCATTTGTTAGAGACACTGGTTCCTATATACAGGAAAACTCCTTGTTTAGTTTGTTATCCTTCTCCCAGTGAGAAATAACAGCCCATCACATCTCCTGCCTTGGAGATACGCTAAAAACAACTATCTAGTGGTCAAAATCCTGGCTCCTTCATCACAGATTTCCAATACACTGCACCACTCAGCTGGGAAGTAGCATATCCAGGATCACAGTACCTGTATTTGTGTTTTCTTGGACTTCTTCTTCTGTCTTTGCTATTGTGGTAGTAGGGACAGGCATAACCCTGGCGACAGAGCCGGGGGGGTTTCTTACATTGCTCTGTCTTGTAATTTCCCAACACATACGTTGTATCTGCAAAACAAGCAACCAGTCAGTGGGAGATGACCACCATCTGTATTACTATAAAAAAGCTTTTGACAGGAGCAAGCACCCCAGAGAAACCAGACTTTGCCAGCCCCACATATCCTAAGTGACACTCACCTTGCCACCTCGGCTCCTCACTGAGTATTTTCTCTATCATGGCATGGCTGGCAGCGACTGCAGACTGACCCTCTATGCCTCCTTCAGATGTTGTCTGACCATTCTGCAAAGCCTCCATGGCCTGAAGCTCCCTTTGGGGACAGAGTTAAATGAACAGACTGAGCAGATGAAGAGTCAGGTATGTGTGCATAAAAACTGACATACTAGGGCATTTCCTAAGTGGGTGCACTTCAGTCATGCATTTTTTGTCAGAATATCTTTAGCTGAACAGCAACTGTAATAAAAAAAAACAACTTAATTCTCTGGGAATTCCAGATGCACTATTTTGACTCCTCCATGAAATTCCAAAGTGTGATCCCTTCCCCCATTTTGACAGTCCTCCCTAGAGATTTTGTAGATTTGCCTTATTAGGAAGGGATATTTCATCATCACTCCATTTCATGCTGAAGCAGTACTGTCCTTCAACCACCTCACTTTTCATTTGGGTACAGAAATTACCTTTTCCATAGAGAGCCCCAACCTCCACTCCCTCTTTTCCCTGCGCTGCTTTCCAAAACATGAGCTTATGTGGTAAGGGGAAGGCAGACACGGGTCTGTTTGCTATAAAATCAGAGTTGTAACATGATTTAACAGTTCATTTCCATAACAATTCACTTCCTGCCCCCACCTGATGTCGTACACGGGCGAGCGCAGGTCATGGGGCCCATGAGCGAACGCGCAGTGGACTCCGTTCTTCGTGCAGTTTCCCTTGGAGTCTGTCTCATGGATGCAGATTCCAGTTTTGTAGTAGCGTAAGTGATACCTCCTCTCTGTGTCTCCAGTAGTTCTGTGCAAGAAGGGACACCTGAGGGAGGGAAGGAGGGGAAGAACAAAGTTTAGTCACGCGGGTGATGGATTCGACACCACCAGAAGACACACTGCTGATGTGATTCAGGACACTGAAGCTGGCAACACCTTTGCTAACTCTGCCCCTTCTTTTATGCTGTCCCAGTGCTACAGAGAACTCCCAAACCTGTCACTGCACAGGATGTAGTTTCCCTCCCAAAAAGACAACTGGATTATTAAGCCAGCAGATCCTTATGGTTCTGATCTAGTGACTGCCAGGGACTGGAAAAGAGCAAGGACACTGCCAAGGTGTCCTGATGTACTGGCTGGGATTGAAGGGACCTCACATACCATTTCCTCAGCAGCCCATCTAGACTTGGTGCTGTTACTGTTTCCTGCTGATGCACCTAGAGATGCAGCCTTTATGCAGAGCATGGGACAAGAAAGGAGAATTACAATACTTATCATTTTAACTTGTGTTTTATTTCCCCTCTTAGGCAGAGAAGGAACAAGCTATCCTGACAATTTAAAAAAAAAAAAATGGAATAGGCAAAGTTTAGATATTGCAGCATCAAGCTAAAAATATAAATCAGCAAGAGTTCTGAGATGACAACTGCTTTCATTCCCTGAGTGCAAGCCAGATATCAACCAGTGATCTAGAAGCCAAAGCCCACAAATATCCCATTTCCAGTTTTTTCCAGATCTCTTCTAACAAGGAAGAAAGTATTGAAATTGAAGCTTCAGTCTGAGGGACTATTTCATTCTGCTCTAGTCACAAAAACTTTACTTAATCGGGTAAAAAAAAAAAGAGAGAAAAAAATACTGTTTTCCCAATAAATAGCATTTTTGTGTGTTTATACTGGCACCATGAAAGGGAACTGAATTCCATCTTTTTACAACATCTCTACATAAAACACTCCCCATATTTGACCACAGTTTGGTTACACTATTTATTCTTCCATATCTGTCACATGGCTAAAGTTATATTACTGGGTTAACCCCTTAATTGCTGGGGTCTGCCACATGCACAGCAGAAACACTTGCAACTCTGCCCCAGCTAAACTTATCACAGTCATGAGGAGAGAACACCCAAAAAACCAAACTCTTCCTCATGTTGCTTTATTCTGGGTACTTGTCATTTCCCTACTGCCTTCTTTAAAGTTCCAGAAGACAAAATAAACTGGTATGTTTTTAAAAGCTGGGGACAGATAACTCAGGGGGCAGACTAGAGGACAAAGCTCCTCCTTTTTTTCTTCTATCTGTGAAAAACTAAGTTACCCTGCTAGCGAGCAAGCGCTGTTACTTGAGAGTCAGGGACTTACAGGAACAGAGTTTTTTTGTCACTGAGCTGTTTTTCCCACCTGAGTTTTGCTGAAGATGCCAAGGACAGTGAATTCCCAAGAGCCAAACTCCCATCTAAGTCACCCTTAGCAGGCCTGGAGCACACAGACTGCTGTTACAGCTTTTACATCTCGTCTCATGTTACGTCTGTGACAAAGCTGCTTTACTGCTGACTTGCCTCATCTCCACAAGAACTGGCTGGAATCATCACCTGGACTGATCCCAAAAGCCTAATGCCTGAAAAGCAGGGTGCAGTCCTTCACTTACTCATCTCCTTCTGGGCAGATTCCCGTGGTCTCGTCATACTTGGTGCAGTAGATGTCGGGGCTGTAGTTGAAGGTGCCGTCGCGGCGGCGGATGGACCTGCGGCGGCGCTGGTTCACGAAGTGCCAGTGGAAGCAGGTGTAGGGCCGGTGCTGAGTGCACTTGTGCTGCACGAACAGGGGGCACTGCTCCGTGCGGAACTCCTTCAGGTACCTGCGGGCACACACCCAGCAGCAGGGCATCAGGAGCGGGATGCGGGGCAGAGGCAACGTCCGATCACCCCACAGAGTCCAGGCCAAAGCGAGCTGCATCCATCAGAGATGCCAACTGTGCTTCCCACACCCTCCCTGCTGGCGCTCCCGGGGATGGAGGCTGGGAGCTGCTTGTGTCTGTAATGGCAAGATATCCATTACACACAGGAATGTAACAAGAGCTGAAATCACTTTCTATCGGGATCACTTTGAAGAGGCTTTTCATGAGCTTAGAAAATAGTTTGTGAGGAAACAGAACTCTTAAGTACCTTTCTATGCATTTCTATCTCCAAACCAGTGACCCACCAGGGCAAATAGGGGTTTCCTTCCTGTACGTTCAGTTAAAAAAACCAAACAAATAAAATACACTTCTTTGAGCCATGTTTAAAGCTTCAAGTGATAGAGAAAGAAAGATTTTTAAAACTCTTTCATGTCTTATCCTCGTGGTTTAACTCAGCTTCTTCAGTACATGGTCAACTATAAAATTAAAATTAATCAATTTCTCTCTTGCAACAGCGTCAATTCAGGGCTCAGTCACGAAAAGTGGGATAACTATCCTCGAACTCCCACATGTTTATATTGCTTTAATTTTAATATGTAATTCTCTGATAGTACACGTCTTCTTTTATCCTGAGAACTAAAGAAGTCACAAGCTTTTATTTGTGACACTAATAACAGTCTCTAAACCCAGATTGTAGAGGATTACAAAATGGTTTAGATCAACATAATGATCTGACTGTGATCTGTGTGTAGGTGCTTACAAAATCCACGCTGCTGAAACCCACGGGCTGCCCTGTATTTACGGGGAACACCCAAACAGCTCATGGAGGTCGGACCCAAATCCCACCAGGTTCGGTGTCGGAGACACATCCACAAACAAGGCAGAAGCATTCTGGTCTCCTACATATAGAGGTCAGTGTAAACAGTGAGTACCAAAATTTGTAGGTCAAAATCAAAATGCGAGTATTCTGCTGGAAGCAACAGGGTGATATAACAGCAGATACGGACTCATTTTAAACTGCGTATGTACTCCGAGGCAACAAAACGGAGCACAGGACTTTCTCTAGCATTCATTCCCATGTCAGACAATCTTTATCTCGTATTTCTAAATAAATGGAAAGAAGTCTGATGCCCAAAGATGTATTTACAGATAATATCATCATGCCAGGCTCATTCTGAAAGCAACATCTGTAAATAAAGCCTCCTTTCCTCTTTACCCCCGGCTGAAGAGAAAGCCTCGGGAAAATGCACAAATTCAACCAAAGTGGTTTTATTCGTTTGCTATGAAGAGAGAGTATCACTGGCAAGAGCTTTCCTACATTGGATTTTACAAGCATGAAAGGATAAAAGCTCTTCCTCCTCTTCAGCCTCTAAATACGTGAGATTTGCAGGTTCCACGGCTTCGGATCTGCAGACGCCCGGGGCTGGAAGCCTCCGCAGCGGCTGTAAGCCCTTCCCTACCCAAGCCCATCTGTCCCCTGCAATCCAGCGTGGCTGGAACAGTATCTGCACTGGGGCCCAAGGCTTAACAGCAAGAAAACCAGAGCCAGCTGCAGAAACAGGTCTGCTCAGCGTAGGTAAGGGCTAAAAACATCACTCTGCTCCTGTTCACTCTTAAAAATCCATCTCCATTCAAATGGAGATCCCTACTCCAGCCACAGCAGTAATTAGCCTGAAAACTGAAGGCTGCAGTAAAATTCATCCATTCTTGAAAAGCTTTCTAAGTTGTTGAACCAAATGCAGTTGTAGAAGGAGGAATTCCACAGATTATTTTATCTTATTAGCACACTAAGTGCTCAAAAGCAACTCTAACATTTTCGTTAGGAAGCGAATTAAGTAACCTTAAGCAGCATGATGTTTAGACTGCTGTCCACAATCACCAACCAGTTGCTTGCACTCCCACGTCTCCACACACACCTTAGAGACACAAGATTTGTGTTACTCCCATTTTATATATGGACAAACTACAAAACAGCTGGCTACGTGCTCCAGCTGGTATCATACAGCAACTGGAATCTGTGACAGAAACCAAGAGCATTTGAACTCCTCCATCTTCACCAAGTCCTAGGCTTAAGTTCAGGAACAGCATCCTGAGCCTACTCAATGCTCTGGAAACTAAGGGGAGATACCAGGCTTACACAAGCCGGGTATCGAGCACAGCACTCCAGACTTGCAGTGACAGGCACATATAAAACACTTAAAAATCCTAGAATTTAACAACTGCACGATCAGCTGAGCTGAAACAGCTTCCCTTTAGCAGGGAAGTTTAAAAATGTACACACTGACGAGGGATTTCGGTCTCTAGTGTCTCAATTGTTGCTGAAGAGCATTTGAAAATTAATTGCATTTCATGATTGGCTAAACTCCCTGGAGAAACATTTATTATAATGTAAATGAGAGATAATTACATAAGTAAATGGTTCACCTGAAAAGTGTTTAACACCTAACTTGCTTCATCAGAAAGTCATTCTTTAATGCTGTCTATTAAATAAATGATGTCTCATTCTTAATTTCAAAGCAAGTCCTGCAAACAGGTACCAGAGCTCCACAAGAGACATTAACTGTGCATGATCACCTCTGCAACAGACTGGAGGAAAAGGAGAGTTGTCACATTAACTCGCTCATTTCAAGCCTTTCAATCACTGCTCTGGGTTTTTCTTTTTTCCAAGCCACTACAACGTTTTAAATCACCCTCCTCCCACAATAGCCTGAATGGTAAATTGCCTTATAGCCCTTTATTTTCTTGATCCATGAAGTGAGTTTTGGCTCCTCTGGGAGAACACGGACCACTCAACCAGCCACTTTGTATTAAAATATATGAAAGGCATCTAAACCACATGTGTTTTGGGAAGACAGAAAGGATACGCAGCTCTCACTACCGCAATGTGGTGTCTCACAAAGCAGAAAGCCATTAATATTTCAGTAGCCTCCTTGCAAAGGCTCTAAACAAAAACGTAGAGAACACTGTCATGACAGATCCTTCTGGTGTCAATGGTCTCTATAATTTTTTTTTTCCCCCCAGAACAGCTGAGAAAAGGAATTTTTGAACGACCCTTGAAGCTGAAAACATGTTGATAACTGGTACACATTTCACAGCGTGTCAGCCAAACGCTGTGTCTGTACAGGAAGAGGAAATCCAGCAATGATAACTTGCATTTCTCAACTCCTCTCAGGAAACTCTACCGCCCCTACATGAGGGGCAGAAGAATTATTACCCCTGTTTTATACAGGAGTTACTTCTATATTTAATTTTTTTTAACAATATGTGTAATATTTTCAAACTAATATAATTTTTGGAAAAAAGTGGAAAGCACATAGCACTGTCTTCCTCTGACACTACGTGAACATCAACAGCAACACCCACATTCCTGGAGGAAATGTTACCATTTATGAGCCTTAGTAAACAAAGATGAATGCAATTCTAAACAAATAGGACAAGACTGGCTAGAACAATGCAGATCAAAGTCCCCGGGCTGAACTGAACTTGCTGCTGAACAGGACGGATGCTATTGGATATCAATGTTTTTTTCACTAGGAAGACAAGAGGAGAGGTTCTTGGGGTACTTTGGGAACTTCCAGAGACCAACAGGAGCGGCAAAGTATTAGAAAAACCCCAATGCTACTCTGCTGAAATTCCCACTTCCTCTGGGGTGGGTTATGAGAAGGGGCAGTGATTACTCTGCAAGGAAAAAAAAAAAACCTAGAAAGAAGGAGGGGAAAAAAAAAAACCCCAAACAAAAAACCACAAACAAACAACAAAAAGAGCAAAACCAAGAAGAAACTCTAACCCAGAAGTTTCATTTCTACACACCACAATTGCAGCCATGTCTTAGCCACTTTCATCACCTGCCACTGCAGAGATCTCTTGTTTCTCTGCAGCTTTACTGGTTCACACTGGTGCACTCAAGCAGCTCAGTAGGACAGGATACCTGCATCCATCCCACTTCCAGGGCTGCAACTTCCTGCCAACCCTGACATAAGTCACACGTGCAGGGGAGTGAGCTCAATTCAGGAAAATGTGCTGGTAATGCACGAAGACAGCTGAGCTCCAAATTCCTCACAAAAGCCTTACCCTAAGCTCCCAGAAATCACTGGAAGATGCACACTGATGCCAAGAAAGAGTCCCTGCTTTGTAACAGAGGGATCAGGAAGACAGGGGGAGAGAAACAATTCGGAGGAGCAAGGAAATGAAAGGATTAAAACCAACTCTTCCAAACTCCTGTTGCTTCTGTAATGCAAAGCCAGGCTCTCCTTTGCTTCCAACACTCTGTTTGAAATCTTTACGGAGGTCCCAAGACAAGCTCCTCTCCTTTGCAGCCTTTCTTGTTCCTCCTGGTCAACCCCCTTTCTGCCAAAATTCCTCCCAGGAAGAGAGGAGGGACCAAAGTGAGCGCGGAGGCTCATAAACAGGATCTGAACCTTCTGCATCAATACAACACCAGAGACAAACCCATGAGATAATTGTTTGGCCAATCCAGACTAGGACACTGTCAGCAAATGTAGGGCAATAGTGAGATCTAACACCACCGACATGGAGATTTCACATACGTGTGGGTGTGTGTTTACACCCGTGGAACTGCTGCAGCACCTCAGTAAAGAGCCCTGCTGAGCAGTTGGTACCAGCACTAGTATCAGTCCAGTGTCAAATACACACAGCTTTTACACCACTAGCATTTATATTAATCACTAGTTCAGGCTTGTACTTGGCACTGCCCAAAAGGGCCCACAGAGGCAAATTTAACCAAGAATTCTACAAATAAACTGTTTGGTTGTGTGTTTTGTCTTGGGTTTTGGTTTGTTTGGGTTTTTTTTTTTCCTTCAAACCAAGGCTTAAGTTCCTGATAAAATTCAAGGCGTCAGGAAGAAAATGCTCTTCTGCCATTACCATTTATTTTAGTCCTGCCTGCCTTCTCTCAGCAAAGTATCACGCTGGCAAAGATGTCACTTCATCGGCACAAAAGTACATGGGAATGCTGGCATTTTTATATCAGTGATGTCCTGCTGCTTCAGACAGGACTGCATGAGGCCATGGACCTCCTCATAAAGTTTCAGGTGGTCTCAGTTCACATCCTTCCTGAAAAACGCAGTCTGACTGACAGAGGTCACTGCTCTCATCTGCTCATCAGCTTTCCTTCTCTGGAAGCTCCTATTGGCACTGATCTGTTCAGACACCAGGATGGAGAAAGATTTCCTAATTCAGTTCGAGGAAAAAAAAATACATATCTATATGTAAAAACCTACCAGCTTCACTGAAAAATTTAAATTAGTGGTTTGAGCTAACACAGATAAAATTATCTGAAGCAAACCGGGGTGCGCTTACCCAACAGACTGTCTGCACAGAAGACAGCATGGCAAAACCCAGGAGAAAATATCTAACTATAGATATTGATATTTCTAATCCAATAATGCCTGTCTATTGGAAATATTTTCAAAACTGCCATTTTCTTCTCAAGCTCAAAGAGCCACCCCAGCACAAGAGGAAAAGAGCTGTCCATATTAAATCAGCTTTCTAAATTCATTTCACCCTCATAAAATTTTATTGCAAAAGATGATATCAGACACACTTTAAGTAAGAAACCCATGACTCAATTATTTTCTTTTACTGAACTGTGGTATTCCAATTGAAATGAGTCAGTAGTGCATGACAGAACCTACTTATTCCAACAGGATACTCAATAAAAATCCTACTAATGCACCTTTCATTTAACATATTACTGACAGAGAAAAGCCATGATATGCAGCTCTGACATTGCCTGGAAGTTTTTGCTCTCGGGGTAAAGGAGTATTTCAGAATAAGAGGGGGAAAAAATGGGGATTTAAAGAACAGCATCAGTCCAAAATAATTTGGAAAGTCTGATACCAGCACTCCCACAATGCCTTATAAAATGCTGGCATTTCAGTGCAAAGCTTCCTGAATGGGAACATAAACTTCAACTCAAGATTTCTTGGAAATTGAGAGGAAAGAGTGAAATGAACAATTTAACTTCACAGGAATTGCAATTCCTTGTTCCCAGGGGTGGCACAAGTCGACCATATCCCCCAAGCAGCAGCTGCAGACCACCAGCAGCCTGAACCTCTGCGAGATGTTTAGTGTCCTTCTAGTAAGAGCAGAAATTAAGACAAGTCTCTTTCAATAAATAATATTTTTTACTGACTGGTAGATGTAATGTAATATTGAAACAGAGCCTCACACCAATCACTGGTGAACATCAAACAACAACAAACACTTTTAGCAGCAATCTTGAAAGTTTTAATCATCATTTCAGGAAAAATTCTGAGCATGTTTTACAACGAATCTTTATCACAGAATCACAGAATGGCTTAGGGTGGAAGGGACCTTAAATATCATCTAATTCCAAACCCTCTGCATGGGCAGGGATGCCACCCACTAGATCAGGTTTATCAGCTACTGTGGCTCACCAATATTGGCCATTTCCCCTTTTTCCATATTTAATGGCATTTAGAAAAATAACCTCACAGACCTGACCAAGCCCTCACACTTCACACCAAGCCATGCATCACTTCACACAAAATGCAAACATCTCTCACTCAGAACATCTCCACAACCATCAGTCCATCTGCCTTTCCATACCCTCAACAGCCAGATGCAGTTCTGAAAACCTTGGAAAGATTAGAAAGCATTTAAATCTCAAAGAAAAATATATGGATCACTTTATAAAAACAAAAGGCTGACCGTGAATGTGGGGAAGGAGAAAAGGATGAGGGAAAAGTTTCAGTAAGCTCACATCTGTCAAGAAGATAGACTTCACATGCCTCAGTGTTTTCTTTATCACCTAAATAAATTGAACCATCAACTGGAAAAAGGTCACACAGCAGACAGCACTGTGTGATTTTAAAGCTGTTAAGATTTCCCCTTCTCCATTAGAGCTTGACAATAATGTCAGTCTAAGGGCAAATCAAGAAAGTGAGAGTTGAAAAGACTTATTACAGATGCATGGAGTTGGGCTTGTTTGGTTGTGGAGGTTTTTTGTTTTAAGACTTCATATAACTCATTGTGTACCTTAGTGGTCAAAATGACAACTGCTCACATCCATAGCCCGAGGCTCCACCAGTTTTTGTTATAGAAATAGGAAGGCAGCACTCAAGTTTTCCTTTTCTTAGGCATCTGAATGATTTAGCAAGTAGAGTTGAGCTGGATGCTTCCAAATAAATGGAAAAGGAGAGTATATATTGCAGAAGGTAAAAAACAAACTGCTAGATTACAGAAAAGTAGGGATAACACAACATTTTCATATTCAACAGTAACCTGATCCTCCTGTAACTCCAGTCCTGGATTTTAAAGGAGATCACGAGGTGGACAAGAACACAACTAATTCATTTCAGCCGCGACGAATGAATTCCGTACCACCAAAACTTCACAGATAGGGACATTAACTGAGTGACTGCAAAAGTTCATGCTAAAAATAACACGTTTTGGCAACTATCAGAAACTATCAGGACATTTTTCAAGAAAAACGTCAGGCGAACAGTTGTGCCTTGTCTACACTGAAAAACTGAGGGAAAACAGAGAGACACTACAGCGTGGTGCCAGCCCATCACAGGAAGACAGCTTTGCACCAGTCTAAGGCAAAACACTGTTTGGTTTCCACAGCTATATAGCAAAAATGGCTTTGTTTTGAAAGAAATGCTGCGGCTAAGTAGCTCACCAACGCTCTGTCCTGATGAGGAAAGAAAATCAAAGCTTTCAGCTGGGAGTTAACTCAATAAAACGAACATTTATCACATCTGTGAGCAGCCAAGGCGTGAGCTCCGCGAGTTACAACTGCATTCCCGTCTGCGGGTGTCGGGGGAGAGAAGCTTGCTCAGACTTCCCTGGAGCTGTGCATCCCTTCAGCTTGGAATCCATCAAGGCGCGTCACTCAAACCCGACAAAAAACCCAATTTGAGTCATTTCTTGACAGTGTTGCTCTCTTCAGAAAGCACTTGTTGCGTTAGCAGACCATGAAATGTATATAACCCAGCCATACCAATAAAATCCTTTTCAAACACAAGTGTTTGTTTACACAAAGCTTTCACCTTCTTAATTAAAACAATCCAAGCCTGGGTGTAAGCAAACACTTAATGGCACTACATTTCAGAGGCATTTCCTTAAAAGCCACTCAGCAAGACTCAGAATTCTGCATAAAGCCTTGAGCCTACATTTACATTTCCTTGCGTTTGTTCTCCTTTTTCCAAAATTAGTTGGCCATGAATATGTATTACTTGACATGACCTCAAAATTAACTCAACATTTAGGCAGTTCATGCAATATTTTAAACACACAGCCCATCCTTCCAGGTTTAAATGGCATATTTGCAACTTGACACCGCTAGTTTATGTAAACTCTGCCTAAAGCACACCTCCCTGTTTTCAAACATGGATCACCCCCACTGGGACAGCCCTCATCCCTCTCTGGGCTGGTTTCTGCTCCACAAACTATTTAGTTGCCATTAATCCTTCCCTACAGCACCTGTGTAAGTGCTGAGTCCATGAGAACAGGATCGTATGGAAATGATTATTTTTCAGTAGGTTGAGCCTGCCTAACTTTTTCAGGGAAAACACTGGTGCTCACTGCATCCTGACAGCTGCACACTGCTGAAGGTTTATACCTGCTTTAATTGTTAGCACAGCATATGTGCAATTAAATACTTTAATGCTAATTACTTCACAAAAACATCCATCCACGGACTTATCTATTCATCTTATATCCAGATAAATCTTCTCTCCTATTTTAACTAGATGGGATAGACAATGCTTTTTATCCCAGCATTAGTGTCTGTAGGCTCAGACACATGGAAATATCTCTCCAGAAAGGTGAAGCTCAATTGGGGTTAACAGACATAAGGTTTGCTACAGTGAATTAAAAGTCTGAATAACACCCTGATGTTCTGTGCCGTAAAAATTAAAGTTCCAGCTTCCAGTGAAGTTTTTTTCTCACACTCTACTTCTCTCACCATCAATCAAGCACTAACAAATCCTACCCAGGGCTAGCAACTGCAGAAACACCAGTGAAGGCTGGGAACAGGGCTGGGCTGTTTTTAAAACTTGTGTTACTCACTCTGCTAGTTCCCTAAAACAAAACATCCCACATGCAAGAATTCATAATGGCTAATTCAAAAAAACATTATTTCCATACAAGCCATTCCATAGCTCAGGGTTTCAGTTACAGATTGTTATGAGTATTTTTAGGCAGCTAAGCCTCAGCATCTTGTCTCACAAGAGGTGCTTTGGTAGTAGAGCACAGTAGCCTTCCTTCTCCTGGCCACGCCAAGACCCTCATGATTTGACAGACAGCTCGTAGATCAACTGCAGTCCCACACTCACAACAGTTTTAAGACAGAACATGAGCTGTTTGAAGGGCTGTACTTACACAGGACCAAAACCAGACAACCAAAACTCCACAAGACACGACAGCTCTCCGGTGCTCTCACGTCACCCAGGCTACATTTGAAAATGAAATGGCATCTGCCTCTTCTCAGGTTAAATACCAACCAGATTCTGCAGCCCCTTTGCACAGGCTTTCCTTTGTGAACAGACATTTTCTGTTATGAGTTTGAAACAAAACACAGTGATTATCTAACAAGCATGAACCTGCATCCATAACACATGTGCCAGCACAAAGATAAAAGCCATCTCTTACTGGTTGATTTTGAAGAATCAATGTCAACCATTCAATCGATTTTCTTTTCCGTTCAGCACTCAAATCAGACTTCATCTGTGTCTGCTACAGCCCAGTGGACTCTTTAGACACTCCACAAGGTAGGAACACCTCCAAATAAATGTCCTACACACTCTGGTGTCCCAAGAAGCATCACTGCACACTGACATCGAGATGCACCCCAGCTCTCCTCCAAGGGGAAAGCAGCCAAACTCCAGGCTGTACCACAGCTTCTCATTTCCCACTTTGACTAATCAATAAATGAATAAATCTAGTGGCATTTTCATGTTATTTTAACTGTGCAAACAATATTTTTTTTGTTGCTGTAAAGCTGCACAGTTGTCCTGAGGCATCTGCTGTTTGTATTTCTGCTGTGACAGTCAAGTGCCATCAATGAAAACTCACAGTCTATTGAAAATTTTAGAGGAGAAAAAAAAATCACTTCTGATCATATTTAGACTTAGAGCTTCTTTTTGTACTGTGGTGACATGCTGAAGACAAAGGACAAGTAAAACAATACTGACTTTAATTCAGATTTTTGCAGATATTCACAGAATCACAGAATGACCCAGGTTGGAAGGGACCTTAAAGATCATCTAGTTCCAACCCCCAAGTTCATCAGGTATAGTTTCAAAAAGCTATTTCCCCTTCCATATGGGCATGGCTGCATATTCATCAAAAGAAATTTGAGGCCTACAGTGATAAAAAGCAATTCAACATTAATTTCTTAGCTGCACTTAGTGCCATCAGCCTTCCTAAGCCAGTATGCTCTGCTGAAACATATTTGCAATTTCTTGACCAACAGATAGATAGGGATGGTCTAAGATTTTTCTTGTCTGACCCCAAATTCGGTGCAAGTTTCTGACAACTCCATTCAAATAATTGTCTTTGACTTTTATTAATAAGATATAAGAATCAGGCCAATATTGAGCATTTCAGTGAGATGGCTCTTATATTACCATCACTGCACTTTAGTGGTTAAAATATTTCTTTCAATTAAACCCTAGAACTTTTCTTGTTGTAACAATCACCTTCTAAACCTGAATGAACACTACAGCAGGGTGAGGGTCTGAGTCAGAAGGCAGCCTGCACCAAAGCTGAGGAAAGGAGAAATTGTTGGTATTCATCTCAAGGGAACATTCATTCCAGCTGATATTTCAAATGTCAAACTGGCATTAACTGCATCAAGCACTGATCAAAATACACAAGACAAGAGATTGCTGAGAAAATCATCACAAGCATCTAAATTGGTTGTCATCACTAGGAGGAGTCTGAGAAGGTACAAGCCTTCAGCACCTCCCTTTGTACCCTCCTGCTGAGGCTTCGTATTTTTGATTGCCCTGATATAAAAGACAAACTATCTCTCAATAAATTAGAGAAAAAAGGTAGCTTGGAAATTGCACTTGCTCCACAGCCTGTGGCACGTGACCACTCATTAATTTAGGACACAGGAGGAATTGCTGGCTGGCTCTCTGCACACACAGCTTTCAGCAACAACTTTGCACCTGATTTGCAAGTGATGTGCTGAACCTTACAGGAAGTTTATAGAGTATATGAATTCTTTATAAGATAGAAACCACTGTGATTTACTCCCTCTTATAATTCGTGATTTCACCAAAATCTAATTTAAGGACTTTTTAGAGAGGAAGCTGACGCAATATTAAGAGTCAATGATGATTAAACAAAAAAATTCTTAGCTAAACTGTTGTAG
Source organism: Pipra filicauda (assembly GCF_003945595.2). NCBI lineage: Eukaryota > Metazoa > Chordata > Aves > Passeriformes > Pipridae > Pipra > Pipra filicauda. The sequence continues at coordinate 7,205,025 of NW_024104987.1, read as the reverse complement.
GTGATTCTGCCAGGAAAAGGGATGGACCAGGTAACTTCTCACCACCTCTTTCAGCCCATTTCTGGTGCTTTCAAGAAGATTTATGAAGTTTTAATGGAAGGAACAAGAAACCACCTCAGCATCCTGTGAAAGTGAAGGCAGCTCTTTGTGTCCTGGCAAGCAGGTTCTCAGGAGCCTGGATGCAGCAACTGAAGACAGTGTTGCCTCTTCATTTTGCTCCTCCCTCGGAAATTACAACTCCTTTGACTGGGAATCACGGAAGGGAACGTGCTGCCCCGGCTCACAGCCTGGTGCATTAACACAGTCCCCCAGTGACAGCTCATGCTAATGTGCCACACAGTAAGTGTGATTAACTGATGTCCTGACACATTCCCTCCTGCCACGCTGCCACAGGGGCAGGAACATCACAGCCAGGCAGGGATGCTGGAATGCACTGCGGGAAGATTGTCCAGAGGACGTTGGTCAGATCCTTTGTAACAAGGAGGCTGCACGTTTCAGCTCCTCCTAGAAGTTATTAAAACCTTATTCTGGTGGAAAGAATAGGTCTAAAGACAATAAAATTCTGAATTCCAACAGAATTTTCCTTAAAATAAAGCCATGTGATATAAAAAATATTACCAATACATAAACCTAAAAAAATGAGAAAAACTGGTATAATGGGAAACTCTAAGCTCCAAGGTTTTTAGAATCATACAATACCCTAAGATGGAAGGGACCCACAAGGATCATAGAGTCTTAGGTTCTCTACAACAATTATTCATTTTAATTTTGTCTCCCATGCCACAAAAAAACCCCATCCTATATGCTAATGTCAGCAACGTATAAGCATCAACATCATAATTTTTATTGAATTGAAAATTGAAGGCCCGTTTTCCACATTGGAAAAACTCTGCACGACTGAATCCCTCCCCTCTTTCACAGAGTTTTGGATTTTCCAAACACCAAGCCTTGCCAGACCAAAACTAATTGTGAAAACGTCACAGCAGCACGTGAAGCTTTTCGTTCTGCAGAATATTGATATGTCGCCTATAAAGCACTTATCTGTAAGGGAATTCCCTGTCTGATATCCAAAAGTACTCATGAAGTGGAAATGCAGCAAGTAAACCACAGCTCCAGCCCCAGTTCCACACGAAGGAGAAGCATCTTTCTGCCCCAACAAGTGCATTTATCAGCAGAACAGCCCAGTCCTGCACAGATTGGGCCCAAATGCCCCTCATCAGCCCCTCTCTCGAGCTGGAGCCTTTCAACACTCGGCCTTTGAAGAACCATAAAGTCTAAAATGTTATTTTCAGCACATGTATTCGATGGTGAGCACATATTGTGAAGGCAGCTCTTCCTGTTCACACTCCAGCACTTTATATTTCCAACTTCCTGCGCAACTATTCACACTTCTTAATAACAGCTGGACTTGGATTCAGTGAAGTTCACACAGACTTAAAAAACAGCAATAATAACCAGCTTATACTTCCCTGATAAGCTGACTTTGCAGGTAATGATGTAGTAGACACTGGTAAGTCCCAGGTTTAGAAGTATTGACTTATTCTGTGCTTTCCTAAAGATATTACCTAATATTACATACAATACAATAATAATATATTTTATATATTCTGTGTTTTCCCCTAAGGGCATTACCAAATCTGAAACCTAAAAGCAGACGGGTTTCTTTTTGTTGTTTTTGTTTTCTGTGTTGTTTGGGGTTTTCTTCTTCATTTTGTTTCATGTTTGTTTTTATTTTGCTGTTTGTTTTTTTTATTTAAACAAACGGACTAGTTTCTATTTTTGCATAAGTCCATATCAGCCTATTGATCTAAGGGCTATCACCAGCAAAACTGAAGCAGAATTAGGGCAACAGTTTGTTATTTTAAGCGTTCTAGTGGTTTGAAAAGAGCACAAAAGGTTTCTAAAAACAATTCTAAAAGCCTCAACCCATCCACGAGGTTGTGAGGACCACCCAATTCAAGCACATCAGATGCACAATCTAACAGACTGCGCAGACAAATGCTACAGGCCCTGGAAGAGCGAGCGGTAGCTCTGAGAATGTGTTAGCTACACATCTGGTTTTTGGTTTTCTTTCACAGACACTCAGTCTGCACACTTGAGATCAGACACCCTGTGTGTGCCCTGCCAGTGGTAAGACACTGACCACGGCTGAGAAGATAAGGATTACTCTGTGCTGCTCCGAACGCTCCGAGGTGTGTTTTCGCGTGCCGTTGGTTCGGAGTAAGAATTTAAACGTAAGGTTTTGAGATAAATAAGACTCTGCATGCAAGCTTTTCACTGGAATCCAAGCACACCTATGATCTTGCTATTTTTATTTCTTCTTCACCCGCATTTCCATCACTGCCCTAATCTGAGTTCCCATTTAAGGTTGAGAAAGCACCGGCCAAGGCACGACACAGACACAAGAGTGTCTTTTATTTCAGCTATAACCAAAGCATCACAGCAACCCGATTTTCATCCCCATTTATAACGTCCTTCACTCGAGTGCTCTGGTTCTTGCACCTCTAAATGGCACTGAAGTAGCTGCAAGACAAAGCTTGGGTGAGCACAAGCCAGCAGTCACTGCATGACAGCCCGACCAGCCATGTGGATGCAGCTCCAGCACGACTTACAGGATACTAATCCTTCAGGAATTTCCCACAATTCCTCCCCTCGTGCAAAAGGAAAGACAAGTTTTTTGCCTTTTATGCCGCAAAGGCATAATCACAAAGCTTATCTTGCTGCAGTGCAAAGGAGGGCAGGGTGTGCTCCCAGGCATCTCGTCCAGAACCCAAGTGAGGGTACAGCCGGTGGGGATGTGGAATCCTGAAGTTCACTTCTAGGATGGCTGCTCATATTTAAGACACTCAAGAGAACTGTCTTGAGTAGGAATGACCCGGGTTATGCCCAATAAATCTGTGTCTCAAAGTTTATCACCTAAATCAGGATATTTTCAGCCCCGTTTCTGAGCGTGTGTGCTCTGAACAGACTCGACTGAAGGGACTCTCTGTTTTTTTTATTAAATGGGTTAATTTATCTCCACCCGAACGTTTGCTTTCCTGCAGAGTTATTAAACTGTCTGACTTTCAGGTGAATGCACAGTGAACAAAGGACTGCTCCACTTTCACTTATCTAAATTCTGCCAGATCAATAAACACCCAAGCAGTGGAAACAATCTTTACAATTCACAATTAAGGCATCCAGTCTGACTGAAACCAACAAGGCAGCAGCGAAGAATGAACAGACTGTACCAAAACAAAACTACACCAGAGCACCCCATACCTACAACTCCAGTGACTGATCACTTGCTTTCAGTTTCTTTGAACTCAGCCTCTCACCCACATTTGTAGACACACATTAAAGACAGAAGAAATAACGTGCCAGTCAGAGTTGAGAAACGGTGCAGAGCCAACCCTCAGCTGAGGTTTGACAGAGCCTACCCAAGCCAAATTCACTTCTCACCGCCATCCAAGCCCTGCAGAGCACATCAAAGCCTCCAGGTACCCCAGGAACAAGCCTGTCTCACTCTGTGGTTCCCAGGAAGATGCTGGTCTCATCCTGCCACAAGAGCTGCAGGATCACAAGAAGTAGCCCCATGAACAGATGCCTAATCCAGCAACCCAGAGAGAACACAACAGCAGCCGTGGGGTGTTTCATTACTCACTCGGGTTCTCCACACGGAATACCAGATCCCCAGATGAGAAACATGCCATCCATAATTAAATAGCAAAGTTTGGCATATACCAGGGACTTGTCTCCAGGAGTATCCAGCTGCACGCTACAACTGCCACCAAAGGACACAGATCATGGAAGTTCAGGCTCTTCTTCCGCTAACAAACAGTGCCAAAGGTGTGAGAGAGCATCACCAGCTCTGTTTTTTCCCCACATTTCCCTTTGCTGCACATCCAAACAAATACAAAGGCTCCCTGACAGAACTGCAGTCCAAAGTAACTAAAATCTCATGCAAGTAACACCAAGAGTTTAGAAATCTACACTAATAGAGAAACTGGAACATTTCCTCACGTATACAACCGAAAACTTTCCAAGAGATCCCCAGCACCAGATTGCCTGTCCCCAGGGAACAGCAAAGTATGCAGATAATTAAGCTTACTCGAGTTTACAACTTGTAACCTTCATGTCATTTTATGGAAACAAACTGTATTTAAGGAAAAGAAAAAAAAAGGAAGAAAATATTTACATTTTGACAACATACAACTTGTTCACATGAACGACCACCAAATAAGTTCCCATATGTTATCAGAGGGAGGTTTACAGTATGATGTGACCCAGTGCAGAAATCCAAGACTTCCAAAGGATGGCTCGCATCCCGCTGTCAGCACTCGGCAGCCCCAAACCCATCCTTCACTTATGGTTATTCAGCTCCTCTGCAACTGTTTTCACTGAAGTATTTTTAGCATCCATCTGAAAAACACAAGTTTTGCCCCCTGGAAATAAGCTGATTTCACCACCAGCTTTGCTGCACACTGTCCCATTTCCCTCCTCTGTCCCAGTCTCCTCCCATTTCTGGAACTCTTTCTTCCTCTATTTTTCCTAATCCTCGATATCCTTGTTTCCATGGTCATGCTTAGCCAGGTTATCACCTTCATCTTCCTCCACCCAGTGTGCTTACACTCTCTAACTCAGCTCCCTGTGTTCCCTCTCACTTTTGATCGATTCTTTCTCCATCACTGGCGTCACTCCACCTCTACAGCCAGCTCCTGTTCCCTCTTTTACCTCTACAGCAACATTCCCAGCAGACTCCTCCATGCCCATTTCTCCTATAAAGCTGTCAAACTTGCAGATCCCACCAGAAATAACATAACCTACGAGGCTGTGACTCGCCATCTCCCTAAGATCACAACAGGATCTTCACAATGGAGAAAAAACTCAGGAGCCCTCATTCTGCCATGGACCTGGTATTCCAAACGGCCTGAAGGAAAGGGATGGCAAACAGCCTGTGATCCCAGCATAAAGGTTGCACAGATCAGTGTCTACAAATTTCTTGAAGCTCTTTTTATTCCATACATCCCAGTGTGGACACAGGGAAGAAGTCCACCACCGACTTTATGAAAATGGGAATTAAAAGTTAACAAAACACACGTCTCACTTTGGGTGGGGGCATCGACACAAGCCAGAGATACGGGTATTTGCGGGACAATTTTCAGACAACACCCTAAAATGATAAGGGCAAACAGCTCAACACATATATTTTGTTCACGAGGAACAGTCCCAAACTTTTCTTCTTTTAAGGGCAGGGAACATCTGACCTATTTCCATCCATACACGTCCATCACCAGCCCATGTCACAAAGAAAACGCTCGCTCCCAATCTACCCCGTTATCCTTTTTGCACAAGGAGAAGGGAATATCATCACCACAACTTCCAACCCAAATGACTTATCACACACTGGCCAACTCCACACAGCTCCGAGGGGTTGTACACCCTCGGGACAACACAATGAAATGGTATCCTTTGGCTAGGGAAGACACATTCCAGAAATATGCCTTCACTGAGGGAATATCCCCCGGGATAGAGGTGACACACACACAGCGGGATCAGGCCCGAGCGGTGCAAGGAGAGGTGGGAGCGGGGCAAACGCTCCTCGTGATTTCGGTGTAACACTTCCAGTGGGGATATTCCCCATGTGTGCAATTCCCAAAGACACCTGCCTTGAGAGGAACCCGCTCCAGCCCTCCCTCACCGACCGGGGACCTCCCATCACCTCACACCTCCCTACACAGGTGCCCAGGAGCCCCTGGGAGCCCTCGGGGGGTGGAGGATGGAGGTGACAGCCCTGGTGGCAGCTCACCAGGACCAAAACTGCCCAAACCACAGCACCATGTGAGGTGGCACAGGGGGAGAAGGACCCCCACCCTGGGAGGGGGTGACACCCAAGGGTCTGGGGGTGACAACTGAAGGTCCCCTCACACCCCAGGGGAGGGACACCCACCCTCGGACAGAGGTGACAGCTGAGGGTCCGGGGGTGACAGCAGTGGGTGCGGGGGGTCCTCTCGCACCGGGAGGAGGGATCTGCACCCCCTCACAGGGGTGTCACCCGAGGCTCTGGGGGTCCCATCACTCCCGGGCGGGGGTGACAGCTGAGGGTCCGGCGATCCCCTCACAGCCCAGGGGACGGGCCCCCACCCCCGCACAGGGGTGTCACCGGGGGGGTCCCCTCGCCCTCCAGGGGAGGCGCGGCCGCCCCGGTGCATCACGGGGGAGGTGTGTGAGGACGGCGGCGGGGGGGGGGGTTGTCGCTCATCCCCCGCCCCTCCCTCTCTCCCTCCCCCATCCTCCCCCCCCTCACGCCCCCCTCCCCTCCCCCGGCCCGCGCCGGCCGTGGCCGGTTCCAGCCGGTGCCCCGCGCGCCCCCCCCCCCGCGCGCCCCCGCGCGCGCCGCACGCTGACGTCAGGCGCGTGTTGGCGCGCGGGCGGCGGCGGGGCAGCTCCCGGCTCTACGTACGTGTAGTGCTGCGGCTTCTCGGGCTGCGCCTGCAGCGCGCTGGCGGCGCTCGCCGGCCCGGCCGCGGCGGGGCCACCCGCCACGGGGCCCTTGGACATTGCCTCCCCCGCCCCTCTCGCCGCCTTCCGCCGCCGCCGCCGCCGAGGAGACCTTTATTATTCACTCTGCGCGGTCCGCACGGAGGGCGCCGCGCGCAGGCGCCGCCGCCGCCATTGCCGCCCCGGCCGGGGCGCGCGGGGCGGGGTGGGACTTGTAGTCCCGCCGCGCGCGCGCCGCCCGCCGGCGCGGGACGCGTCGGGCCGGCGGCTTCCGGCCGGCGGGACTACAACTCCCAGGGGCGCCCCGCGGCGGCGCGGCCCCCACGCTTCCTGTCGCGCGGGGCGAGGCGGGATTTGTAGTGCGAGGCGGGGCGGGGAGGCGGGGGTGGAGCGCTGGGGCGCCCCCCGGTGGTGGGGCGGGATCGGGGCCGGGAGGGACACCGGGACCCGAAATCCTGGGACAACACTGATCCCCGGGGGCTGCAGCGAGCCCTGGGGGGACACCCAGCCCCTGGGACGGGACCGAACCCCGCGGGTAGCCCAGCCCGCCCGGCCCGGCCCCTGCAGGCAGCGGCGGAGGCAGCGCCGGGGGGCCGCGGAGGGGGTGGATCGGAGTTATTTGTGGCCGGCGGCCTCACTTCCTTCCTCCCCCCCCCTTTTCCTCTGCCTCAGGGGCCGAGCGTGGACGCGGGGAGGGTTATTTTAGTGTTGGCATCCTCTCGTCGTTCCTCCACGGCCCTCCCCGCCCACGGGACAACGCCGCGCAGGAAGCGCCTGGGAACAGCACTGCGAGGAGGAGGAGGAGGAAGGCCCAGCAAGAACCTACCTCGGAACAGGTGACACCAGTGTCACCTGGCTGCTGGGTCGTGGCAGATCACACCTGAGGCCCCCTGGGGGGAAAACCCCCACCCGAAGGAGCCGTGTCCAAGGAATCGGCCGAAATTCCCGTGTGGAGCAGCGCTTCCCCTGCCAATTAACTTCTCCCCCAGGAGAGGAAATGATACGGGTTTCTTTTAATAGGACTTTGATCTCTTGGGCTCCACACAGGACCGCTTCTGGCACCGGGATCTCCAGCGCTGTGGGAAAGGGCACACGGGATTTATCGGGCAAACACCTCTTTTTGTGCCAGCACACGCAGGGTGGACACGTTAATAATAAACTTTGAGGCCTCTGCGGCTGTTTGGGGAGGGAAATCACCTTTTTTAATTCTTAATTACTCTGATTCAGCATCTGCTGCGGGCAGGCTTGTGCTGGGGTGGTTTAGTAGCTCATTCCCAGGCATTCGCAGGAATTAAGTCACAGGATACCAGTACCTTGTTATTCATCCAACCACCCTCCACGGGAGGCTGGAGCACTGTGATGACACAGCTCCCGGTCAAGCAGGACTCTTCCAAAGTCAATACGTGTGTATATCTCCACACACCCCCGATCCAGAATCACTGTCAGCCACGAACCTGCAGGAAAACCCTTCAATTATCCAGGAATCACACTGAAAACACCACCAGCCTGCACTTTGTCCACAGGGATTTGGGAACCACAGGCTCCCAATCCCTGGTAGCTGATGTCTGCTCTACAATCCGGTGCTGACACCGTTTCCTCTCCCAGTTCTCCCTCGTTCCACAGTCGGGACATGTGCTGGTTTGCTCTCCTCAGCCTTGCTGTTCACACCTGTCCCTCAGCCTGTTCCATCCCAGAGGACACACGGCTTTTCTCCAGGCTTCAGGAGGGCAAAAAAATCTAGAATATCTCCAAAATGAGGAGTTTAAGCAGCCATTGCTCTGAAAACATGGAAAAGGAAACATCTCAGGAGCAACAAACATTCCACCCGGCCTCCTGGCATTAGTGACAGTGCAGGGAGCTCTTAAAAGGAACAAATTAAACATATTAAGAGCTGTCACCGTCAGAACCGGTTCCTAAATTTCTTCTTCCTAAGCGTGAAACAACCCAGATGAAAGGGAAATCCTCCACTTTTCATTTTCCAAACCAACGCAGCGAGTGTTTACCCGCAGCCTCCCAAGCCATTCTGTGGGTACGCAGCTTTTTGTGTCTTGATAAATAATTAACCTTTTCCCTTTACGAGAGAGAAAATTAACCTGGAAAATGAAGACAGGAGGAGATGGGTGGGAGACAACAGCCTGGGCTCACGTGGTGGTCCTGTCGCACCATATTGGTGTGTTTGCCCGAGCGACCGAGCGGGTGGAGGAGCAGGACACGCTCCCAACACATTCCCAACACGTTTTCCCAGCAATCCCAGCTCTGCCCACCACGCCAGCGCTGACCCCAGAGCCTGAGGATGCAAAACCCGGGTGATTCCAGCTGTGCTCCAGTTTGGGAAGCTCACAGACACCTTTGGGAGCGTCTGTTTGTGTTCCCTGTATGTTCTCTACGTGCTACGACTGCAGGGCATCTGGGACCTGTTCTTCCAGATCCTGGAACCCTTCCCGTGGGGGGCAGGGACCTGCCTCCAGAGCCTCTACAAATACAGCAAAATAGTGATATAAATCAAGGTGGAACTTAAGGCAGCAATTTGCCCCAAAAGACAATTATTTTTTTCACCAAATTGCTATTTATCTTAGGGAGATAAATGCTAAGATGGTACCAACAGGGAACATGGATTCTGGTTTCCTACTTGCAAGGAAACTTAGTGATTTGCGTTAGGGATGGGGGCGACCCCCAGAGTCAGTGGGATTTAGGGAACTGAAGCTCAGAGAGGCCCAGCCCCAACCCCCACACGTTCCTTTCCCAGGGCCAGAGGTCAGGCTCTGACTCTGGGGGGGGAGGATCACAGCCCAGCAATGCTGAACCCAAGTCCCGTGACAACCCTTCCCTGGCTGCTGGAATGACAAACCCAGGCTAGAAACACCGGAGGCGCCGCCAGACCAGACCCCCGTCCCCTGCCAGGGGCTTCCCACCGACACCCCCGAGCGCGGGGGTCGAGCGGCCGCACCACCGGCGGCTCCCGGGGGAGCGCGGGCGGAGGCGGGGAGGACCCCGCGGCCACTCGCAGCCCCCGCCGGGCGGCTCCGCAGTTCCGGCCGCGGGGAGGGCGGTTGGCGGCGGGGTCGGCCGGGCCCGGCCGGGGGTTGCCCGGAGGATCCCGCGGCGCGGCCGCCGCTCGCCCCGCTCCAATTGACTTCCCATTGTGGAGCTTCGCAACAAAGGGTAGGATCCAAACCCTGCCCCGTTTCGGCCAATCAGCGCGCAGAGCGACCGCCCGCCGCCGATTGGCTCCTTCCCCCCTCGCAACACCCAATCGGGCGCCTACTTTAACAACCAATCAGCGCCCAGCGGCGCGCCCAATCAGAGCGGGGGAACCGGAGCACGGCCTTTGTGTGAGGTGACGCAACGGCGCCGGCGGGGGTCCCGGCCAATGGCGCGGCGCGTTGCTCCCGGGCATTGTGACGCCACCACGCCACGCGCGCGCCCCCCATATAAAAGCTGCGTCCCCGCGGCGGGGAGGGCGCAGTGAGCGTCGCGGCGGCTGCGGAGCGGGTCGAGCCCACCGGCATCAGCGGCTTCGGCGCGCAGCGCTACCGGACAGCGGCGCTTCCTTCTCCTCCGAGCGGTGAGTGCCGGGCGGCGGGCGCGTCCCCGAGGCAGGCGGTAGTGCTGCGAGGCTTCCGCGGCCTTCGTTCCTTTCGGAGCGGGGCCGGCGGAGCGGGCCTTGCCTACGTGCCCTGAGTCACGGCCGGTTCCCATCCCCCCACCCGCTCTCCCCTACCCCCCTTTCCTCTCCCGGGGCGGCCCCGGGAGGAAGGAGGAGGCGGCTGTGACTCAGTCGCGCTTCCCCCCGGGGAGGGGAGCGGCCAGGCCGCGAGGCGGGGGCGGTGGGGTAACCGTGACTCCTCCTCCCTGTCCCCGGGGGAGGCCGCTGGCCGCCTGCCCGCCGCGAGGGAAGGGGGGCAGCTCGCCGGCATCTGGAGCTTGAGGGGATTGGCCGCTGTGTCGCCGGGCCTCGAGGCGGGGGGGTGGATGGGGACAGCCGGGCCCCGTGTCACGCGTTACGTGTCTGCCGTAGGTAAGTGAGGAAAAATGGCCCGTACAAAGCAGACCGCCCGCAAGTCCACCGGGGGGAAGGCGCCGCGCAAGCAGCTGGCCACGAAGGCGGCCCGGAAAAGCGCCCCCTCTACTGGCGGCGTCAAGAAGCCTCACCGCTACAGGTAAGGCCCGCGGCTCGGCCTCAGCTGCCGCAGCCCCGGCCCCGCCTCACCCGCCCCCCCTCCTTCTCCACCCAGGCCGGGGACCGTCGCGCTCCGTGAGATTCGTCGCTACCAGAAATCCACGGAGCTGCTGATCCGCAAGCTGCCCTTCCAGCGGCTGGTCAGGGAAATCGCCCAGGATTTTAAAACGGACTTGAGGTTCCAGAGTGCAGCCATCGGTGCGCTGCAGGTACTGCTGAGGGCCGGCCGGGCCGCGGCGCTGGGGGAGCTGCGCTGAGGGGTTCTAACGACATTTCTTCTTGTGCTCTTGAAACAGGAGGCCAGCGAGGCATATCTGGTGGGTCTGTTTGAAGACACAAACCTGTGTGCCATCCATGCCAAGAGAGTCACCATCATGCCCAAAGATATCCAGTTGGCTCGCAGGATACGGGGAGAGAGGGCTTAAGTGAAGGCTGTTTTTATGGTGTTTTGTAGTTAATTCTGTAAAATACTTTGGTTTTAATTTGTGACTTTTTTTGTAAGAAATTGTTTATAATATGTTGCATTTGTACTTAAGTCATTCCATCTTTCACTCAGGATGAATGCTAAAAGTGACTGTTCACATAAACCTCAGTGATGTTGAGCCTCGGGCTCGGGAGTGACAAGTTGCTAATATGCAGAAGGGATGGGTGTTCTTTCTTGCTTCTCATGCATGTTTCTGTATGTTAATGACTTGTTGGGTAGCTAAACTTGTAAGGTACTAGAATTGATATAAATGTGTACAGGGTCCTTTTGCAATAAAACTGGTTATGACTTGATCCAAGTGTTTAACAATTGGGGCTGTTAGTCTGACCATGCATCACTGTGATCAAATGTGGACTTCCTTCAGAGGGTGAAACTACAAGTCTTAACCACAGTGTAACTTACAGTTTCCTAAAAACGTAAACCTGGCAGCTATAGAATACACTATGTGCATTTATAATAGCTATTTTATATATTGTAGTGTCAACATTTTTAAATTAAATGTTTTACATTCACATGTGAGGAGTCTTTTTGTCATTTGCTTTGAATGGGCTGGAAGAAGCTTCCTCTTGGCTCCTGAGGTCAGCAGTAGATCCCTGTAATCCTGGACTGCTGCTGTGGAAAGTTAACCTTGTCTGGCAACAGAATGGAGAATTTTTGGCCGTTTTTGGAGGATTTTGGAGGTTTTTCTGTAGCTGGAGTCATTGAGTGGGCCGGTGAGAGCGGCTGTGGGGTCCAGGAGGGCTGGCCTAGGCTGGCAGCAGCTTTTTTTGGGAGTCTCTTTTAAAGCTTATCAGAACACAACTCCAGCACTAAAAGGGTTTTTTTTCCTCCTTTCTGGTGGATGCAGGGAAGTTTATTTTGGAGTTAAAGCAAAGCCACCTGCTTGTTCCCAAGCACTGTCGGTGCTGAGGGTGGGGGGTGTGAGAGTTCCTGTGGGATTGGGCTGCGTGACAGTCCCGGATAATCACAGTGGGATGGGGTGTGAGGGGAACAGCTAATTATACACCCTGGCAGCAGATGGGCTGCTGAGCAAAGGGGTGGGTGCTCTGAGAGAGTCTCATTTCCAGATTTTTGGATGAGAGTGGGATTATACTCAAACCTTCACTTGGGGCTCGGCTCAGGCAGGTTCCTCAGCAGCCAGACCTGGTTGGGCTGTGGTGGAGGAAAGTGCTCAGACTGCACCTGAACAGCAGGTAATTAACACTTAAATTGAATGGTGAGGCCCTCACAGAACAGGCTGCACTAGTAGGGCTGGAGATGTCATGGAACAGCAGCACAGGGAAGCAGTTGAGCCAGCTTGGCTTGATTTATTCCAACGAAATTAAAGTGCAGTGGCACTTCAGAGGGAAGAGCAGCAGCAGTTCCTACCCGTGTCTGCTGTAAGTCAGCGGTGACCACCCGTGATTGTCCCACCAGGATGGTGTGACACTGGTGTGAAAACCATCCCAAATCCTGCTCTGAGAGCCGGGGCCTGCATCCCTCATGTGCTGCTGGGGGAGGCTGGGACACCAGTGCCTCGTCATGAGGTTCTCCTTCCTCAGACAAACCACTCCGTGTGCTTAAATCCTGCAGCTGGAGGAACAGACACTCCTTACCCCGCACTCCTACACAACTTCCTCCTCACCTCCCTGTCCTACACCACTCCAAGCAAACCCAGGCCCTGGTTAACAGCATTAACCTACTAAAAACCAGTTCTAAAATGATCCAAGGCAAGGTTTTAAACAAGTATTTTCCTAATTGCCAGACCTCTAGGGAAAAAGATTCCTTTGCATCTAAATTGTAAACTTAACTGCTTTGAATCAAAGTTAAGCACCAGCTCAAACTTTAGATGAGGCTTGGTGATCTCAGGTCAATCACCTGGCAGGTCTTTGGGGGCACAGTCTGGTGAGGGGACAGCTGGCAGGGATGTCCCCATGGACAGTTTCCCCACGGGAAATCTGAGGATCCTCAGTAGCCCATGGAATTCAGGAAGCACCACGCAGCTTCCATTTAGGCCAAATGAAAAAAAATTCCAAGCGACGGGATTTATGAATGCTTGGTTTGGTGCTGAACTGCAGTAGCAGGCTGGGCTCCTGCAGGAAAAGTATGTTTAAAATAACATCCCTCGAAAACAATATTTCATCCAAGTTCTTGGTGGAAACAATGAACCATCTGGGTATGCCTAGAAGCTGTTTCTTAAAATAAAATCATTGTCTAGCGGTCCTTTAAAAAAAAATAATAAAAAAAGACTATCAAAGTATCTCTTCATCTCAGTAACCTCAACAAAAAGAATTAAGTCAGATCCTGCACGTGGTGGACTGAAACCAGCAATTCCTGGTATTCCACGGTCTTGCTGTGACAGTATCAGAAGGCACAAACCTTCCCTTACCGATTCTCCCGACGATTTCCTCGCATTCTTGCTCAGAACTCGATGCAAACACCAGGCAGTCGAACGTGCTCCCGTCAGGGCTCTCCGGGGAAGAGCTATAAATGGAAACACGTCCATCAGCCGGCAGAGCGCGCGGCCCCGAGCCCAGCCCTGCCCTGCAACCGCATCGGGGACCCCGCGGCTGCTCCACACCCCGCTTGTTTGGTTTCCAGGACCCACATCCCTCCGTACCCCCCCTCCCAGGGCCCACAGGCAGCACTCACGCCACACAGAAGGCGAATATCCTGCTGCTCCACGTGCAGCGTCCCACGCAGGAGATGGTGGGGTAGGGATGGCGGCACAGGAGCTGCGCAGGGCACAGCAGGGGGACGGGGCTGGAGGCAGTCCCTGCCAGCCCCATTCCTGGTTTAAACTGGCCCCAGGACCCCACACTGCCCCACTGGCATCCTTGGGACTCACACAGAGCTTGGGTGTCGCCTGCTTACCTTGGAAGACGCTTTCTCCTGCACCAGGACTTCTGCCTCCTTCACATCAAATAAAACCTCCTGAAGGGGGGGGTGAGGGGGAAGAAGCCCCGACGGGCACAGCCCTGAGCTCTGGTTTTGATAAGACACTTACCCACAGAGATTATCCAAACACAGAGGTGATGAAGCACAGTCAAGCTCAGCTGTTTCAAGATGTTTTCCCTGTGCTGCCTTTTTTACCACTCAGTGCTCTCCTACTTCCATCTTTTCACAGATAACCCACCAAAGGCTCCAACAAAGTGACCTGAGCCCTAAAGCACCCCTGGAACCAGGCTTAGCCTCCCCACAGTTTTCCAAGTGCTTTCCCACAGGTGCTTGTATGTTTTTTCCTTAATGCCCTTTCCTATCCTGGCTGCAGAGATGCTTCTGACCTGCAAAAAACCCATAATGGTGGCAGGGTAGCAAATATTCAGCCAGGCCAAGCAAACCTGGAGCTGGCAGGAAAAAAAATATCCATGGCAGAGACCCCATTTCCCTGCATTCTCTCACAGAGCCCTTCCCAGGATGTCCCCAGCCCCATCACTCACCTGCACTGCCAAGTGCCCCTCCAGCACTGCAGGGATGGCCTGCTCCAGCACCTCTTTGCCACCATACTGGAACAGAAGGGGAAAGAGGGAATAACCCATGGGCTCATGAAAAAAAAACTCAGAAGAGATGATTCACCCCATGGCATCCTTCTGTGCCCCACAGCCTCACCGTCCCAATGCTGGTCTGGCCCAGGTACTGCAGGTTGTAGAGCAGCCTGGGGAGAAAAGGGCTCGGGTGAGGAACACCACACATCCCTCCTGCTGTTCTTTGCAGGGGAAGATGCTCCCAGCCCCCCACCACCCCAAGGCCACAGGGGCAGCTTTGGCCCCACAGCCTTGAGTGGAGATCAGGGATAGTGTGGGCACAGGGATACCCCACTGGCAGGACCCCCAACCCAGCCTGGGGGCTCCCTATGGCACCAGACCCACCTGCCCCCCCGCAGCTGCCGTGGCTCCCCCTCGCCCCTGTGCCGGGGGCTGTGCTGGAGCTGGAAATGGGGCTCCTTCTCCTTCAGGACCTTCAGGTAGGGCAGCAGTGGCTCATAGACCTGCCCGTCGTGCCACCGCCACCGGAGCAGGCGGAAGATGAGTGGCTGTCCCTTCAGCTTCTGCAGGATGTCCCCAGCCTGGAGGGAGAGAGGGGAAGCAAAGGGTAGGATGGGGGGCAGGGGAGGGGGAGCCACCCTGGCCCTCCCTGCCCACCCACCTGCCCGCTGTGGGCGTATCTCAGCGAGCAGCCGTTGATCTCATCCAGGATGTCACCGGCCAGCACCACCTCGTCCACCTCCGCCTGGCTCTCAGGGAGCACCTTGGTGACAAAGACTCGGCCCTCCACATACCTGGGGGTGTGGCCGAGCCCCGGCTCAGCCCCAGGGACCCTGCCTGGCTCCCCCAGCCCTTTTGTACCACCCATGACATTTCACCCATGCAAAGAAGCAGGTAAAAGCCACCTCATGGACAGCAGGTACCGGTGAGACCCTCACAGGGTGTTTATCTCCCTTTTTTGGGGGAGGGGGTTGAGTGCTGTGGTGACCAGATCCCTCTGGAGAGTAGGATCAAAGGCTCCTACCTGAGCACCATCCCCAGCGCTCGGCATGGGACTGTCTCGTAAGTGCTGCACACCTGGAAGAGAGGGGCCAGTGACAGTGGCTTTGGCAATGGCCATGGGACATCCAAGGAGCATGACCAGGACAAGGGGGAGAATTGGGATCCCATGCCCTGGATCATTTCTGGCACTGATGCCAAACCAGGGTTTTGGGAGCCTGGCCAACAGTGCCCCAGGCGGAGCTGGGACCATCAGCGGCTGCTTGTCCCTGCCCTCTTTCAGCACTCGGCTGTGCCCAGACCCTGAAGGGACAAAACTGCTCCACGGATGGGAGGGCAAAGCAGCAGGTGAACCCTTAGCCAAGAGCCCTTCTCCCTCACCCCACATGTCCCCACACAGCCAGGGGAGTGTGGCCGCCCCTCCCCAAAGCTGCTGCTGTTTGCAGCAGCACTTACTGTCACATCGCATTAGCCAGGGACCCGAAACACGGCCAGCTTGGCCAGGGGCACTTGCTGTCAGAAACATCCAAAACCCAGCAGGATCCCCGGCTCTGCAGCAGCACCACAGCTCAAAGCACACCGTGAGCACCCCCAAAGCCGCCTTGAGCTTTCTGGGGATTCTTTTGGGTTAAAAGGGCAGTGGAGGGATGCTCTTCATCTTTAAAAGACATAAAGGCATCCCTGCTGTTCTCAGTAACACACTGATGTTTCACCGAGCAAACCAAGAGCGAAACCAACTGACGCGTAATCTGTGTCAGCCCAGGGAAATGGGGATTTTTTTGGGCAAGAAATCAGGGAAGGGAGCACGGGAAAACTTCACTTAATGGCAGCAATTTAGGCCTGGGTACTACTCTTGCTTGGTTTTACTCCCAGGAATGCTGGGATGTGCTCCTGGTGACAGCCCAGGCACCTGGCAGGATCCCACCTCGGTGGCAGAGGCAGCTCTGCTCGTGCTGGTGAACCTGAGCCAATGCACCCCAGGTGTGTGGCAGTCCCTCCCCACCAAATCATTCCTTATCTCCCTCATTTGATGTCTCAGCGAGGGCCATGTGGCGGGAGGACGGCTCCGGGGAGCGATGAGTCCTTACCGGCAGCAGCCAGCTCTCGTCCAAGAAGCTGCAATTCTGTAAACAAAGGAGTGCCAGTGCCATCAGTCCCGCCAGGAAGGGGCTGGGGCCCTGCATTGGGAGCCACCACCCCCCTGATTCATCACCACACCTGCAGATCCAGGGAGAAATCCATCTCTGTCAGCACCAGCAGCAGCGAGAGGAAAGGCTCTGCGGAGGGATGGGGACAGAGAAGCAGTGTCACTGCAGGGTTTCTGGCAGCTACAGCCTCACAGAGACATGGCAGAGGACAGAATAAAGCCGTTTTCCGTGTAACTAATGAGCCCTGGGATTGAGGCCTTGAGAGCATTCCAGCACCACAGCACCCAGGCTGCTGCTGGAGGCTCATCCCCGGCTCCCACTGCCGGCACAGGTGTGGCTTGGCACCTGCTTTGCCCTAATTCAGACCAAAGCTTGCAGCAAACGCTGCTGACGAGTGACTCGCTCTCCATTTCTCACCCTAGAAGCAAAGCAAAGCTGCCCAGGCTCTCCTGCACAAGCCTTGCAATCACTCTGCTGGGTCTACAATCTGCTCATGCACCAGCAGCGCGGGTGATTTATAAACCATTGATGTACAGGTTTAACATGGGGTTATTTATCACAATCAAAAGATTAAAGGCTTCCACCCTGGCCTGGCCCCCTCAAGGAGCACGGCTGCAGATGGATGGAGTGCTGCAGCCTGTCGAGGCAATACAGCCATTTAAAACCCCTGTGCGACCCCTCAGCCCAGGCCCAGCCATAATGGGCTCCCCTCAAGCCAGACCACTAGGTCTGCTTAAACATAGGAAGGAATAACACTGGAAGACCCTTCAGGAGCCGTTTCCCTATCCCATGACACTAAAACCAACTCGAGACAGATTCAAACCCTGTTTAAATATTTACACCTCTTTTTCCATCGCTGCAGCAGCATATTTAGATTCCAGCACTAAATTTGGACTAGAAAAATCACAGTGGACTATTCCCCCTCCCCTGCAGCAGTGCACTGCCATAACACAGGTTACATCCCACCTTGGATGCGCCACCATCTTACCCCGGAGACCTTCACTGCCGAGGATGGAGCTCTCTGGATCATAAAACTGAAACACAGTGAAACGCCACCGTTACTCTGCCATTTCACTGCCCATGTGGGCCCGTTTCACTGCACCACGTGCTGCACCTCCAGGAGTCCGGGGGTCTGTGCCAGCTCCCTCACGGCCACCGCCAGCACCTTCCCTTGCAGGGCCAAGCGTAGGAAGTACCGCCCGCGGCCCTGGGCCGTCCGTGTCCGCTCACAGCCCCCGGCTCTCTGGATGCTCATGGAGAGAGGGGTCGGCCTGTTCGGGGAGAGGGAAAGCACCTTTGGCGGCGCCCGGGAGCATCCTCCCTGCACCGGGGCTCTTTGGGATGAGTATGTCACAACAGACACCCCCATAGCTCAGGTTTCCATCCCAGCCCTGCCCGGGGACGCTCACCTGCCGCTGGTCCCCGCGGGAAGCTGTTCCAGCCAGTGCCAGTAATCCCGTCTCCGGAAGCCCCAAGCCGGTTCTGCGGGAGAAAGGGAACGCGAGGCCCCTCGCCGCGGGCCCCGGGGAGCTGCCACCCCCCTCCCGGGCACGAAGAGTCACTCACGTCGGAGCCCCTTGCGCAGGATGCTCTCCAGCCGCTGGCAGAGGGACACGAGGTGCGGCGAGGTGTCCGTGCAGGGCCCCCCGACCTCCCGCAGCTGCAGCACCGCACCTTCAGTGAGGGAAAAGGCAGCACCCGTGGGTGCCCCAGCCGGGGGAAGGGCAGGGGGGCACCCACGGGAGCAGCTCTGCACAGTCCCGGGCGGGGGGAATGGTGGTAGCGGGGTGCCCAACACCCCGGCAGGGCTCGACCCTCCCCGGCTCCGGCTGCCACAACGGGCAGGAACTCGGGTAAACTTCCTCAAAGTCCCTGGTCCAGGGAGCCCCGGCCCGGGGAGCTCCAGCCCGGCCCCGCCGTCTGTCCGGTCAGACTGGTACGGGTGCGCGGCCAAGGGCCGGTCCCTGGACAGCGCTGCTGGAAGAGGCAGGAAAAGCCCCGAGGGGCCCACGCTCACCTTTAAGGGCGCTCAGCAGCGGCTCCTTCCCCGCCATAGGCTCGTCCCCCCGGGCCGAGCGGTCCCGCGGCGGCGGCTGGACGGGAACCGGTAACGGGCCCCGCCCCGGGAGTGGCCCGGGGGGGGGAACCTCACACACAGGTGTGTGTACCTGAGCATATAGCAAAAGCACGGACGCTGACGTATACAGGGATAACACAGACATCTATCGATACATATATATGTTACATACGT
Source organism: Pipra filicauda (assembly GCF_003945595.2). NCBI lineage: Eukaryota > Metazoa > Chordata > Aves > Passeriformes > Pipridae > Pipra > Pipra filicauda. The sequence continues at coordinate 7,186,019 of NW_024104987.1, read as the reverse complement.
TGTATCGGCAGAAGCCGCATATGTAAGAGAGGCACCCGTGCAAACAGACACATATTTATCTGTACATATATTAGGACAGGCTCTGCGATACGGATTTGGATATATGCGTTAAAAAGCCCCGGCGCTGGCCCCGCCGTAGGTACACACGGGGTGTGTGCGGGCCAGCTCTCGCCTTGCCCATAGGGCTGCCCACGCACGACCAGCCTTTCCCAGAACCCTGGGAAGGGTGCGGGGCGCTCAGGGGCGGTGCGGGACCCGGGGACGGTGCAAGGCTCGGGGGGGGGAGCGGATCCCGGGGGCGGTGCGGATTCCGGGTCGGTGCGGGATCCCGGGGGCGGTGCGGGATCCGGGGGCGGTGTGGATCCCGGAGGCGGTGCGGAACCCGGGGGCGGTGCGAACCCGGGGGAGGTGCGGGACGGTCGTGGGCGGTGCGGTGCGGCCATGGCAGAGCCGGTGGGTCCCGGTCCGTCCCCGCTGCTGGCGGCTGCCCGCCGGGCGCACGAAGCGGCTTTCGGGGTGCCGGCGGTGCTGGCGGCGTGGGCCCCCGGCCGGGTCAACCTCATCGGCGAGCACACCGACTATAACGGCGGCTTCGTGCTGCCCATGGTAAGAGCCTGGGATCCCCGGCCCCGGCATCCCGCCATGTCACCCTTCCGGGTCCCCTCTGAAAGCCCACGGGGGGTACCTCGCCCCAGGATGTCCCCTACCTCGGGGATGTGTCCCTCAGTCGAGGACCCTGCGGGATCCCCCCGCCGAGTCCGGAGCTCGCAGCAGGATCCGGAGCACGAGGGGCTCCGCAGAGCAGCTCCTCACTCACTACAGGGGGAATGTGATTTTCCCCTTCCCAACCACCTCTTTTCTGCAAGCCGGTCAAACAATTTCCTGTTCACGGAGAGCGATGTTTTGGTGGTGGAGGTGGTTCGGAGCAGCAGGAGCTTCCTGCTCTTTCTGAGCTCCTTCGAGCTCCCTTTGGCTCAGTCCTAAATCAAACATACAGCTAATTATTGTGAGGCTGAAGAGCGTGGGAGCAGGTCAGCTGAATTCCCTGGCAGGCAAGAAAACTTCCTGAAGCCTCTCCCATGCTTGTAGTGATTACCACTCCCCCGGAGCCCGACAGCCAGCACCCTGGCACTGAGCTGGGGGGGGGGTCCATCACAACATTCAGCAGGAAGACTGTTCCTGTGTGGCAATAAGTAGCCAGAAAGTTTAATTCTGTGCCGAGCCAGACCATACACTGGGGGCTCTGTGGAGGCAGAGTTAAGGGGAACATGTGTTGGGTGCTCCAGCTGTGAGTCGGAAGCAGCCACCACTGTCCTCTGCCACCCATGGGGATACTCCAAGGGATGTCAAGGGGTCTGAGCCCACCTTCCCCACCCCCAGGCTCTGCAGCTGGGGACGGTGCTGGTGGGATCCCCCACGCAGGACGGGACCATCTCCATCCTCACCACCTCGGCGGAGGCGGATGAGCCCCACAGGGTGCAGTTCCCAGCTCCCCACCACGGCAGCTCCCTGAGCCCGGGGCGGCCTCGCTGGGCCAACTACGTCAAGGGCGTCATCCAGCACTACCGGGGTAAGACCCAGGCTGAGGGGTGGGGCAGAGACCCCCTCGCAGGGGCTGGTGTTCAGCACCCGGTTTTGGGTGCGCTCCAGGGGCTCTTCCAGCGCTGTTGCAAACCTGCAGCTCTGCCGGGACCAGGCTCCAGCAGAGATGCTCTCAGCTCCAAAGCCTCCTGTGTTTGGGAGCAGGTGCCTGGGTCACGCTCTGCCGTGGGTCACCCAGTGTTTTAAAGTGGGATGTTGGGCAGGGGCTCCTTGCTCTTGTTCCCCGTGAGCTGTGGGGCACCCTCAGCCCTGCAGGGGCTCACAGCCCCCCTCCTCCCTTCTCTTCCCACAGGTGGTGCCGTGCCAGGGTTCAGTGCCGTGGTCGCCAGTGACATCCCCCTGGGCGGGGGCCTCTCCAGCTCAGCTGCTCTGGAGGTGGCTACTTACACCTTCCTCCAGCAGCTCTGCCCTGGTAAGGCAGCAGCCAGTCCTGACCCCCGGTGTCTCTGTTTCCAGGTGGGAGCTGGGATGAGGGGTTGCCCTTAGCAAGATCCCACAGCCCTTGGGGAAACGCTGCTGTGGAGTGGGTCACAACTCCCCACTGCAGCCAGAGTAGGCACTGCTGTGACTGTGTGTTTCTTCTGGCTCATCCAGCCTGAGCTGCCCAGACCTCTAAAATCCATGGACCACCCCTGGGACAGGCCAGGGGGATGAGAGGATGTTCCCCTTGGAGCATCTCCTCCCCGATGTCCCCAAAAATTGAGAGATCTGAGATACCAGTGTTAAATTATCATGTCCAGCTGGATCTGGGGACCCACACTAGCATGGATGGCATGCAGTGGTGCAGGAGCAAGCACCTGCAGCTGCAAAACCCCATTCTATGGGAAAACAACCCTTTACCTCCATGTTGCCCCCCCCTGCTCCAAGACTAGGGGCCAGGGTCCTGGAGCTGCTAACTTGTGTGTCTCCACTCTGGCACAGATGATGGTGATTTGGTAGCCAAGGCACTGGCGTGCCAGAAGGCAGAGCACACGTTTGCTGAGATGCCCTGTGGGATCATGGACCAGTTCATATCCGTGATGGGCAAGGAAGGCCACTCTCTGCTCATCGACTGCAGGTCAGGGCTGAGTGCTGAGCTCACAGTGCTGTGCCCACCTCCTCGGGCAGCTGGGGATGAGCTGGTCCTGTGGCCATGACATAAATACAGGAGTGCATGGAAGGGTTAACCCCTGAACCCAGCCCAAAATCTCATCGTGGGGATGGGTCTGCCTGCCTTTTAATTCCTCCTTGGCTTGATTCCTCCTCCTGCAGCCTTTCCCCTACTTACCTGTCCCTTTGCCACTTTCATTAGGGACTGTTATGAAACTAATAATTGGGAAGGGAGAGAAATACTCGAGCGAAATCCTAAACCACCTGGACTTTGCCTCTGGTTCAGGAGCTGCCTGCCACGTGGCCTCACACAGGTGTCCGAGGGCTGGAGCGGGCACGTGGCCCACGCTGAGCTCTCGCTGCAGGTCCCTGGAGACTGTCCCTGTCCCACTGAGCGATGCCAGGCTGGCCGTGCTCATCACCAACTCCAACGTGCGGCACACGCTGACGGGCAGCGAGTACCCCACGCGCCGGCGGCACTGCGAGGAGGCAGCGGCAGCACTCGGCAAGGCCAGCCTGAGGGATGCCACCATGGCCGAGCTGGAAGGTGGGGACAGTCCTTCCCTCGGCTCTGGCAGCCTCTCGGGGCACCAGGAGCTCGATGCCCTGTGGCACCAGCTGAGACCGTGGGGTAGCACCAGGGACAGGTGGCTGGGTGCACGCACTAGGATGGGAGTGTGCCACACCTAGAGGAGCTCTGGCACAGGATGGCTGCAGGATGTAGCCGTGCTTGCTTCCAGCAGCATCCCTGGGTGGCTTTGCTGCAGGGACACACGTGTCTCCACAGCGGCCAGGAGCCGGCTGGGCGAGGAGGTGTATCGGCGCGCCAGGCACGTCATCGGCGAGATAGCACGGACAGCCCAGGCAGCACAGGCACTGCAGGACAGGGACTACAGGATGTTCGGGAGGCTGATGGTGGAGAGTCACAACTCCCTCAGGTCAGGATGCACCAAGGATGCTCACAGCCTTCCTCACATATACATGCACTTACAGGCAGAGCTGCACTGGTGTCTGCAGCATCCGACATCGCTGCAGTTTGCTATGGCAGTGGCTGCACCAGGACACAGGTTTCAGCTGTTCATGGTGCAGTGGTTATGGGCAGGGTGCAGGACAGGGCTGACCATGGGTCTCCCCTCTCCAGGGATGATTATGAAGTGAGCTGCCCCGAGCTGGACGAGCTGGTAGCAGCAGCTCTGGAAGTCGATGGGGTTTATGGCAGCAGGATGACCGGGGGAGGCTTTGGAGGCTGCACTGTGACACTGCTGGAAGCTGGGGCTGCAGAGAGAGCCAAGCAACACATCCAGGTATGCAGCAGAAAAGTGCCAGGAGATTGACTTAAAGATCCCAAGGGAACACTCAGGGGCACAGCTTGGAAAGACCTGGTGGTTGAGATGGTGCTCCTGAGGCACTTAGGGTTGGTGAAGCCCATCCAGGGCCATGAAAGGCCCAAGTCTGCCGGTGCCACTAAACTCTTGCAGGCAGTTCAGCACCGTGCTGATCACAGAACCCTGCCCAAGGGTGTCACTGCATTGAGGAAGTGAGAGAAAAGGTGCTGGGTGAGCTTCAGGAAGGCCAAATTTATCTGGGGAAAAGTGATCTGAGCTAAGCTTGGGCAATGCTGAGCTTAACAAAGGCAGCTACAGCCCAAGAACGATCTCAGTGCTATCACCAAGGTTCTCTAAATCAGCACCTCAGAGTGTACTGGTAGCTGAAAACACCAGCAAAATGGGGGTGTCAGTATGTGGGGACTGTGAAGGAGGCAGAGCTTCATTTTGCTGCTCTGTGAGATCATGGTGCGCCCTGTAAATAATTGGGGGGATAAAGAAGGGGCTGAGGAAGGTCTGCAATGAGGAGAGACCAAAAGGTCTGTGCCTCTGCCAAAGCTGGGAGCGAGGGAACGTGACCAGGAATTACAAACCAGTGAAGGGGGTAGATGGAGTGAGTGTGGAACTGACCCTCAAATCCTCCAAAATAAGAACCAGGCACCACTGGATGAGTTAGGAGCAGATCAGAGCTGAGGAAGCACTGCACAGGGCTGGGGTGGGGGAGTTTGTAGAGGCCATGAAGCATCACCAGGGTCAAAAAGGTTGGAAAAAATCATGGACAACAGTCCATAAGGTGCTGCTGAAGGGTCAGCTGAGGAGTGTGTCGGTATCCTCCCTGCCCCAGGCTTTGGATGGACCATGGGACCCAAGGCAGTGGCTGGGACAAGATGCTGTCCCCAAAGAGCATCTGACATGGCTGCTGTTGGAGTGGTGGTGACAGGGTCAGATGGGTGCTGGGCTGACCAGCAGGGCCTTTCTCCCTGTCTCTGGAATCCCCCAGCCCAGCCCCAGAGCACCAGCACTGACTGCTCCTTTTGTCTCCTAGGAGAAATACAGCGGCACAGCCACCTTCTACCTCACCAAGCCCTCTGGAGGGGCAAAGGGACTGCCCCTGTAGAGGAGCAACCACCTCACCTGAGATCCCTGGTCTGGAATTGCCTCTCTCTCAGAGGCAGCTGCTTTCTCTGCTTCCCAAGGGGGTCAGTTTGTCCGTCTACATCGTTTGCTCAATAAAGGCATTTGCACAGTTCTGCACCCACTTGATCCAAAGTCCTTGGGGACCATTCCTCAGAGGAGACTGGTTTAACTCCAGTTTGAACTGGAGTGATGAGCCATTACCAGGGCTCTGGGGTCCAGTAGTGCCTCTGGAGCTGCAGTTGGAGGAGGGGATGGCAGTGGAGGAGCAGCAGGCACTGCACTTGGCAGAAGTTCCTGTTTGGGAATCTGCCTCTGGCACATGTCCTTCGTCTGCTGCAGATGGAGGCTGTTGGGGGGGGGATTTTTTTTAATTTTAGATTTTTTTTAAAGAAAAAGGAAGAGGCAGACTGTAGAGAAAACATTTATTAAGTGCAATAGGAAGCCATCTGATCAAAGACCTGCTCTGGATCTGCCTCGGAAAGGCTGAAACAGCACCATCCCTAATGATCAGATGGAATTTAAAACTACAGCCATGGGTTAGTGCACAAGCCATGGTGTATGTGGGGAGGGCATGATTCCCTGGAGAGCAGCTGATGGCCAGGCTCTGCTCTTGGATAAGGGGATAATCTTTGGTTAAAATGCTTGGAGGTGGGGCTCCCTTTTTAGGCACTTTCCAGTGTTTTACCATGGACCAAAAAGCACAGGGAAAAAGGGGCACAGAGTCCTTGTGCCAGTCCACGTGTCAGCTGGAGAGGAAACCCCAGCCACAGAGGGGAGATGGGAACAGGGAGACAGGCAGGTTAATGCCACTGACTCTTGATCAGGAGAAATAAGTGCTTCTTGAAGGCACAGTAAAACCACAGGGTTGGTAAAGTATCTCTTGAGCCAAGTTCAAAACTGACCCAGCTCCAGCTGCAATCTTGCAGACTCCTGTGGACTTTACTCACCCACGTGCATCTTTGGCTTAAAGGTGTACAACCCTTCCTAGTGAAATGAAAAGCCTGGAGAGGAGAGGGAACACTCAGTGCTGAGTTCTTCAGATTCCAAAAGAAAAAAAAGAAGCCAAAAAACCCCCCAAAAACAACAACCAAAAGAAAAAAAAAAAAGGAAGAACAAAAAAAAGAAAAGCCAAGGTCCATTGTCAGATGAAACCAGGGCAGTGATCCTGCCAGGATGACCAGGCAGCTGCTGTTTTGGTTGGAAGCTCTAGCCTGGGGCAGTGGCAGCTGCTGCTCCGGGCAGGCTCCTGGCTCTCCGCAGGCTCCTCGCCTGCTCCTGTGCGGCTGGAACACACCAGGGAAACGTGCTGCTCAATTGTTCTCACTGGCAGAGGGCAGGGAGGTGCTGGGCATCGTGCCCAGAGCCAGGAAATGAAGCCCAGCAAGGTCTCAGCTCAGCCCAGCACTGTGCAAGGAGAGCTGAAGCTGAGACTGAAGGAGTCTCAGGATGATGGGAGCACCTCCTGTTCCCAGGTTTGCTCTTCCCTTGTGCTTACTGGTGGATCACAGGTCCCTTTATGGATGTTGCTGCTGGACAAGAAGTCTTTTAAAAGATACCCAGCACATCTGCCGTGAAATCTCACACTGTCCACATCAGCCATGCAAGAAAGCCCAGCACTGTTCCCATCTCCACCACTGGGGCCATCCCCATCCCTCACCTTTGGGCAGCCTCCAGCCCCTTCTGTGCCCATGTGCCATGGTTGGAAAGCACTTGGCTGGGGGATGCCCTGCAGCGAGCAGGTCTGGCCACTTGCACCCTTCTGCAGGAGTCTCTGGTGCCTGAGGATATAAAGTCCAAGGCAGAGCCCACCAGCTCATCAACAGGCTCATTGCAGGGTTCAAGTGGCTTTTGAATTGAGTCCTTAACAAATTTCTTCCAGTTATTCATGTTTCTCAGCAGCCACAGTCCCAGTGTAGCCTCTACATTCAGCATAGAGCTCATCCACCTCCATTTTTTGTATAAAATAATAAAATACATTTATATATATTTATATATATATACTATGAAAACTGTACAATATTGTATGCCCAAAAAAAAAAAAGCATCAGAGGCCATCAATGAATAACACTACACAAACAAAAGGTTATTCTTTGCTATAGTGGTACCAAATGTCAGCAGTGAAGGACAGACACAACTAGGTGCAGTAAGAAAGCACAGGTTACCCCCAAACCCTACCTTGCAGCTCTCATAAAAAAAACCCCAAACAGAACAAACAACCCTCTCCAGTGGGCAGGTGAGTTACCAGAGAGCCTGGAGCAAAGGTGGAAAGTGTGACCCTCTATAAATCAGGTTTTTTCCAGTTGAGTTCCTCTCAAAACTGAGGACCTGAGAATAAAGCATTCTGCTCCATTTACCTGGGAAGGCTGGAGCCATGGAGACACCCAAATTTCCACCCTGAAGGATGAGTTTGATGATCACACACCTGATGACCGAGCTGTGCCAGAGCTCTGATTGCACTGGGCTCCAAAGGAGAAGTCCAGAGCTTGGAGTGCCAGGGAGGGTCTGTACCCACAGCAGGAGCTGCCCAGGCACCGCAGCAGCATCTGGAGGAAGCGCCCTTGGGTTGTTCCACAAAGTTCTGCCACGTGATCCCGAATGTCCCGCTGGTGCTCAGCCTGCCCCCGCTCAGGCCTCGTAGAACTGCCTCTCCACCTGCTTGGTGAGGGTCCCGCTGGACATCACGGTCCGGCTCACAAACTCCTGGGTGAGGGTGCTGCTGGTGTTCTCCACTCGCTGGCTCGTCACGAGCATTCCGTCTGCAAGGACAGCGCGCTCAGTGCGGGGTCACAGGGACAGGGATCTGCTCTGTCTGCTGATCCCGGGCAGAAGTTTGCCCTTAAATACCACTTTCACTGATGGAAGACCCCTCCAGATCAAGTGATTCAGTACTCTGCTATGTCAGTCAGTCAGATGGATCTCCTAACACCTCCCAAACTCGGTGTTGCAGTGCGAACCCAGGAGTTTAAGTGGGACGACATGGGAAACTACACTGATGTGATTAAAGGTGTTTGTCACACTGCTCTGTTTTTTACTGCTCTAAAGAGATCAAACCTTGCAGGAAGAGCTATGATTTAGTCTCTAGTGATAGTGCTGAAGAACTTTGGAACTCAGCTTTCCCCCTGTGACTGGGCAGCACATGTGGAAATGACTGCAACTGTCTCTGGGGCAGAGCAGGAACACGATGTAAGAAAGTAAGAGGTGTAAGATCTTCAGCAATCCCACCTGATGGACCCTCCTTCCCTGCCTTTGGCACTTCAGGTAAAAGCACCCCCTCAGAACTTTGGACAAGCAGAATTATCTTTTGTTTTCTGGGGGGGTTTCAAAGCAACAGTGAGCCCCTACCTGTGAAGTGGGGATCCAAAGAGGAATGGCTGATGCTGGTTTTGGTGCTGTATTCAGTGGGGAATTTGTACACTTCTTCCCTCATGTACTGCTGTCCTCCAAACTGGGAGAAAGCACCTGGGAGAAGGAAAAGGTTTGAGCCAGCCAGGAAACAACAAAGAGCTTCCAACCCCTCAACCCTTCACAGTTCACACACACCAGGAGTCAGCTCAGGAAGAACTGGAAAGGAACTCCAGGAATTCTGTTGCCTTCTCTGAGAGGTTTCTTAACTTTGCACCTCCACAGAGACATGGTACTGTACCTCTGTTCTGAGATTCAATGGTGATGAGGCCTTCTCTCTCTGGCCCAAAGCCTTGGGTGGTGTTGGCTTGCACTTTGAACTTGTATGGGACATTCTCACTCAGGTGGGGCACAGTCAGGGTGGTTTCCAGATTGTCTCCTTCGACATAGATTGTCCTGGGCTCCCCTAATCCACACAGACAGAGGTGAAGACAGACAAGAGTGAAGGTCCTTCCAAACACACTCCCCCCAACTCTGAGTGCTGCCTTGGTTTCCCTGAGCTTTATGCCACCCACAGACTGTAGGATCACACCCAGTTCTACTAAGGGTTAAGGCAACCCTGTTTTACTACAGTGGGGAACCTCAGCAACCAACCTCCACTGGGTTTTGGCTGCAATAAGCAACAGGTCCTTCCACTTCCCACCACATTTGTTACACCAGACCATGCAATGATGCAAAGCATCAGGAGCCAGCAGCTCCCAGGCCTGGGATCAGCCTCATGTCCCCACTTTGTCTGCACTGACATAGGCAGAGAACTTTGTCACTGGTCCTAGAAAAAATGCAGCAAGTTGCAGCTTTTGCTGGAGGTATCTTGAGCTCTACCCATGGAACTGGACTTACCTCCTCCATGCAGCATCTCACAGGTGATCCTGTAGCCCAAGATGGGCCCGTTGGGCTCGCGGGGTCTCTCCCAGCTGAGGTGAAGGGAGTCTGGGCTGAGGGCTGTGAAAACCAGTGGTCCAGGAGCACAGGGGGTGCTCAGTGTGAAGGGTGTGCCTGCAAGGGCATGAGGGACAGGTCACATCACGGAGGGGGTGAGGGGGAACCTGGGAGGGATCTGCACACAGCATTTATGGAATGAGCTGGAAGGTCTCAGCTATCTCCCGGGCAACTAGCAACAGGACAAGAGAACATAGCCTCAAACTGCACAAAGGAAGGTTCAGGTTGGAAATCAGGAGGAATTTCTTCACAGAAAGGGTTGTTAGACATTGGAATGGGCTGCCCAGGGAGGTGGTGGAGTCACCATTCCTGGAAGTGTTTAAGAAACGACTGGATGTGGCACTCAGTGCCATGGTCTGGTTGACAAGGTGGTCACAGGTTGGACTTTGTGACCTTAGAAGTCTTTCCCAAACTTAATGATTTCTGCGATTGTGTGGTTCTATCTAGACAGCTAGTGGGGAGCAAGTGCATGGGAAAGGAGGTCCTGTCCCTAACTGAGAGAAAGGAAAGGAATGCTCAGGGTGGTTAAGGGGAGAGAAAACAGGCCAGCACTGTAGACAGCAGCAGAGACATCAGTGCCACCCTTCTGTCCACATCTGCCTCACCTGGTACAGGACTGAGCGGGCTCTGCGGGTCCACCTGGGACTCTATGGTGATGACTCCTTCCCTCTCGGGGCCCCAGCCTTCCTCACTCTGTGCCTTCACCTTGAAGATGTAGGAGTGGTTGGGCAGCAGGTCCTCTACCACCACTGAGTTCTGGCTGGGGTTGGGGATGGTGATTCTGTTCACCTCTCCTGGGATGCAAAGGGAGGGGGGTGTCAACACCGTGTTGCAGGCACAAACACAGAGCCATGGATTTTGCCCAAACTCCATCTCAAACAAACTGCCTGGAAAAGCCATCCAGGGTCCCTTCCTGACCACCTCCATCACACCTTGCCACCAGCAATGGGTAGTGCAGGATGAGAGGTTTTTCCAAAAAAGGCTTAGGATAAACAACAGCTTCTTGAAAACTCAAGGATTTTCAGACAAAAAGAATCACATTTTCACTGATACTGCCCCAAGACTGATGTAAAAATATTTCCATTTCAGTCCTTTCTTCAAGTTCCACATGTTGAAGAAACCATCAAGATGTTTGGGCTGGTGGAGAATGAGTCAAAGGTTTATTTGGGAGGAGGGTTGGAGCAACCCCTGAAATTGTCCCCCCCACAGGAGAAATGAGGAATGAGAGCAGTGGGGTAGCTGAAACATTTCCTGCACAAAAAAAGGCTGCACAAAAATCATATTTGGGACCAAACCCTGAATCCGAGACTGGTGGAGGTTGGAAGGCACCTCTGGAGAGGTCACTTGGTCCAACCCCACTCTGCTCAGAGCAGGGTCACCCAGAGCCAGTTGTCCAGGAGAAGACCCAGACCAGACTCTCCACCACCCGAAACTCCCCCCACCAGCAGGGTCCTGCTCACTGACCTCCACTGAGGAGCTGGTACTGCACACTGTAGCCCTGCACCTCCTTCTCGCAGCGCGGCTCCTGCCAGCTCACCTTCAGGGAGGTGGGTCCCAGGGCAGAGAACACCAGGCGTGTGGGGGTGTCAGGGATGCCCAGAGGCTTCCTGGAGTCTGAGACAGAAAGGGAACGTCAGGGTGGAGGTCTGGGGAACGGGGGCTAAGAGGGCTGGGGGAGAGGGGGGAGTGGCACACGCAAGCATGGGGTGGTCCTGATGGTTCAGGGAGAATGTGGTGAGATGTCATCTCTGCAAGCTGACCCGTCATGAGGGGGGACTGGCTGGCTCTACACATCTACAGGGATGTCCCATGGCCTTGGGGTGCAAACCTTGGGTGGGACAAGTCAAGGTAAGCTTCATGCCCCTGTGGTAGAGACCAGAATAGGGGCTTGGGTGCTGTGTGTGACCCTCCTCACCCACCCCAAAGCACCCTGTCCAGCCTGCCAGCAGCTTCCACAGACTTCTTCAGGTGTAGGTCTGCTAAGACTGGCCTTATTCTATAGATAAAGCAGCCCAACACCTCCAGGGTCTGTTCAAGGGGCAGCTGGGACCAGGACTGGGTGCTCTGGCTCCTCCTCAGCTCAGCCCACTGGGACACAAGGCTCATGGCAAGCCCAGCAGCCTCCCAGGTGACATCCAGGGACTGAAAACCCTCACTGACAGGGACTTTGGCCAAGAAGCTTGCAGAGGCACATCTCATATGGAGCACACATTCTCCCCAAGAGTTCTCCAAAGGCCTGTGGAGTAAGACTGAGAACAACAAACTCGTTAGGAATGAAGAGGATGGGGACAATGAGCTGATCAGAGCACGGTGGCAGCAGTGGTGGTGAGTGTTAATGAGTCCAGGTGGGTTGAAACACAGTGGAAGTCCCCTGCAAATGGAAAGGTGGTGTGATGGAGGCACAGGCTGGGTCAGGGGGAAGATCACAGCACACAGCAAGCCATGGGGGGGAGGTTTGGGGTGAGCAGTGGATGGCAACAGCTCATGGATAGACAGTGGCTTGGCTGTTATGGGATGTGTGGCTGGGAGCAGACACTGGACAAGCTGTACCTATGTACTTGCAAATCCCTGTGGACCCATCAGTCATGTTTATAGAGTCCCGAAAGCCAATGCTGGGGTAGTAACCCTTCACCTTTGCCCTGCTCCTGAAACCCACATCCCAGGGCTGTGGGATTGTCCTCCCAGCATCTTCACGGATGGGAGGGAGGAGTGTCCCTGGGTAATCTACAGAAGCAGTGCAAGAAGAAAGAGAAAAACACCATTGGAAACACTTCAGAGTGGGTTCAGCCCAGGTGCTGGTTCCTGCACGGATGACTTTTTAAAGCTCAGGTTTGAGGAATCTTTTAACAACCTTCTCTCAGCACAGCTGACATAGAGGCGTAGAGCTGAAAGGCAACCACGCTGCTAGACAGAGTGAGAAGAAGAGACACGAGCTCTTCCTGGACTGCTTTGTGGTGTGAGGATAAGGATGGAGCTCCCTTTCCTGAGCACTCAGCATGTTAGGGATGGGAACCCTTTCCAAACTGGTCTAGGAGAAGAGGGATCTTAGCAAAGCACCAAGACATCAGTGGTGAGGACATGACCTTCCTGACCTCTGGTTCATAGGCCCCCTTAGCTGTGAACACAGTCTTCACCCCAAAAGGACTTTAGGGCACGGATCCAAAGACAGTCACAGGGGTGGAAGGGAAGGCTGGGTCCCATGGCCGCAGTACTCACCATGCCCCATCTGCATCGTGGAGTACTCTCTTGTCAGCGAGGAGCTCCCCATCACCCTGTGCTCCTGATGCACGTGGGAGCTCAGCTGGTGGTAGCTGGTGTTGGTTGTCCTGGTCAGGGAGCCACTGGCACTGCCGGGGAAGGAGAAGTCCATGCGGCCGTTCAGCAAGTGCTCTGTGGAAGAAGGCACACCATGAGGGATGTGGCTGTGGGCAGGGCTGCTGCTCCAGTTTCCACGGGGAGGAAGCAAGAGGCATCACGGTGCCCCCTGCCTTGGCTGTGTTCCAGCTTCAGCCACTCCAGGAGCTTGTTCTGGGGCACTACACCTGGGACAAGCCACAGGCGCCCGATGTGACGATGCAGAAACAAAGAGATAAACAAAAACACCCAGCACCAGACACACCCCTGGTGCCCAAGGTAACTCCAGACCTCGGCCTTGCTGGGGCACTGCCTTGTGGTTGTTGCCACGTTCTCTCACATCTCTCCTTAGATGCAAGCACAGGTTTGTAATTTCAGATTTAAAAAGGAGGCTGAAGAAGGAAAACGGCCCTTTATGGAGGTGGTTTCTCCAAATCTCGTTCTGGATCTCATCTCAGCTGGATCTGAAAAGCAAACTCCACTCCATTGTTTTGGTCCTCGACAAACCCCCGTCCCCTCCCAGGGGGGCAGGAGAGATCAGCTACCCACGAGAGAGTGATTTCTGTTTAACAGTCCAGCAGATCTGCCCCAGAAGCTCAGGGCACTTAATTAGGGTGGAGAGCTGCCTTTGGAAGTGGCACTGCCATCATCTGAGTTTGCTCCTGCCTCGAGGGTCCAGCCTTTTGTAGAAGCAACTTGCTAGCAGGCTCCCAAGTCCATGCCGAGATGGGGGTTACCTTGACACTCTTGTGAGCAGACACACCAGGACAAGGTTTTGAAGCAGACCACAACAGTGCATCACACCAGCACGAGGATGGGCACAGAAGGGGAGGGCGGGGACACGGACTGGGGCAGGTCCCATCCACTGGCCCCTTGGCTCAGAGCAGGACGAGACAGGACACTCGGTGCCATAACGAAGCCGTCCTTCACCTGCTTGGGGCCGGGGTGTCCCGCTCCTCCTCACACTGCCAGTAACCACGTCGCTGTCCTCCTCGTGGAGGAGACCCTCGGCGTCCGAGGAGAGGCGGCTGCTGCCAGAGAGGCGGGGAATGGTTTCAGGTGGGAGCCTCCAGGTGATGCGGCGAAGGTCCAGGTCTTCTCCCAACAGCGGCACATATTTCCACCTGGAGCCTTTTGGGACAACGCAAGCACTGGTGTTGGCATGACTCGCAGGGGGCAGGGTGGGCTACCCACCACCTCTGTGCTGCTTGCTGGGGAGGGGAAGGGGCAGGAACCGGTGGGAACAGTGTTCATTCACAGCCCATCCCGCCAAGTGTTGGCTGATGAGTTCAGGCGGTGCAACCATCGTGGGACTGGTGGATGGAGAATGGTGGGAGCGTGACAGGCATGGGGCTCCTCACCCCCAGACTGCTTTCCAGCCCTGTGTCCATTGTGACAAAAGGTGAGAGTCAAAGTCCCACCACACGACTGTCCCTGTCACAAAGAGTCTGCAACAATTGTCCTCTGCTCAGGAGAGGTTTCATCACTCCTCGATGTGTGCTTGGGATGGTCCAACTCTTGATGTTTCCATCACCTGGCTCTCTGAAAAGACCAGGGACTCACTCTTGGGTCCCAGGCCCTGAGAACCCTCCCAGAGAAAATCCTACTGACAAGCCTCATCTTCTCCCTTATGGCCCATCTTCCTCTCCTTGTCCCAGTACAAAACCAGGGAGTCAGACTCATTCAGAGAGCAAAGTGATGGAGGAAGCGAGGCCAGTGCCTTCCCAGCACTGCTGAGTTCCCTCCTGTTGGCTTGGCTAGGACCCTGAGTATCCAAGGAACTCAGAGGTCTGTGCCTTGCCAGTGCTTGTTTGCTGACACCAACTTGTGATCCAACCAAATGGCAACAGGAAGGGAAGACGAGCAGGGAGGGCCATGGAAAGCTCCTCTTCCACCCCACACTGAGATTTTTCTTTGCCTCATGGCTAAGACAAGGAGACACTGGTCTTATTTACACTGTGACCAGTCAGGTGTTCCCACGGATGCAGCTACTGTGCTTTGGAAAGGCTGATCTCCACCATCTCCATGACTTGGATCTCCCCATCTCCGAGAGGAGGAAAGGAGCAGCGCAGCAAAGCTGCTGTTGAGGAAAACGAATGTTAAAAATGACCTTTGCAAAACTCAGAGCAGCGTACCTGAATCATCAGAGACACTGGGGTGCTTGCTGCCGGCCGGAGAGCGGAGCACATCCGTGCTGTACATCAGGTAGCTGTCGTAGTCCTCACCTCCCTCTGCATCAACGATGGGGACATCAGGGATGATGGGGACTGCAGCACAGGTGGAAAGTACCGTTAGACAAGCAGCAAAGAGTCACTTCTCCCACGCTCAGGCTGGCCCTCAGCATTCCCAGGGGTGGCTGGTGCAGCAGAGCAAACATCAGGGGATGTTTGGGACGGGGAGGCAGCTGGGGGTGATGGGGAGCGCTCCCCAGCACTGCTCCTGCTCCCCTGCTCCCCACCCAGGCAGGGACTCACTGGACATGGGGCGCTTGGGCTGCGTGGCGAGGTTGATGGTGGCTTCTCTCTCAGGCCCCCAGCCAGCACCATTCCTGGCCCTCACTGTGTAGCGATAGGGCTGCGACTCCCGCAGGTTTTCAATCAGCACCATGCGCTTCTTCGGGTCCTCAACCAGCACCTTCTTCACGGGGCCGATGGGTACTGCAAACACGGGCACGCCTGTCACCCACAAGACACAGAGGACCCCACAGCACCCCACCCTGGGCTCGCTGAGGTTTGGTGTCAGGACACAGCCCAGCAGCTCTTTGGGCTGCTCACAACAGGCATGACATCGTCCCGGGGAAATTCCCAAACTGAATGCTGAAGCCAACCTACACCACAGGTCTCTTGTTGCTGGTGTGTCACAAGTAGCACCTTCCTGGCACCCTATTCCTAAGTCTAGATCTACGAACTAAGTTTTTGAGATGAAAAACGACGTAAAACACTATGGAAGTGAATGGGAACAGAGAGTGTTCTGGGATTTGCAGGATTAAATCCTGACTGGTGATTTTTCTGCACTCCTTCCATCAAGAAGTGACCCCTCCAAATCCCAGTTCTCACAAGAAACATGCTGGGAGCTGTTCTGGTTCTGCTTCTGTTGGAGACCAGCCCAGCCTGCAGAAAATGTACTCCTGCCCCTCAGCCTGGCTGGACTGACCCATCCAAAAATGAGCTCTTACTGTTGTCCTCGTTGACAAGTCCATAACTGACTTCATAAGCCGTGATCTCCCCGTTGGTTTCCGCAGGCTCAGCCCAGCTCAGCTGTGTCACAGTGGAAGACACAACATTGAAAGCCAAGCGACCAGGCTCGCTGGGCACTGGAAAGGCAAGAGCAGAGGGTCCAGGTTACTGCAAGTCAAGCGCCAGCAGATGCCCAGAGTTCCCCAGATCCCAGCTGGGTTGCAGTGGGAGATGCTCAGTGTTTGACCCCAGACCATCAGAAGCTCAGGGCTGGAGTCCTGACCCCATGTGGGGTGCAAAGGCACAAACTTGCTCCCTACATGGTGGGAAGAAGGATGTAGAGTGGCTCACCCTCCTCCAGTGTGCGGCAGTGGATGATGTCAGAGTAAGCCCCCTCACCCAGGGTGTTGTAGGCACAGACTTGCATCTCATAGTCACAGAAGGGGTAGAGGTTACTCAGCTCTGCTGATGGTGTTTTGACATCAATGAGATGGGCTTCTGACTCGGGGTCCCCTTGGATCCAGTATTTCACCTGGCAAAGCAAGAGCAAGCTGTGATTCCTTCAGATTCTCACATAATGATTGAGAAGTTCTCAGTTTCTTACTAAATCTGCTCTGGGAAGGGTGTTGTGCCATTCCTCTGAAATGGGAGGCCACAACAATCTGGGCATTTCACGGGAAGTGATGGAAAGGAAGATGAAAACACCAGAAATCTTTCCTGCAAATCCCACATCCACCCAGCAATGGTCCCTTAAGGATGGAGGGGACCAGAAGGAGTGACCTTGCTCCCTCTTTTGGGTGTCTTCTTGGATCCCTTCAGTACAAATGATTTGTGTGAAACACCTGCAGGATGGGACCCACACTGTTCCCCAGGATCCACTCACCCCTTACCTTGTACCCCAGAGGTTTTCCCGGTGGAGGAAACCAGTTGAAGCTGATTTCCCTGGAGCTGAGGGCGCGGGCATTGGGATTAAGTGGTGCACTCAGGCGGCCTTTGGGGGACTGGGGGACTTGGGCCAGGCCAGTCATCGAGGGGACACCATCCACCAGCTCTGCAGACACGAGGAAGAAAGACCACATCAGTGCCAGTCCCCACCTTGGGAGAACAACAAGGAAGCGTGCATCTTCCCAGCACTGCCTTGCCATGCTCTGAAAAATGTTATTTATTTTTTGATCCACTTGATAACATCCCTTACAGTTTTCCTTGTCCAGCCACAGGAACCACCAAGCACTGCTCGTGGCAAGTCCCACCTCTCCCATATTTTTATAGCTTTTCATTCGAATTCCCAAGGAAAAGGAATAACGAATCCGCTCTATCTCCTTCTGCGAGGTATATTATCCCTCTTCCTCCCACCCGCTGTCCATTCCCAGTCGTGCCTCTAGAGGGAGGCCCAATTCTACCGGTCGGAGCGGGAGGAACATCCTCGCTGCCGCTTTTCGGGCGAGGAGCAGCGCTGGAGCTCCGTACCCCAGCCTCGGGGTGGGCTGGGCTGGCGTGGGGGTCCCCGCACCCCCGGCTGCCGTTCCCACCCCCCGGCTGCCGGCCCCTACCTGGGTCTGCGATGGTCACCGTGGTCTGGGGGTATCGGCCGATCTTGGCTCCGTACTTGGGGTGGAGGAGGTCGACGGCAAATTGCTTGAGCTGGCAGTTGTTTAGGAGGGTATCTATTTCAGTCAGCTCCAGCAAGGGCACCTGCACCTCCTTTCGGGTCTCCCCAGGCTGGAAGACCAGTTCACCCTCTGTGAAGAGATAGTCCTGGAGGAGAAGGAAGAGGTGCGGGATGAGCAGAAGGAGAAAGTGTGTGGAGGAGAAGGAAGAGGTGTGTTCAAGGCAAGGCTGGATGGGGCTCTGAGCAGCCTGGTCTAGTGGAAGGTGTCCCTGCTATGGCAAGGGGGTTGAAACAATGATCTTTAAGGTCCCTTCCAACCCAAACCATTCTATGATTACAACCCACAGCATCCATGAAGAGGCTCCCAGAGAGCTTCCCCTCATCTCCCAGTCAATCCCCATTTGCCCCACGTTGCCCACAGCTCCAGGGGCAGCTGGTATCTTCTGCCTCAGACACAGGCATCCTTTCACATCCCTGAGGCACAGGGAGCAAGGGATGGAGAGAAATGTCTACCCTGGGCTAACCTCAAGCCTTGGGTCCCCCCTCTCCCAGCCACATCCCCTTCGAGGCTGATCAATAGCTCTTCTGCAACCCTCCGCATTGGCTCTTTCCCAGCCCTTCATTCCCATTCCTTCCTGCCTGCCAAGGCCAGGAGCACTGCCCTTACCCTGCCATTCTTGGCGGTGAGGTCCCGGGTCCTGTAGGTGACTTGGGATTTCCCGTTGTCTATGATCTCCCGGAGGACGGGGATCTTGGCCAGCTTGTCAAAGCGGCTGTGGGAATAGGCTGGCTGCAAGAAGGTGATGAGGCTGCTGGCTGCAAGAGGAAGGAGGGAAGGAATGTGTAGAGCAAATAAATGAAGAATCACATTACAAACACTCAGGTGTCCTCCATGAACAGAGTTCCCCTCGCCCACGGGTGTGAACTGTGCTGAAGAATACTGAAGTATTACTGCATGGGCTGGAGATTTCACCACTCCCAATTTGTTCTCTCTGCTCAAAACAGCCAGGCAGGAAGCACAAAGTGCTGGGGACATTCACCTGCCCCAAGCACAGCAAAGAGGTTCTACTTTCACTCCAGCAATCTGTGAACTGGAGCAGCAGAGGCACATGGTCAACTCTGGATCTGTCATGGAACCTGTAGCACCTAGACCTGTAATGGTCAAATAGTTGGGTCTCTGTCAGCAGGAATGACGACTCTCCTTTGGATGTTTTAAAAGATGCTCCATTTAGACCCAGGTGACTTCAGAGAGGAGTCACCAAGCAAGTCTCTGCTCTGTGACCTGGGAGTGCTCCAATACGCAGACTGTGCCTTCCTTACAAACCACATGGACACAGGACACCCAAACACAAACACCTTCCCTGTGCCACAGTCGCAGCCCTTCACCTTGTTCTTTGATGATGGTGATGTTGACAACCCTGCGCCCAATCTTGGCGATGCCGTTGGGGACCTCGATGGCCTCCACCTGCAGCTGCTTCTCATCATCATCCTCCTCCCTGATAAAGAGCGGGACACGGACATCCACCAGCTCCACGGCCTCCTGGAACTCCACCATCCCCTGAGCATCTGGGGGAAGGGCAAGGATTAGAGGTGGGAAATGCCCCCCCACGCCCGGCCAGCAGGCAGCACGGGGCTCTGCTCCCCACCTTGGTCTGAGGTCACAGTGTAATAACCCGGTGCAACCTTCAGGTCGTTGAAAGCCTCGTGGGAAACGTGTTTTTCCACAGCTTTGATGATGTCTGGCTTGGCTGAGCGAGGAGCAGTGAGCACTGTGTCCACAATGGTGTGATCCTGCCTGGGAGGGGGGAAGAGAAAGGCGAGAAAGGCAAGGAAAAGCTGAGACCAGAGTTGCTCATGTCACACCACTGCTCTGGGGCCACTGAGGGTGTGGAGCATTCAGTCACCCCATAAGTGTGTGTGCAAAGAGGGAGAAGCTGCACAAGAGAGGGCTGCGAGTTGCTCTTACCTTTTCCCAGAATTGGGCTGTAACCTGGGGGAATAAAAAAACCAGATCAGAGTGACTAACACATCTGGAGAGACAAAGTGCTGGGTGAATCACTGCCCTGTGCAGGTCTGAGCTGCAGCACTGCCCTGCGGGTGCCAACCCATCCCACAGAGCCCATGGCCCCAGCATGTTCTCTCCTGCCTGGCTGCTCTCTCCTACCCTGGGTTTCCCAATGCAACGAGAAACATGCCTGCAGGGGAGATCACATCTTTATCAGGCCGTGGGGAGAGGATACCACTCCCTGCTCAGCAGTGGCATCCCCAGACTTCTCCCGGCCTGCACTCCCAGCTTTGCACCAGCCTGAAACTTTCGAAGCCAAAGGGAATTTTCCCATTAAGCACCATGCAATCAGGATTTGTTCCTGCTGGTCCAAAGCCAGAGGTAGCTGAGATCTCCTGCACAGCTGGGTGGGTTCTGCTCTGCAGCCCTGGGTGGGTGAAGCAGCACTCCAGGCTTGTGCCAGTGATGTCTCACAGACCACGCTCCTTCCCAACATCCCAGATTTCACACCCCATCATCAGCAGGGCCCCGGGGGAACCCTGCCCTGCAGGAGGTCTCTCCCCCACTGACTCACCTGAACTTGGTCTGCTGGAGCTTGTGGCAGCCAGGGATGTGCTTGAAAACATCATTCAGCTGCAAGGAGCAACAGGGACTTTCACAACATATCCCTTGCTGAACAGGGATGTGCTCAGCGAGCAGACACTGCTGCCAGCAGACATGAGAGCCCTTTGGCCACCCTAGGACCTCCCCCCTCACCCTCCCACACCAGGCAGAGACCATCACATGGTTTCTCCCCAGGACGTGGCAAGAGGCAGCAAACTGAATCCAAACAGGAGCTTCAGACCACACAGCCCAAAGCAAACCTCAAACCTCGTCATTGCGATGAGATTTGAAATTTGTGCTTTCTATCAGAAAGAGGAAAAATTTCTCCTTCCCTTCAAGAGCTGTCTGGGTTCACAGGGAAGGGGCACTCCCCCTTCCCAGCGTCACAGACATCCCCTCAGTGTGGCTGTCCCCCTGTGCCACCCCAAGCCCCCCTCGTGCCCAGGCTCATACGTTCTCCTCCACTTCCTTGCGCAGCTGCTCGCACTCCCGGGTGTCCGGCTTCGTCAGGTTCTGCGTGAAAAGCCTTGCCAGCCTCAGAGACAGCCCATAGGGAACTGGGAAGACAAATTCCCAAATTAGAAATTCCCACTCCCTTCCTTCTTGCTCAGAGAAATAACCCACCCAAAAGCTGGAAGCACAGGGACACACAGGATGCTCGGTGTCCAGATGCATCACCAGCATCCAAACCCTGTCGCCCCAGCAGAGAAAACCCTCTGAGAACTGGAGGGATAACTGGGAAGCTCTCTGCCAGATCCAGCAAAGGGAACAGTGCCCAGTGGTGGCTTTGGACTGATGAGGTAGTGAAATCAAGGCTGGGTCATTGAGCTCGTGAGACCAAGACACGTGCAGTGTTCATCTACCACGCAACCAGACTGTCAGAAGGTCTCCAGGGGTCCTGCTACAGGGCTGGACACGGGGCTGTGCTGCTCAGCTTCCCCCAGGATGGAAGCAGGTAAAGAAACAACCCCCCTTGAAACTGGGCTTGGAGGTAACACTCTGGCTGCTGGAGGTGGGGGCCACCACCAAGCATTCAGATGCACCCGTGGCATCTCCTCTATGCCCTGTCCCTCAGACGTGGCACTCACTGAGGTCTTTGGGGTTGGTGGCAGCAGGGGAGGCAAAGCCCTGCTTGTGGACATTGTTGTGGATCTTCCAGCGGACTGTATCCCGACCCTTGAGGGATCCACTGCGCACCATGGGCGTGTCCAGGTGGTCGGAGGACATGAGGCTGTGCCGAAGCATGTAGTGGTCCTCCTTGAAGCCAACGGTGCGACCTGCAGAGCCAGGGGCAGGATCAGAGCCTGGGCACACTGGGACAAGGCCAGCCATCAACATCCCAACACCAGAGACTTTGTTCTGGGGAATCTTCAGGGTTTCCACCGTGCCAAGAGTGTTGGGATGTCAGGAGGGGAGGGTGGAGAGGGCAAGGGGTGTCCATGAGTGGGGAGGACACACCTCACCAGCTGGGCGTTACAAGGGACACTGGTCAGGGACAGCCAGAAGTGGGATTCCCAGCAGGGCACCCCAGGGTGTGGGGAAGGGAGGGAAAGTAGAGCAGAAGCTCCAGGGCTTCTTGGCTCAGGCTCCCTGCTAGGAGCTTTCTCCCTGATCCACCTCCCCAGCTCAGAGAGGAGGAGGAGGGATGCTTATCCCACTCCCCTCAACCCAGGAAGGCAGTGAACCCCACAGATCCCTCTCTCCCCCGGGTCACAGGACAGGTACCTCGTGCACAGCAGGGAAGCAGGGCCAGGCAAGCCTAGAAAACAAATACACAATCACTTTGTGGCCAAGGGCAACCTCCCCCCATTTCCAGTTGAGAGGATTCACATCAGCAGGATTGGGTAGGCAGTGGGTGGATGGGGCTCTGGAATTGTATTTTAGCCAAAAATCCCAGAGCAACTCACGTGTCAGCAACACCAGAGGTGCTGGACACTACTGGGACCCAGCTCCTGCCAGTCTGGCCATGCTGGAGGCTGGATAGATGCTAGGAATTTGTCATGTTTTTGGCTTTTATCTGGTCCTCTCCCCAGGCTGGGGCAGCCAGCTGAGGACTCACCTTGCAGCAGGCACAGAATTTCCAGCAGAGCAGCAGCAGCAGCCCCAGGAGCAGGATGAGGAAGATGAGCAGCGGGATGAGCCAGAAGAAGCTCCTTGGTGGGCACTCTGCAAGCGACAGCAACGTCACTCCTGGGCATCAGCCCCTCTGTGGGGTGTGCAGGGAGGGAGTGGGGAGGCAGGGACAAAGGGGAAAGGCTGGACCACAGCTCTCTGAGGAATGGAACAGTCCAGTCAAGCTTGGGAACCTCTCTCTTGGCGCTCACAATAAGAAGTGCTGTTTGGGGAGAACTATCACAGCTCTGCTCACATCCAGCCATCCCACGGGCCTGTGCAGCACCTCACATCATTCCCTGCCCACGCTGGCAGTGGAAAGGCTCTGAGCCCTGAAGGTGCCCCACTCCACTCCTTGCAGTTCACACTGGTGACAGCCAGTGTCACCCACCCTGTCACGCAGGAAGGTGGGCAGAGCAGTGCTGCCTGTAGCTGCCCCTGCCCAGGGGCACAGCAAAGGGACCAAGCAGGGACTGGAGGTGCTGTGGAGCTGATCACTCTGCTCCAGACCCCAGGCTGGACATCCTCCCCTTCGTCCTCCTGCTCACCTTTATTCTTCTGCACACGGACGGTGGTGTTGGGGAGGACACTGGGGTCTCCCTCCAGGGAGTAGTGGTAGGTGCAGTCATCATCCTCATCCTGGAAGGAGCAGTACTCACCAGCCTCCTCTGAGGAGAGAGGAGACAGGGTTGCAAAGTCACCAGGGTCAGGAAAGACTTGGGGAGCAGCCCTACATGTGCACACACACGGGGCAGGGGGCACAGGAGACTCCACACATCTGCACCCAGATCTGCTTCTCACAGTACCTTTCTTCAGCTCTTCCACCATCTGGATCTGGAGGTGGCACGTGCTGCAGTTCCCTTTCAAGCTGCCCGTCCCCCAGGTCTGGCAGCGGACGCAGTCCCGGATGCTCTCGCACACAGCCTGGAAGCCCTGGGCACATGGGGGTGGGACAGTCAGGAGACAGCCCATGGCAAAGGGAGGGCATTGCCTGCAAAATGCAGAGCTGGAGAGGCAGCGCTGTGTCCTCACCCCAGTGCCAGGGCAAGGTCAAAGAGAGGAATCACTTAGAACAAGCAGCTTAAAAAAAGTATAAGCCCAGGAGCCCAGCCCTTTTACCAACAGCCTGCATTTGGGCAGCAATTAGATCTTCTCCCATGGTTTCGGAGGCTTTTCCAAAATATGACAAAGCCAGCTTTCTCCACCCCCACTGTGGGATTAACCCATGTTTGTCAATGGGGAAACTGAGGCACAAGACTGTCATATGTGTTCAAGGCCAAGTTGGATGTGGGCCTGAGCAACCTGGTCTGGTGGAAGGTGTTCTTGCCCATAGGAATTTCAATGTCCCTTCCAGCCCAATCCTTCCTATGATTCTATGAAATGAGTTTTTTCCCATGCTTGAGGCAAATCAGAACAAGCCAGGAACCAAGCTCAAACCTCTGCCCTTCACCAGGGTGCAGATAAACACACACAGACATTCAGCAGTTGCTGCTGGTGAACTGGAGGGTGAAGAAAGCCCTTGGCTACAAAGCAGGATTTTGCTCCTGACTGAGATGTGCCTTCACCTCCGCCTTGCCTTCCTTCCCTGAGGCTCCGTGTGGGAAGGAGAGCTGACAAACCCGCAGGGACTCACCAGGGAGTAGCTGATTTCACAGGTGGAGCTGGTGTACAGCGAGGCCATGTCACAGATGCATCTGCCACATTCACACCTCCCGTGGTTGTTGCAAATGCCCTGGGAGGGAAGAGGTGTTGGTTTGCATCCGAGAGCAATCCCAGGGCACTGAGAGTCAGCAAGGTGCCAGCCCCAGTGGTCCAGAGCTTCCACCATCGGGGCAACTCAACACAGCCCTGCCTGGACCTGTGGTGGGCCTGGCAGGGCAGGACCTACCCCTCTGCTGTCGATGCAGGTGTCGTTGCTGGTGGGACACTCACAGCCCGGGCCCTCCCAGCCGCTCTCACACGCACACGCGCCCCTGGAGCAGCGACCACGATCTGGGGGCAAGAGGATGAGTCACCCAGTGCCCAGCACTGCGCTGCTCCCACGCCCCTGCCTACAGCTCCCCCACTTCCCTTGGGGTGCAAGCAGGCTCCACGGCATCCTCCCTCCTGTTTGCAAGCACAGAGTCCCCGCAGCCCATCACTGGTCACTCAACCCCCCGTGCCAGTGCCACCAGTGTGGGGACACCCTGCTGTGGCACCAGGCCCAGCATGTGCCCCCGCTGGGGGACGCTGAGGCCAGGGGAGCTGCTCTCACCGTTGCAGAGGAAGCCGGAGGTGCGCGGGCACTGCAGGACGTCGTACTCGCAGAAGGCCCCGTCGAAGCGCTGCACCAGGTCCTCGGAGTAGCACTGGCACTTCCCACACAGGCACTCGCCCCTTCCCGAGCACGGCTCCACGTCCCCGGGGCGGATGCAGGCCTCGTTGTTGGGGGACGACGCCGGGGAGCAGTCGCACGTGTCCCCTCGCCTGGCAGGGAGGAGATGATGCTGAGAGAGGCGGGAGCAGAGCAGAGGACAGCAGGGTCCTGGGCAGAATGCCCTGGGCATGAGCTTGTGTCACTGTGGGTCCCCAGACCCAGCAGGACCCCTGGGAAGGGCACAGAGCTGGACATGGTCCTTACCAGCCCGGGTGGCAGATGCACTGCCCGCAAACAAAGTTCCCATGGAAGCTGCACTTGGGCGAGTTCAGCTCTTGTTGCTGGAAAAGAGAGAAGAGGAATTGCTGAACGGGCCCAGCTGCCCCCAGGACCATTTCAGGAATCAGAAGGGCAGATCCAGGGGCAAACTCTTTCCCTGAAGACCAAGCTTTGCCATGGGACAGCACACCCAGCTTGGTACAGGCAGTGATGGAGATCCTTGGCCAGGCTGAGCCTCTGCCGGGCACCACTGAGGGGTTGAGAGGGACCAGCCAATGCACTGCCACCCCAGGGTGGCCAGGAGGAGGACTTCTCTCTGCAACACTCCCCCTGTACCTGTTCACAAGGACACACGTCGCAGACGACCGAGGCTGAGACTGTGAGGCTGTCGCTCAGGGATGTGGGTTTCACTTGGATAACTCCCTGCCGGTCCCTCTCGGGGAGGCTGCACACGTGCTGCCCACCAACGTACTCGAGTGCCTTCACATGCATCTTGAACTTGCCCTGAAGGAAGGGACACGTGGCAGGGATGAGCCAGCTCTGCTGGACCACAGCCCTGCCAGATGTGGAGGGCTCAGCCCCTCACACACACCTTCCCCCTCCACGGCCATCCAAGGACTTACCACTTGCCCACGGGTGATGTGGAAGGAGCCAGATTCTGTCTTTTCATACATCGTGGAGGTGAACTCTGTCTTCATGGCCCTGGGAGTGAAGTCAGCCCTGATGTCCATCTTGGAGCGGATGCGCTGGGTGGCAGAAGACAAACACAGTGTTGATTTTCAACAGTACCCTGTGACCACCCCATGGTCTGCTCCAGAGGGGCCACATCCTGCCTCCTGCTGCTCTCCTGGGTAGGAGGTGCCAACCTCTGCCCTCCCTGGAGCCGGAGCAAAGCCCCAGAGAGCACCATTACCTCAAAGGCTGTACGGATCAGCTCCACAATGTTGGAAGAGTCCTCCTGGAGCACCCCAATCTCAGAGATGGGAAAATACTTGTGCAGCTTCTGCAGAGAGACAGGAGCCCCCTGAGCCAAGGCCTTGAGAACCCTTCTGTAGCACTGGAGTGGGCTCTACTTTGAACAGGACTTGGGCCATAGACCTCCAAAAGTTCCTTCCAACCTAAATTACTCTCCAGCTCTGTGCTCTTTACAAGAAACAGAAACCAACACAGGGAGATCTCTAGAAGTCCCAATTCCTGCACCCAATAATACACCCTGAGACATCCCACAACCCAGAGCAGCCCTATAACAGTGTGGCACCCTCCAAAACATCAAGGTGTTGGTTTAGCACTTGGGAACTAAGTGCTGAGAGATGGGAGAACACTTTCTCCTCACAGCCAAGCTGAGGCAGAGGAGCAATGGCCCTGGAGGAAAGGTAAGCCCATGTGGCATCACTGCCGTGGTCTCCTCACCTCATAGTAGCTGTAGGAGTGGTTGGTGACAGCAAAGATGGGGATGATGTTGTGTTGGCCCAACAGGCGCACCAGGGTGGGCACTGAAGGATAGTCCTGCTTGGTGTCATACACGTAGGTGCCACGGCTGTCTAGGTGACACTGCTCATCATTTCTTGCCAGGATCCCTGCCAGGACGTTGGTACCATCAGCTTCGTAGTGAAAGGCAGATTCGGTGGAGAACACGAGCAGGTGAGTGCTGTCCTTTCTCCAGCCAATCTTATCCTACAGCCAGGGAGGGGGAGAAACAACCTTTATCTCTGTGCCCCCCAAGCTCCTGCACAGCACTTACAGTCAGCACTGGCAGGAGCTGGAATACCCACGGGCAAGGCACCACCTCCACCTGGCAGCAAACACAACCAGCTACATGGTCCCAGGAATCCAGGCACCCCCAATGCATAGGGTGTCTCCCACCCAGCAGCTCAATGCCAGGCACATGTATGTACAGAGGGCAAGCCCACACTTTTCTGGACATGTTTGGAGCTGTGCTCATCCCTCAGCCAAGAAGCCAAGCCTAAGTGGGCTGTTTTCCAGGGAGCAGAGTTTCACCACCGCAGGCACAGAGCGAGATGGAGCAAAGAGCACACGCAGAGTGCCCAGCAAGCAGCTCCTGTGCTGGGGATCAAACACCAGAACACACATGTTCTAAGGCTTAGGAAAAATTGAGAATGCAGAACAGTTTGGCATTTGGAGCATGTGGCTGGTAGGGCAAGAGCTGACTGTAGATGAATATATAACCTGGGGTCTAGCACGTGGCCCTTCTGCTCATCACCCGGTATCAGCAAGCTCCACTCGTTAGAAACAGAGCCCACACGGCTCCTGCAAGCCTGGCCACCCTCACCTTGCAAACAGCTGTCTGCAGGATGGCATCAAAGCCGCCCTCAGGGGCGTCCAGGTTGCCGGAGATGCGCTCCTTGCGGAGCTCCTGGCTGAAGTGGTTGATGTTGCTGGTCAGGCGGATGACGTTCTTGAAGGAGAAGGGGGAGTCGGCGTTGTTCCAGGGCTCGCGCAGCCTAGGAGAGGAGGGGGACCGGGGTTTTTGCAAGGCCAGGAGCAAAGAGATGCCTGGGTGCAAGGAGAAGAAGGGTGGAGAAAGTACCTAGGGGCCAGGGAGTCCCTTAAGTGAAGTCATGGAGTTGAGCCGGCAAGCCACCAGCACTGAGAGGTAGAAGGGATGAGGGAAGAGATGGAGGAGAAGACAAGATGTGGAGGGAAGGTCTGAAAGTGGAAGAGGACACCGCACAGGCATTGGCATGGTGCTACAGCAATCCCTGAGGGATGGGGAGGCCAGGGTGGACACTGGCAATGAAGGGAGACAGGTGGACAAGGACCTTGCACTGCAGACAACGAAGGTTAGGAAAGCCACAGAGAAAGAGAAGGCACCTGTCCTCCCTTCTGCTCCCACCCCATGGACCCATTGGGCTCACTCACTTCTCAGGTCTCATGTCTGTCTGAGGGGAAGAGACTTTGTCCACAAACTTGCCGAATCCGATGGTGTAATTGGAGGTCAGTTCTTGCAGGAATTCCGCTGGGAGGAGGGGAAGGGAGGGAGGAGGAGACACATAAATAAAGAGATGCCTACGAGCTCGCTGCTCCGGGGAATGAAGTCCTGTCCTGGGCATCTTCTCTGCTGGTCAGGCCTTAGGTAAGACTCGCAAACTGTCAACTTTTAAGATCTTTGGGCTTAGGGCTTGTCTTTTATGGGGTAGAAACCTATACCCTGTTTGGCAGCTCCCTTTGCAAAACTGGAGCTTCTGCAGCAGCACCCCCAACACCAAGGGGTTCAAGATGCCAAAGCCCCTGCACAGACCAGCTCTGTGGGGCACCAGCCCCTGCTCTGGGCTGGGAGGAGAGAGCACACATGATGATCTCTGCAGGGCCAGGAGCAGCATTCCCCCACAGGGCTGCACAGAGCAGTGGTAATAAGAAACTGTAATTAAAACAGACACCTCTCAGCCCACTGCCAGCTGCATCCCTCTCTCTGATGCTGGCAGAGGACTCACAGTAGCAGGCAGGAGAGAGCTGCCTGCCTTCATCAAGCTGGCTCCCCTCCTCTCCCAGTTCTGGTCTCACCTAGGTTTTGGCCCATGCTTTTGAGGTTGTCCAGATCATCAGACATAGAGTAGGAGAAGTCCATGAGGATGTAGAGATCCACAGGGCTCTCCAAGGGCTGGAAGACATCCATGTTGAAGCTCATCTCCTCCCCAGCTCGCAGCCGCAGGTACATGCCCTGGGGGGACACCTGGGTCCTCTTCAGGGATGTGTTGATACTGGAATTCTGTGAAGAAGAGTGATGTGAAGGGGGTGGACTCCATCTCCTGAGTAGATGCAATGAGGAGGAGACAAGGAACAGGGAGGTGCGTGGGAAGTGCAAAGGCAGGGATGATCCTGCTCCCCTCCCTCGTGTACTGTACAGCAGCCTCCCATGTCCACACGTGTCCAGCTGGGCACCTCCTCCATATCTTGGCATTTTGCTTACATCTGTTTTGCCTGAAAAGCCACCCCAGCCCAGAGAAATCAGGGCCGGTGCCCAACAGATCCATCAGCCAGCAAAAGCAGAGCACTGGTTTTGAGTAAACAGAGATCTAGACTTTTTTCCTGATGAAGGCCCTAGAGGGGGATGAAGGATGTGAAGGACCCTTCAGGAGAAGCCGAGCAGGGGCTGTGTCCCCAGCACCCACCTTCTGTGTCTGCATCTCGCCGCGGGTGCTCACGATGCTGCCCTCCCCGCAGCCGTAACGCTGCAGGTTCTCCCGCAAGTCACAGCGCGGCTCCTCAAAGCTCTGCCAAGGGAGCAAAACCAACGTCAGAGCCCCAGAAAGCACCAGATCCACCAGGTTAAGGGGGAAATACACAGGGCAGGAAGCAGGGTCCTCTGCTGAGAACACTGTGAGCTTTTGGGAGCGGGAGCAGGGCAGAGAGTTGGGGACGTTCCCCAGCAGCAGCAGTACGTGACCACCAGTGAGTTATTGGGTTGTCTGGGATAAAAGTCTTCCTCCATCCCTTGCACACACTGTTTATGGCACACTGACATTTTCCGATAAACCCCTGTATCCCTGGAAGTTTCCCCTGGGCTCCCCTCCCTCCCCATTTGTCCTTACCAAAGGAAACACACATTTCAATGCTTCCCACAGAAGAGAAGGGGGAGCTGACTCTGCTCATGTCCCTCTCCCATTGAAGGTGGTGGGATCCCTCCATCAGCAGGGTGGGAA
This sequence comes from Pipra filicauda, assembly GCF_003945595.2. Classification (NCBI taxonomy): domain Eukaryota; kingdom Metazoa; phylum Chordata; class Aves; order Passeriformes; family Pipridae; genus Pipra; species Pipra filicauda. Next base: position 7,156,370 of record NW_024104987.1, on the reverse strand, counting down.
GTGGAGCCCCAGGCTGCCCTGCCATGTCTCACCTCGTCGGTGCAGAAGGAGCAGTCCTTATCCACTCGGATGCACTCGGTGCAGCTCTTTGCCCGGGACAGCACACAGCGGTTATCTACCAGGAAAAACCAGGGCATCAGGAATGGGGAAAACAAAGTGAGCTGTGGGAGGGCATGAGAAAGGCAGATCCCACAGAGGGATGGAAGTTTTTCCTGGTTGTTTGGTGGAAACTGGCTACAAAACAGCAGTGGGGTAGGAAAAGAGGGGCCCCAAAGGCTGGGAAGTTGGAAAATGTGAGGAAAAGCACACAACAGGTCTTCTCTGCATGAGGACTGGCATTCCTGGAACCCAGGAAGGATGCACACAGTCCTTGTGGGGCAGCTCCAAGGGGAGATGGCAGACAGGGCTCCACTCACTTTTGTTCCATTGGCAGAGGCCGGTGGCACAGAGCAGGGACAGGAGGAGCAGCCTGGCACACGCCCGTGCTGGCACATCCATCCTCTTCCTCCTGAAACACATGGATTGCTACGTTGCAGAGAGCCAAAAGATGGAAACAAAGTGACTGTCCACAACTCTCCCCAGAAACAAAACTGACCCCTCCCTTCAGCTATTTCCTATCATGCTAAGAGTTTCCAGGATGGTCAAACCAACAATAAATAGAGGGTGAGGCCTTGGGAAATGCCAGACTTGGAGTTTTGGAGCTGCTGAAAGAATCCGTGGTCTTGAGAGCCTTGCAGCTCCCCTTTGTGCTGTCCAGGGCAGCAGGACCCCTCATGTGGATCCAGAGGTCAAACCCTGAACAGAGAGGACCATTCTCCCTGCACCCACATGTGACTTCAGTGCCATCCAGAAGTCAGTGTTTGGACATGGTAAACAAAAAGGACAAAGTTGGAACTCAAGCTCTGCTGCTGCTGTGCCAGAGGGTGGCTTTGGCACCTGGCAGGGTAAGTAAGAGCAGCCAAGAAGAAAAAAACCAAAACAAAACAGTGTAAAGACATCTTTAAAGCATCTCCCTTCTGGAAGGTGCAAGTGTGAAATATAATGCAAATTAATTGTCTTATAGCTTCTTGCTGTGTCAGCCCTGACTCTGAAATAAATGAAAAGGATGTAAAAACCACTTAAAACAGGGGAAGAAAATGTGTGCAGCAAAGATATCCAAGTGCCCTGAGGAAGAACCAGCACACAGAGCAGTCACTTGGTGACTCAGTTACTAACAGCCTGGGGTGCAGGGGAACCCCTGGAAAGACTCACTCTGGTCTCAACAGCACCAGGACACACTCGGCTTCTGCATCCTGCATTGGCCACTGAAGCCAATGGAAATGAATTGAATGCAGAAATTGTTGTGACACAGGGCTCCAACCAACACAGCATCGACACCTGGGGACACCTCCCTTGGTTCTCTGTGACAGTCACTGGATACATGGATAACAAATGACAGGACATTGGAATCTCATTCACCCTCTCAGCTGTGCCTAGAGGGATTTATCACAGCAATTAATGCCCCATGGCTGAAACATGAGAAATGCAGAAGCCTCAGGGCAGCATCTCTGGGGGGAAACCCAGGGAAGCTTTGCCATTAGTCAGGACCTGTGGTCAATGTGCTGTTTTTCCAATGTGCTCTGTAGCCAATGTGCTTTTTTTTCTTATGGGTAAAAGGTATCATTTGACCAAGGCAGTCCCTCTGCTTCCCTCCCTGCCACACTGACCATCCCCAGCTCAGGCCCTTTGCAGGGTTGGCTTTGGGTGGTCCCCATCCCCCCTAGCCAAGCCCCAGCACTGGCTCTGAAGCCAACAGTTATGTTCATCCCTGGACATGCCTGTGACCCCCTTCAGGGACAGTCCTCACGCCAGCACTTGCTGGCAAACATCCTGTCCCCTGCTACCAAGACAGATGGGTTTTAAAGCCAGGAAAATCCCTTTTTCCCTTGCTCCACCCCAGCAAGCCATGCCAGCCCCGGAGCTACGGAGACACGGGGAGGTGCCAATTAGAGGTGAGATGAAAGGGTAGGGAAGTCCTTTGAGCCCTTGAAGGGAAAACACAGTGAAAACATCCCCTGAGCACCCACCAAATCCTGTCTGCCAGCATGACAAGGGCCACGAGGAAAGGATTGAGTGTGGGACTGGATTGCTCAGCTCACAAGGACCTCATCCATCTTCCTCTAATCACTAGTTAGGAAAACGTCACCAAGGAATGGACGGACACACCCTGGGCCTTGGACACACAAACTGCCGTCACCACTTTTCAAGTGCCGAGATAAAAGGCCATAAAACTCTGCTCAGTATTAACAGTCCTGTTGCCCTGTGAGCCACCAGCCTCCAAGGATTTCGCTGGGCAGGTGCCAGCGGGCAGGGCACTGGTGGCACAGAGCATCTGCTGCCACTCGGCCCTGCAGGAATGCAGCCTGCAATGTTTGTGCAAAAACATGGGAGCAGCCATTCCTCGATATCAGAAGTGCCCTCTGGAAGGGAAAACATTGCTTTCACTTTGGGAAAACTGGAGGATTTGGTTGGATTTCCATGATGACAGCAATGGGGAAAAAAAAATCTGTTCATTTGTGCAAAACCAAGGAATGAGGCGAGGCAGCTCCTGGATGCACACAAACATCCTCCTCCATCCCAGACCACTGCTCCAGCATTTCTCCTGGTCTCCTCCCTCACCCCCAGCCTTTGCCTGCATCTCGGCACAGCCAACAGAAACATGCCAGGAGCTTGGAAATGCTGGGGCTGGGTACCTCATCCCAAAAAACCAGGCAGTGCAAAACCACTGGGGCAAAGGGACAGAGAACAGGGTTGGAGTGTCAGATGGGGGAGAGGGACCAAGGAGCAGGTTATGATGAGTCAGGAGCCCATGGCAAGAGTCTGGTCCCAGCTTCCATGCAGGGGACACCAGACGGGTCGGGGACACAGAAGCAGGAAAGAGAGGGAGATGCCAGAGTTCCTGGTGCAGCCTTTCCTCCCTCTGGTGGGAATTGCCCTTTCCATGGCTACAACCCCCCTGTCCTGCCGAGGGGTGTGTGGGGGCTGTGCAGGGGCCTGACCCTGTAGATGGGAGGAGGCATCTGGGGGAACATCTGTGTGTGCTGAGGATGGGCACAGTGACAGCCACAGCGGCTTATGCAGGCTCAGTTCTTATCCCAGGGCAGGGCTGTGGGCTCAGGGCTACAACTCTCTCCCTCCCTGGCACACGTGGTGGCACAGAGCTGCCAGGGCTGTGCTCCAGAACTTGGAAATTATCAAGCCAGACCCTCAGAAAACTGTCAAAAACTTGACCTGCAAATCAAATAATCTCTTAAACACAAGATCATATTGATCTTTGGGTTTGTTTGCCTTCCCCATCCATTTCCCCTCCTTCCCCGTGAGAGCTCCTGCAGCTGGAAGGCTCTATGTGGGTGTCTCCATTTGCTGTTTCCAGCAAGAAGGGAGATCTCAGCTCTCAGATTGAGCTCCAGATCCGAGACCTGGTCCCCAGCAAGGGACAAAACACAGCAGGACGCAGCCTGGGACCCACCTGGAGCTGCTGGGAGCTAGTCTGTGGCCAACACCACTCTGTGCTGGCAAAGGGCTGGTGGCTGCAGTACCCTCTCCTCCTTCTGCCCCCTGGGTTTGGGCAGGGGAAAACCCCGAGGGTCAGGTAGGAAGGTCAGGACCTTCCTTGGGGGGCTGCCCAAATACCAGCACAGCCCCGGGACCCTCCCATTCCCTCCACGTGCTGCTCCTGGCACATTCTCCGCTCCTTTGGCCCCTCAAGACACTTTTCCTTTCCCTCCCCTCTACGGATGCTCCTCATCCCTCTTTTCCCCCACCTAACCCATGCCTGTCAGCTCCCTCACACCAATCCTGCCCATTTCCCTATTTCCTGGCCATTTCAGATCCACCAGCTCGCAAACACCCGGACACCTGCGGTTCAGCAAAGCCGACCCTGAATCCTCACTCTCTCCTGGCTTTTCCCTCCAGGGACTTCCCTCTCCTTTCTCCCGCCTCGCAGGGGGTTTCAGGCAGCCACTCATCCTGAAAAACAACCTCCGGGGCTCCGCGGGTCGGAGGCACCCACAGCCCGGCTGACCTTGCACATTGTCACCCGTGAGAGGCTCCCCTGGGTGCCAGCTCGGAGGCACAACCGCCTTTCCCCCTGGCAGTGTGCTGACAGAGGCAGGACGAAGTGGGCAACCTTTGGAACCCGCAACAACCTGTCCCCAAAGGGCTCTGCTCTGCCTTCCCACCTGGCACCCCCGCTGCCACCCCCAGCCCCGCTCCCAAATACCTTCAGAGACTAAAACTGCCCCGTGCAGCCCTCAAAGCCCTGCTGGGACACGAGCGTTGCCCTTCGCAGCCAGACAAGAGGCACGAGACGGCGTCCGACAGCCAAAACCAGAGGAAAACACAGGGAACGAGCAGGCAGGGGCTGACTGACCCCCGCGCTCCCTGTCCTGCCTACCTGCCCGTGCAAGGAGCCCCGCGCCTTATTCTACCCCCCAGTTAATCAGCGCAGCAAAGTTCAAGCGAACCGGACAGCACAGAGCACAGATGAATTAATTCCACAAACCTCATTAGCGCTGGGTCTGACTCAGTGTCCAAATCCTCTGCCGCAGCCCGAATAACAGGCACCCACACACCAAGCCAAGAAATTCTTCCAAAGGCAGAGGGGGAACGTGCTGGTTCACTGCTGCAACTTGATTTCCAGCTTTGGCCTTTTCTTTCTTTCTTTTTTCTTTTTTTTTTTTTCTTTTCTTTTTCCTCCCTCGTCTCTATTTTCTGTCCCTTTTCTCTTTCCGGTTAAACGTCAACTCCCGGTCCGGCGGGGAGGGCAGCGAGCCCGCGATCCCACATAACTCCCCGCCGATTTCTGTACCCTCCAGTCAAATATCGACTTTGTTCTCGCTCCCCTCGCTGTCCCGGGGCTGCCGCCTCTTCCTCCCGAGGGGCTGGCAGGGAGGAAAGGTGGGAGCTGCGATAAATGAGATTGGATCCCAGGTGAGGACGAGCTTTATCCCAGCTGGGAGGGAGGAGGGGGTGCCCGTGACGCAGGGTTGGCACTCATTCCTCCCTCGCACACCTGGACGGGCCGGCACAGCCCTCGCAGCCGCCCTGGACCCTCCCTCCACACAAGCACCATCCCACAGGAAAAGGACTGAGCGGGCAGTGGGAAGGTGCTGCCATGGGAAGGGTGTGTGGAAGGGGCTGCTTGGCTTCACCTGCCTGCTCAGGGCAGAGCTGAGGGAGCTCCCCAGCCCCTCCTTGCCAGGGGTTTCTCCTCCAAATTTCCCACTGGCACGAGTGGCAGTGTCACACCCAGTGCCCAGGTAACTCCTTGCTGAAACACCAGGTAAATTCCTGCTGTGACAACCACACAACTGCCGACCCAGCCTTGGTGCCTTGCTTGCAGAGAGGACAGAACTGCATCCCGCTTTATCCAGGGCATGAGCACGGCAGCCCACTCCCCACCTGCAATAAATCTGGCTCGAGGGTCAATGCAGCCCCTTGTAGCACCGTACATGAGACCCATCCATACCTGCTCCTAATGCACCCACCACCACCCCACGGCTGCAACAAGCAGCGATCCCACCACTGCATCCAGTTGTTCTGCTGGGCTGAATCCAAACCCCCTTCCCCAAGGAACAGCAGAGGAGGGTTTGGAGTTCAGGAGAGGTTATTTTTCTGCCCCACATCACCCTTTTGCTTTAGAGTTGGGGGTTTGTCACAGGTCAGACCCGCTCACCCTCCCGCGGAGCAGATGCGAGGGCAGAGGCTGCATTTGAGCTCCTTGATAAATCCTCACAAGGAAAACTGCATCCCCTCAGCTTCAACACAAACAATAGCAACAGCCAGATGAAAAAATGGCATATTTCCTGCCCGCCTTGGAGATTAAAAATACAGGCAGGGCACTTTTGTGCTCTTCATTGTCAATGTAGCATCACAGAGGCTGCTGATACACAGCACTGATCGAAACGTACGTGAGGAGCAGGATTTCTTTCACTACAAGAAACAGGGAGCTCAAGTAAATATGTGTAAACTGCCTTAGCCCCAGGAAAAAGGAGGATGTGCTTGTGCCATTAAAAGCTGCAGCACATGGGAAACAGGCAGGGGCGCAGCGGAAGATGGCCCGGGCAGTTCAGGTCTGGTATTTCCTAGTTTCCCAACATTGGACTTGGCAACCCCAGCATTAGCCCAGCCCCTTTGGAGATGCTATTTCCTAGATTTGAACAAAAGTTCTGAAAACGAAGGAGGTTTGTTACTGGGTTTTTAAAACCACAGCAGACATTGGCTACAACCTGAGAGCAGGGACACGAGGTGCTGACGCTCGAGGTGCAGCGGTGGCTGCTGGTGAAGGGCAGGTTGTTACCGTGGAGGGGCTGAAGGCACAGGGTTCTGCTCTGCCTCAGGGGGTCATCACAGCTGCAGCAGATGTTGTTGAGCACTGAAGACAAAGAAAAACTGGGCTTCAGTTCCCAAGACAGGAGGGGAGCTTGTGCTGGTGCTTGCAGAGATGTCTGCCTGCCTCCCCTGGTCCTGCCTCTGGTCCTGTCCAGCAGCAACGTCCACCTCCCACTGCTGCAATTTTCCTCTTATCCCACTGAGGTAAGCGATGCTGCCAGCACTGGAGTTGAAAAAGACAGTTCAGGCTACAAGCAAGAAGCATTTTACTAAAAAAACCCCAGTTATTTTAGTGATGGTTCCCTAACAAGAATCTTGAAACCAACCAGAAAATCTTGTGGTGGAAGCTGGCTGCTCCCAGTGTTTGGTGTCCTTGGTTTCTGGATGTCCTCCTTTCTCAACCTGAGATGGAGGATGTTTATCTTGGCTCCTGTAAAGGACCTCTGGTCTCACCTGCAAACACTGACAGCCCCAGGGCTTCCTGACACCATCTCCCTCCCCTTCATCCTGGAGCAGCAAGGCAGGACCAGCCCCTTTTGAACATCTCCAGCTGTGAGGAGGAGCCCAGTTAAACACCCTGGGTGCTGCCAGAAGAGCCTGAGATACTAATTCTGCACCTTTCTTTGAGACTTGTTCCCCCAGCCCCTAAGAGATCTCTGAGCCCACATAACATGAGTTTTCCCAGAGAGCTATAACTGGGTTGCATTTAAATAGATATTTGCAGGGTTTTCCAATATCAAGGTAATTCCACCACCAAAAATAATAAAAGAAGGCTGTTTTATGGGTTGCCTTTTAGGCAACTTCTCCAAGGTACTTCCACCAGGAAAGAACACCTGGTGAGCTCCAGTTCTTGCCTTGGTTCCATACCTTGCACTCCCTGCCTACTGGATCAGGCTTTTGCCACACAAACTTGCTGTTTTTAAGAACAGGGGCTGCAGAGGCAGGAGGAGCAGATTTTGCTGCAGATGGCTCTAGCACAGCTCACAGCCATGTACGTGGTGAACCTCACATTCATAAATCAGTGATTTTCTGCTGTGGCAACGTGGCCTATAAATTTTTGCCCAAGGAGGGAAAACAAGTAATTTTATAGCTCACACTAAATTATTGCTCCCTCTGCTGAGACTAGCAGTCCGAGTGCCAATTACTGATAATTACCAGTGATATCAGGGTTAATTATTTTCTTCTTGTTTTTTTTTTAATGCCTTGCCAATTCTCATAGAACCTTTCTTCTTTCTGTCCTGCCACCACAGTGTGCCTGGGGACAGCTTTGGGGCTTTTTCTAGGTCTTTGTTGATTAGTTACAGCCAAAATCCTGCTGCTGGAGCACATTCATCCCTTTTTTTAATTCTGTAACAACACACACTGCTAAAAGAAAAATAAATACTTGATCCCATTGCTGCACACCATAGTTGCAATATCCTGCTATATGGCATAAATTAAAGGAACGTGCAATAATGTATTATTAATGTGCACGTAATTTATTGCACTAAATCCTTCTTAATATAATTCCCCATGTAATTAAAAGTGCAAGATGAAATCCTGTCACATTCTCTTCCTCAGCCTTTCCCCTGAGATAGTGTTAACTAAACACACCCAGTGTTTTCCAATGGATATTCCTCGTCATGGACACGTACCCAAAGGAAAATCTCCTTGCTGAACATCCCTGATGCAGGGAAAGACCTGCAGCAAGAGGTAAGTGGGACATTGAAACAACACAAGAGGAAAATGTTAGCAAAGCATCCAGGATAAAACTTCAGCCTGTGACAATCCTAACATCCATCTATCCAGGGAAAGCAGGACCTTCCAGGGATATCTCAGCTGCCAAAGGCTGAACCTTCTGTCATGCTCTCCAAGCACTTCAAGAGGCTACTCAAAGAGGAGAGAGGTTAAAAACACCAGTAGCTTCACCTTCTGTGGCTGCAGCAAAAGACAGCCTTGTTCTCTTCTAATGCTGGTTCCTACGGACGTGGCAGGGGACAGACAGACAGACAGACGCCTTCTACGTGAAAAGGCAAAACCTTTCCTTGTGAAATCCCAGTGCTTTGCTGTTTACTGGCAACAGAAAGCACGAGCCTGGCCCCAGCCAAAGACAAGTTCCAAATAAACAAGGACTAAATACTGGAAGTCATTGGTGTCCATGGTTCTCGCTCAGAACAAAAGGAAGGAAGTGGAATATAAACAGTCAGAGGAACAGCAGCACATGGTGAGGCTTGGAGATGGAAAACTGCTCTGCAGAAATATGCTAGTATAAATGTTCTCCAAAAGGAAGAGGAGACTTTAGTGGAATCCCACTGCCCTTCCAGGGGGTCTTGAACTTCAACAGCAATTTAGTTATTTAAACATTTAACATTAGGCAGTCCTGGAGAACCCTGCTGAGAGGCATCTCACTCCTTGTCTGGAGATATTCAAGTATTATCAGGACACAATCCTGTGCACTGTGCTCTAGGAAGACCCCACCAGTGAACCCTTCCAACCATAACCAGTCTGTAACAACTCTGGGCTTCCCCAGGCTCACACCTCTCAACAGGAGTGAGCAGCCCCTACCCCCTGATAACTTTCTGGGCACATTGCAAAGCCCATCTGGTTGAGGGGCTCCACAGGAGCTACAACTTCTCCCCTGCAGTGCTGCAGAGCTGGAAAGGAGCTCGTGCAGGTGTTGGCTGAAACAATCACCTCCCTGCTGCTTGAGCCGACCGTGTCATCGGCAAATCCCTGGCACAGCCCAAAGCCTTGGGAAGGAAGACTTTTTTTTTTGTTACTCTCAGTACATAATTCCCATAAACCAGACAGTACAGCAGCAATCCAACTAAAACATAGCTTCAGGTGCTCCAATTTCACGGTTTGAGGTGGAGCTGGCAAGGGCTGCCCTCCCCACCTGCTCTCTGGGTTCGGCAGCACCCAGCCAGACACAAAATAAAAGCGATTCCTGAGCGCCCCAAATCCCTTCCCACAACAGCATCAAAGGAGGGCAGACCTCGAAATCACAACAAGCAAATAGAAAAGAAAATCAACACCTCGGGGCATGGAGGTGGGAGAGAAGACTTCAGAAGGGCGAGTGAGAGCAGAACCAGCTCTGCCAAGGATGACTTCATTAGGGCAGCTCTCCTTTCTCCTCCGAGGCAGAGACACTTGAGTGTGGAGTCTCAGCTAAGACAAACCTACTCAAGCTGGGAGACAGCCGTGCTTAGGAAGGTGATAAGCAGAGAGAAGCCCTGTGGTTTTCAAGGACCACGAGCTTGTAGTTCTCAGACTAAGGAATGATGAAAATGGGACTGGTTTTACTCTCGAGTATGGTTAGTCTTCCCTTGAGAGGGGAGGTAAGAATGAGTATCCACAGCTTTTAGGAGTCAGAAGAGCAGCCTGAAAAGCAATCACTACTGCAGCAGCACAAAGAACCTTTAAACTGTTCTTCAGGGCTGTTTAACACACAGGCACTGACACCCTCAGTGGGTACCCCAGCCCTCAGCAGCTCCACAGAACCCTGCAATGAGCACAGCCATAGAGTTCTAAAGCAAACTGGTCAAACCTCCCTCCTGAGGGCTTCAGGCCCTGGTTCACAGGCCAAGAAGGGATTGTTTTCCCTCAGGACATCACTCCTGTGCATCTGAAGCTCCCTCCACCTTCTCTGGGGCACTGACTGACCACAGCCCAGCACAAGCCACAAACCTGTAAGATCATGTTTCTCAGGAAAAGAGGCTTTTTCCTTAGAACTGCAGTTTCCAACCTTCATATCCACCTACTTCTGATAGCAATACTCAAGGCAAACAAGAGCAGCAAGCTACTGGCTGCAAGTTTGTTACACAAGGGTTGGCATCTCCAACTTTTTGAATAGAGAGAGAAAAAAACCAAAACCAAACTGTGCCCATATTTCCAGTTGCAGACAGCAAACACCGAGTCCTGGGAGCTCAGGAGCTGCCAGACCCAGCTCAGTCCTGCAGGACTCTTGCATAAGCCAGTTTGGAAACTGCTGCTCCAGGTGCCCCATGGCAGCTCTGCTCAGCACACCTCAGCAAGAGCTCAGGAAGTTTTCTCTTCATCCAAGCTTGCAGGAGTCAAGTCAGCAGCCCAATACAAAAAAAAAAAATTGAAACATCTCTGTTTAATCTTACTATTTTCATGCCTTTGAATACTTTATTGCTTTAAAAGAGTGACTCCACCATCTCCCCAACTCTCCACGCTATAGTTCCATCAGTCCCCCGGTTTATCTCCCGTGAGCATTTCTGGATATGCAGATGCTTTTTTTAAAGGTAAAATGACTGCTAGGACAAAGTGTTTAACATGTTTTAAAATTATCTAAAAGCAGAATATTGACCCCTTATTTCTACCTTAAGTCTCCATAAATGCAAAGTCTTGATCAAGAGTGACATTAAGTTACATAAAAAACTGAAAAAAAACCCCACTGAATTGTCAGAAATTTACACTTGTACTGATCTGGCAAACATCTCTCCTATCACTGCTTGAGCACTAGAAAAAACAGGCTCTGGGCAGGAATTTACCTTAACAGAAATGCAGACACATGAATGACACCAGGGTTTTTTTATAGACTTTTAAATTTTTATACAATAAAATTTTCAACTGAAAATACTTTATCACAACAGTGGAGCAAGCAGTAACTGCCATGTGTGCATTCACAGAACATCACGAGCTAGTACAAAGACTGACAACATCACAATTAGGATCAGACACTCTCCTCTGCTTATCTGCTGTCCAATCTCATTCCGTGGCAATGGAAGTATTTTTTGCACAGGTCTTTGCAAATGAGTTCACAGATCAAACCTCTACAGCTTAAGGGTTCTGCATAGAAATCTTCATCCTTGAGAGACAATAACAGGACTGTTCCAGCACAGTTCCCTCAACAGTTCAACAACTTCACACGTGGTCACCAAGATCTACACAGAGAGCACACGGGTACAGATGGCAGTGCTGGGACAAAGGGTGAGCCTACATTCACAGATGTAGATTGCTTCAGGTGTCTGCTACACATCTGAACGTGGACACTGAGCAGTTGTCTCTGCTTTAACTCCCTCAGAATTGAGCTGGAGTACAGAGGGCAGCACCTATCACAGGCTGCAAGCCTGGAGCACACAAGGATAACACAGATAGTCCTGTACTACTTGCCCTTTTATTTTTTTTTTGCCCCCTAAACCAAACTTGCAAGTAGGTAAGACCTTAATGCAGTAATTAATAAGCGAACTTTTACAAGCTGACTCCAGATACCACCTTCCTCCAGCACAACACACAGGCTGGTTCTTCCCACAGCAAGCAAAGGTAGAGGCATTGTGGGCAGAGGTCCATTCCTGTGGGCACACAGCTGGCATGCCTGCTCCTGCCCCCAGTCTTCCAAAGGGGAACTGTGGTCTGTTCCAAAGAATCTTGCCATCCTTTACCAAAGGCGAAAGCTACCCCTCCCTTCTGAGAACAATGGCTTCAATGATACACAAGTCCAAAAATCCAGGCCCAGCACACCAGTCACTGCTTGGCCTTTTTCACAATGGTGCCCACAGCTGATATCACCGTGGTTTTGGATCCACTCGCGCTGGTTGTCACTGTGACAACCCCTGGCAGTGTGGCAGTGGTGGTGAGGATGGTGGGCTGAGCTATCGTTGTTACGGGGATGGCAGAGTCCCACTTGCTCTTCCTCTTCTGGGCATCTGTGAATTTGATTAAATCAAGCAAATGAGGATTAGCATTATGTCAAAGGTCACCAGTCCCTTCTTAACACCCTGACTGGCCAACCCTTAATATCCTAGACAACTTCCCCTCACATTAATTTCAGGATACATTGGCACTAAGTGGTGAGGAGGAAAGACAACTTTGTACCTCGAGAGTCAAAGTGGAACTGCACACCTGAGCTCCAGCCAAATGGGAACCAGGATCATCCCTGCCCCAGAGCATAGTTAATTTTAACAGAGCACACGTATCCCAGTTGCTCAGCTACAGGCACAGGACACTCATCAACCTCCAGTGGTTTTTCTTCCTTCCCCTCAGTTTAAAATGCAGGCTGTAGGCAGGAGAGTGATTTTCAGTCTTTCCAAACCTCTTGAGATATATCAGTCCCAAGAATACTCTACAACCACAGACAGTAGCAGGTTTCTTGACACACTAATAAATCTCTTCACTATCCCACCTGGCCCTGGTCTTTCATTCCAGAAGGGAAGACCTGGAATACAGGGACTAGAGGAAAGCTAGTCCAACAACACCTAGAAAAAACACACTCTTGTATTATATACACAATCAATAAGGAGCCTTCAGGTTTCCAGGAAGCACTAATCCCAGCATTACTGCAGCTTAATTGGTACAGTCCCAACTGTTCTTTACCTCCCACAGTGGTACTGGCTGTTGTGGTGGTTGTAGAAGTGGCGCTTGTTGTTGTACCCTTTTTAGTGCCAGTCACAAATTCAATCTGGGAAGGGAGAGACACGTAGGAAAAAGAGGAGAAGATAAAAAAAAAAAGAAGTGTTAAGATACACAGCCTTTCTTTAACCCACAGCACCTATGTTTTTTAAAAACAGCTTTAATGTGATGTAAGACATTGGCCTCTGAGCTGCCCATCATGCAGAAAGACAGATACAGACCTCAGGCCAAAGTGTACTGAAGCCATGAGAATTAAGGATTTCTACAACCCAGCTCCTAAATCTGATGCAATAAAAATGTGTGTGTCAACTGGGATTTGATACAGCTCAGACAGGATACATCCTGGCCATTAAACACTGTATTTATACACTCAGAAGTTCTTATCCTTTTTCCTTTAAGAAACATGCAAGACAAGCCCCTACTTGCACAATTTACTGTGACTGCATCATGGTAGGAAACCTGGCAACAAGAGCCACAACAGCACTGCAGCCTCAAAACTGCAGACATGGGCAAGGATGTAATGAGATGCCTGGGTTACTGTGCAAAAAACCAAAACAAGCAGCAAGACAGAGCATGCACTGCACAAAAAAACCCCTCCATCGAATATGGAGGGAGCCTTCTGCAAGGTTAGATGGCAATCTCTAACATCAGACAGTTTTCTCATGCCAGCCACTGGCTTAAAGGCAATACAGGACAGGAATAAAATCTTTCAAAGCCTGTCTATGTTCTTTTTGGGGCGTCTATAAGATTAGCTGGGCTTGTCACAAAATGCACAAAGTTAAAATAGGTCCAATATTTCTGGAAATCAGATACAAGAAGGCAATATCAAGAACAGAAAGCAGATATTGTCTCACATCGAGATATAGTGAGGAAATTAAGCTGTAACTAGGCTATGCCACCAGGCAAAATGTCAGAGATTAAGAAAAAAGTTGTTCTTTATGCATTATCTTGCCTTTATCTGGTCTACCGAATACCATTTTTAGAGCTCTGGTTTAAAAATACTGACAAAACAGCAGGAAGTCCAGTGGAATAAACAACCCAGAGGAATGGACCTATAAGGAAGGGCAAACAATCTGTGCAGCTCGGGAAAGGACATGCAAGGAGAAAGGAGAGAACCAGGGAAAAACAAGCAGTATTAGCACAGAAAGGGCAGAGCAACAAAAGGAACTTCAGCAGGCAAAGAAACAAAAGCCCTGCGCTTCCATCTCTTTTGGTTTTGAGGAGCTACCTTTGTGCGTTCCTTCTTGGCCTTCTCCAGTTTGTCCATTTCAATCTTCTGGGCTTTGGCTGAGAAAGATCAGAAGATGTGAGGCACTAAGAACAGTAAAAACCCACAGCTCTCTCTCACTCACTTCCCATCAGAAACAATCCAAACCTTCAAATTCTGTATAGAAAATTAAACTGCCATGAAAGCAACTACTGCTCTTTAATCAAAACATTGCGGCGCTAAATTAATGATTCAAGAGGTGAAAACACTGAAGAACCAATTTAAGTGAAAAGGCTTTCTTTCCAAACTGATGAAGCATCAATAACATTCAGGCACATCCAACCAGAATGAAGTCGTTAAAGAGCAGCATGTGATGACTTCTCATTTATAAAGGAAGTGGGGACTCCAGTGCAGTTAATTAAGTACAAAACACAAAGACCTAAGCTAGGACAAAAAAGGACAGACTTCCTGGAATTACCTAGTGCCTCGTAATACGAATCCTCTGACCAGCCATGAGGGTCAAACATGTCCTAAAGAAAAAAAATAAGTCAGATTAGGGCTATTTCCACAGAGACACAAAACCCAGTTCAAAAATGTTTAAGGCATTTCTGTTCTCTGATGATAATCATGACTGATTTCTTCTTGTATCCCAAAGATCACATCAGACCTTCTTTTATGGGACCACGTTCTGTTGTGAATGAAGGAACAGCTTTGAAGCCACCAGTATGCTGGGATAAGTCATGCATTTTTCTGCTGCTCAGCTTCAGTCCCCCTTGAGGAGTTTCCTTTATACCTACACACTTCAGCAGTTTTTGTTCAGAACCATTACAGCAAAGCTGGAGGCACTGAGGCTCAGTGCCACACAAAAATGTTCACTTCAATGCAGAGTCTCAAACTGAAGTTCCCTTAAAGGACCTCTAAGCAAGCAGGCTCAAGAAAGCCTCACATAAGACTTTACACCTCTCTATTATCTCTTACCCACTCCCTTTCCAGGCAAAAGCACTGCACCTCACCTTTGGATAATTTGTACCAAGTTCATCAATGGAACAAAACTGGATCAGCTTTTCATAGATGCTGCAAAGGAAAAACAGGAGTTCAGAACAGAACCAGAGGCAGAAATAAACGGAAGCGTTTCAGAGATGTGTCGGTAGAAAGAGAATTTGTCACCTCTTCACACTGCAAGAGTGAAATCAGAACCAGGGAAGGTATGCCTGCTATGATGGATGTGGCATCCCATTAACCACAGTATTTACCACTTCCCCCAAACATCTCCCAGCTCCCAGAACAGACACATCATCTAAAATACTTCACTCGTTCAAAGTGTTCACATTTAAAATCTAACCATCACACCAACACTTGCTGTTGTCTCCCAGAACACAAAGAAGAGTTTTACTGTTTCAGTCACAAAAATGAGAAAGACACTATTTGTTTGTAAGCAGTAGTCCTTCTTGCTCAGGATCCTTCTTCTGCTACAACTCCAACAAAGAGGATATTCTTGGCATTTGCTCTGTGGTGCTTTGGTCACACAGGAGAAGACGGTGGCTCACCTGGGGTTGCGAAACTCCTTTTTCCTCTGGATGATGTAGTTCATATCCATGCCCTCTTTCATTTTCCTCTCATACAGCTTTTGAATTTTATCCTACAGGAGAAAGATTACAGGGTGAGCCAGTAAGAAAAGGAGCAGCACAACAGCTGACTAACAAAAGTGTACATGTGGAAACAAGCCAACTGAACCAGTGACCTCCCTTGAGTGGAGCAAGGGTTCCACCCCTTCCAAAGGCTGGTTAATAGACACTTTCTCCTTTAAGGTCTGAAGTAGCTACATGAACTGCCTGGATTGGTAAAGGAATTGATATTTGTACTTACTGAAGGCTTCAGTGATTAAAGATTTGCCTATAAGGCAGTAGCACAGGCTCCTCCTTCCCAGTCTGTTATTTCCCTTTATAGACATGACTGTAGAGCAGAAGCCAGTTCTGAAATCCACTGAGGTTCTCCCACAGATTGCAGGAACCACCACACCCACCTTCAGACTCAGGTGTGCTGGGCTACACTGCCCAGAAGGCAAAGCTCATGGCTCTGCCTGGGTAACAGATGAGCAGAGCCAAGTTCTGCTGGAGAACTAAACCCAGTGTGATCATCAGGGATTGCTGGTGGTGCCCACTGGCAGCCAAACACTCTTGGGAACAATGCACTTGTAAATCCCTGCTTTGGTACAAGTGACCAGCCAGATGGAATCAGCTCCTCTTTGCAGATCACTCGCATAGTTACAAAGCCTGTGGATAACTTACTGAAGTCCCAAGCTGCTGCAAAAGGCAACTTTAAATTAGATTGGAAATGTCAAGCAGTCTACTCTCCAAAGAGACTAAAAGCTTTCAAATCAAACATGATTTTTTTCTTCCTCAGCAAGGTGGATAAAAGTACTTTAAAGTATTCCTACTCCAGTGATGCTGACAGCAAAGGCAGGAACTTTCAGATGGAACATGGAGTTAAGTGGTACTAGCAGGAGAATATCCTCAGTAATTTCTGTCATCTTTTCTTTAGGACAGAAATTTCTCATATTAAACAAGATCAGAGGCTGGGCCTTCACTCTTTCACGACTGGAGAGCTGAGTCAATTTGCCTTTGTTGCTTCTGGATAAGTCAGTTCATGTCTCCCTCCCTGGACAGTCAACTCAAACACAGAACTGACTATTGTCTGAGGGCTTGCTGAAGCCTGAATAAAGGAGGATTGTTAAGAGCTGATATGAAACTCCTACTTCAACAACCTTAAAAAAAAAACTTTGTAAGATAAATTTTCATCAAGTTGTCACAAAATCAGCAAGAGGAAATCACACAATCTCCACATCCAGCACACACATTGTGAGGCTTGAAGGAACAACTGCAGAAAGGTGAATCTGGGGAGTAGAAGTGATTGAATAGGTGTTCCCTTTTGGCCCCTCCCCATGGAGCAGCAATATGGTTCACAAAGTCCACAGATGGGGAACTACTCAGTCAACTTTCTAATAAGAAATACTCCCTTTGGCAGAGTTCAAGATACAGTTTATTAGAGGAAAAATTTGACAAAAGAGCAAGTCACCAGTGAAAAGCCCAGAACATTTTGCATCTCTGAGGAACAATCCCATCTCCTTGCTCAAAGTGCTCTAAGATGTGGTTTGACCTGCTAACAGAGGACAAGTTCTCCTTTGATTTAAACAGTAAACTGCTGTGCAAGGGGGAAAATTCTGCTTTATTCTGTCTACTCTCTCAAGCTCTGTGCATTCTTCAGATCTAACGCACCCCAGTTCATTGATGTCAGAACAGTAAAATCCTCCTACAGCACCAGAGGAGGGATGGGTGTGCCCAGGTACACTGTGTGGAGAAGAAGAAAGCATCATCTGGATGGTGAGTCAGTCTGAATCACCACTGCACATTAGGAGCTACTTTATAGAGCATTCCAGAGGTGATTCTTTACTTGTATTTCTACTGGGCGGAAAACTAGACATAAAACTCAAATGGGTGGTAGGAAACAGCAGTCCCTGCTCTTTTCATTTGCACTCCATGAGGAGGAGAACACAGCAGGTTACTGCAAAGTTGGCCACTGCAATTATCTGGGTGTGCACTGGAGAAGACATGCATCTGTCTTGTTTTGTTGCCTCTAAGTTACCAGCCTTCCCTCTAAATGTTTATCATCTAGAGAGATGTAGGTGGAAAAGGAATCCAGTCATTGCTGCCTCATCTATTCCAGTTTAGGGGATTCTTGGGCTTGTATGGAAAACAATGATTTGTTCTTTTCTAAAGAGCTGGATTTGCTGAGGTAAGAGGAAAGCAGCCTTCACAGTAAACATTGCTTCTGTGGGACCAAGAGCTGTTTTAAAGCATAAATAACCCACAGAGACTGGAAAACAGCTCTAAGCTACTCTGGTATTCCTAAACTAGAACTGCTGTAAAGCCTAAAGCATTAACACAGTGCATTCATAAACTCAGTGTGGTAAAACCCAGCTTTAATACTGGAGTTTTGCCTTGTGCAAAAATACTGAGCAGAGGTCCCAAACATCCCCTCTCCCTACTGAATTTCAAGCCTTTAAAAAGAATGAAGCGGACTTATACCAACCTGCAACTGGTTAGAACATCTGCCAGGAGGCTCAGGAGGGATTTTGATCTCATCTGGAGACATGTTCCGCACTCTCTCTGAAAAAGAAGCTGGAGAGAGCAATGTGGGCATGAGTTCTGGCAGTTCTGAAGGGAGTTTCAGCCATGCAAGTCATTAAATTGTTTTATGTCCCTGCTGGCACCACTCTGTCATTGGGAATCAACAGGCAAAGGTAATGGGAATGCTGCCAACTGGTAATCGTGGTGTTTTCAAGATGCTGAGCAAAAAGCAACTAATCTAAAGGTTACATCGTTATAAGAGGGACGAGATGCTTGTTTTATTGATAACTACCTCCAGCTGTGGTTCTGTGTCATACCCATGCTTAAAGCTTCATTTTCAGGGGTCCCTTCATCCCCAAATGGAAATGTAAAAGCTAAGCTACTTCCACTTCAGCTGCAGCTGTTGATAAGATCCTCAAAAGCAAAGAATCTTCAGAGGAATAAAGGTTGGGTCATGGCACGGATCCCTAAACCCCTGCACTGTGCACCACATACCCAACCCTGCACTACTCCAGGTCTCCCATACACACCTTCAGGTCCTGCTCTGAACAGTGCAGGTAACTTGGAGTCTCTGCCAAAGCCTGTGCCAGGACACTCTTGGAGAGAGGATCAGACCATGCACGTGGAGGACCACAGGATCAACTCTATGCAGCCTGGCTCTTTGCCATTTTGGGGGAGGTAATCACTTTGGGTCCTATTTAGATCAAGACGTACCTAGATGAACCTAAATGGTTCAAGAAGGGAACAACCATCCCCAGGGCTGTCAGGAATTAACCACAAGAAATTACATTTCATCCCTAAGTTAACATTTCCTTAACAGGCACTTTGATCTCTGCTTACAGAGACAGACTACTGGGAGAAGGAACAACTCGTTCTGCAGGACTGGGAACAGACCAGCACAGTCTGCCAGATTTCTATAGCTGTTTGTGTTGGGATATACTGTTAAAGTACCTGATTGCCCTCTAAAGATTAGTTTACAGAGTTATCAGCAAAAGAAACTGCTGTGCTTCCCACTATTGCTTGCTACTTTCCCACTATTATGGGAAACCCAGGCAGTTATCTAGCCAAGTCTTGGAGCAGAGATTTGTGCCACCTTTAAGCAGCTGGGACTGTTTTCAAGCATAGTTTGTACAGGGAACACATTCCAGAGTTGGTCTGCAGTGGATAAGAGACCTGACAGCAGCACAGAGGTCATATCAACCAAGTCAGCTCCTCAGCTATACACTGCTCAGTAGAAGCTGCCTGAACTGCAGCTCCAGCTCACTGAGCTCAGCAACTCTGAATAAAGGCCAGAAGGGCCCAAAGGACAGACACCGGTGTTGGAACCCAGGAGAGCTGGGGCTACAGATAAGCAACACTACACATGATCAGTGCTACTACAGTTTCCATGTCTTTTGTAAAAATGTGAAGCACTAAGGACAACATCCTTTGGAGATGCAAAGCTGGCAGGCGACCACTCATTCTGTTTGATCAAGATGTTGTTGAGGGTTAAATTCTTCAGCAGCTGCCAGTAAGGAACAAAAAGTGTCCTTTGGCATTTACTAAGAGGGTGCCTCTAAGGAAGAAGGAAAGCTTGCCAGAGCCCCAACAGAAAGGCAGGCAAAGGGAGCTCCCTGACAACAAGGCAGACATTTGTTATAGGTTACAGATGCTGGTGGGATGGGGAAGCCTCTGGTTTAATTAGAGCTTCAGGAACTCAAAGACAGGAACATAATACACGGCACACTAGGCTTGCTGGGAAAGGTGAAAGCTGATTAATGGCTTAAGAGATTCACAGCATCAGCAGAAACATTAAAAAATAAAAAAAAAAACCACTAAATACAGACTTCTTAAGGCAAAGAAAGGACCTAAAAAAAAAATAATTCAAAAAAAAATCAAACCTAGCTCCAGACTAGACATCCCATAGGCTCCCTTGTCTTTGCAGATGACCAGAAGAGCCACGGAGAAACAAAACATTTGTGGGAACTGTGGGGTCACAAACTCAGGAACTCTGGGCAAGACCTCTGTCTAACCAGCAAAAAAAGTTAAAGTCATAAGTGAATGTTCAGTAACCCATTCAAAGCTCTCTTGAAACAGAAATAATACTGGAGGCAGAACAAGAGCTCCCAATGAGACAATATATTTTGATGCATGACTTTCAGGTTTTGGTGCTCATTTCCTCCTTTGTTTGAGCCATCATTTATCAACATCATACTGATGGGGGAAAGCATTTCTTAACAGCTTACAAGGAACTAGAACTAATGCATCTTTGTCTCCTGCAATCCCACCATAGCTGTACGTAGCTGAACACTGAGTCAGCACAGAGGATACGTGCACCTCACAAACCAAGCACAAATATTCAGCATTACTCAATTCTTTCATCACATTGCAGCCAGACTGAGATGCCACATCACTAAGAAGAAAAGGATGAGTTTAAGGATGAGTTTAATGCCTTTGGGCTCATTTACAGTAAGGAAGTACAAATTATCCATGCCCTCCAGCAGCCTTCAAACTCCCTCCCCTAACAGACAGCAGAATGGCTGATTACGCAGCATCTTCCCACCAGTTCTTTCCATAGAGGAAAGGGCAACTGGGATGATCATTCAAAATAATCCTGGAACTTGCATATATGGCCACAGGCTCCTGTATAAAACATGCTGGTGTAAGGCTGCCCTTGGGACTTTGAAAACACATCTATACAGCAGTAACTGCAGATGAACAGCCAGCAACAAGGTGTGTCCTTACCGGATACATCCAACTGCTTTGTGCATCCTGTTATTCCTGCCAAGATCAAAGTTTTAAATTTACATGAGTCACAGGTGACACTGGTTGCAGCCTCTAATTGGTCTGTGATTTGCAGGCTCCCAGCCTAGAGGATCTCCAAGTGGAGACGTCAGGAAGTTGGCTGTTGGCACAATTAATCAGTCCGGGCACACCCAGATTCTGGCTCACAGTAAGTAAATATCTTCCCCGAATCAGATTTATAGTCCAGAAGAACTAAGGTCATGAAGCAGATCCCAAAATTCAGATGAGGGTTCAAGAAAGTAGGAGCCAATGCCTCTCAAAGCATCCTGCTGCTGGACACCACCACTTAGGGTGTACCTAGCACAGATTCAGCCTCTCAGTCATCAACGAAGGATAATTGTGTGACAGATTTTGGTGAGGCAGATAATTAAATGGAAATGCTACATTAAATCTGCTTCAGTTTGAGATAGATGGGTTATCTGACCTATGTCCAACAGTACAGAGACAATCTGCATAGCAGGAGAGAAAGTGTCACAGCACAAACCATGCCCTTCCTTCCAGAAGGAAACGACTGCTCTCAATCCAAAGGCTGTGCTGGAGACATGGATGGAGGGCACACAGGAGCTTTGTTTCCCACAGATGGGTAGGAATGTTTTCCTGGTGCAGAGAAAACCAAAATGATAGAGAGTATAATGGGTGTACAGGACAGACCAAGGCATGGATCATCTGAGGTCTGGTAATGCTGCTCCCCAGGTAGGATAAAGAACTCCCAAGGTTCACTTACATGCTGTGTTTTACGCAGTCACAAGGGATTAGAGGCAGTTCAGGTGCCAGTTTGTTTCTAAAGGTCACACTAGGCAAAAAAAAACAAGGAAAGACCTGGAAAGGGTGATCAGAGGGACGTGGGTTTCCCCTGGAGACATGCAAACCGGTGGTGCCTGGTCTCTAAAACTGCATTCTCTGGCACTCTGTCTGCTTGGCATAAACCAGGGTGTGTGGGTTTCTGATTTCCTGGCACCAGAACAGCCAAATCAGAGGGAAAAACTGGAGGCAACAACATGCCAGTGAGTCACCCATCCATGGAAGGACACTAGTTCCCTTTCTGCTCCGTGGGCTGAGAAATGCAGAAAGAGACCTGCAACTCAGCCATACTTTCTGCTCTTTTGAACACTGAGTTTGTGCTCAGACATCCTGAGGGCTGCAGAGAACTCTTCTTACAGTCCAAAAGGTAAACAACCATGCTGCAAAGAACTTCAGGGCAAAAATACCTCCATCCTAAAAGTATTATTTTGCAAGGCTGCAGGAAACAGCAATTGCAATGTCCTGCCAGCACCATGAACTGTTCAGAGCGGTACAAAAACCCCAAAAGGACAATGCTGAGGTAGAAATCTATCAAAATAAGCTTCACATGTACTTCCTTCTCAAACATGGGGCAGTTAAGGCTAAAACTTTCCTTCCCATTCTTTTCAGGCATTGATTATGTGATCATTACTTCAGCATAAGGCAGGACAACCATGCCCTTCCCAGCTGCTCATCCCTACTGTTTTCTTTGTGCCAGCTCCAGTGCTCACCTAGCATGCACTAAGCAGATCATGGAGAGGATCCAGCTGGAAGCCTCACAGGGGGAAAAAAAAAAAAAGAAGAAAAAAAGAAAGAAACAATAAAAAAAAAGAGCAGTGAAGATGGATCTCAGCTGGCTCCCACTCCCAGAGCAGCTCAGAGCACACAGACTTTAAAATGCATCTGGGGGAGGTAAAACAGAAACAGGATTTTTGGCAGGAGCCTACATTTCTTCTGTACTTAAGCAACTGCACAACCATAGACTTTAATAAAGGTGACACTGAAAAATGCAAGGTTACCTTCTGAGAAGGGCAGGCCCACAAGTTTTTAATGCAAAAAAATCAATCGTGGAAAACTGTCTGAGGATGATTTTGACTTCCATATACTGATAGACAAAACTTTAGATGTCCTCCAGATAGGGGAAGTTACTTGCTTTGTGTCAGAAAATTCTGCACTTTTCCATTAAAGAAGTCTAATTCTGAAAGGCCAAGTTTTCAGAAAGGGAGTGGTTGTCAGGTTACACCAACCATGAGGCTCTTGCAACAGTTCCTTTTCAGTCAGATAAGATATGGTCTAATGCAACAGATCTCCAGAATCCAGCATGGCAAGTATCTGACCTCTCATAACCTGGTTCTGCACAAAGCCAACCTACCCACTGCTCTGTGTGTGCTGCTGTTGGGAAAGGATATTAAAGGTAAGAGTGCAAAGAGACCTCAATCCAGGTCTCAGACTCACCAACACTGTCCACTCATGAGTTGTGACACTAATCAGTGCCCTCTGTGCAGATTTTAAGCCTGTGTGCAAATCTGGGCCACCATGAGACAAACTGAGATTCAGTCTTCTGATCTCCTGTGGATGGGACACTCACTGGGGGAAGAGACTAAGAAAATTATAACCTGAGCCTAACACCTTCACTAAGAAATGACTTCCCACTGCATTGCTTCACAACTGCAGACCTTCACCCATATGTGAAGCAGAGACTAAAAGGGCAGTGGGCTTTCAGACATTCCTATTTACTTTTTACCCCAAATTCTGTTGCCTCACCCATGTTTCTAGTGTGCATTTTGAGGCAGATCAGTAGATTGGGGAAACATTTCTGTTGCATTTTATGATGAGACTGGTTAAAGCAGTTTTGCCCTGTAAAGGCTGAAAATCCAATATAACATTTGGGCTGGTGCAAAGTCTGGGCAGTCCAACTGAAAAGGACTTAACTCCAAAGCTTCAGAGTGATGGCTGCTGTAGGAGCCACAGCTTAGCATGTGAGTATTTGCTGTTTTAATTTACATTTATCACACTTTATAGGTGAAATACCATGCTTGAGCCTTGACAAGCTGATTTGAGAGATGAAGCGACTTCCAAACTCATTAATTTTTAATGATATTATTACATGATACCACACAACTGTACTAGTAACCTCAGGAACAGAGGGTTAGTTCAAGATAGTCACAGATGAAACATAAAATACAGTTTCTGTACAGCTCCACAGAGACCAAGAGAGGATTTTGTATTTCAAGCTGACAATCCTGGGCTTTCCAAATCTAATAATGGTGCAATAAATAAGTGAAATGCCACAAAAATCAAGTAAGTTTTAGTAACCATTAGAACACATGCAGTACACTGTCAGCACAGCAGCTATAAACCTTTAAGTGGATCATATCTAAATATGGATACTTTTGATAAATTTTTCAAGCCACAGAACAAATGTCATCATTCCTGGTTCCACTGGCTCTCACAGAGGTGTCTAGACAAAGCTATTCTATCATGTTTAAGCTCATTTCAAAAAAACACCAACACTGCCCTTTACATAGATGTTTTAAACATATAATACATGAAACTATTTTCATATTTTAAGGCATGGTGCCTTTCTCCCAAAACAAGACTTCACTGAAAGCATTCCAGTGAGATAAAACATTGCAGGCAATAACTTGAAACTACAGCATTGCCAGGACAGAGGGAAGGTGCTTTTTACAAACCAGGGTTTAGAAAGTCTAGTTTGAAAAGAATATGTGAATATTCACTTCTGAGTGAACTTACCAACTAGCTCCTGAGGATCTCTTTTCTCCACTTCTGAGAATTCCTGGGAGAAAGGAGGAAGAAACATATTTTAGTCAAGGTATGCATCCAACCTAAAAAGCTATGTTGTTCATTTCTTTAGAAATTTACACATTAAATCTGAGACAAAAGAATAACAATTAAGAATGAAACACAATTTATTAGATAAGAAGGCAATGTCTGTACAATGGAGAGTCAAAACCTAATAGGATGCTCCATGTCCTTTCCAAGCTAGAGTCTAAATTTAATGAAGGAATTAAGGCATTATTTCACTGAGTCCTGGACACTCAGTTCCTTTTGAATTTTGCAGAAACTGTTGTACTTGAAGCCTTTCCTCTAAACAGATCAAACCACAGATTCTTCATTTTGGGTGACTGGTCCTTGGCACCAGCCAAGAGCCAATGTTTTGGAGCACAGTTAAGTAAATACAGTTAAGCAAGCTGGATCCAGCCCACAGAAAACTACTCTAGTCCTGGGAATGCCGACCACAGGCCGGTGCAGGGTCAGCCCGATGTGTTCCCTAGAGGAACATGGAAATAGCTGAGATTCTCCCAGAGCCAGAGCACCACAACTTCAGAGCAGCACCAGATCAGCCTCTCCAGGGTCCTGGGGTGCAGAGGTTTGCCAGATGTGTTTGTGTGGTGTCAGAATTCGTTTCTGCAGTTGTGCCACTCAGGGCTTTGGCTGACAAACCCCCCACAAACCAAAATGCCCGGGAGCGTGGTGGTGATGCAGAGCCTGCATTCCCATTTCCCACTGTCAGTTCCCTTGGCTGCTACCTTCCAGGAGGGATATAACCAACCTGCTCTACCAGAAACTCAAGGGCAACCTCCACTGACTTGTAGTGCTCTGCTTGGAGATCTTCCCAACACAGCTAATCCCCACTTCAGTTGCAGATGTTTGCACCAGACTGTGCTGAGCAGGAGGCTTTATGTAGGATAAGACACTCTTCAGTATGTTTTCCCCATACTGAGACCAATGTCCAAATATTTTGGTGTTTCTGGGAGACCCCAGGAGAGTCACAAGCAATATCAAGTTCAGCACAAAGTTTCTGAAACAGTACCAGCTGTATCCCAACATTGCCCTCTCCCCCCTGCCTCCCTCCCAAAGACCTTTTGTGACTCACTGGACTGTGTGTCCAAAATTCCTCAGTGCCTCCAAACACTGAAGCTATTCATTCAACCTGACACACACATAATGCTGCCTCCTTGCTGCTTAGTAACCCCTCTCTAACCCCCTCCTTTACTCCATTTCCAGTCAGGTGAGAGATGCACCAGGTGAGGGGAGAGCAGCGAGGTCACCAAGCCAGATGTGGGAACAGCCTGTGCCAAATTCACTGTGAAAATCCACCTATTTTCAAGAGAAGCCAAAGCCCTCTGGAAGCAGAAAAACAAATTCTTTGTGTGGCACTAACTGCTACAAGGCACTTTTTATAGCCATTCATGGAAGAAAAAAAAAAAAAAGGCACTATTTCTCCATTAGTACACTTGGATCACAGAAATACAAGGCTAAAGCTATTTTAGAAAAAGAAAGAAGTACACAAAGGAACACGCATCTTCTCCCTGGCCAGCTGGCGAGGCCCCAGGCCCCTCTGAGATGGACTGTAGTGTTCCAGCTCCAACCCCTTGATAATGCACTTGGTGTGTGCATCAACATCTCTTCTGCAGCACAGGCAGAGAAAAATCTAAACAGAAGCAAGACATTTCAAAGCAGAAAATTTATGTCAAAAGAAGTAGCTCTGTTTGGGGAGAGCACTGGACAGGAATCCAGGGAATGTAGGCTGTGTTCTCCACAAACCTACACGGGCGTGTTGTAGGATATATCGTGGGCAGCCTCAACCACATCGAGGTGGCATTAGCACAGCGAGCTTCAGGTCACCACTGGAAAAGTGGGGACAATTCTGTGGTAACTAATGGGCTGTGAGGACAAACTCAGATGAACATGCAGGCTGGAGAAGTTCACAGAGCCGCAGATGCAAGGTAACATATGTCCAGGCACATACAATGACTCAGGAGCAGTAAACACACGTGGTCAGAAAGCTGCTTTATTGCCTTTAGGGGAAGAATTTGCTAGATGGGTAATTACAAGTATTTCTCGCCTTGGTTTGAGACAACAAGCAAATGTTTATTGAGGGAAAGGAGGGAACTGCTTGTGTTCCAGCCTTGACTAAATTACATCCTGTGCTCTTATCTCTTGAAAGTTTTAAGTGGACTGAGAGGGAAGAGGAAGAGACAGGCTATATCCCTGAGCACCTCTTGATCCTTCCTCATACCCAGCACTGTATTTATTATTCCATTATCCTTCCCATCTCCTTCTACCCACTTGTTCTCTTACCATCCAAGAACACATGTGCTAAGCACCCCCAAGAATGCTGTGCTCTTCTTTGGGACACTGACAGGTTTGCAAGGGTCTGTGCTGCCTTTCTGACATTTTCAGAAGCCCATTTTCAAGTCTCCTGTAGATGTCTGGACTTAGTACCAAGCATAAGCACAAAATCCTCAGGAAACATGAATGAATATGCTGAGAGATTCTTTGATGGCCCAAACCTCTCCTGTTATGTACATCAGACAAAAATGCCCAAAAACATCAGACGTATTAAACAGTACGTTTTAAGAATTTCCAGAATCATCAGTGAGTTTGCTTTCACCAGAAGCAAGTTTGGTCTTTAATTTGCATCCTTTAAGCTTGCCCCACTTGTAAGAGGCTAAATCAAGCCAGTCCTATCAGGCCCCACTGTGTTTTCCCCTGGCTCCCATCGCCCACACTCGTTCCACCACAGCCGCTCCAGCAAGTCTGGTCCCCACATCCCCAGGCCACAGCCAAGACATCAGAAAGCCCAGAGCTACACCAAGCAAAAGCAAACACGTTCACCAACACATCAGAGCCACACCTCACTGCCCAGGGGATATGAATTCTGCTTACTGATGAGTTACTGTGCACCTACACCCCCTGCTCCATCATTAACAAGCTGAAGACATCAACACAGCTTTTCATTAACTCAAACTCCTTTCAAGCCTTCAGAAAACAAAGGGATGACCGACTCCTCCTACAGTGCTTGTTCATATTTGCTCAGTTTGCTGTTGAAAACTGAGGCAAGCAGCAACAACTTGACCAAAGTTTGGCAGATGTGAGATTTAAGAAGTCCTGTTCAAACCTCTGAATATCTACGGAAGATCCAGAATGTAGGACAGCCTAAAAAACCCAATCACCCAAAAAGAACTGCTCTGCACTCCCTTAGGCTAAATTAAGTCCCAGACACACGATGAATAAAATGAACCAATTAGAAAAGACAGCATCTAAAAAAAAAAACAAACCTGGAGATCTAATCTTATACACTATGTTGAATGAAATGGAGAATCATGAAGTGGAAAAATAAGGTACAATAAATACTGCACAGTTCCTACCTTTTGGTTATGAAAGCGAAGAAATATTTATGCGTGGATGAAAGATTTGTAAAGGAATTCCAAAGCATTTAAACAACGGAAAATTTGGAAGGTAACTGAATTTTAAATAGGGAAGTTGCCTAAATCCATATTTAGGCAAAGGTGATCTTTTTAGATTTTTGATCTTTTATAGATTACATCACCAATACCCACCACACTATGTATCAGTATCTCACACGAAGAGCACAAAATCAAGCAGGTAAATGGTTCCAAGCAGGGGGAAATCTCTTTATCAGAGTAAATATATGAAATTAGTAGAGACTTCAAGTATCCCAGAGCTAAAGGCAAAATTTAATGGTTCATTTCCATATGAATTCTGAAAACCTTGTTATTTTTTCAATAAATTAAGACTTCACTAGCAGCACCTATACTGTAAAATTTTCACAAGCACAACCTCTGAAAACCTGTGTGGAAGCATCTCTGAATTTACTTCTGCAGCCAGCCCCTTGCTACTTGCACAAAGTCAGCTTGGACACATTATTTATGCTGGAAATTCTCTCTACCATCATGGAAATACAGCACTCAGGGCAAATCCCACAATGTTCTGTGTTAATTTTTTTTTTCTCCAGTCATTTTACCCCATCTAGCATTACATGATGATCTCTAAGAATAGCTTGACTGAGTTTAAAAAAAAAAAAAAAGGGCAGTACTGTACTTTATCATGCACTCAGCAAGTTGATTTTCTGGCTGCCATCTCTTTTGCAGCCTTGATCTCACAAGATCAACTGTTTAAGGGCCTAAAGCCAGAGGGCCTTGCTCCAGCAGACCCACTGAGAGGAGTCAAGGGATGCCGTGGTGGTTCAGAGCCAAGCTGGAAGAAGACTGAAAGACAAAGACAAGCAGGAGGCAGACTCCTTTCCCCTGATCTGGAGACTAATAAAGAGCAGACTCTGAAGAGTGTGCTATGGGCAAAGCCAAATTAATTAAAAAAAAAATAAAATCAAAAACCAACGAGAACTCCACCACCACCTTTCTAAGCTCCTAACTGACCACTAACATAAATCACAATTTCTGTGCCTCTAGGAACAATTGTGCACATCACCGATAGCCAATAACAGTCATGATATTACTATTCCTGTGTGAGTTCAGGAAAAGGTTTTTCATTGTTTCCACTTTCCCAAGACAAATGCATTTTTCAAGCCCTGGACAAGACGACGCTGCCTGCAAGAGCCTGACTGATAAGCACCCAGACTGCTGGTTTTCATGTATCATAATCAGTTAAAGAAGAACAAGCTGAAGGGGAGTGTGTGTGTGTACATGAATACAGAAGATGCTGCATTCTGGCTTAAGCTTTCACCTCACTGAGGTGAAATACAGACCATCTTTCCAGTCCTAGAGTGTTTCCATACAGTTCATAAAAACCAGTGCCTGCTCAGGTTCCATGGAAAATAAAAACAACCAAACACAATCCTCAGAGCATGGAACAGAGATTAAAGGAAGGAAGCAAAAACAATATGAATCTGAGACTGATGAATTCCAGTTTGGAAAGGCTTGCCCAGAACAGCTTTATTTAATGGAAAGAATGGACTGACTTATAACAATGCTCGCTAAGTCCTTCCTGAAAGGAGATCCATAAATCCAGCACAACGCTCACATCCAATGTAACTGTTGGCATTAACTGTCACCACAAGGCACAAATTCAACCATCAATTTGTGGCAGAAGCAGTTGCATATGTCAGTGCAGGTGCACTTCAAACTGCAACAGGAAGGCAGAAAAGATACGAAACCAGCCCCTGATGCTTTAACTAAGATGTAAATTGTAGGAAGTGGGGAAGTTGATGCCAGACTTGCCATTGCTTAATTGCCTTCCCAGACTTGCAGCCAACTGATACCTACGGCTTCATTTTTCACTGACTTCCAGTTAATATTAAAAAAAAAAACAAACTAGCTCAGAAGCTTCCACAGTACCAACCCCTCAACATTTTCTCTTTTTTTCAGAGAACTCTCTTGTGTTGCAGAATTTCTTCTCTCTCCCAACTACTTCACCTGATTGCTTGCACATAAAGTAATTTAACACCAATTTAAACTGCCACCCACGAAATTTATAGATCAGTCACACTGTTGTCAAGCAGTGGATTAGTTTGAAGATATTATTGCAGGGAATTTTCCAGTACAGTCCTTCCACCAGTAGCCAGTGGACCTGCTGCTGCAACAGCTGTTACAGTGGATTTCTCTCATCTGAGCAAGCACCAGCAATAAGCTTTTGTAATTTCCCCCCCTCTCTACAATTCAGAATATCTCTTGTAGTCCCAACATATCAACAGCCTCATTTGGCTGAGCATGATGGAAAAAAACTATAACTTAGCATAAAGTGTTAGAAGCTGACAGAGAAGATGGTCTTGCCAGAGCAACCAGGTGGAACGTCTACATGCAGGCAGCAAGAGAAAGACAACTCCAAACCCTGGATCATGTGCTTTTTTATTATCCTTTCTATCAATTATGTTCTTGCTTTTTCTACAAAGATCAGAAGTGCTAATGGGAAGAGAACACCAAGAACTTCTCATTTAATATTAAAAGTGCATGACAACCAGTTTCATTTCTTGCTCACCAGATCTGCCTGATGTTGGTGTGCAACCAGGCTGAAGGCAAACAGGGTGCATGTCAAGTGCATTTAGAGTCTGGGGAAGAGAAGGCAAGGGAACAGGAGTAGAGTGCTTTTATTTCTTCTCCCTTCATTTTTTTCTTGTATTGTGAGAGAAGAATCCCAAGAGAAAGCTTGAAACAAGCACATTTCCTACAGCCATATCCTGTTTGCCAGCTCTGATACATAGCTCCAGGCAAAGTGCCCAGTACAGGGTAAGAAATTTAACTTAGAAAAACCTGTAGAGACCATGATCTGGATACCAATAGAAGCACAGCAGCTCAGAAATAAGCCACCATCAGAAAAAAATTATACATCCAACCCCTAATGACACTTATGTACAGGCTTTACAAATCTACCTACTGTGAGATATCATTGTCACAGACAAATAGGGAAGGAAGAACAAGTCATGAAAGAGTCAACTCCTGAGACATTCCTTAAGCATCTTATCAAAATAAAGAACTTGTGTAGCTGGCACTGCCTTTTACTTTTCCAGCTAAACGAAGTACAAAAATCCACATTCATTAATGAAATGAAAAAAACACTGAAAAATCCCAATCTGGCAAAGCATTTCAGTGAGAAAATGCTTCAGAAGGGAAGCATTCATAGAATAAAGCCTTTAAATAGCTTCTTTGAAACTTGACTCCATTCACCTGACATATGCTATCTCAATATTTGACAAAGATTATTTGTTAGGAGTAATTTCCAGTTAAGGAACTGTGTGCCAGAGCTTTTGCTTTCCATGTGGAGGTGGAGTCAATAACATCTGCCTTATGATGGACCCTGCTCCCAAATCCACCTGCACAGCCCACGGGAGCACAAGAGCAGCAGCCCAGAGCACAGCTCCCAGCAGGCTCCCCCGAAGCCACCATGGTAGAGGTGCCTTGCCCTGCAGAGCCCACAAATTCTGCTTCCAAGTCACTTTTGCTTCCTACAGGGAAACAGGAATTCAGGGGTGAAGTATCAGCACCACCACCATGTGACAGGGCAGAGGTGTCAAGCTACTCGGATGATTTTATTTTTTTACAGCTTGCTGCAGTACAGAATCGAGCAGAAGGTAAAGCTGGGATGGGAAAAATATGAAGCCTCACAGCAGCAAAGGAAAGGCTCAGGAGAGCTGACAAAATTAACTTCTTGCACAAACTTTCTTCCCTAGTACATAGTACTAAAAATTCTTCACGCTTTGGAGGCAAGGAGTAAGAGCAAGTAACCTCACTGGGACATGCTCTCCTCTGTGAATGGATCCCACAGAGCTTTCACAGATTTTGCTCCTTCTGGACCCAGAACAGGGCAGCTGGAAGAAGCTATTTTCAGATATTCGTTGGTATTTGAGGCAATCCTCCATCTGTGCTGACTGCTCAGACTCTCACTGTGACATGCACCGACAGGCACGCTCAGAACAGCCCCTTTCAGCACAGCAGACAGAACTCATTGCAACCACAGAACTGCACTTGGACTCAGACCTTTATCAGGTGAAATGTGTGAGGGGAAGCAGCTCCAGAAAGGACTTTTCTTCAAGTTTAAAGACAAACAGAAAAGGCCTGGCTCTTCCTTTGGAGAGAGGCAAGCCACACCTGTGTCAGTAATCCCTGGTATTTAGCACTGCAGGGAGTGAAGACTCTGCCACAACATGTATGCCCGGCGGGGAGGAAGGAACAAGCATGTCCACGGACATGTCTCATCTTCCAAACAGCTCCAGAGCTGGATGGAAGCCAGGAGCTCTACATGAGGTATTCCAGCTTCAGAGAGCAACAATGCTGGGATCTGTCTCCCTCTCAGACAGAGCTGGAGACAGCAGTACATGTGCCAAGGGGGCAAAATAATTCAAGATGCCAAATGCTATTTTTTTTTCATGCATGCAAAACAACCTTAACTGCCCCTGATATTCTCTGGCAATAACTAAAGTTTACCTAGTTAAAAATGGGAACCAGGTATCAGCTGGTTTCATGTCTGGGCACTCACTGTAGCACTGCAGAGAACAGCATTTACAGCTGAGTTACCTCTACCACCCCCTAAGGACTCTCTCCTACACTGCCCAACTCCCTGGTTCTCTCCACAGAGCTCTGAAAATCCATGTGCGAAACCCAAAACGAGGGGAAAATACAAAGAGTTGGAAGCACAGTTGGCATTTTACACAATTATATTAAAAGGAATTTAAAATACAGCAAAATATGAATCTGAGACTGCAGTGCTTATCACTGGCACCTTCGGGCTGTGCTCCCAGGCAAAGGAATGAGTGAGGAAACAAAACCACTGGAGATCTAACCTTGACCCCAGCCCTGGAACCTGCACAGTTCATGCTTTCAAAGTGTTTACAAAAAGGTATGCTCACAGCTATGCATAATAAAGGCCATTTTAATGATACAACCTTTCCCAAGCATACTTTTCCCCTTCTTCGGAGCAAAATAACTATACCTGAGATGAAAGTTAATGAGTAGGCTCCAGCATTTTTTGAGAACCTGGCTTGACAAATGTATGTTGAATTCAGAAAAAATTAATATGCCTTATCAAAATAGGAGTTAATTTCATGGATTACATTACTCCACACACACCCATTTACTGGTTCTTAGCACTTACCACTTTTATTTTAAATCAAGATAATTTTGGTATTTAAACAAACGGGCTAATGGGCAGGCAAGATAAAATAAAACCACTGCAGTCAAAAGCCTCTAAGTATTAGTACACACCTACACATCATAACACAGTAAAATTACTTTACAGGTATGCTGGATCAATAAAAGCCAAGCATAATAAAGAGTTGATGCTTATCAAGAGGTGGTACTCAGACGTGCTTAGAAAATTTGACAGCCTTCTGCTAGATCCCAGTTTGGTTGCCCCAAGGATGCAGAGGGGACCCTTAAAACAAAACCAGAAATGGAAAACATAGAAGTAGCCACCTGCTTTGAAAAACTGCTGCCATGTGTCAGGCATTCACTTGCCAAGGGAGTGGCAAATTTCTTAGCTTTCCTGCACTGGCTGGTCCTGATACCACAATCAAGGCTCAAGAGTTAATGATTTCCCTCTGTGAAAGCTCCAGGAGCCAAAGCTGCAGGGCTGGGCTCTGGCCTTGATCAACACTTGCAACCTGCTATTCATCCAGCCCTACAATGTGAAGCACAGAACCCCTCAGGTGAGGCTTGGAGCACAAGGTCAGTATTTTGTTTAAGGTTGATTTTCCTTCTTCCTGCAGGGTTGGTCCACTTAGTGAGCTCTGAAGGCTTGTATCTTGTTACTGCATCAGGGCTGTAACCAGAGCCAGCTGCTGGCCAGAGCCCAAACAACCTGCACTGGCTGCACAGTTAACCCTCCTCATTCCAAACCAGCACTGCCAGCAGAACACCAAACTTCAGATCCACAACATCCTTCATTCCGTACCCACAGCTCCATCATCTGGGGAAAGGACACAAAACTCACCCAGGCTGTGGATTCCATCTTTTGAACACCATGCCTTTGCCAGCAGCTTCTGTTGATGGGGTTTTTTTCGCTTCTAAGCAGAAGGCTTTGTTTCTAAAGTGTTTTTAAGGCAGATGCTTATTTACAATTGGTGACTGCTCAGGTAAAAGCAGGGAACCCTAAAGGGATCCTGATCATTAACAAACATGTCCTGTCCCAGAGCCTGAGCACATCCATCCAGAGTGAATTTTGGAAGAGCAATTAAGTTCTACCTCGATTTGAATCTCCAGTCTTCCATGAGTGCCTGCAGCACTTCGAAATGCAGGTACAGGATGCAATGTATCTGAATTTGATGCTTAAAGAGGAGAATTCTGCTTTTTGCTGCAAGCACACAATGTTTGGGAATACATTCACAGGTGCTCGGAAACAGTGAATTGTGAATTCCAGAAGTCTGCTCTGGAAGAATGCTTTCAGATGACTGATGAAGCTCAAATATTCTCCTATTCCTGGCACACACCTTCCCTCAAACAGGTGCACAGAAAATTCTCCACCATCTCACCGAGAGCAGACAGAAAACAGCAGTCTGACATCACGATGTTGGAACTTAAAAAGCTTATAGTGACTTGCTCCTTGGCAAAAAAATAACCCACAGGAAAGCTGCAGCCCCAAGTAGCCCTTTTTGTTGGCTTTCCCTCTGGTGAGGTACAAGGGCTGTACAGACAGACAGGTGCACCTTCACCGAGGCCAATAAGGGCAAACGCCCTGGAATCAAGATAAAAAACCAAGATAAACAAACTCCACAGGAGGGGTAAAAGTATCTTCCCAGTGGGGTTATTTGAAGCAGGCTACAAACTCCACTCTCCCCATCATCATTTTACCAAACAAGTTTTTACATCGTCCCCCACTTTCTGTCTCCTCAGTCTATACCCACAACTGACACCAAGTGGACCTTCTGGAGGTTTTGTGTCTGGTACCATCCAAGTGCAGGATGAGGCCAAATCAGAGGACGCACCAGCAACAAGGGAACTCCTCCACACAGCCTGGATCAGGTGTCCTGGTCAATTATTCCAGATATAATCTCAAAGTTGCTCATTCACAATATGTACAGTATGTACAAAGAAGCAAAACATCAGCAAAAAAAAAAAAAAAAAGCTGAATGTGTATTCAGGGTTTGAAATGACTACAATTAACTGATGAATTGCAAAGGTTTTTTCTCATTCATGCATTTTAAAGGATTCAGACCCTGGAAAAGCCCTAACCACATATAAAGGGCCTGGGACATCTATTTAAACATGTTTCACAAAACTGATAAGAGCAACCACAACTACAGCACTCTGCTGGGACAAAACAAAATAAAGTCCCAAAAGTGTCAGCAAGTTATAACCAAGGGCCTCACTTTTTGCTGCACTTTGGATTTACAGTAACTACAGCACTTGCAAGTTGTCATAGATATTGCAAGCTCAAAGCAATGGGGAAGACCGAGGAGAACACTGCCACTTGGTGGAAAAAGGGGATAGGAAACATTTGCAACTGCTCCAAGTAAAACTGATTTTACAAAGATGTTCCATCCCCCCCCATCCCAAGTGAATTTCTTAACAGCACGGCTGGTGCAACTCCACCAGTGTCCCTGGAATGCCTCACACACCCACACCTGCTCTGCCTCAGCCACCTCTCTCCAAATGGCAGCTGCCTGGTTAGCTAGAATTAAAAAAAAAATACCCCAAAAGGCCAGAGGAGACAATTCCCTTTTTTACTTATGTATGAAGACATCTATTAAGGATGATATGGAAGTCTGAAACTGCTGAGTTTCAGACTCAGTTCAAATTGCCTCCCTGCTACTCTTCTCAAATCCTCACCTTTCACATCATGCTGGGATGGCAGAAATTACATTTTACCTTTCTTTTTATTTATTTTTACTTATTTATTAAATTTAATTTACATTTTCAGTTCTTGTACAGTCTACCCAACACATCAAATGCCTTTTTTTTCCCCCAGTGTTTCTTTGCTTGCCCACTGAAGCTGAAATGCTGCTCTGTGGCCACGTGGAGCTCTTCTCCAGAAGCACAAAATGCACCTGGACAGCAGCACATACAACTCACTGAAACCAAGAGGCTTTTTAAAAAAGCCAACATGAAATGACAGCAAGATATTAAAGCAGCAGCCACCCAATTCAGTGGTAAGATTTCTGTAATGCATCATCACTCAGACAAGAGCTGCTATAGTCCCAATTTCATTCTTTCTCCCTCTGCCAGATCTATTCTCCATTGCCCTCAAGTCCTACAGCACTTCTCTAAAAGTGAAATGAGATTTTTGCTACAGGAGGCTGTGGTGATGTACAGCAAATTTATCTTTTAAGGAAAACCTCTATTTTTCTTTCACAGCACACATTTGAATCCAGCTATTTTTACAGAAACATCTTGCATGTTTACAAGGGCAAAAAATGTTGAAGTAGAAAAAGGATAAAAGTGGGAGATTACCTTTTCCTGTTTTACAAAAAAAAATATATTTTTCTTGCCACAGAAAGGGAAACAGTGCATTCCATTTCCAATGGATGCCAAAGGCACTGGTGATACTTCACACACTGAGACTTTACCAGCTGCAGTGCAGCTGCCAAGATTTTCAACAGTGTATCACTATAAACCCCTAAAAATATTGCAGATCCTGGAAGAAGGTGCTGCTATAAAACTAACTCAAGTAGAACAGCTAAACATATTCATTTGCCTTGATTTTATCCTATCAAAGCTCTGTGGTAAATTAAATGCTCTACAGAATTTCACTTTGCAGCACAGTCCTCTGGCTTTTGTAGCAGAGTTTAGAGACTGTCTGCATCCTTGAGGAAGCTGCTGGATAAAACAAATGCCCTTGCAACTGTTAATCACTCGGTACCCCACAAAAATGCTGGTATTGAGCTCACATAAAAATTTAAGCACTCTATAAAGTTTCATATGGATTTGGCCTTTTGTTTTCCAGCTTTTAGCCTGACCTATGTTCCTGTGTGCTGTTAAACACCTGCTGCTCAGCAGAAACAAGGTGTAAACCCAAGGCAAAGATGATTTCAACTATTTTTCATA
Source organism: Pipra filicauda (assembly GCF_003945595.2). Taxonomy (NCBI): domain Eukaryota; kingdom Metazoa; phylum Chordata; class Aves; order Passeriformes; family Pipridae; genus Pipra; species Pipra filicauda. Next base: position 7,119,486 of record NW_024104987.1, on the reverse strand, counting down.
GCTATCACCTGGGGATCTTATTTCATTTCTTAAAATTTGAAATACAACCTTTACAAAACTGCTTCATTTAGAAGAACAGAGTTAAGGACAGAGACAACTGAATTGATTTTGACACATTTTGTGACTTCTAAGAGCATAAGATCAATTATTCATTAAGTTGTTCTAAATGAAATATTCCAACTAAAACTGCTCATAACAGAATTCTGTAAACTCTGTACTGAATGCTACATCTCCCAGATCACTGCAAAACAGCTGAGCTGCTGTCAGACAACCTACCTCGGATCTAGTGCACAAGAGGACTAAATTCATGAATGCAGAACTCGCTTATGATCAGTCTGTTAACTACCTTTGGCAGAAGCCAGAACTAAAGTCAAAAAAACATGTTAAAGCTACAAAAGCAAAGTGTGGAACTATCTACCAGGTCACAAACAAACACCAAGCCATGCTGTTAAGACTTATTCCTCTTGTACTGAACTTCCCCCCCCACCACACCACCACACTTTCAAATACCTTTAGGTCACCAGCCTCAGGTTTTTCAGTCTCTGAATCGTCATCTTCCTACAAGACAAGAATTTACAGGATTAAGCTTAAAGAGCAGGCCTGGCAAGTAACTGCACTTACAGCAAAGGGCTCGTGTTCAGCAGCCCAGCAGAAGTCCAAGCCCCTTTCCAGGGAAGGTAGTTTTACCCCACCCACTCGTGACCAGCGAACAAGTCCTACAGTCAAAGGAAGAAGTGTTTGTTTGGTTTGAGGGGAGTTTGTAGGCAAAAACATCACTGAGCAGCAGATGTCCCCTGCAAAACTCATGCAGCTCCAGAACGCTCAGAACTAGACAATAGGAAGCAACAGAACTGGGGGAAAAAAAGCATTTGTCATTTGGTAACTCTGGTCCCTTCCAGTGGCAGACGGGCTTTTGGTGGTGTTCCAGTTCAGCAGTACCCACAGAAAAAGCAGCATTTGCAAGACCTGTGATACCCTCAAGCATCAGCAACACACACAGGACACACGGCTGGCCTGCCACCAAGCCACACATGCAGGCTTGGAGAGCACCAAGTTCCAAGGATCTGGTGATCCAGCAGACACCACACCTTCCTGGTGAGTGTGGAGCTCCCGTGGCCTCGCTTGCTGATGACATGAACCTCCACAGAAGGGAACTACTGACAAATTGCAGTGTTTTAGGGAACAGACTCCATTTTTTTTTTCTAGCCAGAAATGAAACAAAGAACTGGGCAAATTTCTGCCCTGTGAGAGCTTAAAACACTGAACACAGCCTCGTGTGAAAATCTACACCACGTGAGAAGTAAGCTCCAGGTTTGGTCCTCTGCTGTCCCACTGCTCTGGGAGCTCCCTCACTGGGGATCCTACAGGCACCTGCCTTTCTAGACAAATACATACTCTGGGTTCAAAAGAAGTTTGAGGAGCAGAAATTGTTTTTCATGTTCAAACAACTCAGCAGAATGTTTTTTCCTTGAAACTTTGCCACAGATTTCAACGTTGGCCCTAAAACAAGAACTTGGTGTTTCAGCTTCAAAAGGAAAACAAAGAAACAAATGATAAATGCAAGTGAAAGGAAGAGTTTACAAGGAACCACCTCAGAGTGTTAGTACACAAGAAAGTTCTCCCAAGGCAGGCTAGAGACTGACCACACAATAATGTCAATAAGTTTTAAATGCCTGAGTTAAGATGCCTCTGCCACAAAAGTGAGACATCAAACTCCTTCACTTCAGTTACTCTTCAGCTTCTTTCTGAAAGATGCACATTTGACAATGATTCAGTCTTAACTGTCAAAGTTTAATTACAGTGAGTCTGTAACTAGAAAAGAACTGTAGTACTAAGTAACTTGGTGTTTATCACAAGTGAGGTTTCACTTCCCTCCACAGTCCCACCTATATTATACTGGTAAAAGTAATTTTCATCAAAGCAATAATGGGTTGAATGATTCATGTTGTGGACAGGTAACTGAAACAGCTCTCCTAACCTAGCAGGGGGTATCACTAAAACAACATTAACAAACAAAGCAGAATCACTGAGAATTGCCTTTGAAAAAAACAGGCTTTTCAGTCACTATTAAGGTTGATAAAATAAGCACTGAGTTTAGATCAAAGCCCAACCTGAGTCCAACTCGTCCTGCTTTCTAAAGACAACTCATAACCAATATGAGCCACTGGCACAGCAATGGCAAGGAAGTTTTCAATTCTGCTCAGAGAATATTTAATGCAAAAAAAACCAGGCATTGCTCTTCTGCAACAAACCTGGACAGAAAGTACCCCGTGTAACCTGCAGTGTAACCACAATTCCATGGCTGACACCAGAGTGACTAATGGATTGTCATCCCTTGAACAGCAACCTACACCTCTCAGATGATGGCACAGCTGCAACCTGCACTAAAAACTGTGTGTGCAACAAAGCTGCTCCACGTCCAAGCCATTTACAGTGCTCACTGAACACAGCTCATCACACCCAGGGCTTTCTTTGAACTAAAGAGACCTCGGTGAAGGAGGCTCTACGAGCGCTGGATATAAAAAGAAGAATCCCTAAAGCAGTAAAGAAGCTTCACTGCTTTGCTAAGCCAGATGCCAGGGGCAGCAGAACAAAACTAAAAGCAAGAACGAGACACCGACAAATTTCTTGGCTGCTCCTTGGGCAAACAGATGGCAGGAACAGTGAGTGTCTCCTCAGAGTCTGATCTAACACACACAGAGTAGAGCTCAGTGAGGAAAGGTTGTAGAAACAGCCCTGAGCTTTTTTGCTATGGGTAGAAGAAAGAACTAGAACAGGAACAACATAACACTTGTAGTGGTAAGAAGAAGTCTGGTGAGAAAAAAAGCAGACAAATTCCCCCTTTTCCCCCCAAACTTCTTGTTTCTCTCACACAGACAGAGGACAGAACTACAGATCCTTTTGTGTGTTACAGCTGCACCCCCAGGCTGTGAGCCCATGCCCTGTCTCACCACACATCAGTTATATCAGTGTTCAGGTGATGCCAGACATGTGCCATGCACCTGAGACAGACAAAAGCCACTCACATGGACACGGGACACTCACACCAAGGTAACCTGATGCAGCGAGTGGACTGAGTTATGCACAAAATAATAACTTAAGACACCGCAGAACTTTATTCTTTTTAATCCACCAGCTGACAGTATGGTCCTCTTGAAAGGTTTTCATACATGCCAACTATGCTTAAGGAATAATTTCTATTTGGTGTGGCTGTAACAGCCTTTTTCCCACAAAAGAGTCAAACGACACCAACACAGTCACGAGCAACACGAGCTGTGCCAAGCTGCAGAGGGGCTCCAAGGCAAATGCTCTGCACTTGAAAACAACGTGAACAGGAGCATTTGGAAAGCGCTGAAACCCCCACCAGGAGTCACATATTCCGGGTTCCATCACAGGTCACTACTCGGGGGCTTTTTTTTTCTTTTTTTGGAGAGAGAGTAAAGCCTCTGCAACGTGTGCGAGGGGTCACGGGAGGTACTTACTGACTGCCTGCTGTTCTCATCGTCCTCCTCTTCGTACCCTTCCTCGTCCCCATCCACGCGGGTGAAGTCATCTTCTCCGTACCCAACCGAGACCAGGCCTCCTTTCTCACCTGAAGAAGAAGAGAAAAGGTAAACCACGAGGTGAAAGGGCAGGTGACGGCGAGCGGCGGCGAGTGGGGCCTTCCCCCCACAATGGGGAAGGCGCCGGGCCGGAGTGGGCCGCGCGCGGGGGGAACCCTGGCGTCCCGGCCCGCCAGCTGCCCTGGGCCCCCTGCCCGCTGCCCGCCCTCACCCGCAGGCGCTCCCCCGTCGCTCCCCGCCGTGCCGGCCTCGCTGTCCGACTCCGGGTCCGAGTCCTCGGCGTAAACCGCCAGCGAGGACAGGACGCTGCGCTTCGCCGCCGCCATCTTCCGCCCCGCCCGCGGGGGCGCTTCCGGCGCGCCGCGATGACGGTCGCCATGGCAACACCGCCCTTCTTCCGCCCGCTCCGGGGGCACCGGGCAGGCTTTGCGCTCACGGGCAGAGGGAGACACCGCTCACTGAGGCGGAGCGGGGGCTTTAGGGGGGCTGAGGGTGGGTGGGTGGGGATAAAAGGGGCGCGGACTGGTTGTTGTGGGTGCGGGCCTTTTAAGAGAAGCTCCTGACGTCATCTCGTGGCGCCGCGACAGCACCTGCCGGGTCGTGAGCGAGTGTGAGCGTGCGGAGCGGGACGGGGCGGGGGTGGGACATAGAGGGAAGGGCACAGTCCCTGTGTGGGCGGGAAAGACCCACCTTCCCCCCCGTGTCGGGTGCAGGCGGGTTGGGGGGGCAGCGAGTCCCCCCCGCTCTGCTGTGCCCGACCTGTGCCCCGTGGGAACCCAGAGCAAACCATATTGGGGTACCCTTCAGTGAGGGGCCCGGGTGAGCACCCCGGGAGGCCCCAGAGAAGGGGGGAGCGTGGCGGGGCAGCCCCGAGGGAGGCGGTGCAGGCGGCGGTGGGACGGGGCAGGGAAGGGTGGCAGCGCTCGGACGAGCTCTGGTTCCTCTCGCAGCGTCCCCAGGATGAGCAGGGAGGCTCCCCCGGGCCTGGAGGGCAGGGTGAGGAAAACACTGCGGAAGGTCTTCGGGTTCGAGTCCTTCAAGACTCCCCTGCAGGAAAGCGCGACCATGACTGTGGCGAGAGGTGAGGCCCGGCATCGGAGAGGTGTGGAACACGGCTGCTTGTCCTTCTTCCCGTGGGAAGATCCCTGCAGGATCTGGGATTGTGCCTGCTGTGAGGAGACTAATCTAAGCAGGATCACCTGGCCCTCCAAGCTCTCCTCTGCTCTGATGTGGTTTTGGTGGCACAGGAACACGAGCACGTGCTGTGCACAAGCTCTGCCTCTTCTCCTTTCATTCATTTTTTAACACCACTGTTGCATCAACCAGGAAATAGGAAACTTAAGGTGCACCTGCAAGCACGTTCATGGTCAGATGAGGTCAAAACTCTTTACATTTATACCTTCTCAGAGTAAAAGTGCTCTCGTGTTAGAGACAATACCAGTAGAAGACTTGATGTCCTGGCACAGTTGATCTGTTCTCTGAACCACGAGGCCATTGTCAGAAATGTGGTTTTGCTGGTGTTAATGCACCCCCCAACACCCTGCTGGGGGTGGGACAGGCAGCTCACACAGACAAGCTGCCAGCTCCCCCAGCAGCTCTTACAGTGTGAGTCAGAACAGTGCCCAACTCAGGGTATAATCAGAGTTTTCACTGATCACCATTCGCTGTTGACAACAGAGCAGCCAACAGCAGAGTTCTGTGTGCAGGGTTAACATGGTGTCACTGGCACCTTCCTGCCTTCAGGTGGGTGCTGGTCAGTGCAGTGACAGTCACTCACTGTGTGAGATTATCTGTGTGGTTGAGATTTCCAAACCCTGTTTTGTATGAGGGACCTTTCTGGGATAAGCTTTAAGAGGATTTGTAAAGGTCTGTCACGGGGTTGGTAATGTGGTAATTGAAGGTCTGTAAAAATGAATGGAAGCAGCTCCTCTGGAAGAGATTTAGCACAAATAACTCGTTTAACTTCTCTTTATCTTGGTTTCTGCGTAACTTCTGGCACTTTTGTACAGCTGTTTCTAAATGTTTGCAAAGCAATCAGAGATTCTTTGAAGGAAAGCACTGCAGGCATGCAAAGTATTGCTGTGCTTTTAGAACCTAAAATGGAGTGTCTTTTGTTGATTATGCCACACAGTACATGCACACACATACTGTTCTCACACACTACAAGCCTTTCTGTCCAACCCCTCCACTCTGAGCCCTGGGAACTCCCCACCACTCAGGGGCCTTGAGCTTTCTCCTCTTGTTTTTGCAGGTGAGAAGGATGTCTTTGTGTGCATGCCCACAGGGGCAGGGAAATCCCTGTGCTACCAGCTTCCTGCAGTTCTGGCAGTGGGCATCACCATTGTCATTTCACCTCTGATTGCACTGATTCAGGTAACTGTCTCCTGTTAGCTGTGGAAAAGCAGCCAGGGAAGGGGTTTGGGAGACTGGAAGCACGGCTGCCTCTTGTCTTTCTGCTCGTGAGTCTGCAATTCACCTGCCTCTGGATGCTCTTGATGTCTCAGTGTGTTTTCCTTACTCTGGTGATAGGTGAGGAGAGCAGAGTATCTCTGGTATGATGCTTTACAGTTCTCTAAAAGGATGGGTTTTTTCTTTAAAAATAACATGGTGGCTTTTATAACTGAGCCTTCCTCTTTTTTCTCCACTTGTCTGTCACCTCCTGGGTGTTAGAGAGAAGCAGCATAGCAGAGTAACACAAATGGACCAAAAGATGGATCTTTCTTGGTGCTGGTGTCTTTCTTTATTTCCAATTGCTTTTCATTTAGTTTTTGTTTTGTATTTGCTCTAGGATCAAGTGGATCACCTGCTGGCTCTGAAGATCAAAGCCTGCTCTCTGAACTCCAAGCTGTCTGCCCAGGAGAAGAAGACCATCCTGGCTGACTTAGCAAGTGAGAAGCCCCAAGTAAAGCTCCTGTACATCACCCCAGAGATGGCAGCTGCCTCTTCCTTCCAGCCAACGCTGAACTCTCTGGTGTCCAGGAACCTCCTGTCCTACCTGATCATAGATGAGGCTCATTGTGTGTCCCAGTGGGGACACGATTTCCGCCCCGACTACCTGCGCCTGGGCGCTCTGCGCACCCGCATCCCCGGCACGCCCTGTGTCGCCCTGACTGCCACTGCCACCAGGCAGGTCCAGGAGGACATCGTGGCAGCTCTCAAGCTAAAGCAGCCACTTTCCACGTTTAAGACTCCTTGCTTCAGATCCAACTTGTTCTACGATGTGCAGTTCAAAGAGCTCTTGGCTGATCCTTACGCCAACCTGAAGGATTTCTGTCTGAAGGCGCTCGAAGTGAAGGACACCACTGGGGTAGGTTTTACCTTTAGGGAAGGAGGCTAAACTGGACAAAATCTGTCTTAATGGTCACTGATATTCCAGTGGTTGGTATGGCCCTGCCAGGTCTGTGGCAGGGAAGGAGGAGGTCCCAGGAAGGAAAGTGATAATGTATATTTTCTAAGTCCTCTAAATGTTTTTTAGTTCCTCTAAAACAGGTAGAATGTGAAGGTTGTGATCCTTTCTGAGGTGAGAAACCATATTCTACAAAGTAACATCCAGAAAACAGGCCACTGAGCACCCTCCAGGTGGCCTGGAGAGGACAGCAGACACAGGGCAGCCAAAGAGAAGATCAGCACTAAGAGGGATATGGTGTCACATTTGCAGACAGCAATAATGTGATAAAATTAAATAAATTAATTAATTTTAAAAATTAACCAGGAAGAATTTCTTCACAGAAAAGGTTGTCAGGCATTGGAACGGACTGTCTGGGGATGTGGTGGAGTCACCATCCCTGGAGGTATCCAAGAAAGGACTGGACATGGCACTCAGTGCTCTAGTCTAGTTGACAAGGTGGTGATCAGTCAAAGGTTGGACTTGAGGATCTTGGTCTTCTCCAACCTAAATGATTCTGTGATTGTGTCCTCAGAAAGGGGTTGCTCTAAGTGAACATAAATTAGGAACATGGAACTAGCATTTCCACCTTGGTTTGTCACACCCTGGGTGATCATTGTATGTTTGCTTGTGCTCTGCTCTTCCAGTATGGTGAGGGTGAACAGAAGCATTTGAAGTGTGTTTAATTTCCTGCTCTAACATTAATTCCCAGAATAACTCAGCAGCTCAGCTGTAACCTCTGCACTTATGTGCATTTGTACAGCAGAGTGAGACGCTTCTTGCCTGGGACTGTATTTGCAGTTTTGTTGATTGGCTTCAGACAGTGTGGTGGACTTTGTTTCCAGGTGTACTCGGGCTGTGGGATCGTGTACTGCAGGATGAGGGATGTGTGTGACCAGCTGGCCATTGAACTGAGCTGCCGAGGGGTGAAAGCCAAGGCCTATCACGCAGGTACTGCTGCATCTCTCAGGAGCTGCTACAACTGAACTGTGCCACCTCTCAGGCCTGGGTTGGGGCTGCCTAGAAAAGAGCTTTCTAGGCATGGTCTGCACTGTGTCTGATGCTCACATGTCAGGTCTGTGAGATAAGTGCAGGGCCTTCACCAGAATGGCATTCTCCTCTCTCCAGAACTTTTGGATCTTGCATGGCCTAAATATAACAACAGCTTTTATCCCGGGGGAGGAGAGCTAAGTTTTCCTCTTTGGAATAGAAACAGCTGCTGCTGACTTCTGCTTGGTCACAGGCCAGGCCAGTTTAAACATGTGCAGAAAGGAGTGTGTACATCAGTCAGTTTTAGTGAGGCTTGCAGTGAGGGAATGGAGGAGGAGAAAATCCTCGTTTGTTTCTGTTCGTTTTTTGTTTTGGGGGTTTTGTTTGTTTGTTTGGGTTTTTTGTTTTATTTTGTTGTTGATTCCTTCCCTCTCTTTCCCTTCCCAGGACTCAAGCCAGCTGACAGGACTTCCATCCAGAATGAATGGATGGAGGAGAAGATCCCTGTTATTGTTGCAACCATCAGCTTTGGAATGGGAGTAGACAAAGCAAACGTCAGGTGAGGCTGAGTGTTGGGCACCACCAGAGACTGAAACCTGAGCAGTGGGAAGGAAAAGTCTCAGTGTCTCTGTTACCTGATACACCTGACTCAAATGCCTGAGGAACACTTGCTAAAACCCACAAAACCAGAGCTGGGAGGTTTTAGCTTAGAAGCAGCAAAAACAAACCTGGAAGGGCTTTGTAAAGGAATCAAACACAAGGCAGCAGAGCTCCTCTTTGCCAGTCATACCCAAAAATAAGAAAATTGGAGGAATGCTTGTTTTCTGCCACACCCCCCAGGGTTTCAGAGAGAGCCATCTCAAGGCACTCACAGCTGCCTCTTTCACTTCCCTTAGTGAAACAGTTGCCGTTAAAAAGCAGTGGGAAGAAAATCTGCACCTAAAATAATTCATGCACCCTCTACTAAAGTAGTCAGAGCCAGCAAGGGGAAAAAATAGCAGTTCACAAATGGCAATAACCATATAAAAATACAGCTCTAGTCCAAGGCCAGAACTTTGCACATGGTTTCAATTCCTGCTCCTCTGGGATTTCTGTCACCATAAGGGCTCTGTGTTAGAATTCCTGCCCTGCAACATAGCTGTGCTGAGTGAGTATTGGGATCACTTCATGGAGGGATCATTCAGGTGCAGCTCAGACAACACCCACAACAGACCTGATCTTTACTCTAAAATCCACATAAAGCAGTTTCTCTGAACACTGTAGGAGAGGGGCAGGACATCACTGAGACAATCCTATCAGTTCACAACTGTGCCATCCCTCTGTCTGTGTCACTGCTGCCAGGAAACAGTGACAGACCACTTTACTCCTTGATGCATATCACCCAACAGAGAAATGAGAAGTCTCCTAGGACAGCAGCATGAGTTAAGGACCTGCTGAAGCCACTCTGCCCTGTTCAGTTGTCATTAAAAAAAGCAAAGAGTAACTGAAATGTTAGAGATTGATCAATGGCTGATTGAGAGTGAAATACAGCTGAAATACACTTGTAATCTGGTTGGTTTCCAAGGAATGGAGTTAAAATGACTATAGTAATTTATGTTTTTAAAATAGTTTAAAGGACATTATACCAAAGTTAACAAGGCACTGCTGCCTAGCCTCTGCTCTGTGCTGGCAGATTTATGAGTATTTGTGCATATGTTATCAAGTAAGATCAGGTCTGACAACTTCTGGAGGTGACTCTTTTGGGCAAAAGGGAAAACAGAGGTGGTGTCTGTTTCGGATGGAATCTGCTTCTCTCTCTTCACTGTTAATTCAGTTTTGCTTAAGATTATTTATCAATTTCTTCAGTAAACTTCCTGATGGGCATTAAATATGTGGGGCTCTGATGGTTCCTGCTTGGCCTGTTCCTGGAGTGTTTGTGTTTGAAGAAACATGTTTGCTTGCTTTTGTCATTTAATCTTCAGCTACACCCATATGCATCATACCTGCCCTTGGGACATGCTGGCTTTGAGGCAAACTGGTATTTAAAAAATTGGCACTGTTACTGTTCTGTAAAATCCTCTCAAAGCAGGTATAAGCTGAATTGCTGAATAGTCAGGTACTGGCAGGTTTAAAGCAGTCTTGCAGTGGTGTGTTGAAAACCTTCCTTCAGAGATTACATAAAATGTAGTAATGATTCTATAGTCATATTTGCTGGCTAGGAAGGGTGCCTTCATCTGCAGGTGAGCACAGTGAGACAGAGTTTCCCATGCAAACTTTGGCAAAGAAGTGTCTTTTGAAAATCAAGTATTTAAAAATGTGTTTTGTAATGGTGAAATTGTGTTCCACAAAAAAAACCCTTTTTAATTAATGCTGTGTTTTATGGTAAAATCTCCCAAACTCCTTAATCCAATGTCTTTATTCTCAGTCTTCGTAGCTGTACAGTTGTTTGCATGTTTGGGATATTCATGTGCTCATTCTTTTCCATCCATTTGTCATGTCATCCTGCTCACCTGTTGTCCAGATGCATTTTTTTCCCCCGTGTGTTAAGAGGACTTAAACTTCTGTGTGCAAAATCCCTTGCTGTGCTCAGTTCTCTCTGTCTTTTATGCTTTTGCTGCCCTACTTTTTACTGCTGTTGGTGCCCACAACCGCTACAAACGTGAGAAATGCTCTTGAGAAACCTGCAGCCTCGTGTTTCCTGTTTTATCATGTGCAGGTTTGTTGCCCACTGGAATATTGCCAAGTCAATGGCTGGATATTACCAAGAGTCTGGCAGAGCTGGGAGGGATGGGAAACCATCCTGCTGCCGCCTCTATTACTCAAGGAATGACCGGGATCAAGTCAGCTTCCTGATTAAGAAAGAGCTCTCCAACATCCAGGTGAGAGCTGCAGAAGAGTATCCACCTGCCCAGATATGCAGCCTTTGCTCTAGTCTGGTTTCCCTGCAGTAACCTCTGAATAATCAAAGATGAAATGAGGTTTTCTGGGTCTAGAACTTCTGGAGCCCTGTTTCAAGGGACAGCAGAAGGGAGTGAAGCAGGAAGGGAAAGAGCTGCCAGACCCCAGCTCTATATGAGAGACGTGGGTGAGCAGAAATCTGGAGCAGAGACATGGAGGTGTCTGTACCTGTTTGCCATATTGATCAGAAGGGCTGGATTTGGTCATTGCTAGAGTTACTTTACCTGTTTATATTTAAATTGAAGACTATAGTTCCTGTCCCCATCTACTTTCAGGAAAAAAAAGGCACCTTAAAAGAATCTGACAAAGCTGTGATGAAAGCTTTTGATGCCATTGTGAACTTCTGCGAGGAGCTGGGGTGAGTGCACTTCTTTCAAACACTGATGTTAATGTTGGGGAAACCATGTCCTATCCTTCCAGGGAACTGTTATGGTTGAGATTGATCCTGCATGTCCAGGAAAAAAAAATACTGAATTAATTGCTTGATATTTTGCTGTCTGGGCTGAGGAAGGTGTCCCTGGGAGTTCTCTCATCACTCCCACCTCTGAGTTAAGTGAGATGTTGGTCTTGGAGCCTCACCAAGTGACATGGGGATGTTAAACTATAACTCCTCCGGTGATGTATTTTACAGTGTTCTATCTTTGATGATGGGTTGACTTAGTTGCAATTGCTTTTGACTCTCTCCTCCTTCACTACATCACCTCTCTCCTGAGGGGACAAACAGACAGCCTGATCAGCATGGGATGGAAGCATTTAGATTTAATGTTTCTGTAAATCTGCAAAGTACTGGGTATCTGTGATTCTCATTGACCTTACAAGGTGCTTAGAATGTTTTAGAAACAGGCTTAAATTATGGATGTGTCCAACCTAAATGCAGACTAGCAACCACAACGTGCATTGTTCAGGTTTAGTGCATGCCTTGTAAGCTGTAATTGTACTAATTGCTGTTTTATGCTGGATAAGACATCAAAGCTGTAATTTTGTCAGGAAGAGAGCAGTGCGTGTTCACTAACTGGAAATGATCTGCATGTGTCTTGCTTACAAGTTCTGCATTTCATTTCACTTTTCACACCTGAGTCTAGAACAACTTTTTCAGCATGAATGTAATGTGCTTTTTTTCTGATGCCTTGGCGAGCGTGTTGTCATGTTTGTCCTTGTTGTCATGCTTGGTAAACAAATCCTGTTTTTTATGGGATAGTCCTTTTTGTACTGAAATATGACACGACACTGGGTCCTTGGGCACTTGAAGGAGCACTTCTTTGCCTAAAGTTGAGCTGATGCTGTGAAGTAGCTTCTAGGAGGCTTCTTGCTCTAAGAATTTGATCCACTTGGCTGAGTAGGTCTGCTCCTTCTGCTGTGTGTTACCAGCTCAGTGATCAGAGGGCTGTTTGTGTCTGGGGTTTGTATAATCATAGAATGGTTTGAGTTGGAAGGGACCTTAAAGACCACCCAGTTCCACCCACCTGCCATAGGCAGGGACACCTTCCACTAGACCAGGTTGCTCCAAGCCTCATCCAACCTGGCCTTGAACACTTCCAGGGATGGGGCAGCCACAGCTTCTGTGTCAGGGCCTCAGAATAATAATTTGAATATCACTGACCTAATTAGAAATTACATCTCCCATACTTTTTCTTCCCACCCCCAGCTTGGTCCATTCTTCCTGCTGTATAACATGCCATGTGCATCCCAGTGACACATCTTGCAGCACCACTGACTGACCTCCCTGCTTATAACTGTGCAGGACACTGAGGTGATCTGGAAAGAAACGCCACGTTGCATTTCTTTTTTACATATTGAATTAATACAGTTCTATTTACCATCCAAACAGTGAAAGCAAACCTTAAACTCTGACCTTGCAAGGTTATAAATAAGAACAAATAAAGACAGATTGTGTACTGGCAAGCAAGTTTTTGCATAGTATATTTAGGCTATTGTCCGGGTATGACAGGAGAACAATGGTATAAGCTGCTTTTCCAGAGTGGGTTTAGACAAAGCTTTCAGTGCTCAGAGTTTCCTATTGCTCTTTTGCAAGGTGAAAAAAAAAAGAAAAAACAAACCACGTAGCTGCAGCAGCAGAAGACATCTTAATCAGTTTTAGGGGGTAGCCACCTCTAACTGGTGGGTTTGCTTGAAAGATGAAAATCAGACAGAGGTGAGTTGACTTTGGTATGTGGCGAATCACGCAGTTCCTGAGCACAGACAGCCCGATGTACTGAGTTTGCTGTGGACCTGCAGAACAACTTGCAGGCATTGGGACATTGCTTTTGATGCAGGAAAGTTGCATGGGGAGAAATAATCACCCAGGGAGAGAGGATGAGGAAGCTTTCTGTGAACAACACAGTCAGGTTGTAGCTGAGCTGATTCTTGCTCCAAGTACCGCGTCGTTACGTCACTGTCTATGTGCCGCTCTGTTTGTGCCTTGAAGATGTGCAGCACCCAAAGATAGCAGCAAATAAAATGAGAGCAATAAAAACAAGACAGAAGATGCCAATCACCACCAGCCCTTCAAGAGCCCAGTCACTTGCTGTAATCAGTGTCTTTAGGTCTTCCAGAACTGAGGATGCCTCTTGCGCTGACGACATGCTGGTTTTCCACCCTGCTGGGGGTAAACAAGAACAGTGTCAGGTGTTGGTGTATCCTCTCTATGCTCTGAGCACAATCCCAAAACCAGTTACAGGTATGAATGCTGTCTGTGCCTACAGGCATCCCCCTTCTAAAAGGAGAAACAGAAATGGGAGCATAAACCAGAAGAAATACAGCTGAGGCCTGTTTCACAATCAGATCTACCAAGATGTAAAGAGGAAAACCTTCTGGCTCTATAAGATTTTGGCAGTTGAGATTTATTTTAATCATAGTTAATCAATATTTTAAATAATATAGTGTCTCTCCAGCACATTCAGTATGAACCCTTCATCTCTGTTAGCTGCACAGCCTATACATGAAAACCAAGTATTCAGTGGGAGAACTTCCTTGATACCATTAGAAAGATCTCTAAAATAGAGTTGGGGACTGAAACTCTGAGAACACACTGGAGATTAAATGAAGACTTATTTAAAAACAAACAAGCAAAAAAAAAATCCACCCACCAGCAATAAGCAAAGATCATGTACAACTTGTTGCTTTTATAAGGCTTAGAGTAGTCTAATTATGTTAAAAAGGGAGTCCTGCTAATGGAGTTTGCTTTAGTAATGCTTTCTGTTACTCTGCAATAGAAGCACAAGTTTTCCTTCCATGAAGTACTTAGGTCCAGTAATAATTTAAATTGGAATCTCAGTGGGTTCTACACACTTGCTCTTTCACTGATACTTTGCATAATGACTCAGCTGTCAGCCCTCTAAAGAACATCCAGCATCTCTTTGTGAGCATCTTGTGGTTTTACTGAAGGTTCCTTGTTTCTCAAGGGAAAGGGTGGAATATTTCTCACACTTTCTTGCAAATACAACTATGCAGATGTAATACAGGAAGAGATCTTTGTTATTTTTGAAAATTTGTTTGACTTGCTGCCCCTTAGGTATCCTGAGTACTGTAAGGAAAAGGATTAGTCCTGTAAGGTGTGTTTCATCCTCAGCAGCTCAGATTTGACTAGAAGCACAAGCTTGCACTTGCTGAAGGTTTTGTTTCTTTTTCAGCAGCCAAATATATTCAGTTCATGGTTTGTTTTCTGGACTGATGGCAGATCACCACACTCAGTCTCTAACCAACAGGCACACGGGACAGGAAAGCTGTTCTGGATGGCTTCCTTTGCCTTCAGAAAGGAGGTAGCCTAGATATTGGTTCTATAGACCCAAAGGCAGGAACCCTATGGGGCTGCACACCCCAGGAAGTTCCTCTCTCTTTTGCTAAGCACAGTTAACCTCCTGAAATAGGAGAGCTTTATGAAGATTTTATAAGTACCTGAAGCTGTTGTGTTTGTAGAAGGTATTTCTTCCATTGCCTCCTCTGCACCTCTCCAAGAGATCCTGGCCAGTGATGAGGGACCCCTTACTGTGCCTCGAGACTTTCAGAGGTAGCCTGGAAATTACCTTGGTGCTGCAGTAAATGATTAACAGCTGATTTTCCTGCAAAGGTGTGGCTAATATAATCAAATCAAAGACCTTGAGCCTAAATAAAAAGTCCTAATTCAAGCTGTTGCTCAGACATTTCTTCCTCTCCGTGGCTTTATCCCCTCCTACATGTGCTGTGGTGATTGTAAAGGCCCACTATGTCCTGTCTGGACAGAATGTGGTGGAGAGGAAGGCTGTGTTTCCTGGACCCTGACTGGATCTGTATTGGAAGCTCCTTTAGGAGACTCTTATACCTAAAGTGAGACCACGAACAAGATTGCCCTGCAGTCGAAAATCCGTTGTGACAGTTCACGGAGATAAACCCGTTACAGAGCATTGCACTGCTGTTAACTGCAATAAAACTGCCTCCCTATTGCTTTCCTGACTGGAGAAGACCTGAGGGATGGTTCTGCAGAGAGGTGGGAGGGGAGAAGGCGGAGTGTGGTGTGCGAGACTGCGTGTGTGTAAAAGGAAACTTATTTTTCACAAGCCAAGCAAATCGCTTTGAAACCAGAAGGATAATGTTACAGAACAGAAGCTATTCCATCAAGTCATCAGTAGACCTTCAGCCACTTCTGCTGGAGGGGCTGGCCTTGCTGGCTTTTTGAGGTTCCTCAGGGAAAGAATCGACTTCAACACTTTTATCATCAGCACTGAAGTAACGGTATTCCCTTGCAGTTCCTTCTAGCTCTCTCAGTTTTCACAACATGTGCAGGAGTTGGTGTGTTTGAAACCGTCTCTTCTTAGTCTGTGCTTTTCTGAATCTCCCTCTGCATTTTGAAACAGAGGATCCATCCTCACTAGTGCTCCCTACAGGTCCCAATATATGAGTATGGCCTGAAGCCAAAACCACAAAAGCTCTTGTGGGTGGTGAGCAGGGACTCAGGGACTGGCACGTTTGTAGTTGGCAGAAGCTGAAGGGCTGCAGTAAACTGGGGACTTGCTGGGCATCTTTCAGGCCACCCTGATAAGTTGCATGCAAGAAAGCAGCAGACCCCACCCATCCAGGCAAGCAATTGGCATGTCTAAATCTCAGCTATAGGAATAGCCCAGCTGAGTGCAGTGGTACAAAATGGTACAAAGCAGAACATTAGGCCTGTGAGGTCCAGACAAGTGTGTAGAAATTGGTCCAGGGACCCCTCTAAATGGTGCCTACTCCTCTGCTCCAGAAAGCCACCTGAGTCCTTTAAGTAATTGCTTAATTTTCTGTCCTTCTCTTTGTTTAACAGTCTTGTGTTTATTCAGTTTCTAATTCAGGAACTTAAGGCGGCAGCGATAAGAGAGGAGCCATTTCTCTTGTCCCCCTGCCTGGTATCTGTCAGTGGTTTAACTTGTACCACCACTGGGAAACATGCTTTTGTAGCTTTTCCTGTTGAGATAAGGCCTGGCAGCTTGTTCCCAGTGACAGCAACCTGTCAGTTGTTGGTATGTGTCCAGCCTGCTGAGCTTCCTCCTGACTTAGCACAGACTGGCTCCATGCTGCTCCAACAGTTCTCAATGGGATTCTGTTCATGTCTGTAGCTGGCACTGTCTAGCACCAGCTAGGAAAGAAAGTGAGCTCTGTTCATTCCCGGGTCTTGTGACTTAATTTAGATACAGAAACATCTGTTGAGTCTGTCTCCTGCAAAAGAGGTTCTGAGGCTGCCGATGCCACCTTGATTGCCACTTGTTTGTGAGTGAAATGAGCAATGACATATCTGAGAGGTTGGTGTGATGCACCTCTGAATGTTGATTAGACTGAACTGATGCTGTGCTTGAGCTTATTTTACCCTAATATGCTGGTTGGCAGTGAAAGCTTTGGGACAGCCTAATTAAAGCCCAGTGCTTTGTTAGTCTGAGTGTAACTGTGCAGTGGCTCATCCTAGTGTAGTCTGCTGTTGGCAGTTGCCAAGTTGGGGCTCAGCTATTTACTTTCTGAGGAACATCCTCATCTTCTGCTGGAAGGTTTTTCCTTTTTATTAATTTAAAAGTAACATCGGTAGTTTGAGGAATTTTATTTTTCTTTTAATTCTTAGACTATTTTCTGTGTCAGTGGCTGCAGATATATTCCAATGTGCAGCAGCACAAAAATGCCAAATACCCACATCTGGTTTGTTGACAAAAAATAAAGTTCTTAAACATAAGAAACTACTGATGTAATGTGCTTTTTACCAATCTGGGCGCAGGCATCAGAGAAAAGACATTTCTTTACAAAATTTTCTTTATTTTTTTCTCCCTTTTGAAGTGTAAAGGATATTTAAAAGCCCACTGTTAAAAACTTGATGATTCTATTCTCCCTAGCTCCATGTTGCCTCTGGTACATACATGTGTAATCCCTTTGCCTCCTCTGCACTTAGCACTTGGGATATAGG
Source organism: Pipra filicauda (assembly GCF_003945595.2). Taxonomy (NCBI): domain Eukaryota; kingdom Metazoa; phylum Chordata; class Aves; order Passeriformes; family Pipridae; genus Pipra; species Pipra filicauda. The sequence continues at coordinate 7,102,217 of NW_024104987.1, read as the reverse complement.
GGCTGAAGGTGACTTCTCTATGTGCATGTAACTTTTTGTACCTTCTCAAAAAGGTGTTTGGTCCCACATTTGGTGCTGAAAGACCAGTGGCTTTGAGTTGTGCAGTATTTCAGCCTTCCACTGGGCTGTCCCAGCTGTGAAAGTCGTGGCCTGTGCCACAGCCTTGTACGTACATAAATCCCTTTCGGAAGTTCACCGGAGCGCAAACCAAACATACACGGTGGCTGCAGCATGGAAAAGGGATTTATTTGCACTTGTTAACTCCAGCAGCACAGCCCATTCTTGGCTCTGCTCTGTCACCGTGCCCGCTGTCAGCTGCTGCTCACATACCCTGAAGTGACGGTTACCACGGTGCGTGTCACTCCTCCAAAATGCCTTTGTGCCTGCTCATAAACATACCCTTGGCATAATGTTTATGTCCACTAAAATAAACTGCACGCAGTGCAGGGAGTCAGGCCACAGATCCCTCAAGTAAGGGCAGGGATTTGTTCATCTCCTGTAGCTCCCATGCTCTGCAAGAACCATTCATCTGCAACAAGCAGTAGAACCACAGGGGGGTGGGGAGGGAGCACGTTTAGCAGCAGTATGATCAAAATAAGCTGTGGTGTTGGTGAGTTTTTCCCTTTTGCCTTCGTCTTTCTGTTTACAAAGAATATTCCACATGATCTGAATTTTTCCTTTGGCAATTTCGCCTCATTGTAACAGCAATGAAATGACACCAGGAGCATTTGTTACCAGCTGTTCTCAGAGCCTCAGCTGGCACGTCTGGATCAGAAGGTCCATGATTTGTTGTTTTCAGCAGATAACTCAGCTAAACATGTCTCCTGCAGCTGGTTTTTGAAAGAGCAGGTTTGGGCTTGATCCATGATCACCTGAGCATGTGGTGATGTCAGTGAATTTTGCTAATGCCCAGCACCATCCTTCTGGATTAGCCACCTGTGAGGAGAGCAGGCACTGCCTGGCATGTGGTCCTGGACGTGTTCTCTGCTTTGGTCTGTGGCCCCGTGCTCGCAGAGGGGATCCTTGGCTGGCCCAGCTGCAGGGCTGTCTTTGGGAAAGCTGTCTCTTTTCTCAGCAACTTGTGTCCATGCCCTCCCACCCCATCCCACCCCAGAAGAGGGAGACGGTGATGGTAAAGGAGCTTTACCTTTCTGGTCACAGTAGTGGCTGTCACAGAGAGAAGGAATTCTACGCTGTGGTTTCTGGTCCTTTGAGTCATGTTAATTAATATTGTTATTGCCATTTTCAGTGAGCTAGTGTGGAAAGTCATTCCCATAGGACTGAATCATGATGTCCATGCGTGTCCTTGATAGTAGGTTGTGTCACCTCATTGAACTTCACGAGCGGGCAGTTGGGCGGACTTGGCTCTTCCTACCTCTGGTGTCATCACAGCCACAGCAGCTGTAGCAGCAGCAACTGCAGGCAATGATCATGAGCACCAGAACAGTGACTGGAAAGAGAAGCAAAGGATATTGTTTCATGGTGTTGGAGCAATCCCTATGCCTCCTGCAAGTTGTTTGTTGAGCAGCAAAATGAACAAAGCCTGGTTTCTTTTGAATTTTTTTTTCCTTATATTCCAAACTCCCCCCTCCTAATTTCCTGCTCACTTGTATTGGTTATCTATTTAATCTGCACAATCATTACCTGGTATTTCGAGATCTTAAGAGCTACATACCAAACCATGTGGGGGTTTATCCTCACCTGCCTCATGGGCTGTTGCTTAGGAGCTGACATGCAGTTACTGAGCAGAGCTATGTGCTTGGAAAGGATGAAAATTCAACTCTGCCCACAGTTGTGTCAGAAGCAACTCAAGAGGGTTTGGTTGCTCAAACTGTCAGTTGTATTTCTGAAGAGAGCATGCAGTGTAGCCTTTAAGGATAGATATTTGTGACTGGGTTGACTTTACTCTTTCTTCTGTATTTAGCTTGAAAAAATAGATACTTCAAATGCAGAGTTTTGTTTCACAAAGCAGTGGGCTAACTTCCTGATATTCTCCTCTAGCCATCATGGTTGGTTTTGAGAGGGATATATTAGTTTATCTGGAGTAGAAAAGGATGACATGTTTCATCCTGCAAAACACATAACAGTGTGTGAACGTGCATGTGTGTGTGTGCATGTGTTCCTTCAAAGCCTGGAGCTGGGCTGCCAGGTATCTGAACCTGTGGGGAACCAGCTGTAGGTATGAACAAAATAAAGCAGCAGGTGTGACTTTCTGAATTCCAGCCCAGGGAGGAGTGTCCAGCTGGATACACACCCTTCCTTTTGTCTGGGAGCAAACTGTGTTTTTGAGGAGGAGGGCCTGTCTTCCTTCCTCCTTGTTTTTCCCATCGTATAAACAAACTTCATCCCCCTTGATCAAGAAGTTCTTTGTTATTCCTTCCATGCCATCCCCACACAGAGCAGCAGGAGGGATCTTGCCATTACCAGAGGGTAATAAATAGGCTCATCTGAAGCATAGTGGCTTCCACTGAGCCAGGAACAGGAATGACACTCAGAATCTCACTTAAGTGTCTTTTGTGTTAGGGAGATGTCCTAATACCATTTGTCATAAACTATCTCCTATGCATCAAAACATTACAGCAGCTCTGGTTTGGTTAAAATACTGCTGTTTAAACTAATGTTTGAATATGAGAGCTTTGGGTAAAGCTGTACTGTTGGCCTGTCATGCTCTGCATCCATGTAGAGATATGTGCTGAGTATTAAAAAAATTACCTAGAAATTAACCTGGGCCTCAGAGCACAGCCTGTAAAAGAACTGCCAGCACCACCAACCCACCAACCAAGAGTGTGGCACAAGCTGCCCCCACAGAAGAGAAATTCTGACACCCCTTGGCCTCCACCAATAAACTCACCGATGAACAGAAGAACCACACAAAAGCAGACAATTTCCACTGGCTCAGCCTTGGGCAGTTTCTGAAGCTTAAGGAGAAACTTCTCAGCAATGCCTTGAATTTCCTTCAGAAAGGTTTCAGTAGACATTCTGTCACAAGCTCTCCAGGCTTTATGCTGTAGAAGAACCAAACAGAGAATAAACCTCTTCACTGACTAATGCTAGGGAGCTGCCAGCCTTCTTATACAGCTGGTGATCACAAGGAAAACAAGTTTATCTGGTCTCAGTCCTTGCTCCCAGTAGCTAAGGTGGAGGACTATTAACTGTCTACGTGTTCTAGCACTGTTTTAATTTCAAAATCCAGCTTGGAGGGTGTTTTGTCAACTGCACTGTTAAGCAAAGGCAAAACGGTGTTTCTTCTACAAGGACACTTATTTCAGCAGACACAGAGTTAGAACTGGACAGTGCCTGCCCTTGGCTTTCAGCCAATGAAAATAATTTTTTTTTCTAGTTGTGCTAACTTGTCCTTCCAGAAAGAAATGCAGTTCTAACTCAACTTGAATTCCAAATGCTAAACTCCAGTGGTACATTAGTTTTCAGTTGGTTTTTACTGAGTAACACAAAGTAGACTCCCTTGAAGGCTTCTTGCACTTTGAGCTACAGAAAGCCTCTTCAAAAACTAAGGCACTTATTTCAACACCTCAGTACAATACCATTAATAATGTTTTATCAACCAGTTTTACTGTATGGTGATATTAAGATTTAAAGTCTGCATTCACTGGGGACAGCTGGATGCTTTTCAAGTTCTTACAGATGAATGCACGGTAAGGGTTTTATTTTGAGCCACATGCTAACTGAGCAATGTATGAATTGAACAATGGATGTCCACCCATCAGTGCTGGTGATGAGCAAATAAAAGCCCCTGGATCTATTGGGGAGATGCTCCACAAGGGAGGTTAATCCTGCTCAGTAATCTTAGACCTTCTTTATTCTCAGAGTGATCATCAGGAGCTAATTTTACTGAAAATATTAGTGTAATCAAAGTTATGTGCCTCAGTTTTGTCACCAATATATGCTGATCTTTTGCCCCATGAGCAGGATTTTGGAAGGCATTGCAACAAACTAGTGGGCAGGAGACCTATGGATGCTCAATTTTTTCTTCAGTCAGGAACTGGAATTGGATATTGTTGAGAAACATCCATAGTTTCACCTAAAACAAATGTTTAGACAGGCCAACACTTGAATGGATTATAACTTTTATATCATTGTTATATCAAAATATCCTAGTTTGTGTATTTTGTAATAGTCAACACTGGGTTATGGGACTTGAACACTGCAGTTTAATGTCCTGGTCTTGGTGATAACACAAAGCCAAGTGACCAAGAGGGCACTTCCAGAACAAGCCAGCTAATTCCTTCCTGCACATCTGGATCGGTTACTCAAACAAATGGAGGCTTGGAGTTCAGTTTCTTCTAAACACACTGAGGACAGAGAGACCTTGGCTGTTTCTTTGCATGCTGGGCTTAAATATTACAGTGCCAAGTTAAATTAAGTTTTGTATGTTTATGCAATTCAAAAAGGCTTTTCTTTGTTCTTTTAAACCCAAGCTAAGGAATAAAAATCAGAACCAGCTGGGATGGGGGTGGATGGAAAATCTACATCTACAGAAAGATCTCTGTGCAACTTAGCAGGGAGGCAGAGCTGTGGCCTTTTGACCTGAAAAGGTCACTTTTGAGACTAGGGCTAAATAGTTCTTTCCAGATGACTGCATACCCCAAGTGAGCTGCTCCAGAAACGGCTGCCTTATCCTTTGCACGGTGCTGTGGGATTCTGCGTCAGCAGGTTTTCAGTTTTGTTTCCATTCCAAGAGATGGTGCAGGAAGCAGAGGTGATTTGTGTTTTCTGTTCTTGGCTCTAGAAGAAAAATGTAAAAAAAAAAAAAAAGGAAAAAAATTCTGGCTCTAACATCTCGAAAATGTTTGTTCCCTTTGGAGGTGTTTCTGCCTGTCCAGAAGCTCTCCTAGTAAGGAATCTGCTGTGATAACCTTCCATGCCATGCTTTGGACTGCACCAGAAGGAACAAATATGAGAGCCAGGCTTGTGAAGTTTGGGTATACAGTGTAAAATTACTGATTAGGATTGTAGAACTCTGGATTAGCAAAGTGCTTAGTCTGAAATGAAAAGGCGTGTCTCAGTAACGGCCATTCCCCTGCCCATGGTACCTGCTCTGGAGCTAAGTGAAGGAGTTTTTATTCTAAAACTTGCAAGGAATGTTGCTTGTTTACCTTGGTCTGAACTACATCAGGGGCAAAGTTTGATGTTGGTGGTGCAGTCTCCAGTCTACCCGTGAGGAAGCAAATGTTTTTCTGCTCGACTGCACTTCTGACTTGCACTCTGGTTCCAAGGGCTCTCGCTGCTTTGGGATTTCTGCTTGTGCAGCGTAGCAAAAGGGTGAATAACAAAATAATTCTTAAAGAAAAAAAAGTGAAACTCTCCCAAGAAATCCAGTTACATTCACAGACTTCTGTATATTCCATTCTACTTGTATGTTCCATTCTAGTTGTGATTTAAAGTCTTTGTTCAGGACTGGTTTTGATTCTGACCTTTTCCCACTTGATTTCAGCGAAACCAAGAGCTCACCCTTGAGATTAGCATAAGGGTAAGAATAGTGCTGTGTCACTTATTCATCTTCCTCTTGTACAACACAACAGTGATGACATTACTTACAAATTTCAGTCGAGTTGTAAGAATTAATTCATTTTTTTTGTTATACTCTGTTCAAGGAAGCTCCCAGTTCTGTTACTACTGTCACCAACAGTAGTAACAGAAAGGTGGCGCAGCATATTCATTACTGAAGCAGTAATTGTAATGATTATTACTAAAACAGGCAACTCTTGGGAGATTTAAAACCTAAGGTTGTAGGTCTGTAGGCTGTAAGTTAACTGACAGTTTACTTTCTAGTGTTAGAGTGCTGGCTTAGAGCCTAGAAGAGCCACCCAAGTTACTACCTCACAGATTCTGTGGAGCTTGGAGCAAACATAATTGTCTGCTGGTGTTTTTCTCCTTGCTCATCATTTTCCTTCCTCAAAGCCTCACCCACCGAGGGTGGGACCCCTCCAGAGCAGAGGAGACATGGCTGTAGGGCAGCAAAGCTGATGGAACTTGTTACAGAAGAAACAGTGAATGACCACAGTGCAGTGTGGTCTTCATAACACATTGTTAGACTAATGTCAGGAACTTCTGCTCCACAGCTGTAGCCAGAGCTCACATGAAGTGAGAATAAGGGGAAGAGAGGCAAGATGAGAAACTCAGGTGGAAAAGAAAGTAAGCTGAATGCTGGTGTCTTGTGACAGGCGGGTTAGAATTTCCTGCTGGGATGGGGTGGCAGCCTGAAATCCATGATTTCAGCTGTATCCTGTTCTGGCTGTTCTTTAAGAAATAATTCATCTATCCAGTGTTGCCAGTTGAACTAGATCATCAAATCTTTCTGCCCTTCCCTATGTTACAAGGCACAGCAGAGGAGGGAATATGATAAATCATTTAATTTGGTTTTATTTCTTTTTGAGGGAAAAAAAGGCCCAATCTGCCATGCGTCATGAGTTGTTAGGCTTGGGCGAAAAGAGAGAGCACAGTAATGATGCAGGGGAATGGTAACAGCTGCAGGTGTGCTGCTCAGCTGCAAGGATTATATGACCCTGTAAAACCAAAGAGCATGGCCTGTGTTCAGGGCTTATATAGATTCAGATTCCCAGAAAGCGCTAATGCAGATTCATCTTGCTGTGCCCACTGAATAAAGCTGTGAAAATTGCCATAATAGCACTGAAATTATCTTTCTGAGTTGTTTTAATGGACTCATGCCATACTGAAGCACTCAAAGAAGTTGGCTGCTCAGTCCTTTTGAGAATAAAGCCATTAAAAAGCCTCAATCTAGACATTTGAGAGAAAAGCCTCAGTCAGGGTTCCTTTGTGCTGTGAACTGGCTGTGTGGGAGGGCTTCCAGGCTTCAAGCAACAAAAGGAGCTTTGGGATGACCATGTGTGATGGGGTCCCACATGCCACTGCTTAAAGCTAGTCAGGTTGCTGTAAATCTTTTGGAATTGATGCAAATTGATAGGGTTTTTTTGGTGTGTCTTTGGTTTGGAAAGCTGCATCCGATCTGTGTGTGCACACAGGTGCATCCAGAGTTGAACTGTAGGGAGTGGGTGAGCTGAAATTTACTGCTGAGGAATGAGACACTTGTTTACTCATAACCCTGGTGGTATTTGAGCAGCCTATTTAAGTGCAAAGGACATGAATTTGAGTTTGTGGTTTAGCCCCAGGACTGGAGGTTAGTAAATAGAAGCAGTTTTCCCGGCCTGCCAGTGATGTTTTACTGGTGGCGTGACTTTGGATAAGTCATCTCATCCTTCTGTTGGGTGACTTCATCTCTGCAAAGAGTTGGAACATGTAAGCATCATCAGAGGTTTGTTTGTTAATTGTTGTGTGTCCAAGTCTCCAACATGCTCGGAAATCTTTAGATAGGAGACAATAAGTCCCTGGTTTTGTTGCAGTTACAAACTGAACTGGCCTTTACTTGCTCACTGCCTGTTACACTTTGGTCACTGAGCCCATTTAGGTTGGAAGTAGATGAAAGCATCTTGTTTGTTCCTAAGCCAGCCATGCTCCACAGGGGGTCTACTGCTCTTGCCATGATCCTCATCCATTGCTTTTACTGTGCTGTGTGTGGATTTGTTGCTCAGGTAATCTAAAAATGGAGAGCAATGGAGGGGGGAATTTGTTGGGAACAAGAAGCTGTCAGTGCCTCTAGTCCTAATGCAGCAGGTCCCAGTGGAGTCAGATCTCCTCCACTGTGCCCACTGTCCACAGCACCAAAGCTCCAGAGACCTTACCAAGGAGAACCTCCCTGATGTGCCCATCAAGCAGAATGCCAGGGCAACATTCCCATTGCAACCTTGTCTTTTTCCCAAGACTGACTGTGGAGAAGCAAATGCTTTGTGTTGTTCTTACTCAGGCAAGTCAAATTGGTTGAAATTGGATCTGTACAGGGATGGGAAGCCTGTATGGATTGTGGTAGCTTATTTTGTGGGAAGTCTTAGAAGGCAAGCCCAGCCTCATGGAAGGAGGGTGTTGAGCAGCCAAAGGGGAGGGGATGCTTTTTATTCTGATCTAAAACTCCAAAATAAACTCTGACTGTGTTTGGCCACTTTCTAAAGAACATGAAGCTTTGACCAGTTTCAAAACCTACCAGCTTTGTTCTTGAAATGTGCTTCTGATTTCATCTGGATAAGGTCTGCAGTGCTTCCTGTTCCAGAACAATGTGGGTTGCTAGGTGTGACTACAGTCTGGATGCAGTTTGGCATAACGTGTCATAATTCCTGCACGATTGTTTATTGTTCCAAGCTTTTAGTGTACTGCTGAGATGAAAAGGGCCATAGAAATGTAGTTGTATTATCAGTGCATGGTTTTCCCTCATCATTGTTAATGCAATGTTTGCTGCCACGGTTGTAGTTGACCAGCCACGTGAATCTTAACTATAGTTCAGACAAGCCCTTTTTTTCCTAAAACAGGAGTGAACGGTGCCAGACAGACCTATAATTCATTCCCAAGCAGATGAAAATAGTTTCCAGTATCAAGAGAATTCAGCCCTTTAACAGCACACACCCAAACTGGTAAATTGCAGCTCAGTGTCATGGGAGAAAAGCTTTGACTTTGTCAGTTGGTCTGGAAAAGAAGGCCACACATTCCTTCAGATTATAAAGCTGCCCTGACTGGGCAGCCCTTTGGCTGGAATACCCTGTCATCACCACTACCCACTATTTGGAGGTGGGTTTTGAGGCAGCACTGTAAATGTCCCTTCTCTCCCCTACAACCAAATATTAGATTAATATAAAAAGGCACTGAATTCCCTGCAATAGCATTTTCAGTAGCCGAGGTACCCACTGGGGCACTGAGCTGAGAGTCTTTACACCTCTACTGAGCACCCTGGTTTTCTCCAGTCCATCCCACAAACACATCCACAAAACCCCATGAGATAATTCCTCACTACTAGGAATTTTTTAAGTGGGGAGACCAAAGCACTGAGCCATCCAATGAAAGGAAAAGGTCAATTTTAAAAATAAACCTGTAGCTCTCCTACAAGAGAACTTTTTTTAGGGTTGGTGATGCTTGAATCTAGCCTGAAAGTCTATTCTAATATTAGCAAAATAACCATTCCCCAGGAAGCTGACAGAGAGGTAGCTGTGTGCCTGTGAAAGCCTTGTAGTTACTTCACATACATAGTGGGATCTGTCAGTAGTTTGGTGGTTGAGGTCTGGCAGCTGGAGCTCACAGGGGGTGCTGGAAACTCCTCCACCTTTCAACAGCCCCCTCTGTGCCCTGTCCTTGACTGATCTCAGACCTCCAGGTCTCACAAGTTACATGCATTTTTGAGTTTTTTGAAATAAGGTGGACTGATCCTAGTAAAGATGACACCTGGGTGTAGGAACTCAAAACTAAAGGTTACAACAGCTGCTTCCTCAGAGGAAGCCGTTTTGAACCACATCAGCTGTGGCTGTGTGGGAGAGCAGTGAGAGCCCCAGTGGAGGTGAGGGCTGGGTGCTGCTCTCCTCACCCAGCTCTCTCACAGTCCCTTACAGTCCCTGCTGTCCATGTGTGACTCTGCTCTGGCCCACTGCAGGCTGTGTGATCAGAGGGCTGTCTCACAGAAAGGATCTGCTCTATCAAAACTGGGTTTATTTTGTTCCTCCGCTCCCATAACCGCCCTTACGTTGTAATGAGGCTGAGGCCTGTGCACTGTGACAGCTGTAACACAAGCCATGTCCTGCTGCTTTTATCCAGACATGTGTTTCATATTGCTGTTCCTCTCCCCCACACACATGTACAGCGCGGCTGCGGCTGGACAACCCCCAGCCAAAGCCCTTAACATTTTCTTTTGGCGAGGAAAACTTGGCGTGTTTCTCTACCTCCTTCCCTCCCCTGCCCTTCTCCCCTCACTCCTCCCTCCTTCCTTTTTTTTTTTGTTTCCCTAAACTTTGTTTTTTCACATGCTTTATTTGAGAATCCATCTTAACTGCAGCAACCAACCTACACAGACCCTTCATTAGCAGGGTGGAAACTTCCCTCCATCCCCTTGAGCCCAGGGCTAGGCTGGAGGCGTGTGGGTCTTAACTACTACATCCCCTCACTCAGGCAGTTCCAATTCAGTGTTTGTACAACACTTAGGTCAGAAAGACCTGCCCTCCCTTCCATGTTAATGGATATGGAGAGAAGTGGAAATACCTGATCCTTAACATTCCTCCCTACAGGCATGTGTAGGATCGGGAAGACATCTTTCTATGAGAACTGGCTTTCTGGCTCTCTGTTTGTAAACAGCTGACCGCCCATGCTCCTCCTGGAAGAGGCTGAGGGGGTCCCAGCTCAGTGCTAGGAGCTGCAAGAGCTTCAACACAGAGAAATCAGCTTCATATGGCAGAAAAAGGGGGTTTATATGATGGGTCTCCTTTGCCAGCGCCCCTTCCCGTACCCAGCAGCAAAATGGAGATGGGACAGCAAGGTTGTGGGACACCTCTGTAAAACCAAGGCTTGGACTTAATGATCTTAAAGGTCTTTTCCAAACTAAATGATTCTATGATTCTATAATTTTATGTATTTAGGGGATCCTTCGCCTCTCCCTTCCCTTTTCACGGCATGCAAACTTGACGGTCTTGTTACTGTAAACCATAGACCGTGTGTGTGCATCTATGTGTCTCTCAGAGCAGTGGGTTCCCATGCTGCTTTGAATAGTAAACCAGCATACACCACAGCTGAATTCTTTTGTTTTGAAATGTCCTTGTTAGAAGCCGAGTAAAATCTTTCCATTTATTTCTATTGGACACAGATGCTTAACTTGCACAATATGTTAGTTCCCCGACCAGGGCTTGTTTTCTAAGCTCTCTTGTTTGCTCCAGGATTTGGGGGAATAAAACTTAGCTGCAGCTGGGAGGAGCTCTGGAGAAATGCTGTGGCTGGCACCCGCTTGGTTTCACACACGCCTGCCTGCGCTGGCAGCTCCTCGCTACAGGCACGAACAGCCCTCGCTCACAGGGGCAGCCCAGCTCTCTTGTCCACACTATTGCTATATCAGGTCACCGCTGCGGACAGTGCCCCGTGCTAGACCTGCTTATTAGCGAAGGTCACGTTCTGTAGCAGCACGGAAAAATGAGCAGCCAGGCTTTCTAACCAACAAAAGTTGCTCGGTCCCGCTCGGACCCGAAGCACTGCGGGGCAGCTCCTTTTGTTACAGGGCGGCCTCAGCGCGGCTCTCTGCAATCCGCTTAAAAGCTTTTCTCCTGCCGCCTTTGCTCCTCAGTGCCCCTCGCACACAAATTCAGGCTCGCAAGCTCTGCTCCATGGCTCATTCCGCAGTGAGAGCTCCACCAGCTCCTCGCTAACCAGCGGAAGGTTAAGGTGCCCGAACACCAGCGATAGCTCAGCCCTTACCCCAGCGCGCCGCCAGCTCTTCTTCTCCTCTTGTTTTTCTTTCCGTCGTCTTAAACTTTCACGTCATCTCTCCCCTCATCCTGGCGTGTGTCTCGCTCCTCGCTCGGCTCCTCTGTGCTCTGCCGCTGACAGCCAGCTGTTGTCTCTGCCTTTTTTTTTTTTTTTTTTTGTTACTGGTTGTCCTGGAGATCCGAAGTTTCGTGTTACATGTGTGCCAGGGAGGGAGGGAGGGCGTGCGGCGGGGAGCCACCGCGGGCTGGGGCTGAGCCAGCGCTGTGCCAGCTCCGCTCCCCGGGGCGCCCAGGGGCCCGCACTTGTTGCTGTTTTCCTCTGTGCATCTCCCCACAGAGAGGTCTTTTCTTTTTTTACCTTTTCATTTCAGCTTTTTCCGGAGCGAGACTTGATTCTTTCCTTGCGATAGTTCGGGGGGGGGGTGTTAAAGCAAGTAACTTTTCTTTATGCTGCCCGGTTTCCTTCCGACTCCTGGGGGAAGGAGCTTTTCTCATGTGTTCATTGAAGGGGCAGAGCAAGAAGTGGTGAGGACAGTGCAGCACTGTAAGAGAGACTTGCCAGGGACAGGGGAGCAGGGGTGATGCTGGGGCAGTGAATTTGCTCCATGCCCTTGGCCAAGTCATTTACTCCCTTGATGCTGTGTTTTTTCCTTGTATTCTGGGGACAGCTGACACCCACTGTCTTGTCTCAGAGGTGAAATTCAGGTGATGTTAAAAGGATACAGTCCTTCGGAGAGGTGCAGCATTAGAATTTCTCATCAACCTCCTGATTTGTTCTTCTATCTGATAAAGCTTATTAAGTGGCTTTTGCTCAACAAATGGCATCTGCGTAACTGTTTTGTCCTCACATGATTTTTATCTTTTTTAATGCTTTCACTTCTTGGCTGTATTCCAAGACTTGATGTCTTGTTGAGGTGTTTTTTCAGGAAGCACTTCTGATGTACCCTTGGCCTCATATGAGGGAATGCTTTTTTTCTGGTAAATTTTGGGAGAGGCAAAGCTTCTCTCAGGATATGTAACTTTGCTTCTCTCTGACTATCTATCTGCTTCTACTAATTGCAGGAATGGTGCTCCTGTTTTACCTGGTGTGCAAAACTAAGGACTACCAAACCCACACAGGTGCAGGTGTGGTCAGTTTAGCACTTTCCTGAAATATGTTGCCACAGACAAAAACGTGTTAATAAACTTGGTTGTTATTTGCTCTTCATCCTATTCCATAATGTAAAATCGGGGCAGGATGCCTCAAATGAAATAATTTTGTTTAGACATGAAGATCAGTGATCAGCTGTTGAAGGGTGAGGGGAGACAAATAATACAGTTGCATATTTAAAAGATGAAATAATTTTAGGACATGTGTACAGACTACCATTAGTTTATGTAAATCATCTCCATCTCATGGGCATTAGTCAGGTGCCCATATGACTTGGAGAGCTTTCCCCTCTGATGATAATGCACAAGTGACTGTGTTTCAGGACCTCTCGTGTTCTGTTAAGCTGTAATCCAGTGATTACCCCCAGTATCCCTGTTAGTAACTCTGGGGTTTGCCTTTTGACTTTAATTATAGGATTGCAATCTTAGTTCTGCAAATGAATTTCCGTTATGACCCAAGTCCTGAGCACCGCTGGCTAGAGTGGGGCTGTGGCAGTGGCTGTGTGAAATGGGGTAATTCTTCAAGATACAGGCAGTTACAAGAACCTGGGTGGAAAGAGCTTGGCTTTGCAGGGCTGATGGGTTAGAAACTAGAACTCTTTAAGTTCCAGTGAGTTCAGAACTGATCTCTGCTTCCACCAAAGCCCTCCCCTGGGGCATCTCACTTGTTCGCTTTTAGGGACAGAGGTGTGTGTGGATGTCCCTCCCCAGCATAAGCCTGGTGATTAAGCTGTAGGAGTGAGGAGAGGGCTTGACCATTACTGTATGCCTCGCTTAACTCTCATACAGATCAGTGCGTGCGAGAGAAAGAGCCATGGGCTAATGAGAATGCCTGCCTGTTTTCTTTTGGGGAAACAAAAAGCTGACTTGCAGCTCGCTGACATTTCTATAGTCACGTTGCATTGGCAGGGCAGGCAGCACCAGTAGCTCTTTTGGAAAGGCAGGACAAGGGGATCGAATGTGTTGCCCCCATCCCAGTCCCCCCACCCTTCCCCACCATGTGAAAGGAGCTCTTTGAGTGCAAGAGGAGAGTGAGTCAGTGTGGCTCTGCAGGGGGATATAAAGCCAGCTTTGTCGTAGCCCTCTCCAGCCTTCAGCTCCCTACACCGTGCAGAGCAAGGTCACACTGCTGCAGCCTGCTCACCTGAGCGGTGCCAGGTCCTTTGTGCTTCAGCACTGCTGTGGAGTCAGGAATCTGTAACCTGTGCCCCTTGGCACATCAACCTGCCGGGCTGTGGCAAAGAGCAGCCTCTACAGACCCTCGCAGGGTTGGTTTGTGGTGCTTTGTTGTGTCCCAATGTGCAGTTGTGTCCCCCCCCAAACGCACACGCGAGTTAAGAAGAAAACTGCATTTGTTAGATCTCTGGCAAGTTCAGACGTGCCTTAAAGGGTTTATAATAAGAATAAATGAAGTGCTCACTCTCTTACTTTTCCCCTCTGTGACCCACTTTTTGCAGATGAAGTTGGTAAGCCAACTAGGGCACTCCTTGGCAGAGATGAAAAATCTCCACTTTGTTCTTCTTTGTAGTAAAATAATTCTCTTCTAAAATAACTCTTGTTCCCTCTTGGCTGCAGGATTTGATCTCTAAATGCCTGATGAAGTAGATGTTTCTGTGTATTTAGTATCAGCATTTTGACTGAGAGACAACTGGCCACCTCTGCTGTGCAACTCAAGTTTTAAAAAGCTCCTCTAAACTCTTCTTTCTTAAAAAAAAATAAAAAAGTAGCTTCCTGGTTAGTGAAATCAGTGTATTCACTGGTTTAAATTAAGGAGTGTTCTAGAAGAGAAATTACTTCCTGCCTGTATTGCTAATGAGCATATTTCTGTCACCAAACTCTTTTTTACATACCCAAAACCAATGCCAAAAATCTTTTGAAGATTTCTAGAAGAATCTAATCATTTTCACATGGCTGGTTTGCTAAGTCTGGTAAACTGGTTGTGCAATACTGTATGAGTAAATGGACTGGTTTTCATGGATGTAGGACCCTAATTTTGGCTGCTGATCTGGAGCATGTGGGAGCAGATCAAGACCCAGGCACGTGTTACCTGAATGGTGCTCCCTTGTGACCTCAGTCTGGACTCTAATTCTGGGATTTAATTTACATTCCTGTGTCTTCAGATACAGATTTCTTCACCTTCAAACCACAAACAGTAAAATGAGAAGCTCTTCAATGTGGAATATGCAGATACACTCTGAGGTGTAGGGATCAACAGGGCCTCTTCACATATTTATCTTACAGACATCCTGATAGGACATGGAATATATTTGGCCAATGATACAGAATTAATAACTGCATATTTCATAAACTTCCTTTTGCAGGTCTCAAAGATCTAAAAGGGTTTAGCAGAAGAGATTAACGTCAATGTTTTTTCACATGTGGGGAAGTGGAGGCAGAGAGACCTTAAGCAATGTGCCAGGAACAGAACTCCACTTAGCCCTGTGATTCCTGCTGGAACAGGCATTCTCTGGGGGGAAAAAAAGACTCAAATCTGTATCAAAAAACACCCTGCATTTGGAGGGTGGAGTTCTCATGAATAAAAATAACAACCAGATCATTTCCCTTGTGTTTAGATGTCGCCACGCTGCCATAGCCAAGTACTTCGGCGATGTCACCCCACCTTGTAACAAGTGCTGTGATTTCTGCAAGAACCCAGGGGCAGTGAAAAGGCAACTGGAGTCACTGGAACGCTGCACCAACAACTGGAGCAAAACCTGCATCGGGCCCACTGGTTCCTCCTGGGATGCCTACGACCCAGAGCTGTACGAAGGCGGGAGGAGAGGCTGCAGAGGTTTTAGCAGGTCTGTGCTGGAGAGATAAAACTCAGCTCATAGGAACTATCAGAGAAAAGAGCATCTCCCAGCTGCAGGCCCAGCCACTCCTATTTTCAGCACATGTTTCTGTGTGGATGGTATTTTCCTGTAACTTCCTGGCAGCAGGAGCTGGAATTCCATTTTCCACACACTTTGGCAGCCTTGTTCACATTCGTGTCCCAGAGAGCCAAAAGCTGTTTTGACAGACCTAAGAATTGCCCTGCAGAATGTAATTGGCTCAAAAAACTAGCCTGAAATTTTTTGAAAGCAGCAAGTGGGCTCAGGCTGCTCACAGTCACAAGGATCAAAAACGTCTAAATTGAGACCAAGATGACGTGGTCCAGATTTCATTCCCAACTCAGTACAGCTGCCTGTGGGCCAGCAGGCTGGGGGCCACTGGCAGAACTTTAGTCACCACAGAGGGTGCAATGGAGTGCCAGTGTCAAATTCTTCTGCAGATTGTGAAATTTTAGTGTTTTCCTGTCAGGCTGACAGCAAAAGGAAGATCTGCAGTGTAAAACATGATTAATTCTGTAAAATGCTTGGCAGTGTGGAGGTGACAACTTCTCCTTCTCCTTGTTCTCTGGCTGAGGTGCCGTGATTGTGCAGCTTTGTCAGGATGAAGTTTCGCTGCTGGCACTGCCCGTGAAGCTCTGCCAGGATAAACAGTGCTGTTGGACTGTCCTGGCCCTGCTTTACCTTAAACAGCTTGAGACTGGTGGCTTTTTTCTTCAGGCTGAGTCAGAGGAAACTGGTACTTGTGACCTAAGACTGTGTTTGGTCTCACGACCAATGCTGTTGTACAGCACCATGTTTGCCACTTGATTTATTGAACTTCTCCATTACTTGATTGTAGTTTCCTATGATTGTTTGATTGGAAGTTGTAATAGTCAACAGCCCTAAAGCTCTGATTTGTGATACCTGTAAGTTTTGGCAGTGGCAGCTGTGGGAGGCAGCAAACTCCTGGGCTACATGTGGTGAGGATCAGCTGCTGCATTTCAGTGCATTAGTGATGGGGATTTCATTTCCTACAACAGGCTGTGAACAGCTGAGGCTGAGGAATGGATGCTGTGCCCTTTCTGCCATCTCTGCTCCCAGGGCAGTAGTGACTGATGAGGTATATGGCAGGAGTCAGTGACTCCTCAACCCCATGGGACAATCTGGAAGAGCTTAAATGGAGCCCTCCATTCTCAAAGCATTAGTTAAGTGCTACCAGTTCATGCCACCGCTAACTAAAGTTCATGGAATTAACAAATCCCATGAACTTTTGGAGGACACTCTCAGCCGTCCAGATTGAGGGATGGCAGTGAAACTAAAAGCTAAGACTTGTTCAGAAAGGATGTGGGAAACATCACTGGGGTGACCTAGGCTTTCCAAACCTGTCCCCCAGGTAATGCTGCAGCTACAGAAATGCTTGCTCCTCTTGTTTTCCCGACTTATCCAGGTATGATGAGGAAAGCAGTGGGAATTGGGATGAAGACAATGAGGAGCGTCGGAAGCGGGAGTGGGACAACTTCTACAAAAAGCAGATGAGTCTGCGCAAGGTGAGTCAGTGTCACTTTGTAAGAGATGCCCAGATTGTTTGCTGTGAGCTTGTCTGACAGCCATAAAGGCTTCCTGGCACTAGTGGAAGTAAATTACTGCATCTTGCTGTTGCTTGTTGTCTTTTGCTTTTTGTACCTCTGCTTTTTCCGTGTTCTCCATATTCTGGGCCAGTCCCATAATAGGAAGAAATGCAACTGATTCATGTACTGGTTTCTCTGCAGTGCTATCAAGAGGATTCTGTTGTCTTTAATACCCCTGGTAGTAGTAAAAACAAATTTCCCCTGTCAGCTTCTCTTATATATTCCTATAGCAAAGGTGAAATTTTGGCTCCGATTCTCATTCTTTGTCTTCTTTCCCCTGTTTTGGTGCCTGCTCAGTGCTTTTGTAACTTCAGCTTCAATTTTCCCTGGAGAAGGGGTATAAAATATGTCTCTTGTGCTTCTAGACCTGCATGTACATTGCAGAAATGGAAATGTTTGACTGATCTTTGTTTTCTTCCAGGGCAAAGAACCAGAAAAGGAAGATTTTGTTCCTCCAAGTAAATACCTTTCTTGATTTATAGTGGATTTTCTTTGGGAGAAGAAAGTCTTGTATTTTGCAGCTGTGTGTAATTTATATGGCATCACCACTGGAGGTATCAGTCCCCAGGCACAGAGGTTAAGCTTTTGGCTGTGAAAGCTTGGCTGGAGGAGACGGATCACAGCTTAGCTTTGGTTGGGGTGAAGATATGGAATGCATCTTTCTGAACAACTTGTTCAAATAAGCAAGAGAGAAGAAAAACTGTCTAACCTGACTTTGTAGGCTGTTTCTGCAGTAGTTATGCAGCATTAATAATAATAATAATAATAATAATAATAATAATAATAAGCGGGCTATAGGGAAACTGCTAAAAAACTTTGCTATTTGTAGTTGTGCTGCTTGGGGCCCTGTCTAGAAGTGTAGTTCTTACACTGTGGCAAAAGAATACCTGGTAGGTCAGGTTACTCTGTTCAGCCTTTTTGGGAACTTTTGGGGTTGGTATTGTGGGGAGCAGGATAGATTTGGGTTTCCTAAGAGCTGCAATTCCTTGAAAAAGGGTTTCCTAAGATTGGGAAATTTTGGAAAGCTGTTAGTCATAAACTCCAAAGTAGATGTTCTCAGTCAGAGAGAACAATCGTACTTTGGCTTCTGCCTCCTCTTTTGGAGTGTGTAGCTTTTCCAGGTAAAAAGGGTGACTGTCATGGCCCTTGGGGTGACAGTGCAGGGAGGAGAATGCCAGGAAGTACTGGACTGGCACCTCTCCATGACAGCTGAGATGTTCTCATCAGCCCAGCTGTAACTGTTTTCCAAATGCCTCTCCTGTGGCAGGTGCAGACTGTCCCCTCAAGGATGCTGGCAGCAGGAGGATCTCAAAGCTCACAGTGAAGGTAAATCATGACTGACCAGCAAAGAGCAACAAAGATTCCACCTGCCCTGTTCTTACTCCTTCAGGGATGGAAGTCCAAGGGGCACTGTGACTTCTGTAGAGCATGTCTGAGTATCCCATGTTTCCTAGGGACGGGAACACTGCTTGAAGATGCTGGAAGAAGCTTTGAGCAACAACCAGAAGAATCCAGCAGCAGGAGGAAAAGGGTATGAGATGAAGAAAAGGGGTACATACTGAGTCTCTTAACACAGGGCCTACTCTCCCTCAGCAGAATTAACATTCTCAAAGAATGCTTTTTTAAGATTTTTTTTGTCCAAGGATGTAGTTTCACTTAACAGCATCTTTCTGTTAGTGATGTTCAGGATCGGATGTGAGGATTCCTGTGGCCGATTGCTAAATCAGCTTGATTCCAGGAGCCGCAATTCTTCTCTGTCCCACAAGGTGGGGATAGTGTACTTTTCAAACTGAGCCTCTGGGCAAAAGGACTTTGATTGAAAAGTGTTTTCATCACCCTTTCCATTCTCAGCAATTCACCACTGCATCCCTTAGGGTGTAACTGGAAGCTATCACTTATTCTTGCACCGGAGGGAGTGAATTTTGTACTTTCTGGGAGATACTTAAGCCTTAGTGCACCCTTTGCAGATATAGAGGTGTATCTTGCCAGAAATCACCCCAGCCTGTGTTACAGGTCAGACCCTCATGCCTGTGCAGTGGAAATGGAGTATGAAGCTTTCCAGACCAGCAAAATGGCAAATTCATACAAGGCAACTGTGCTGAAGAAGGTAGGGACTTACACCTGCTGTATGAACGTGGTGTGGCCTCAGCTCGAGGGGAAATAGGGCAGAGTTTGTGTGGGAAAGACAAAGGAGAAGCTCTGCTTTGCCTTGGGTGTCTTCCAAATCTTTCTTCTTGACTCTGTTTCCAAGAGGGCCCAGAATCACCTGGGTTTCACATCTTTGTTGGCTTTACAGGCTCTGGAAACCTACATTCCAGTGCAAGCTTATCTAGATTTGTTCTAGCAGTAAAGGGAATGGGGAATTCCCCAGGCTGCTGCTGACACTAGAGAAGCCTTGGTTTAGGTTACCTGGTTGCCATCAGTCTCTCTGAAGATATTTCTGTTCTTGAGGCAGGCACCTCTCCAGGGGAGATGTTTGTTTTGCCACTGTGGCTCTTAGTATGTAAAAAGGCAGGAATGCATAAAGATTTCTGGCCATTGGAGGATATTTCCATTCTCTTTTCAGGTAGCAGAAATCAACAAAGCCTCCAAACAAGGAGAGTTGTTCTCAGTTTTTGGGTCTGGAACTGGTGGCAACAGCAGTTTGGAAACCAAATCTGAGTCTCCAACAGAACAGGACTTCCTCCCTGCATCCCAGGTTTATTCAGTGAGTACTGATGGGATAGACAGGAGGGAATGGTGTGTTTTGTCTTTCTGCTTTTTTATTAATTTATCTTACATCCTTTCTGTGGCCATAGCTGTATATTTCTGTTGTAATTGCTTTTCCCTGTCTGTCTGTCATACTGGTTGCTATTAGTGAACATAATCTATGTGCAGGCCATAGATTAAATAAGTTCTTTCTTATCTTGCTCTAGCCAAGGATGGCTGTTTCCTTAGTACCAGCCTGGGAATTTAACCTAATGCATTTCCCTCATGTCTCAGTTGATGGGTGTGATGATAAGTCAGATTTAGAGCCTCCCTCACCTTACAGCTGTCCAGAGTGGTGTATTGTGTGCAGAAACCTAGCTCCTTTCAGGGTTCTGCACATAGGGATATCACATCCAAACTTTCTTCTTCCTCCTTTTTCCCTAGTTCAAACCCAAGCGTGTGGGAGCAGGATTTCCAAAGAAATCCAACTTGTTCCAGACAGCCTCAGAACTGCTGAAGATCCAGGAGGAGAGTGATGCAAAGCCTGTCAAAAAAGAAGTAGATTGTCCAAATGGGCAAGACAACAGCAGCTACAGTCTGGAACTGGACACCAGAAACACTGTTGTCCAGAGGGAAGAAACAGCAACCCAAGCAATGTGTGAGAGTGCTGGGGTAGAAATACACCCTGAAAAGAAGGGACAGCAACCCAGTCCAGACACAAAGGCTGCACTTTGGGAGAGCCCCACTAAGAAGTCCAAACGTAGCAAGAAGCAGCAAATGCTCGCAGAAGCAGCTAAAAAAGAATCACAAGATATTTCCAAATTCTTCTCCCTCTCCAAAGGTGGCTCTAAAGCCAAAAGTCGCAGCTCAGCAAAGGAAGAGGGCTGTTCTGCAAGCACACTACCTCAGGTTTCTTCTCAAAGCATGTGTCAAGAGAAACCAACATCTCAGGAAGGCAGAGATGTCTCCGGAGTTCTGACTGGACAGTCCCAGGCAGAGAATAAAGAACTGAGAGAAACAGAAGTAACACAGACTGAGAAGGGGGAGGATTTTAAGACCCAGCAAGCTGCTGAATCTGAACTCCTTCAGGAAGAAATTGATGTAAAGTCCAGGTAAAATCCCTATCTCTCTGCTCCCCGTGTTGCCCTGTTAAGCTGCAGAGTCCCACCGGCCTTGTCCTGGAAACTGGGAATCTGTATGAGATCTCTGGGTGGGTGAGGGAGACTCTTGCTTTACCATGGAGGGTCTCATAGCCACTAACAACAAATGCAGGGATATTTGCTCTGTGGAATAATTACAGTTGGCCTTCACTATTCCCACTAGTGTTGCTGAAAATGTCTCAGAAACTGAGTTACCTGTTGTTGGGGAAGGTGAGAGTGGGAAGCGGGCAGGATCAGTTGAGGTAAGGCTTCAATGAATGCTAATTTCCTCTGTTTCTTCTGCTCATCTCGTGCCAAATTTCTCTCTGAGAGTGATGCTCCTTCTCTGAACCTCACCTGAGAGTGTTGTTTATCTGGGGAGGGCCCAGCTGCAGTTGCACCAGAGAGAACCCCAGTTGTGTTGCAGTCCTGGTGTTTCCCTGCTGCCCGCTGGGCCATGGCAGCACCTTGGGCTGCAGTGGAGAGCTTCCCCTCCACTGCATTGTTTCCTCCTGTGTGCAACACATGTGACTGTGCCCTTGCTGGTGACTTGCCTGGAATGAGTCTCTCGACCCCCTCTAGATCTGTAATGAACTATAATTAGCAGCTGCTTTCTCAAGTTCAGGGAACAACCACAGGCCAATGACACACGGGACCATTTGGAAGCGACCTGTACTCGCAGCCTGCCTTGCCATTCAGTCTCTGCTTCTGCATTTGGCATCTGAGACTGCCTGGCAGCTGTCTCTGCAACAGTGCAGTCTTCTTTTCTTTCAAACTGAACAGGCATGTGGCACTCCTGATATGGCTGATTCTTCCTGAGGGGTGTATTCTCAGCAGAGATCCTGAAAAATCATTTCCAGTCAGTTTTTCCTGTATACGACAGGGTCTAGCAATTAGCTGCCCTTATAAGAGCACGGGGTAATTCTAAATGTGATGTTCTTAAAGAAAAGTCTCAAAGTCCCTTTGTGTGGCAAATAGTGGGTGCTTGGAAGTGGAATGCTGCTCCAGGAAGTGGTAGGTTTGATTCTTCTCTGTCTCCTCTCCAGGATATGGAAAGTCCCGCAACAAAGCGGCTGCGGACAGCGGCAAAACCTTCTATTCTGTCCCAGCCAGAATGCAAAAGTGCTGGTCCAACAAAGAAGAAGGTGACTTTTGATTCAAACTTAGAATGGTGTGATAAAGAAGGAACCAGCAAGACTGTACAGCCAGTGACCAAAGGCGTGTCCCTCAAAGACACTGCAGACATCGTTGTCAAATATTTGACCCCGTTCTACAAGGGTGGCAAATTTGCTTCCAAGGTAGGGCACAGCTCATGACCCTCTTTAGCAGAAGACTACAGCTCATAGTGATCTGGGGCTCTAAGAAGGGGGGATGATCTGGATACCACATTTCATTTCCAACTTGCATCTTGGTATGTGCTGTTTCAGTGACTCCAGGTACAGGAACTCACCTCTCCCACAAAAAGGTTTGTGTGTGTTTGGAGTGGTATCATTTATTTATGATATTATTTATGGTTGTTCATGTTTTCACATTAAGCTTTGACACACTTTTAACTCCCACCTGTGGAGCAGCAACAGCTCAGGTTCAATTCTGGTGTAGTTTCCTTGATGTGTCCTGCAAGGCAGGTTGTGTGTGCCAGCACTGCAGGGTCGGGTGTGTTTGCAGGTGTGCAACACCCCTGTAGTCTCAGTCTAGGAATGGTGTGTGCTGCAGCCAGCCCGTGCTGAGGGCAAGACAAACATGGGAACAGTCTGGTAACTGATGTCTGCTTTCTGCTCTTTGTCTTCCCTGATTCTGCAGGAGCTGTTTAAGGGCTTTGCCCGGCACCTGTCTCACTTACTGACCCAGGAGCAGAACCCTGCCCGCAAGACAGGTGAGAGCACTGAGAGCCTGGGGTTCTTTCAATGCCAAGTGGATGGATGTCTTTAGAGGTGGCAGATGTCTTAAGTTTCGACTCAGAGGTGATGTTTCCTCTCTTGCAGTGAAGGAGGAAGCACAGAGACTCATCAAGGAGTTTTTCAAAACAAGGGTCAGGTGTGAGAGTGAGGCAGACTGGCAGGAGCTGCAGAGCTGGGAGAGCTGATCTGTGCGTCCTGTTGGTTGTCTTTCTTCCTCCAGCAGCATGACCATGGGATCTTGAAAAACTCTGCCATGGAGAGTTTTGTGAGACTGCAGAAGCGAGATTTTTTTTTTTCCCCCCACTGCATTTTTGCTCACTTCTGTCCTTAGTGACAAACAGTTCCAGGAAACCAGTTTCTGTGAACTTAGAGAGTTTCTCCAATAACTGGGGTGCTGAAGCCCTAGAGGACCAAGAGGTGTGAAGTTGCATCTGCTGTGTTTGTTAGGGGCTGCTGCCTGAGATGTTCTGCACTGTCTCCAACCTCTGCTCCCTGCAGCAGTCTGGGAAGGGCTCAGACTTTCCAACTGGGACTCTGCTTTGGGATGGCATCTTGTTCCTAGATGGCTCCTCCCCTCACTCCCTGTCTTAGTTCTTATTT
The DNA here is from genome assembly GCF_003945595.2 of Pipra filicauda. Classification (NCBI taxonomy): domain Eukaryota; kingdom Metazoa; phylum Chordata; class Aves; order Passeriformes; family Pipridae; genus Pipra; species Pipra filicauda. The sequence goes on along the minus strand of NW_024104987.1, from coordinate 7,078,987 downwards.
CAGTGTTACCACTAGAAGCCTTATGCTACATGTTCTTATGCTTTGCTCAGGGCTGCCAATGACAAACTCCATGGTTGAGTTCCTGGATGGAATGTTTTCCTTTGAAGGGCAGGAGGGAAGTGTTTTGTTCTTACCGTGCAGGCAATGCCTACTTTCTGAGGGTGAAGAAACTGGAATTCTTTTTCTTTTAATGTGAACTTTTTTTTAAACTTTGTCTGGTTTTGTCTGCCCTTTAACTTAAGTGGTGATGCTCTTTCAGTGTTAACCTCAACAGCACTTTCCAGCATTTTCTTGTAACCCCTAAAGCCATATTTGCCCCCTGTGCCTCACCAAAAGTCTGCAATACAGAGGGCAATGCTGCTGTTAGAACTGGTTCAGGTACTGCTGTGGCCCTCAAATTGACACTGTGGTGTCTCTGCTGCTATGTTTATATGGGACCTAACCTGATTCCCTGGCACAAGTCCCTCCTGTTGGATTTTTATTGGGTTCTGCCTTTGTTCCATGCCCACAGAGGCTGGTGGCCTCAGGCACTATTGCTGCTGAGGGATCTGCAGCTGAGAGGCCATCGGTCAGGCTTTTGGAGCACTGTACTCCACAGATGTATTTTTTTAGATGTACTGAAGTATATGCAGAACTGACAATAAAATAATGTTATAGCTGCTGTGGACTGTTCCTGGAAGCTTTTTCTTACCACTCACTCATACAGACTGGTGTAAGATCCATTAAGCAGCACTCGAAGGGAAGTACCTGATGGGGAAGATGCTGCAGTTCCTGCTGGAATCACCTCACCAGCAAGAATCCAGCTGTACCTCATGGCTTGCACTGAGCACCCTCAGATCTATCCCCTTCCCTGCCAACAGTGACAGCCTTTTTTCCTCAAGCTTTGCCTGTTACTTGCAGGTCAGTTTTCCTGGATTAAGATGCAAGATCTGTCACGCCACACCTTCAAAACGTATCTGTGATTACTTTATTGCAATTTCCTAAAGGGCAATAAAAATAAATTAGGCATTTTTGTACGACCCAAAACACTCTACTATAATATGAGTGCTGTTTGAATGTGCTTCCTCTGTGGGCATGGAGCCATCATTGAAGCCTGACAGCTGCATGGACATGACTGACTTCTTTATAGTAGAGGGAAGCAGATGCATATAATTATGTCAGTGAGAAATTAATTAACAATAAACTTTCGTGCCATTGCAGCTCAATCTGTGCCCCAGCATATGTGCTAATTGTATTATTAACACTGATCTGCTTTTCGATTAAGGTGCTTTCTGTAAACTCCTGCTTCACCAATCCTGTTCCAGGGCCTTATGCATATCAATGCAGAGACAAAACTGGCCTCTGGAAAACACCAGCAGCCAGTGCAGGCATTGCATAGCCTCAGCTGGGCATTGGGATACACAAATCTCTAGCAAGCACCAGGCTTTGCTAATGTTAATTAATTCAAAAAAGAAAAGAGGACTTCTTGCTTGAAGGCAAGTGCTTGCATTGGTTCAGCTGCTCTTTGTCAGAACTGTGGTGTGGAGAGGGCCTTGTGGTTTGTTTATCCACAGCTTCAGGGAAGTACTTGGGTACTGAATGGCAGGTCACCAGGGGTGAGATTGTGGTACACTCCATCAACAAACACTGTGGTGGCAGCCCTAGAAAGCAGCTGTCTCAGGTCATGGCTGTCTTCTGGAAGTGTTCTCTGCAGAAGGCAGGTCAGGGAGCACTGATCAAGTACAAAGGAAGAGAGACACAGCTGTTTTCCTTGGTCATTCTCCTCCTTTTAAGCTCTAGGAGTGGAGCTCTGTTTTGTCCAGGATGACAACAAGCGTGTGGTACAGTTCTTTAGCCTGTCAAAACACAAATCAGCATCAGTCATTCTTTGCCCCAGAAACAGCTGCTGCTTATAATTAAATATTCCCATAAACCACTTTCCATAATTAAATATCAGGTACATGCTGGAACAAAGCTGCACTTTGGAGCCTGGGAAATGCAGTGATCCCCTCCCTCCTTCTGTGGAGCAGGAGAGAGCAGAAGCACTGTCTCAGCAGAGGCTCAGCTGGGCAGTGGAGGGCAATTCCTGAGTTGCCAAGAGGAAGCTGCAGGCCCAGGCTGATCTCACCTGTTTCAGTTCAATCCACATGGTCTTGGGGGTGGCAGGTGATCCATAGTTCAGCTCCAAGCCGGGAAGTCCATCTTTGGACATGGGCTTCAGGGTGCGCATCTTCTGCACCTCCTTCAGGGGAATGACCTGGGACACGGCCTGGGGAGGAGAAAAGCCACAGACCACTCTCTGGTGCAGTCCTTACAAATTAAACCATCGGATTCTCCACGAGAAGGAGTCACCTCAAGAGCCCAGTGAAAGCTGAGCAAGGTCTGGGGCACAGGGTGGTGTGTGCAGAACACAGGGCAGGCTCCTGCTGACAGCACAGCCCTGGAACTGCCACGGCACTGGGACAAACAGGAATGTGACACACAGGTTTACTGTGGACTGTGCTTGTTAGCATGAACATTGGACTTGCAAAAGAGCACACGGCACTAATGACTGTTCTACCACTCTTGTCTCTTGCTTTCTTGTTAGAGTGGCTGTGATACAGAGAAGTACAGCCTCTTCCTGCACGGGTTCTTCTAAAACTCAAAGTTAATATCTGACAGACACTGGGGGGAGTTGTCTGGCATACCTTGGTGATACCATTCACCACAATGATCTCCTCTTTATTCACACCAAAGAAACAGGGCGCAGGGATCGTCTCATCGCTGACTCTCTCCACGATGAACATGGTGTAGCCAAAGAAAGGCAATTTCATCACATGTTCTGTAAGAAAGCAAAAGGTGGCCTGAAAGGGAGCAGCTTCCAGCCAGCAATCTACTACACCAGCCTAAGGTGGTCAAAACTGCCAGTGTTCCCAAGCTTTTCTACATTAAAAAGTAGGAGTGACAACTTCTCCCTCCCCACCAGGCTGCTGATACCCAAATCTCAGCAGCCTGAAAGGATGTGCCATTCTTTTCCTACCAGAAAACAGATGTGCAGCCAGAGTGTCAATTAAAACACAACTTATAGGGAGCTTTGTCAATCTGCTGCAGAATTCTACAACAGGTGGAACTTCTACCCTGATCCTGTGCTTGGGAACAAGTTCCAATCCACAGTGAGAGGCTGTCAGGGAATTCTGTTGCCATGGCCCGCTCCAGGCTCCAAGAATCCTCAACAACCTCATGAACTGTCCCAAAAGCACATTCAGAACAGCTTCCATCATGCTCAGGACGGACAACTGAAGCAGATCTGGATGTCTTCTCACCTATGAACTGGATTTTTGCATCCAGTGGCTGGAGGGGCTGCCTTGTCCTCAGCAGTGTGGCAACCTGGTTCTCCAGAGCCATGGAACTGATGGAGTGCTGCAGGGTCTTTGGTGTGTATTTCTTCAGCTCCTCCCTGTGCCAATCAGAAGATTCTAATTCACCCCCTGCCCAGCTAAAATAGAACATCAGCTGGGGGATTAAGGGAACAAAGGGGATGAGGCAGCAATTTTCAATTGTGTGTCTGAGGGGAAGGGTGAAGGGGGAGAGGAAAAGCACAGCAGGTTTTATCTGCACTGGGTCAGGTGGAAGGAAACATCAGAGACAGTGAGACCACCATTTTCCATAGAGAAATCAGCTGTGCACCACTGAGCAGTGCACAGAGAAATCCCTCCTTTCTGGAGATAGCAGGAGCTCTTCAATGCCCAGCAGGGTTATGCCATTTTCCCTGCTGCTGGTGCTTTAAGGGGATCTGATGGAGACATTAACCTCAACTCTGAGACAAAGTGCAAAGGATACAGGAAGCAAAGAGTGTGAATATACACCTTGGGACTGCAGGACAGAAGCTTTCCAGTATCCAGGGACAATTTCATTCCCGTTTCATTCCAATGAGACATCTCATTAGAGATTTCAGGTGCCCAGGGTTGAAACCTCTGGCACTTGTGAGGGGAATGAGTCTCTCCACCCCCTCCTTTGTCACCCAAAGGAGCAGTCACCCAAACTATAAGCTCATGCACTTCCTTTGGGTATTACAAACCCATGGCAGTCAAATGAAATGCCCATGGCACCCTCATGACCCTCAGCTCAGGAGGAGTGACAAAAGGAAATGTGGAGCAGAGATTGCCAGCATTAAGGGTGTGAATATGGGGTAAATTTCTTGATTAGGGGCAGGAGTCAGTTGCTACATGACATTAATTAATAGCTTATGTTCTCCAGAACTGTCCATTCCTTAATTATCCAGAAGTACTTCCAGGCACCTGCTCCTAACCCCTGTGGTGCCAACATCAGAGAAGCAGAGACCCACCCTGACCCTAACATACCCGGAGGGAGCAGAGTTCTGCTGCTCTGGTTTGGCCCAGTGCTGGAGCATTGCCAAAAGGCCCACTTGCATCTCTGTTTCTTTACTCTGGGTCAGCAGGATCCTCCCATTCAGGTAATCCCACAGCACCTGAGAGACAGCACAGCAAAGAGGCCTTTGTTAAACCTGCCAGAAGGTACAGGCAGGTCTGGGCAGTGCCAGGCTGCAGAGACCCACATCCTGCCTTCCTGATGATAACACATCCCATTCGGGCTGATAACGCAAAAGCAAAGGCAGGTTGGGCTCAGGAAGAGCCTGTGGAGCTGCACAAACCGTGTGTGGAACAGCCCAGCTCCCAGGCTAGGCCCACAGGCACACTGCCTTCTGTGCATCCATAGGTTCAGTGTTCAGTCATTCCCAGAAACAGCACACAAAGCTGATCAGCCAAAGCCCTCCTGCTTTTCCAGCCCCCTTGGGACATTCCCACTGGCCTGAACACAACCTCTGTCCCTGTCAGGGAGCCCTGGGGAGGGCCCTGCTGTTCTTACCTGTCCATAGTGGACGTCTGTATAGATTTGGTTCTCGAAGTGCAGAGGTGTCCTCCAGGTGAGCCTGCGCAAAGTCACGGTGACCATCTTGTCCTCCAGCAGGTAATCGTGGAGATACTCCTCTGGTTTTATTGGCTTCACTATTTTACCTACATGTTACACAGAGAGAGGGTCATCCATCCCTCTTGGTGCTGAGGCAGCGGGCTGAGCACCACGGCCTGGGACAGTTCCTGCACACCTCTGTTCCCCCCTGCCCTTACAACTCCAAGAATCAGCCATTCCAAAGGGACACAGACCCACACACCTCTTTCAGGAACAAGCAACACAGATCCTGAGAAGGATCAATCCTTAACCCTAATACAGAGGGAAACTGCTTAAGAGGAACCTCCCGTGAGCCAGGAAGGGTCAGGGAACTATTGAAAGCCAGAGCCATGGTGCTCCCTGTTGCAGGGACTGCTTTTGGAAGAAACTTGATGCTTATCTCTACTTGCCAAGATTTTTTTTGTCAGTCCTGATAGCAAAAAGAAAAAAGTCCTGCATCTCTTCCTGTTCAACTACTCCCATCTGCTCACAGATCTCCTGCAAGAGCTCCTTGGCCACCTGAAGCAAGGAAAGAAGAAAATGAATACCATGACCAGTCAAGCCCAAAGCAGCCCCAGAGCAGGTAGACATATTACCCCTTGGCAGGTGAGGGATTTCCCTGGTGTGGCTCAGAGTCCAGACCAAAGAAGAAAGTCACAGCTGAAAACTCACTGTGAATGTCCTGATCCTGGTGAGGTATTCCATGCCTCCAGGCATCAGTATCACCAGCCGGCGGGCACCGTGCCCCTTCTGCAAGGGACAGTCTTTAGGCAGCAAGACGTGCAGGATCCCACCAGCCCCACAATTGTTTCTCCCTCTTCTTCCTCATCTGTGCCTTCCACTGCTTCTCCACAGTACCTGCCCCTTCCCTGCCCATATTCCTGCTCGCTCCGTGGCATTGCACTTCCCAAACCCCCTTACATCCACATGATTCATTTCCTCTCATGGAGCACTAGCTGCCCCTGTCACACTCACATGGCACCTCCTGGCAACCCTCTGCCCTCCCCCTGTTCCCAGCATCCCCCCTTCCCTGCCCCTCAGTACCAGCAGTGCCTCCATCTCCACAGGGAAAGGAAGGTTTCGGCGGCCCCCGTACATGAAGTTCTTCCGCAGGTTGCTCTGGCAGATCTTGGCTATATCTGCAGGAAGAGGGAAAAGCTCCATGTGCTGAGCCAAAGAGAGAACCTAAACATTGTGTCCTGTGGTGTTGGGTCACCCTGGCTGTGTCAAATTTAACCCTTGGGCACTGCTAGGAGAGCAAAGAGACTTGACCTCAACTCCCACTCTGCCAGGACACATCTAAATCATGAGGAGCCAGGCACGGACAGCATCCAGGACAGCAGGAGAACAGAGGAGTGACAGGATGGGAAGATTAGAACTAGAATGTTTGTTTTATAGGACACAGATAGTCATACCTTGGTGGGTGCTGGATGGATCACTGCTGGCTAGCTGCAGGAACTTGGTGGCATAGGGCATCAGGGTTTTAGTAGGAAGGAAGTATCCAGTTAGCAGATTCAGGACCAACCAGCCACGCAGCACGCTCTCCCTGAGGAACAGAAGGGACTGTGGGCACCTTGGGATAAGACAATTCCTGCTCCTAGCAGCTCAAACTGAGCCTCTGCCCTTCTGAACACCTATGGCAGGCAGCAGAAAATGGGGTGGCAGCCCTTGGTCAGAGGTTTCTTATGCTGAGCAAGGGATTGATTCAGTCCTTCTAACAGCAAACAAAGGGAACAGTCAAGGCCACTCTGATGCCACTGCTGCCATTTCACAGGGCAGTGTGGGGTCTAGCCAGTCCCTGACTGTTGTATCAATTCCCCAGGGCTGTGAGGAGGAAATCAGGGCTCTGAGCAGCATCACTACCAGGAGCTACCAGGGATGTTTACCAGGGCCCAGATATATCAGCAGCCAGAAAAACAAGGACAAATGTCCACTGAAATGAAAATGTCAGACCCAGTGACTGGCTAAATTTCCTGAGTGCTCAGCAAAAGCCCCAGCATTGGAGCACTGGGGACAGCACAGCATCAGGGAACACCCTCTCCCCTGGCCCTGGTGTCCCTGAAGTAGATGGTTCCTCTCCAGCTGTGCATGCAGAGGAGCTGTCAGTTCTGGTACTCACTGTTTAGGGTTGTGGGTGACCTGTTTGATGACCTGGCAGTAGACCTCATCGTGCAAATGCTCCTTCTCCTTGCATAGCTGCATTCAGAGAGGAGAAAACAGCATTAGAGAGGGGACAAGAGCACCAGAGAGGCCCCCAGATCACCTCTGTGCCCTTCCTCTTCCAGTGCCAGAGCTCTGCCCATCTGGCTTAAAGCTTGGGCTTTTCAGCCTCTGGTCCCTCATGCTATCTAGACCCAAAGAAGGAGAGAGGAGAGGGAGGTTGTGCTCTCATCCAGACAGTGATATCCAGGGAAACCATTTACATGCAACCCCTCCCCTCCATGTGTTTTAATCAGTCTGTTTCAGCTCCCTTTCTCATGCAGGAGTTGCATTATGGCTCTCCCTGTTCTCTCCCTTCCCAGCGAGGCCTTGGCCCTCTGTTCCTGTTGGTGCTTCAGCACTTTGCCCGAGGGAAGGTCACAAACCTTTAGGATTTCATAGATACATTCAACCTCAGTCTGGTCCTTGTGCTTGGGCTGATCTCCCATGAGCCGCATCAGCGCTGCAAGGCAAAGGCTGACATTTAGGTCTAAGCAGGGGTGGTCCTGCCATGGGGCTGGCAGAGGGCTAAAAACTGTCCTGAAAACTTTCCTGCTCCAAGGTTTGCATTGGACAGGTGTAGTCTGTCCACAGCCCAGGCAAGGGTGTGTTCTTGGACACTTTGCACTCCAAGCAAAGTACATTTTGCTGGATGCTTTCAGCAAGGACACAGGTGGTTATTAACTGCAGAAGTGCCTTAGGAGGGGCCCCCCCGACACAGGTTTCATTCCCTACTCAGCCCCACAATGCCTGTGTGTGCCCACCACAGCATCCCATTCACCCCCCACCCCCCCAGCCTCTGCAGTGTTGTGTCCTAGGGAGGTACTTACTCTGGAAGTTCTTTGTAGCCAGCTCATTCAGCTCACTGTCAGAGTACCAGAGCAAAGACGTCTGGATTGGGACCTACAGGGCCAGAGTACAAGGATAAACTGGGGAGGTGGATCTCACCTGTGCTGCAGGTTTCACCAAAGACTCAAGCTCCCAGAATCTTGCAGGCAGCACTGAAAAGTAGGGGACACCTACACTTCTGCAGAGACTGCAAGCCAAGGATCTGCCCTCTGTGCTTTTGCCATGTGGGGACAAAGCTAGAGGCAATGCTGGAGCTGGGATTCTGGCTGTATCCACGGGGAGAGACTGGGCTCACCTTGGTGTGCCGGACCAGGCCAGCTATACTCTTCTTTTCAGCAGACATCCCCTGCAGTCTCTGCCTAGACAGAGGAGAGGGAACATGCAGTCCAAGAAATACCCCCAGAAATAGCCTGGTGTGGGTCAGGCTACACAGGTCCTGTGTATGCCTGTTTGGGAAGGACCACAGCCTACTCACATGGACTGAGCCTCCCGGAAATAGGCTGTGGCGAAGTCAATCATGGTATAACGATCACCAGCAGGGACTAACATGGTGCTGTCGGGTTCTGATGTCAGGCTGGGAACAGAACTCTGCAGGGACATCACCAAAAAGATCAGCTGAGGAATTGCAGTGTGTGTTCTCACCTGCCAGACTCCATCCATGTGTGGTGCCTCCCTTCCCACTATGATAGTATTTGAGTGTCTCTGTCTCCAAGGATTAAACAATCATCATCCTCCCTCTGGCCTTGGAGGTCAGACCAGGGGTATGGACCCACCCTGGCAGCTCTCACAGAACCCAGCCATAACCCCTAGATGTTCCCCAAAGACAGCTCACCTCCCTGCTGGTGTTTCTGCTCTCTGGGGAAGATTTCCTTCTCTTCTGTAGCTCTGCACGTCTGTCCATGTTGGTGCTGAGGTAATCAGGGGCTGCAGCCAACTGCACCAGGTCAGTGGGGAAGAGACCACAGCGGCCACCAGTGCAGCCAAACTGCCAGCCTGTAGAAACAGGGGCCAGAGAGTCAGGAACCATGGCAGCTGCCAAGAGGAATGGGCACTGAAGCTTTCTGCTGGCAAAGGAGATCGTCAGACTCGCCAGGGTTTCCTGCATCCTAAGGTAACACATATACCCCTATAGCTAAGGCAGCTGGAACAAGGTGGGTTGCAGGCAGAGGCTCATTATGCCAGCCTGCCCTTGAGAGTCCATACTCTCTGGTTCTGGGCACTACGGATCCAGCAGGCCCTTGATCCTGCCAATCTCAGCCCCCTCACCTGGCTCCACGCCTTGCATGGGCAGCAGCTCAATGAGGTCGCCCTTCCTGAAGCTGAGGAGGCTCTTGTCGTCCACGACGTAGCTGCGCAGAGCAACGACGTAGTTGGTGTCCTGGGGGAAAAGGATGGGGAGGTCAGGTCTTGTCCCAAGGAAGGGAAGGACTCATGTCCTCCCTTGGATGCTCTCAGGTCCATGTGGGAAACCGCCTTCCTTCCCTACTGCACTACAGCTGCTCCCTCACCTGCCTCAGCTCCTGCATGAAGAGTTCCACCATGGCCTTGATGCACGGAGCCTTCAGAGAGTGCAGGAGGAGCTGCTCTGTCTTCAGAGAGAACTCCAGGGCACTGCTGCCCTTCAGCTCCACTGACAGCACATCTGCAAAGCTGAGAACACAAGTCAGTGTGCTCAGGCTCCTCCTGCCAGGGCCAGGGATGCAGAAAGTGGGGATGGGAGCTCATTCCAGGGACTGAGAATGGAGACATGCTTCAGCATGTCCCAATGGTTGCCTTTCACCAGCACTGTGTTCCAACATTAATAGCACCACAGGCTGCTCATGGCTTTCACCACAGTACCCTGAGGAGCTCCCTGTGATGACACACATGGAGCTGACTCACCCCCAGCACTTGTTTATAAGCAAAGCACGAGGTAGGAAGGAAAAGGAAAAGCCAAACTCATTAGGAGGGTCAGTGAGTCACAGCTGGCCTAGGACAGTCCTAGAGAGCACAGCACAACTTGGAATTTTCAGCTCAGCCATTCAGTTTGCCTCCCAACACCCTGCAAGTGCCAAACTATCACCCTGCAGCAACCAGTGCCCTTCTGCTCACCAGTAGCTGCGAAGAATCTTGAGGTGCTCAGGATTATACATGGCTGCTTTCTCCACCTTCAGCAGCCGAATGCCCCGGTGAGAAACACCCAGGACCTGCACATCACTTCCCTCTTCACCCTGTAAGGGAAGTGCAGCAGAGAGAATCAAAGGCTGTGTCCCACCTGGACAGGTGGCAGCAAGGGAAGGAGGTGCCACACAAGGAGACCCTGGGCTGACAGAGCTGTCAAACCCTGCAGGGTATGGAAGGTGCAGAAGGAGGAGTGATGTGTGGCCAGGCAGGGAGACAGAAAGAGATCCCAGGTGAACTGGAGCCACAGCTAAAGCAAGCCCAGGGTCTGGTGAGAAAATGAAGACTCACATGAACTGGGAAGAGGCGGGAGAAATAGTTGGCCCAGTTATCCCGAGCAGCCAGTACAATCCTCTTCTTTATTCCATCCTCCTTGATGGACTGGACATCATTTCCAACCCGGAACTCCGCTAGCAGGGTTACAAAGCAGATATTTGATCAGCATGGCAAAGATGGCTGAGACTCCCTCTGCCAGGGACTCATTCCCACCAGGCCCCCTCAGTGTTCACAGCACAGAAAACGACATTCAGAGGTGTGAGGACACCACATTACTTGCACACACCAGGTCTACTGCTGGTTTCCCTCCCCTTCTTCATGAAGCTGCAGTCAAAGATGACAGTCGGATTTTGAGACAACTCAAAATCTCATCCTTGGGTTTCAGTTTCCTCTCTCCACAAAAAACCATTTCAGAACTAAGTTTTTCTGGCTCAGAGAAATGTCAGGGCCTTTTTCTGGCCATTTGGAATAAACAAACATTCCTACACTTCACAGCACACAAAAATGTGCTTTCCTGCTGCAGTGACAAATATTACTCCTCTGTCTGAGAAGTCCTGTCTGAAAGGGCTTGGAGGCCAGTTTCTCATTTCAAACCAAAAGCTGGGATGGGCACAGGGAGGAAGGGATGATGGGGCTGTTAATTACTCAGTAGATCTTTCATCTTGCGCTTCTCCTCCTTGGAGATCCGAAAGCAGGAGTTGGAGAAAGTGTCACGGATGATCTGCAGAGGAAGGGAACAGAGAGGCTTCCATTGCAAAGGCCACATCTGACTGTGCTGGAGCATCTGAGGCTGTTAAACAGACTGAGACTCGGAGAGGAGTGAACAGGGGCTTGACTGGATGGACCTGGAGAAGAGACTAACACTGCTTGGGATGAAGAAGTGAAGGCAACTTATGCAACATAATTAGGGAATGTTTTGTTCCCAGAGAGACAACAGGCCTTGAGCCAAACCTGTTCACACAGATGCATACCTGTTCACACAGCAAGTTCAGGCAATAAGGGTGGCTGAAATTTTCTTTGGGGTAAAACACCTGCAAGAGGAGGATAAAAACAAGAGTGGTGTTACAGATGCTGCAGAAATAGCTCCCCAGGGATGTTTTGAAATCCATATGCACTGCTGCCAGAGAGAGGAGAGGACAGGCAAGGGGAGAGACACCGTGAATGTGAAAAGAAGGACCAGGAGCAGAGGACCAAAACCTGAGTGGGGAGACCAAGGGATGAACCCTGGTCAGTTCAGTGCATTCTTCAATACACATTTGTACTATTTTAACAGGAAAACAACAGGTAACAACACAGTTTAGTTTTGGATTTCTCAGTGCTTTGGAGAGGAGGAAAGGACAGGTAGGGAAACTGAGACACAAGTGTCAGTAAGGCAGGGCAGGACCCATATCCCCCATGACATGATCCCCTGCCCCCATCTCCTGTGTCTGTGACCTCCTCACAGAACTATCTCTGTGCTCTTATCTTACACTGGGTGCCTACCAAAAACATATTCTAACCAAAGGTGTGACAAGTTCCCTCCCACCACAGCCAGCCCTTGGCTGTTGAACTGCACCTCTTTGCGCAGGAAGATTTTCCAGGCAGGGTCTGCATAGGAGAAGCTGACGCTGGTGGTGAGCTTGTACAGCTGGGTCTTGATGCCATCATCATCTGCTACTGTTACAGCAGAGTCTGTGTGAGGAGAAAGAGCAGTGAAAATGGGCCTTGAGGGCTGCGGGGTAACCTTCCCACCTGCCAAAGACCTGCAGGGGGAAAGGGGACAGTGCCTGGTGCCTGACTGAATATTACTGTCAGGAACCCTCCTGAAGGTCAGTGACCAGCTGGTGTGAGCACAGACCAGTCATTCTGAGCATTTCTGATAACATTTACACTTCCTGTATTAGCCACAAAGTTCAGTGTTTGTAACATAAGCACTCCAGGGGCACTCAGTTTCCCAGGAAAAACCGTACCCCTGTGCTTGAGGTTGAAGGCACAGGTTTCACTTTATGTTACTATAAAAAAGCTGCTGAAGGTTTCAAAGGGACATAAAAGTTCTGCCCTGAGCTTGCAGGCTGCAAGGTTCTGGTACAGGACACCCAGTACTAGCACTGGGTTGTCTCTCTGCAGATCTATCGAAGACAGGCTCAGTCTGAAGGCAAAAGTTCAAAGTTGTTGCTTTGTGAGGTAGGAATGTCTTCATTTAAGCACTTCAAACTTTCAAAACTTCAGAGCTCTTAGAGAAGAAATGTAGTAAATTCCCTAGTTCAACTGTTTCTATGTTCCTATGCAAAAGCATGTAGGGATTTTTCAGGCTAATCCACTTACTTCTATTTACTTTCACAGGACTTGCTGAAGAAACGTTCTTTTAAAGAGAGGGGGAGCAAAAAGGGAAATTCTTTAATACCAGAGAAACTGCTGCAGGATGGAGTACTTCAGTGGTGTGTTTGGCTGACTGTTCCTTGCATGTTATAAAAAGGAATGTTGATGAGAGTTTTAAACAGCTTGAAATACATTGGTACAGGTATCCAAAGTATAAGATGAATTGTGGCTCCAGGCTCCCACTGAAATTCAGAGGCAAAACGAAGACTGAATAACACTTCAAAACTCCTGCTGGGAAGCATTAGCTATGCTTTTTTTAAGAGGGCAACATCCAAAGACTCTTCATGTGGCCAAGTCCAAGGTCTCTCAGGCTCATTCTCCCTCTGAGAAACATTCCTCACTCCTCAGCCTCTCTAAGGTCCCTCCAGAGGCTTTGTCAGATGACACACCTGGCTTCCCATTCCTCCCTGGTCTAAAGTCCACCTGTCAATTGCTACTTTGATAAAGTAGTTACGCTTCAGGTAGGCAATAAAAAGTATTGTGGACTGGACCGTGACAAAGCCCAAAGGATCTTTCTATTTTTAGCTGTGTTTTTCAGAAGGGAAGAGTTAGAGCAGGGAAGTGCCAAGCTGATTCCTGGGCCAGACTGGAACTGTGACATCTCTCTGATTCCACACAGATCTGATTGCACAGTCCCCCTGGATTCACACAGCTGACTGATGACAGAACATGTGCCAAGACTCTCCAGGGCCACTGGGCTGATTCCAAACCCATCCCCTCTCTGCCCCACTACCCAATCCCACGTGGGTGAAGTCAATACTCACCCCTCTCTGTGGATTCCTGCCTGCCTTGGTCCTCAGGCTTTAGAGGTGAAGGCAGTGGTGGGAGAGGAGGGGGAACAGGAAGGCCCGCAGACGCTGGTGGGGTAGAATCTGGCCTGAAGATGGACAGGAGAGGCAACTGCTTCTCCTTGATAGAGCTGGAAGCTGAGCCTGGCTTGGGCTTGATAGGTGGAGGTACTTTCTTCTCTTGTGGCACAGGAGATGGCTGCAAGACAGCAAAACCATTTGACCCAGTCTGTTTCTGCATTCCTCTGCTCTGTCCTGACACTGCTGTTATAAATCACCCCTAGGGCAGCACACCATCCCTGGAAGCAAGATCTATGTGAACAGGGACATCAGGACCTTTAAATCAACACACAGTCTACAAAAAGATGAAGACCAGCCAAACCCAGAGAACCAAGTATTTGAGACTGAAGCCTCCAGTTCCCTTCCCCGGGAAGGGGAAAAAGGACGTTAACGGGCCAAGGCCTTGGTGTCAAATGTGGAGAACATGAATTGCTTGCTTCCAGATCAGCCTTAAACATAGTCCACAATAGGACTTGCTGCTCCTGAGCCTTTTCTTCAGGATCTCAGATGGTTCTTCAGGAACCCAGTTTAGGATAGGCAGCACCATGGTATGAGCTCCCAGCTGTCTGTTAACCCAACAAGAAATCACCTGGCTGTGACTGCGAGACCAGGGAGCTCCCAGCCTGTTGGAGCTTGGATACAGAGGCTCTCTCTGCTGAACTCTTAAGGTGACCAGAAAGCAAAGAACTCACTGATGGGCAAGATGAGGAGTTCATCATTCCCAACTTGGCCAGAGCCTCATTTTTGGGGTCGTTCCTCCTTACAAATGGCTTGTTTACTCTCCTGCAAGGCAACAGGGAACAGTGTCACAGAGGCTGCAGAGGGGTTGTGGCCATGATGGAGCACGTGGCAGTGCTGAGACACAGTCCCACTCATCCCCCCCCAGCCCACGTGGTGGGTCCCTCTCACCTTACGGGCTCGATGGGCTGGGGCTCAGGGGCTGGTCGGCTCTGGTACATTTTGATGATGTTGCCGATCTCGCGGCTCGGTGCAGGACGCGACTCGGGGCCTGAAGGCTTCACTGCAGGTGGCTCCTTCTTCACTTTTGGTGTCTGCTTTATTGGCTTTGGCTCAGGAGATGGCACAGGGAAAGCAGGAGCTATTGGGGTGACAGCTTTAACCAACAGACCGGCAAAGGCACAGGAGAAATCCCTTTGACTCATTTGAAGTTCCCTCTCTTTCACCCCAAGGCTGACTAGCCATGGCCTTCCACTGCCTTGCTTTGGGATCCCACTTCCCAAAGCCCAGAAATTCCTCTCTCTCCTGTCCTGCCAAGATACAGACTCCCAAAAAAGCCAGATCCTTTCCTCTGCCTATATCCTGGCCTGATGTTCCTGGAAAGTTCCTGCTTGTCAGCCTGCCTGAGTCTCCACTGCACAGCATCTTACCTGCCTCTGGTTTGGGGACAGGCTTCACTTCTTTCCTCTGCTGTTCCTGTTTTTTCTCCTCCTCCTGCTCTGGCTGGGGATTTGCTGGTGGAGTCCAGGTTTTGATAGGAGGCCTGACTTTCTTCACTCGGATGTGTTGCTCTCCTGCATAGAAAGGGGAACTTGAACTACTTAAAACCACACTCAAAATCTAGCACTGATGGCACAGTTCCCACTCTTGCCTCAGTCAGCACAAACCTATGTTTCTAGAGGTGAAGGAGAGTGTGGCAGTCAAAAGCCCAAAGATTTCCAGCAAACTGTCCCCACAGCACCCCACAGTGTAGCCAGCTGAACAAGCACCCAAAATTCCTGTTAAACACAGTGCCAGCAGCTCCTGCTGGGCATGGCTGGTTCCAGACAGGGAGCCAAGAACACCTTGTTATGCCGGGGAGGCTGCAGAGCAAGATGTTATCATGAGTGAAATTCCCAAAGTGGTAGATGCTCACCCATCTTCTGAAAATATTGTCTCTTCTGCTGGAAGGTTTCCCGAGGAGAGTCATCATCTCCACTGCTGGAGAACTCATCTCCCGTGTAGTCATAACCCTACAGGCAGTGCACAACATGGTTAGTTGGCACTAACCAGCAGGAAGGAACCTCCACAGTGCCCTTCAGTTCAGAGGTGATCCTCTCTCCAAATTCTGACCTAGAACTCCCCATCTGGGAGTGTCCCAAGAAATTAGTTTTTTACACAAGCAATCATCAACCAAACCCGGAGAAGGGGGATTATGTTAGAGGACCAAAGCAGCTTGTTGGAAGATAAAGATCTCAGAGTAATTAATTTTCATATGGAAAAACTCTGCCCAGCTGGAAATTAATTGTACAGCACTGCAGCCCAACCTCCACAGAGCAAATGCCACCAAGGTTTGACCCCGTGCCTTAAAGACTCAGCAAGCAGAGTTTGAAAGGCCTCAGAATCATTGGTAAGCACAACTCTCTGCTCTCCTCTCTGCCAAACCATGGCCACGGTGGGAGGGAAGCAAAGCAAACACCAAACAAGGAATTCGAACCAACTTCACCACCACTGTTTGTTTCTCGTGCCTTAGCTGGTGGTTCTGAAGACTCTGGTGGTGTTGCAGCATCCTGGCTTGTGGGAGGCTTCTTGGGTTTTGGGGCAGTGGCTGGGGCTTGGGCTTGTGGTGGACTTGAGACTGTCGGCCTTGACTTCTCAAGAGACTTTTGCAGCTGCTGCTGCTGTTGCTGGGAAATACTCATGGCCTGAAGGGTCATCTGCTGGGCCTGGAGGAAGGAATTGCAATGTCCATGAGCTCCAGGCTGCACAAAACCACCAGCCATCAGTCAGACTGCCCCATTCTTTCACTTGGTAACCACAGAACATTTACATAGTCCATTGCAAACTTCCCATGTAATGGACAGGGAGTCTGCTCCCACCTAGCCAGGGATGCACAGCTCCTGACACCACCCCAAGATTCAGCTACCAGATAACCTGGGACCATCAGGCACTTAAGAACTTTGTACAGAAAGCAGAACACTGCAGATCTGCATCTGTAGTAAATCCCATGGGAATTACCACTGAATCTTCTCAGGGCCTGCTCTTGTCCCTGTGACTCACTCACCGATGGTGCCTCAGTGGCCCCATGTAAACAAAGGGGCAAAAAGGGAGTTCCCAGTTTTGCAGCCTTAAGTAATCCCAGCTTTACAGAGCTCACCCCCAGCACACAGGCACAGAGTGTCACAGGGCAGGCCTGAGGCAGGAGGGGAGCAGGGCTCCCCCTCCATGGCACATACACCAGTGTTTGTTGTCCTCCCCCAGTTCCTGGGCCCCTCCCAGCCATTCCCTCCCACTCACCATGAGCATGGCTTGCTGGTTGATAAAGGCTTGCTGCTGTGCTGCCAACTGGTTGGGATCTACAGCTGGAAACATGGGCTGGGGCATAACCATGGCTGTGGAAGACACACACACACACATCTGCAAGAGCCCACAGGGGATTGTTCCCCACAGTGTTTGAGCATCAGCCAGGAGGAGAGTGTTCACTGAGCCTCCCACCAGACACTGAAATGCACAGGCCCCACTGACATCCCCTTTCCATCTCTTCCCTCTGCAGCTACGCTGCTATTACCTGGCATAGGTGTGATCCCACCAGCCCCTTGCATCGTGGGCATGGCTGCTGGTACCCCCATCATGGAAGGCATGGGCTGGTAAACTGGTGCTTGAGCCATTCCAGAGAAACCTAGAGACAAAAGACCATGTGCAGAGAGCTTTTGGGGAATCAGGCCCTGAGCAATCCCACAGAACACAGTCACCTCTGGGGCTCTCCACATGCACCAACCACAGCAGGACACCCCAAAACTTAGGTGGGGAAAGAAAACCTAAGAACAATGTGTGGCCTGACAGACTTTAACCAGCAGTATCCAGACCCTGCTTCTGCAGCCTGGCTTAGGACACCACCATCCTTCATGATGAAATATATGAATAACTCCTGCCTGTGTACAATTACAGAGGAGGATTTTTATTGAGGGATGAGCAAAGATCTCTGGGACTGGGGCTGTCACATCCATAATGGTCTCTTTGCAGCAAGTAGCAAGGGCAGGTGAACAACAAGCCATGGCCTGGATGACTTTGTGTGAAGGAGCTGTGGGGAGAAAGGAACTCCTCTTCTCTCAGCAGGTAAGTCCCATATGGGGCCACAGAACAAATCCCACTGAGGGAAAAGGCAGCAGAGCAAGGGGCAGCCAGGAGGGAGTCAGCACACAGCACAGGTCTGCTGAATCATGTCCTCACCAGTGAGAATGGCCCTGGGATGCCATGGGGAGATCATCACATCCCTCACTCATCTAAGTAGCCACACAAATGGCAAACTGACCTTAGGCCAGTGATCTGTAATAGTCCTTGTCATGCCCCAGAGCCTCTTCAATAGCCAAAACCAGTCCCAGTTTCAGTAATGACTGAACTGGATGTTCTCCACCTGTCTGAAACTGCTGGGTGTGTTCCTACCCATGCAGATTTCTCAGTGCCATTAATATACTGGTGTTTGACTCCACCCTGCTGAAAATGCCTGAGTCTTAGCTCCACAGAAATGAGGAAAAGTAAAGAAACCAAACACACAAATCAGAACTTCTGCAGGGTTCAGACTTACTAACCCAAGGAATAGCTACAGATGATGGGAAATTCTGTAAGGAAGCAATAAGAAACATTAAAACCCTCCCCCCTTACAAAGGCACCAACTGTTTTGTGAAAGCACAAGGTGAATAGAAGGTGAATACACGACTCACAAGCGTTTGCCTGGGGAAGAGGTGGCCTGGGTCAGAAACAAGCTACCTACTGCCTTGACCCCCAGACCAACTTGAGAGAGAAATTAAAAGCACAACAAAGGTGGTTCCCTTGCCTAACACCTTCCCCAAAGCATCTGGCTCCCAGCACCTGCAAGTGAGGAGTACAACTTCTGATGACCTGTACTCCAGACTAGTGCTCTTTATGAACCAGCTGGGTTCATGCAATAATTAGCATTTAGGGGGCTAACAGGTGTTCCCCACAGGTGTTCCCAGCTGTCCCCATCCCCTTACAGACCTGTAGAAGGAAAGATTCCTCTCCTTGTGGGTCCAATCTTCCCACCTCCTTTCATGCTTCCAGTGAGACTGTCCCTGTTCTCCAAATCCTGCATCAAGGAACAACAGAGTTACCTGAGCTCAGAGAGGGAGAGACCTGAGCAGAGGAAGTGAATAGGCAGAGAAATGCTTGAGGGAGTCACAGGGACAGGAGAGCTGCAGAGGGAAAGTGGGAATGGACATCAGGGGACTTACTGATGGTCTGGAGCCCTGATGCAGCACAGGGCTGAAGAGATCATCCACATAGTGATCCAGGCCTACGGGGCTCCTCAGGTCATCTCTAATCCTCGGATCTAGGAACAGAGAGTAGTCTGGTGAACAAGGCAGGTAAGGAACATTCCCCTGCCTCCAGTCCCTGTTAGACAGTCACATTTTGGAGAGTAGCCCTTCCCTGCTCTACATCAACAAGAATCACCTGGCTCCCCCTCTGCTTTGATTCCCTTGCTGGGGCCCACCCGGCCCTTCCCAGAGTCATCCACAGTCTTGGGCTGAAGGTTACCTGGATGGAAATCCATGAATTCTGGAGGCAGGCTAGGGGGTGGGAAGGAAGGGGCCTGGATGCCTGGAGCAGGAGGGATCCTGTTGAAGAGGAAAATGACATGAGGACCAGAAAGATGAACCACTGGGTGACAGGGCCACAAGTGGTGGGGCAGGAGGAAGAGGTGACTTACGAATCCAGGTCAGAGAACTGGTAGGTGCTCCTGTCCCTTTCTGGAGTGATGGGGAACTCAGCTGGGGACTGGGAAGCGCTGCTGAAGTTGCTGGTCTCCTCCATCTCTCCAATGAGGTCCAGCACAAAGTCACAGCCCAGCAGGTCCTGCCATGTGTTGCCAGTTAACATGGAGACAGACCACCCTCGAGTCTTCTTATCACAGCCCCTGGTAAGAGGGAAAGGAAGGAGAGGAAAGATGTCCAGGTAGGCACAGGAAAGGGAGAAGAAGGAAAAGATTGCATTCAGTTTCTTCTTGCTTTGTCTATCCTGGCTTGAGTCCTTTAGATTTATGGTGTGAATCAACTACTAAGTGCCCAGGGTCAGGAAAAAAAACCCACAACTAGAATAATTCAAGATTTGTTCTCTTTTGGTTGTTGGTGGTATTTTTTTTTTTTGTTTTTTAAAGAAGCTGCTCTAAGAGATCACAACAGTGATTCCTCTGTTCCTAAAGAAGCCCACAGTGTATGCACACAGATGGAGGGTGAAGGAGAGAGCACAAAGGAGTGGGTAAGGAGTGACTATTCCACATAAATGCCAGCCTGCAGTCCCAACCAGTCTGAACCTTAGAACTAGTGACAGCCTCTTTCACACCCCCAGACCTTCTCCCATCCTCTGGCAGTACCTTGCATTTAGGATCCAGGCTGCAAACTGCTCCCCAGTCATCCAGGACTCCACCTCAGCTGAGAACACCTCCTCTGGCACAGAGAAGAGAGTCAGTCCCTGCAGCCTCCCTGACAGGACCCAAAGCAGCCCCTGCACTCCACGGGGGCAGAGCCCAGCTGGAAAGTCTCACACACTCCTGAGCAAGGGCTGCATAAGGCAATATTTGAGAAGGGAGAAAGGCAGAAAGTCCCTGCAATAAATTGCTGCTGCTGGACTGTGCTGTAATGGGGAACAGGAAAACCAGACCCCGAGAGATGCACAACCAGAACAGCCCTCTGTGAGATGGGCCCAAACCCAGGAGAATCTCATCCCTCAGCCTCAGTAGAAGGTCTCAGCAGGCCCAGACTTCACAAGCTTTGGGTCTAGATTCAGATGCTTTTATCCCCCATGGTTGCACCAGCCAGTAGCAATCAGTGTTCTGATCCCTCTTTACTAAGTTGAGGGAAGTATTTTCCAAATGCTGATTTCTGCACTGGAAACGTCCTTAGGGACTGGAAGACAGCAGGAGGGCAGAAGCATGAGTTACCATTAAAGGTATGAACATCCAGCACTATCTTCCCTCTCCTCTGGTTTGCTGTCCACTCCAGCCGAGTGGGAGGGTAGGCCCGAGAGGATGCAGAGCCTGTCTCTGTGTGATGTGCTGCTGTCAGGATCTTGCGCTGGCAGACAGCATTGTAGCCCTCCATGCCATGGTCTGACACAAATCTAGGGAAAGGCAACTGCATTTAGCACTCTGCTCATCCCTTTAACCGTAGTGCAGGCGTGGATTGCTCTTTTCTCCCCCTTACTTCAGCAAGGGCTTCTCCAGTGCTGGTGAAGGCACAAAGCAGCTCAGCACAGTCGCCATCAGGACCCAGGCTCGCTGGCTGTGCTCCACATCTGGGTTCTTCCATGCCTGGGCAACCACCTGGCTGAGGATTTCATCGCGCAGAGCCACGTTACTCAAACCTCTGCCAGCAATGTAGTTGCCCAGGAGCACCTCCTGCCAGCCATGGAGGCTCTTGTCACCAATGAAACGCAAGATCTAGAGGCATCCAGGGGGAAAAAAAAAGAGAGAGCTCAGGCTGTAATCTCACCCTCTGTCCCAAACTGTGTTGTAAGGTGACAGCCTGGGTTGTGGACGTCACGGTGCTGGTGAGCCTAAGAGTAGGCAAAACTCAGATCAGGGTCTGTTCTCATGTTTTTGTGCACCACCCAAGTGCTGGGGAATTTGGGAGGCAACGTTTGTAGAGACTGAACTCTGACTTTTAGTCAGGGTGACTTCAAGTCTCTTTTTATTTATGACTCAGAATTTGGTCTTGGGCAAAATACTTCCCCTTCTTTGGGCAGGGCTTAGATACACACCTGGATTACCACAGGACATTTGTTACTGAGCCCACTGACTGCTGAAAAGACTTTGGTATAGTTAATATTATACCAACTAGTATGAGAGGTGGTGTCTCAACAAAATCATTGAAGCAATGATTCAGCTTCTTGGCTATGCATATCAATATCTTCGATGCATATCAATATCTTCAGTGCTTTTGTATTTTCTATTTCTCACCCTTAGGTGCAGAATAATTTCTTTCATCCTCTACACTTCAATATATCATTAATTGAAATATTTCTAAAATATTTTGGAAAGAACATTTAAGAGTGACAACACTTCTAGAAACAGTTAACGGTACTAAGGATGTCAGAGATTCAATGAGAAAAACAGGGGATGGTGGTTGTTTAGTTCTCATGGAAATCTTTGTAGTAAATCCCTACTTCATTAGCAATGGAGAAAAATTGCCTTTGATCTCCAGGAAAAATAATAGTATTCTGCTTAAACACAATCCTATTCACAAGATTTTATTGAAGCTTATGCTCTTCTATAATTGGGATCATGAGGACAAAACAAGAGACTGGGTTTAGGTATTAACTTTCTTAATGGGCTTATTTTAATTCTACGTAATCCTCAAAAGGATTACCAGATTTACTTGGAAATTATCTGGAGTTTCATTCTATTTTCAAATATTTCAACTGTTAAGAAAAATGTAAAGAAAGATCTGTTTCACATCCACAGAGTTGCAATAACACCATCCCCTTCACGCAAACACTATAGCTGGGGTGTGGTTCCAGTTTTCCTGATAACAAAGTCCTGCCCTTTTCCAACCTTTATATGACACTTCACTGTTCCCTGTTGAGTGACACAACCATGAGCCTGAGATGCAATTGATATATTTACTATAAACCACATCATGGAAAAGATGTGGGTTAAATCAAATTTTTTATGACTGACAGATGAGTAAACGGTTGAGGAGACAGACCTCCCTTACACTGTCATTGCTACTGAATCTGGAATAGCAGGAAACTAAGGCTTAGCAGTCTGATTCCTGTATGTCCTGCCCAATTCTGAGGCTACATCACCAGGCAATTCACTCTGATCCCAGTGATCTGTGGTTGGTCTGTGCCTCACCAAGAACACAGCAGCCCTAAGGGGCTGCATGTGATCTCTGCCAGGCTGCTGCAGGGCCTAGGAGGAGAAATTTGTTCTGTTTTTCCAGAACAGTATCATAAGAACAGTATCCACCATCGGCAACTTGTTGTATAAAGGCACCACAATATTGTCAGTGCCCACCTGTTCTTCAACAAGGTCAAGAACGACGTCTCTTACCAGTTTGTTGATCTCAAGTGCACTCTCGTGGTGTTCGGTGCCCAGCTGGGTTAAGGGGTGATGCAGAGGCTGACCAAGGGCAGGGAAATCTGGCTTCTACAAAGAAACAACAGGATGGAAACAGAGTTTGCTCCTGGTGCTGCTAGAACTAGTGTGTCTACGCAGTGGAGAAGCAATGATGAGACAGAAAAGGAGTTCCCACCTGGAAGTGTGACTTAACGAAGGAGGAGAAGGGATAGCTGTTGATGGTGGATGGGAGGGAAAGGTCATCTTTGACCTTGATTTCTGGAGGCAATGCCTCAGTTATCTGGTTGGTCTGTGCTTGGTGTCGACCTGCAAGAGAAGGAGGTCTGGTGTTGTGGCAGGTGGGAGACAGAACACACACAGCTCACTCAGCCACACGTGGCATCTCACCCTGCCTCTGTGCCAGCCCCTGGCTCCAGGGACACCCAGCTCACTCCTGCTGCCTCAGACCCCCAAGCAGGCACAGCCTCACACTTTTGAGACCACAGGGCCTCACTTCAGGAGAGAGATTTTACAGCTCTGATCTTTCAGATCTCTTTCTCCGGGGAACACCGAGAGGCCAGGGAGCACATGGAGATTCAGTTCTGTTCTGCAGCATTTATGAGGCAGGAAACACTGAGCTCACGATGAGATCCTGCTGTTAACTGTTCAGTCAACAAGTAAATGAGAGGTCTTCAAGATGAGGGAGTTATCATGGGTAAGAGAGGAGCAAACATCTTCCTAAGTGAAGGGATTTCTCAGTGCAGCACAACTCCTGTGCACTCCTCTGTTTCCAAACAAACGTGTCGCTGGATGCTCTCCTCATCCTCCCTGTTTACATCCCAGCAGCTTTCATTTCCAGCAGTTTCAGTGTTCCCTGAGCTCCTCTGGGTTACATTGCTCACTAGACCAGCTGATAGTCCCTAGAGGGCTGTGCCATGAAGTGTGAGTTATTTGGGAATCCAGCACGGTCTGCTCCAGCTCACAACTCTTCTGCCTGATTGTATCCCCCCCTGTACCTCACAGAGGGCCAGAGGCACCACTGGCATTTTGTTTGACACTACACTGACACAAAGAGGCAAATCCTGCCTCAACCTATTTGCAATTTCAATATTTACGTTGCACAAACAGCTACAGAGGAAACACAACTGCAAATAACTTAATGCTCAACGTCAGGTGAACAATTTGGGAAATTTTTTTCTGCAAGAAGTATTTTGGTGATTTGAAAACAGAACAAAAAAACTTTCTGAACCAAACAAAATGGAGATCATTGAGTTGATACTTTATATCATCCTTAAGTTAAAAATTATCATGTACTCAACTTGTTACATTGTCACATCTTTAGGTTGATGCATTGTTACATCCCAACTCGTCACACTGTTGCATCACTAAGTTGTTATGCTGTTTCCCCTTCCTTCTGTTTTAAAAGAAGTAACTACTTTTGAGGAAATAATTTTAATTAAGCCCCAAAATATTTGTTTGAAATTGCCAAAATCGTAGTTTTGTCTTCTTCACCTTCCCTAAATATTTTTCAGTAGATAAAAGACGGGTTTAAGTTCTCCCACCCCAGATATTCAGCTCTGCCAGAGACTCAAATTCATTGAGCAATTTGCTGTCACGTAACTTTGACCAGAGTTCTGTACCATCATGTCATCAGTTCTATCAGCCCAGCTCATAAGAGCTGAAAAATGAACAAATATACTGATTTTTAATCTGGTGTTCTGCCCCCTGGCCCAAGTTACTTTCCCACTCTGTCATGCTGGGAAACAATATTCACAGTGCCATTTGCCTTTATCATATTTACACTGCAATGATCATAAATCAAATCCAGCCTGGGTGACAGGCAGCAGGTAGAACAAACACACACTGACACTGCTATAAACGAGGAAACACACAGTGAAGTGAAACAGTTCAGGGAAGGGAGGGAAGGAGGGGGGATTTCTCACCTTCAACGAACTGCAGGAGGGCTGCAAGCTCTGCAGGGATCTCCAGCAGCCCCACGTCCTGCAAGAGAGAGGCAAGTCAGTCACTGGGCTGCCAGCGAAGGAACCACAGAGAAACCCTGAACTGTGCTGCTGGGACTGGGTGAAGCTGCCTGGGCTGAGCATCTGAGCCAAACCAGCAATTTCTGCAACATTCACAACTGGGGAAGTATCACAGTAACACAGGTGTGTCGTGGGCTGTCAAAGGAGGGAAAGAGCAACTCTTAAGTAAAAAAAAAAAAAAAAAAAATCAACTGCCACGAGGGGAATGACAGTAAAGTTGACTTTCTCTGACTCATCTCTCATTACTAACAAATCTGGCATCTTGCACAGAAGAGGCTGCAGCTGAAGGATAAGGGCTGTTTCCTGCTGTGCCTTTTTCTGGCATTTTTAGTTCTATTTTTCAAAATCCAAAAGTGGTACAGCATAAATAAATAGAGCTGATTCTGATTTTTTTATGCACAACACTATTTTGGAGTTTCCAAAGGAAACTCAGACCTGTACCTGGGTAATTCAGATGAGAATCTGGCAAGTAAGCCTTGGGTTTTCACTGTTTTGCACCTTGCATGATGGTTGCATTGGTAGGAATAAATGAGCCAATGCAGCTCAGTGTATCAGCATCACTGTCTGCACATCATGTCAGTTCAGGGCATTTCAGGCAGAACTACTCAGATGAAGGCACAATGAAACCAAGCCAAAGACACAAAGCATGAGCTTTGGAGGGGTTTTGTGGGTTTTTTTGAAGATCTGCATAATGAAGTCTCTTGTCACCATCACACTATTCTGACATCTCTCTCCACATAATCTCTCAGTGATGCTTAAAGACACATTCACAGCTTTTTTTGATCAGTTTGATTTTGCTCATAAGAAGATACTTGACTTTAAGTCTTGTTTTTCAATGGTGTATTCAGGAAGTGGACTGTGAAATTCCACAGTCCTGGGTCCACACCTGAGGAAGCAGGTGATATTACAAGAGCACCCAGTGCTAAGTATTCCTGTTGTTACTGACAAATCTGTCCAAAATTGTGGGTGATGTCAGTTCAGATTCTCTCATTACACATCTCACAGCAAATATGTGCCTGGTCTAAACATACAAATAATGACATTAGTTCACAGTGTAAATACAGGCTAATCTTCTTATGAAGCCTTTAATACATCCCTTCCTCTACAACATCTTCTGTAAATACATTTATGCAAAACAGTCTCATTCCCGCCTTTCATAATAGAACATGATCATCAAAAATAATCTTCCTCCCAGCTCCAAGGAAGAGGTCCAGCACTCTGAACAAAGACAATGCTCTGCCTCAGGACCACTTCATGGTGCCTGGCGATGCCCAGGGTCTGGGAAACACTGAACTAATGGGATATTTGTGTGTTAGAAGGCTCTTTATACCAGTCTAACCTGCATTCTTGCTGCAAGGTTTCCAGCACACATGTGTACACCCTCCAGACATGCAGCAGACCTAGGCTGAGGAGGCACAAGCAAGGCAGAACACCTGGATAACCTGGCTTGTTATCTCAGAGTCTCCCAGACCCTTTGACAACTTACCATTCCTTGGTTGGGACTGTTCTCTGTGTCACCACTGGCCAGGGATCTCTGTCTTCGTTTCCTTTCCTCTAACTCCTGCTGTTAGGAGAGGAAAAGGGGATGGGGGGTGGGAAAAGATGTGTATGAAGTCACTTTCAGCTACTTCTGAGGGCAAATGCTGTGGGTGGAAAGGAGGTGGTGTCCTGCTCCAGCAGATAAAATGACAGAACAGCTACAGAGCCTTCCTGGGACCCCAAGCAGGCAAAGCCCTGAGTTTTGCTGAAACACCACCTGCCCTGCACAACACAGTCCAACAGCAAGAGCCTCCACCACCTGCCCAGCATCCTGCCACACCTTCCCTCCCTTGCCAAGCATTTGGTGTGTCCCAGGACAAAAGCAGACAGGAGCTGTCAGAAACATTCACCTGCCTCCTCCAGCATCAGAGAACACAACAGCACAGCCTGAACACGGGTGGATGGACTTATCCATGGAGAGGAAACCCTTCAGAAGAGGCAGGAGGGATACCAAAAGCCAAACTCCCTTGCAGCTCTGCCCTTTCCCATCCATTCTATTGTTCCCCAGCTTCATCACTCACCTGACTCCTGCTCCAAGATTGAAAAGGAGGGTCTCTGTTTCTGCCCCTCTCTCTCTCCTGCTTGTCAGTGTTGCAGATCAGTGTGAGTGGATGGGAGGTTATGAGGGTTGGGCTGAGAAAGACGGTGACATGCTAAAGTCCAAAGGGCAGGGCTGAGGGGTGGGGGGAAAGGAGGAACTTTGCAGCAGGTGAACTTTGAGACCTTTGTTGTTGCTCCTGTGTGTACAGAGACCTCGGCAAGCAAACACTGAAGTAACAGAAATGCATTCAAAGGAGCTGTGCTGTTGTGGTTACCTGGGAGAAAGAAGCCTGGATCCTGTCCAAGTAGGAGGGCAGAAAATGGAATAGAAACTCTCACTGTTCTGGGAATGGCATGACAGAAGGCACCTGTGCAGGCTCCCATGACTGTCCTCTACCCTCTTCCCCATCCTTTGTTAGCCATGCCAGCAGTGCTGGTAGTTATGGGGATAGTGATGGGGATGTTAGTGGCTACTCTAAGCACGAATGGTCTGATTTCGTGTTTTTTATTTTCTTTTTAATAACTTGTGCTGCAAAATACATTCTACACATTTGACACAACCACGGCTCTCTCCTGCACCCAGCTTTCCCTCTTCTCAATAAGCTGCCATCCTGTTCTCACCCCACCTGATTTCCAAAAGGCCAAGGGCTTGAGCAGTCTGAGGTAGCTGTTAAGGGATCAGGGGAGGATCATTGTGGACTGAAAAAATCTTGCATTTCAGTCACCATCTGGGAAAATACCAGAAATCGAACTGGGCAACTGAAAGAGCAAGGTGAGTGGCTCCTCATAGCTTGAGCAGAACAGCAGCCCTGAAGACCTCAGATGGAATCAGCTGTAGTCTGGTGTAGGGCAGTCCAGAGAAGGTCACATACTCAGACACAGAACTAGGCTGTGTTTGTACTAACTTTGCCAGTTCTGAATGCTGTCTAGGAAGAGAAGGCTCCAATCTCTGTGTGTCCTTCATTTGACTACATTCGTGTCAGTCAGAGTGAAGGACATCTCACTGGATTGTTTTCAATAAACTTTCTAAAGTCACCCCTGCCCTGGCCTCTCTGTTTAGTCACCAGCTCTCTCTGCTTAGCGCAGAAATAGCTCCTTTTGTACACCTTGTCCTGAGGAGAGTGTTGTTACCTGGCAGCGCTTCCTCCTCTGAATCAAAGGTCTGGAGATTAAAATCATGGTATTAAATTGCACCAAAGTCTTCTTCAGCCTCCTGTAACGCTTCCTAGAGGGATGAGAAAAGAGAAGAATTGGCTAACGAGGGAAGCATCAGCAACACACACACACATAGAGCAGGCCAGGAGCCAACACGAGGAGGGGCCTGGCCAGGCACATCCCCACCTGGCTGTCCTGGGCAGGGCCAAAGGGCTGTTCCTGGCCTGGCCTTTGACTCCTGACCTTGCCTGGTAGCCTCGGAAGTGAGCCTGAATGACTGTGACTTTCTCCTGGAGGACACGGAGGCGTCTGCGGCGAAGGAGGCACCGGAATTTCCTCTGCAGAGTAACAACAGCCCAGCTCTTCCTCTGGATCCATCGTCGCTCCAGCAGCTGCCTGGCCTTCTCCTTCAGAAACACCTGGGCAAAGGCAGCAGCTGCTGACCCACGAGGGAAGCAGCAGCTTCTCTAAGAGCTGGGCAGTAATAAAAGCTGCTGGTTTCTCTCTTTGCAGCCTTTGAGGGTTCCTGCTGCAGAAGCTGGGGAGAGCAGGAGGCACAGGTGCAGAGACAGAGATGGATGCATTTGGGGAGGACAAGGAATCAAGGAGTGATGAAGGTTAGTGGACAGCAAAGGGAGAAGCCCAGATCTCCATTAAGGAATGCTGGGTGTACAAAGGAGTTGGCCATGCTACTACAACAACGTGGAGCCAGACTCTCCTGTTTATCTGAAATGCTAAAAGTGCCTCCTTGAGACGAGAGGCAAAGCATGAGAGGGGAAGGCATGAAACATCCTCTCCCTGGGATCTCCATGCCTTGCCAGCCAGTGGATTGGTGGCTGGGCCTGTGGATTAAGATGGGGTTCTCTGTAGGCATCACCTTTGTTACTCCAATCTGATAGAGATCCGAGGGGTTCCCCAGCACACGAGCCAGCACTGCTGCACAGCCTTCTCTCTCCTCCAGGCAGCTGAGCCCTCGCCCAGCCAGGAGCCCATACCTGGGAGATGAGGTGTCCATGTGACAGAAGCCAGGGCTGTAACTCGAGCTCGAAGAGAAATCACAAGTGTGCTGACAAGTTCATCCAAGGCCGAGTGGCTGGGGAATCCCAATCCTGTACCTGGCCAGGAAGTTCTGGAATGGAAGACGGATGGGGTATCCCTCCTTTCTGATGTGGATAGCCTCCAGTATCCCAGAATGTCGCAGCTGACAAGTGACATATTCCACATCAAAGATATTTGACAGCTGTGAAGATAAGGCAGAAGAAAAATTAAAAACAATAAATAAAAAAAAAAAATAAAATAAAGGAGGTAGAAGGCAGAGAGTTTAGAAAGGGTCTCCTTCTGTTGTCCTGTCCTGAGTTTAGATCTTGCCATGATCTCTGAGCAATGGAATGCAAAATCCAATGCACTGTTTGGTGTCCAAATGACAGTGGCTTCTGTTCCTCCAGCACAGGGTTAACTCACATGGCCACAGGGCAGGGTGGGAGACAGAGAAAGGGAAAGAAAAGTCCCAAGCTACCAAATGAAGCAAAGAAGTTCAAATCCCAGCTGTGAAAGGAGAGCTGTTGGAGAACAGACTTCAAGGAACTGAAGTACTCCATAAGGAGCTCAGGGTGCTGCCCTACCTTTTTGGGATTAGGGGTGATGCACCGAATGAAGAAGGCATGGCTCCTGGAAAACAGAAGGAAGAACCTTTGATCACCCTCCTCTCTGTGCTGACCCTGGAGGACTTCACACATTTCTGGGTGCAGCAGCATCTCTCACCTTCTCAGCTTGGCTGTGAGGTCCTGCAAAGACTGCTGGAATTTGGACACCAGTGTGGAGGCCTGAGGCTTGAGCCCTTTGCCCCTCGGCCCCAGCTTCCTTTGCTGACTATAGGCAGCTTTAGCCTTCTGGAAAATGTGAGACACCACCTGCAAAAACAAAGAAATGAACAAAATTCCCTGAACTACAAGGCAAGAATGATCTCTTCTACCTGAAACTACCCTCAGGCAGTCTGTGCATTTTACATAAAATGCATCAAATATGTGCAAAGACAACTTGCTCAATTCCCAAGTGTCCTTCAGTAAAACAGAATTCTTCATGGTTTCTCCAGGTTCTCCTGACATCTGATCAGGACCCTTCTGCTGGCTCATTAGGTGTCTACAACAGAGATTTTCCTCCTGAATCACTGCAGTACCTTGAGGCGGCTCTGAGAGAAGATGTCCAGCACCTCTGGACGAAGCTGGTCACGGTTTTTATTAAGAAACTTGTGAACCTGCAGAGACAAAGTCTGGTTTAATGCACCAGTCAGACCAGGCAGACAGGCAAACACCCCTCTTACACACACCTTGACTGGGGGAACAAGAGGAAAGCCCTGGAGAATGAAGCTGGCTCTTCCTGCTGCCACCAAGAGTGGAGGGGACAATGACTTCTGCTTTTAGGAGGGATTGCTCCTCTTCCCTTCACATTACCCAGCAGGCTTTGACCTCTCACTTCTTTTCAGCAGCAATAGCTTTCCTGGACTTCCAGGGCTCTGGGACACACAGTGCAGGCTATTGTGTCACTGAGGTTAATAACTATTTTGCTTCTGCCCACAGGCAGCAAAGTTGCTTCTCCCGATAAGAATCTTCTAATTTGTGATAAACTGATGCTCTAGAGGGATGATGTGGAGTTACTAAGGGAGGGTTTTGGTCACAGGACTGGGAGCTGGACACCCACAGCTTATCTCCAAGCTGGGCCATTGCTCCAGCTGCTCCGAGCCCCTGCCAGCTCACCTGGTAGGTGACAGGGCCTGCATAGTGCTTCACAGTGAACACTGGCAAGGGCAGCTTGGGCTTGGTGTACCAGGGGCTGTTTCCATGATGGTAGTGACACTTTTGGAGGAAAGTGTGGTCTGTGGCCTGTAAAGGACATGACAAATATTCCCTGCTGCTGCAACGTATTCAACAGACTGAAAAGCTGCTGTTAAACCAAAGGAAAAAACATCTAATACTGGTGCAGACACAGTAGCTGTTCAGTCTGGATAACAACTTCACCATAATCACCCTGTGAAAGGGATTACACGAGAGGCCAAGAGCTTCTCACCTGAGTCAGTGATGTCTGGTCATCCAGGATACACAAGATGCCGTGGGGTTTTGCAGTGAGGAAATGGAGGCACGACTCACTGTACATCTTGGAAATAGGAATCCAAGATAACTGCTCTTGGCTGTATTCCTCCTGCATGTTAAAGACCAAATCCAGCCATGCAGACAAGAGCAAATGGAGGGAGTTAACAACAGGGATTTGGTTCATTCATCAGGAAGTTGGTGTTCCACTGCTGTTAGGAACTTGCCTAGAATTATCTGGTTCTGTCCTATGAAACTTCTTCTAAAGCCACTAATTATTGTCCTAATTTAATAGAGGAAGGCTGCTAAGCAGAGTGGGAAAGTGAACTGTAAAAGGTAACAAATATGACAAATACACTTTCACCCCCAGTACATAAATGGTACATAAAATGCTACAAAGAAGCCAAACAGGCTTTAAAAGTACTGGCTGAGGCCTGGGATCCTTCATCCTGACCAACTCACTTATAAAACCTGCAAAAGGGAGCAATGCACTAACAAACTCTCATTCTCTTAATTTTACCTTAATTTACTACAGAACTAGTAAAAATATTGAATAGGCTCTTTGGACTGGAATTCCATGGATACTGCTTAAGAGGACCAGGTCCATTCGGCTTCCTATTCACTGCTAAAGGATCCTCTTCATCTGAGAACACCTCATCTCATTCCATATGTGCTGCCTTAACATGTTGTGGAGGTTCCACTGAGTTCCATTTACCTCTTCCTGGGCAATGACAGTCTGACTGAAAAACTGCTGGAGGTGCTCGTTGGCAAAGTTGATGCAGAGCTGCTCCAAGCTGTTCAACCCGAGATCCTGCAAAGACAAAAAAGGATAATCCTTTCCAACACCCAGCCCAGCCATGGTCCTGTGGCTTCCTGTAAATGCTGCACAGCCTCAGCTGGTGCTGAGCTGAGCTGCTGGTTCAGGCAGCTGGTTCTGATCAGTGTGAATGAACCCCAGAAGGTCAAATCATCTTCTATCTCGTCTGCAAGATCTCAGCCTGGTTTATTGACTAGGCTGAACAGCAACAGGCAAGCCAAGCTGTGAAGGAGCATGAAGAAGAAGAGATCTCTTGGCTGCACAGCCCCACCTACATATTCCATTGTTTTCATTCCCTTGTTCCTTGAGACACAGATTTTAACAGGAGTCCTAAGTAAAAAACTCAGAGGCATTGATGAGCACTCACAGCCCAGACCACAGCAAAAGAACAGGCAAAGTAACCTCAAAACCATGTATGTCCACAATTCCCACGGCACAGTCTGATTCCCAGGGAGCTAACCACTCGTTGATCCTCAGCAGCAGCCACTCAAAAAGCAGGTAGTACAGAGTCTTGGCAATGGAGTCCCTGAGGGGGAGAGGGCAGTAAAACCAATTACTGCAAAGACTCCTGGGAGAATCTCACCAACCCAGGCAACAGCAGAAGTCACCTGGCATCGATGGCTCCTTCTACAG
Organism: Pipra filicauda; assembly: GCF_003945595.2. Classification (NCBI taxonomy): domain Eukaryota; kingdom Metazoa; phylum Chordata; class Aves; order Passeriformes; family Pipridae; genus Pipra; species Pipra filicauda. The sequence goes on along the minus strand of NW_024104987.1, from coordinate 7,046,552 downwards.
ACAGAGGGGTGAAGATCCGATCATAAGATGTCACCTGGATACATAAAGAGCCAGAATTTACTGTTATTAACTCACAGATACACCTTTTTTCTTTTCTTTTCTTTTCTTTTCTTTTTTTTTTTTAATCCACAAGGAAAACAACCCAACTAACAAATTGATTGTTTGGGTTTTTTTTCCTATTTGGCCTGAGAATTTACCCAGGTATCAAAGGCAAAAGCAGACCGAGAATTTTGCTGCCACATTTCTGGGGGCGACTCAGCTGGCCAAACTGATAAGCCTGAAGCCACCTCATGTCAGCAAAGAGACTTCCTGGATGTGAGTTCTGGCATCTTTACAGAGCTGCCTTGAGGGATTCAGCTCATTCTAACCATTTTACTTGTCCTGTTCCCTCCCAGATTTTGGGCCTTCTCAGGTGGTGGCCCTTCTGTTGACAGAGCATTGGACATCCTGTGCTTCAGGATGAACAAGAAATCACCAAGAAGGTACTCACAGTGACACGGTGAGTGACAGCACTTTGCAGGAAATCTGCTGAGACACACAACAAATTGGCCACAATCTGGATCTCAGTGTCACTGGCAATGGCAGCGTGTTCATAAGATTCTTTCTAAACAAAAGAAAACAACAGATTCATCTGTGGATGGAATACAAATCCCACTGGTATCAATATTCTCAACAGCACCTCAGCTGCACAGAGCTGGTCACAACAAAAAACAACCTGGGTAAGACACCAGGTTTATTTTGGCTCCTCAAAGAGCCACTCAAGCTCTAATGACCTTTGCTTGCCTCCCATTTCTGTCCCTGCCCAGGTCAGTTCAGAGCCCAACATAAAAAGAACAGAATAGTCTCCAAAAGATGTCATCTTCAGTCAGGAATAATGTCCCTGGTCCCGTCACGTGGGATAACAGCAACGTTCAGCACACATAACCCATTCCCCAGCTGCCAAGGGTGAGGTACCTCGCAGGAGGTAAAGCAGATGTTCCCCAGCTGCAGAATGGCAGCCAGGACAGCCCAGGTGGAGTTCAGCTGGTCCTCTGAGAGGCAGATCCCCTCCAGAGCTTGCACCAAGACCAGAAAGTCCTGACTGTCCTCCTTCCCCAGGATGTCACATGCTCTGCCCTGAGAGGAAAGGGACAGATAATCCTGATCAGCCCCTTTTGCCCCAGGCTGGAGCTGAGCCACCAGCAGCAAACTTCAGAGTAGTTCAGTGTCTTAAGAACTGGAGGAATCTGAAATAAAAAGACCAAAGGCGCCACTAGTGGGAGCTCAGCGTTTGTGATGGAGCAGTCTCTCTCCTCTCTGGAGTTCTCGAGAGTGAGATCTCTCTTGCCCTCACACGCCAAGTTTCTGTTATGGTTCCAGTACAAGCACCCCAGCTCTCCCTTGCCCACTGCTGGGGTGCAGCTTGAGAGAAGAAGGGGTGCCAGAATCGACTCCAAATAAGTCATGGCAGAATCACCACCCCAGATTGTACCAGGACCTAACGTGTCAAGGCAAATGGGGATCTGTGCACCCAGAGAGCCACCCTGTGTTACAGCCTGTCTCATCTCTGCCTCAGAGCTTCACTACAACACGGCCTTATCATGTTTCTGCTTCTTGAGCTTATCTCTACAGGACACTCCTAACAACAGCCCTAAAGTTCACAGAAATCCTGGGTCGGGCTGGGGGGGGACTGTGGAACCTGTTTGTGTACAAGGGCATTCTTTGATCAAAGTTTCAAGCTACTCTCAGATTCCAATGAGACAAGGATGAGGTTCAGGCAGCCCCTGGGCCAAGACTAAGATCCAAGAGAGATTTTGTCAGTCTCTGCCAACTTCTTTGTGCATAATCTGATCTTTTTTCCTTTCTTTCTCTGCAGCCGCCCGAGACATTCCTGTTAACTATCACCTTCAAGCGTTTGGTTTACTGGCTTTGCCAGCCAGGAACGTCACCCAGCAAGGGATGGGCCCCTAATTGCCCTCCATCCTTGAGTCATTATTGGTACTTGTCCATTCCTTGCCTGAAGGCAAGATGATAGCAATCACCATCGAGGATTCCTCACACGACCACAGCTGCTGTGAAGAGCTGCTGCTCCCACCTGGGAAAGCTGACTCACACGGCTGAAATAGGAAAGATCTCTTGCTACTTCTGTGAACTCCTCGAGTGTGGAAAACAAAACAAAAAAAACCCCAACAAACAAGCAAACAAAACAAACAACCTCCCAGAACACAATCAGACAAAACCAAAACTTGTTTCAAGATTATGACTCGACGTAAGCAAACAATTTTCCAACTTAAATAACTGTACATTTCAGAGGTTCAAAATTTGCACCCGTTGACTCAGGCAATGAAGCAAGTTCTTTGCAGTAGGTAGAAAGAAATATCCCCCTGTTCTTTGCAGTCCCACAATAAACTGCAAATGCAAGGAAAGGAAACGAGGAAAGGATTTTTTCACCACACGATGGAGCCATGGGTTTACACAACGACTCCTTTTTAAAATGTTTTGCTTAGGAGCAGAAGGGACCTGAAAGATGAGAAAAGAATCACGGAAGAGAAAAGTCAGGTGTGGGAAGGAACAGAGCAGACTTTAGCATGTCCTTTGAAGGACACATTAGCAGGGAAGCAAAGTCAGTAAGTGTCTTGCTACCCAAACAGAAGTGATGTCTTGGCCATTTCACTGCATCAGCTGCTGCAGAGCCCCCTCAGCTCACTCACCTGATTCAGGTAAAAGTAAGACTCTGCCTCTTGCAAGTACATCTCCTCCTTCTGCTCCATGGGCAGCCCAGCCAGCAGCTCATAAAACACGTGGTAGTTCCTCTCACCATGGGCCTGACAGGGGACACATTCACAGAGTTGACTCATGTCCAGCTCCAAACCTCTACAGAATACACTCAAAGAGCAGGACACAGACTCTGAAGTCAGCAAGACAAGGCCAGAACCATTTAATTTGGAAAGTTTCCAGGTTTTCACGTTGACACCTTAGGAACATTCTAAGAGCAGTCCTTTTCACACACCTACAATATTTGACCTTTCCCATACTCCAGAGATAAAGAAAAATGAGTTGAGGAAAGATTTAACTCTCAGTAATCCCTAATAAATGGCTTCATTCAAGCTGTTTGAGACAGAGAGACCTTCTATTTTATCCAAATAAAATAAGTGATCACCCTGTGCTACACAGAGGGGACATATTTCTTGTTCTCTTGAAATGGGAGGCAATTCTCATACTTATTCCTATTCCTGTTACTCAACAGTAAGTTTAAGATTAAATATCAGTAAGGGAGAGAGGGAGTCACTGGTCCTCACCTGAAATACCACTCGAGATTTCTCCAGCAGGTACTGGGAGATGGATGTTCCCACCACGACGCCACTGAGCATAAGACAACAACAGCTCCTGTCAGAGGCTAGGAACAGGTTTTCTGCAGATCACTGTCTCTGTAGATAAGAATGATCTAAGGGGTGTAGTCTACATGAATTTCCAAAATATTTTGACAAAGGTGTGGGACTTTCAGGGAAACAAAGCAACCACAGCATGAGAGGGAAGGTCCTGACATGGGAGTAAAGGGGAATCCTGTTAACAGTGTGAGGTAACCATTAGAATTCCACAAAGTGTCTGTGCCTGACCAGTAACTGAGGGTTTGATAAATGACCTAAAAGAGCAGCTGAACAACAATGTGACAAAGCTTCCTGTTTGTATGAAATGATTCAAGGTAGTGAAGATAAAAGCCAACTGTCAATAAATGCAGACAGACTTTAGAGTACAGAGTGGGCAAGAAAATGGCACATGAAATCCACTGTAGACAAATGTAAAGTGATGGATGCAGGCCCAGCTTCACACATAAACACACAGCCTCCAAATTAACCACTGCTCCTTAGGACTGAGACCTGAGGGTTATGGCAGACAGTTACATGAGAGAATCAGCTCAGTGCTTGGCAACAGCCAGAAAACAACCCAAGCAAACAAACCAAACACAGAGGTTAGAAAGGAGGCAGGTTCCAAACAGAAAGGTGTTTTTCACAAAACTGGTTAGACCTGTGGAACACTTGTCAAAGGCTGTTGCAGATGCATGAAGTTTGTATGAGTCCAAGAAACTGGAAAACCTCAAGAGACCTGGGAAAACTCCTGGGCTGCTGCAAATGGTCAAGAGCTCACAGAGTGTTAGAGAAAAGTGTTGTAGGTATTGGCCTGTTCTTGTCTCAGTCAGAGCTTGTGGCCCATGTTGGGGACACCAGACTGTATTAGGTGGCTTCTTGGTATAACCAGTTCAGCCATCCTTATGTTCTTAATTTAACACTCATCTTGAGAAGCAAGATCCATTCTTTTGTGGAGGAAACCTAAGGGCAAAATAGGGGTGTAAACTCACTCTCTTCCTACCCTGATGATAACAGGAGTGAAGGGGAGGGAGGGTTATTGCCTGAGCCCCAAGCACTGCTCGACCTTTCCTCACCCAGGCACCCCTCAGCAGTGCAAGGAAACACCCACAGGGTTTCTTCAACTCACTGTCGCAGGTGGACGTTCAGAAGCTTTCCAAAACGGCTTGAGTTGTCGTTGAGGATGGTTCTGGCATTTCCAAAACTCTCCAGGATGGGTAGGGCATTGCAGGGCTTGAAGAAAAGAGGGAGACAACACTTCAGTAGCAACCACAGGTTTTTAAACTGAACGGGGCTTAAGTAACTATTAGTTTATAAATCTAAGAAAAATGGGACTTCAGTGATATAATTCTTGTCTGAATAAAAAGTCTCTTTTTAAATGTATCTTGGTATCATTATCTCTAGCCAGTGGCAAGTTGCTCTGTGAGCTCTTTATGATCTTTCACTTTCCTTCTGCTCTGTGTTTGTTCAGATTCACCTCCCAGACTCTGATATAAGCTCTCTAGGGCAGGTATCTGTTCAAAAAGATACACCACTCTAGACAGCACCAGTCCTCAAGGATATTAATATACAGAACTACAAATATACCAGCTCTCCTCATATCTTTATGGGAGCTTCACCTTGGACCACAAGCCATCCAAAGTCCAGCTCAGCTGAACAGGAATAAAGAAATAACATCAGCCTGGCCTCTCTCTCCTGTCTTTGGCTTCTTTTCCTTGCTCAACCACCACAGCATCCAGCCAACCTCTGTTATCTCTTACCTGTCTGATCCTGTGGCTGTCTGATCTCTGGTACAGCAGGGTCAGGTATTGCACAATTGCTTTGGCAGCTTCTGTTTTACCTGATCCACTGTGTCCACTGGAGGAACAAGAGGTAAGGAAGCTGGTATCAAAATAGAGTTACCTAATCTGGACACACCAGAGCCCTGTTACAGCAAATCAGTGGGGTTGTACTGATTTACATCTGAAGATCTATCACCTAGTGCTTGAAACACTGAGACAACTTGACAAAATGGTCCCAGATAAGATTCCACTGTGGAATGCCAAATAGCTTCTCTTCCACTCCTCTGAACTGATGTGAAAGTAAATATAAACCATTTTTGCACAGAGCGAAACAAAAATCCACCTTATTCAGGTTCTCTACTGAGAGCCCTCACACAAGACCCAGAATGATCAACTTAAAAAGATGAAAGTTTTACATAAAGAAATTAGGATGCCTTCAGGAAAGTACCTCATTTCCTACCTGATGATGACACACTGCTCCTGCCCTGACGACTGGGACAGCGTGTAGGCCATTTCTGCTATGGCAAAGACGTGTCTGCATGGACAGAAAGAAAAACCCCATCAACTGACCTCGCATTTCTACCTCACAAACACAGCACCAAAAGGTTACTCATCAGGGATCTACATTAGACACAGGTCCAAGCAACTACAGCTTTGCCAAATGGGTTGTTCACTCCCTGTGACATTCATCCTGCTCTACCACACAACTGGAGGAACATAAAATATGCTCTGGAGCACAAATGGAACAGGGTTTAGGGAGTTATTCAAGAAAGAGGAACGTACGGGGCGTTTTTTGAGAGAGTGCCCTGATGGTACCGGGTAGCCACATCTTCAGAGTAGATACTCAGGTCTTTGAAAGGATTCACAGAAACCAAAATTTGCCCAATGTAAGTCTAGGACAAAAATAAGAGAGGGGAAAAAAGTCTGGTGGCTTCTTAGAATTTTCTGAATGAGGAATGCAACTGAACACATATATTAGTACAAAGATTTAAATGCCCTTTAAAAGAATACTGTCTGTTCTGACTATACTGTCATCTTATCCAGGGTTTTTCAGTGTCATTTTCAAAGCTCTGTCATTAATAGTTTGGGATAAGTGAGCACTCACTGGTCTGTGGTCATCTTCTCTGGCCACTGTCTATTCTCCCAGCTCCATATGAAATTACAGGCACAGGTTTGAACACCTGAGCCAGTAAGAGAAAAAAAGAGAACAATTAGCCATCCAGAGCTAGATCTGGATGGCAACACTGTGAAATGTTTGCGTAAACTCGGAGGTTTCTTCTCAAGATCCACAATTTTTTACTCAGAACTGCTTTGCTAAGATAGGAGAGTCCCACCAGGAGCAGCTGAGGCTGAAATGGAACCCAGGAATACTCACAGGATGCCAGTGAATAGCAAAATTACAGAGAAGCTCTGAAACTCTCTGATTTTACCCCCAATATTTCATGTTATCTGCCTTCTGAGCAAAAGCTGTGTATCATTTTTAATCACTTTAATGAACAAGCTCTTGAGCTACTTGGTGCACTATTAAAGCTTGATGGAATAATATCAATAATTTTCTCTTACAAGTCATTGTTCAGAATGAATAAGTGCTGAAGAAAACCAAACCAAACCCCACCACCCACAGTTTATCTCGTACATAAATGAGATTGCGGTGGAATCTCTCCTTCAGGCACAGCAGGACTGAGCTCTCAGAGACTTCCCTACAAATAGAAGAAAGGACTGGTCAGATATAAGCTTCACTTGCATGTGTTAATAGTAGCCTTACTCAGCTATGATATGCATCAAATTAATTCTGTTTCCTCCCATGGTAGCCCAAGATCTATAACGTGCTTTCTGTCGTTGAGCCAACTTTGAAGGATAACAATCAAGCCCCCGTGACCTGAACTAGTGCAGAATGCTACTGAGGACACATACTCTAGTCTGGTTAGATCTTCAATCTCCTCAACTTCTGCACAGGGGTCTTCACACCTGTACACCTGAAATGCACAGATACATTACTGACAATCAGCAGAAGTTCAGTTTCATTCCAGTACCGGAGACAGCACCTGTACCTGTTTCTGCAGGAACTCCATCTCTAGCACATCGTCTGTGGCGTCTTCTGCCTCCCACTGCTCCTTGCAGACCTTCCTCACACGGCTGCTGGCCAGCTGTGGGTCCCTGTAGATGGCCCACTTGCTCAGGTTCTCGATGGTCAGGCGTGGCAGCAGCAGCTCCGAGTTCAGCCACACTGCAGGGTCACAGCCCTGGGCCTGCTGCTGAGACCAGTGAACACCAGGTGTGACCACAGACCCTGCAGTCTGGAGGACACCCGAGCCTCCTTTGACATCCACCTCACTGGAATAATCTGATGTCCATATTGGATCTTGTTCACGCAGAAGGAAGCCCTGTTTGCTCTCTCTCTGGCTTTGACCCACCAAAGATCTGGGAAGGTCACATTTGAATCTGCTACCCTGTTGCACAGGTGTGACAGATTTTCTGTCTGATAGAGATCTCAGTTTTTCTAGGGAACAACCCTTCCCAGAGCCCCTGGATAAGGAGTTTTTAGCCTTAACCAAGCTGTGGACTCTGGGGAATACTATAGCAAACTTGGCATCAGTAGCATTGCTCTTCTCATCCAAGCATGGAGAGGAACTGCTTCCATGAAGAGGGGAATCACTAGAAGGCAAATCAACGTGTCCCACTTCCTCTGCCATTTTAGGACTGCTTTTGCCCTCCAATAATGGAGGAGAAGATTCCTTGTCCCTCAGCTCAGCCCTCCCCAGCTGTCCAGCTGCACCAGGGAAGGCTTTGCCCGACCGACCAACCCACCCAGCAGTGCTTAGAAGCCGGATTGCCATTCTGCTTCTGAATCCAAAAGGTTTGCTGCTCTTCTTCCTCTTCCCAAACTTCTTCAAGAGCCATCTTGAAATACCAATTGCACGTGCCACGCTCAGCAGACGAGCTTTCAGCCTTGATTTCTTGGCAGGCTTTTGCCCAAGCCAGCTGGTGACTTTTCTAAAAGTAGAATGAGTGTGCAAGTGCTTGGATCCTTTCCAATCATGCTCATGTTCTGTTTCAGAAGGTGCCTCTGCAAGCACTTCTTCTGCTTTCTCTTCTTTTGCCTCTGAAGTCTGGCCCGAACTCAGTTTAACTTTTCCAGTAACTTTTCCAACTTTCTTCTTCTTTCCAAGGAGCTGCTTATCAGATGATTTTTTAACAATCAGGGAGCAGCTTGAAGTATTTAATCTTTTCTCTCCAAAACTTTGAGTTATATCAGGTTCTTTTTGTTTACTGAGGGTTTCTAGAGTCATGGGTTTTGAACAGATGCTTTCAACATTTTTCAGGTCTGAGTTGGTTCCCAAAGCCATCTGGACAGGATTCGGTTTACAGCTTGGTAATAGTTTGGTCTCAGCATTTTTATGTTTCTTTTTCAGACTGAGAGGGATTTGGGATTGAGAACTTTTCTTTGTGAGCATCATTGCTGCTAGTTCCTGCTTGCTGCAGTCTGATGAACTGTCCCTCTGTCCATGTGCTACCTCTTCACCTTGTTGTGCAATCTCACACCTCCCAGACTTCTCCTTCAAAGTCCTTTGCTGTTTGGAGAGCAAAGGGCTGTCTTCCAGCACACTGCCTTCCTTGTTCACCATCTCCTCCTGTTCAGATCCTTGATGTGCTTTGCTAAGGCCAACATGGAGTTTTGCTTTCACAGCACTTGGCAGGGGTTTTGTTGCATTTTCCTTTCCTTCATCAGTGGTCTCTTCAGTTCTGTTCTCCCCAACACTGTCAGAATTTATATGTCTCTCCTTAGATATATCTTGAACTCTGTCATTTTCTAGTATATTTTCCTTGTCTACTTCATTATTTTCTCTGTTCTTAAGACTCTTAACTTGGAATTCTGAAATGTTTACCTCATCATCTGCCCCACTGTCCTCAACTAGAACACATTTTGGTTGTGTCAGCATGTTGTCTTGCTTCTTCATCTTCTCTGCTTCCAACCCTGCACATTCAGTGCCTTCATCCTCAGATTCAATTTTTCCATCTGTGGTTTCCTGCTCCCTTTCAGGTTCAATAGATGCTTCATTGCTTTCATCAACCACTTCCTTGTAGCCTTTGCCTTCAGTCACAGGAGGACCTTCGAGCACAGCTTCTTTCTCACTGTTGTCATCTTCCTCTTCTGAACTGCTCCTCTCTTCTGAACTACCCTTCTCTTCTGAAGAACTGCTCTTCTCTTCTGAACTGTTCCTCTGTTCTGAAGAACTGCCCTTCTCTTCTGAACTGCTCTTCTTTTCTGAAGAGCTGCTCTTCTCTCCACTGCTGGAAGTGCTGCCCACTACAGCCTCTTTTGTACCCATTTCTTGGGTCCCATGGCCTTCACTGCTGGAGTCAGAGCAGGAGTTATCTGAGGTTTCCAGGAAATTTTCTTCTTCGCTTTCAGTGATGACAATCCTGGCACATTTTTCAACTTTCTTTTTCCCAGTCCTCTCACCTTTTCCCTGTGCTGTACTGCCTTGGGATTGAGGACTTGACTTCTGCCCAGAAGCCTCCTTAAAGCCCTGTTTCCCTCTGTGCTTTCCCCTGAGGTTCTGTGCCTTTTCTGGTGGGTTCTGTTTCTGAAAAGAGCCTTCTGCACTTTGCTCTGCAATTGCCTTTATAGACTCCAAGTCAGTGACTTTTCCCCTGACACCAACACGCTTTCCACGCTTCTTTTTAGAACTGTGTTTCTTGCTGTTTGTGGTGGATTTACCCTCCTTGTCACTGCTGTCCTCACTTTCCTGCCCTGATGTCCTTTCCTGTTGCTTGCAGGCCTTTTGTTTTTTCCCCTCCAACCTGGACATGACCCGTTCTCTATGTTTTCTTCCCAAACCAGATTCGCTTTTATCATTTCTCTTGTAGGCTCTTTTTCCCTGGAATAACTTTTTGTGGCCATTTTCTTTGCTTCCCTGAAGCCTCCCCAGACTCTGGATTTTTAAGGGCTCTTCTTCAAGGGTGTCACCTTGTCCAGGCAGTGACTCTTTGTCCTTCAGTTGCCCTCTGCTCTTCCCTTCCCTCTGCCTCCCACAGCGGATCTTTGAGTCTCCTGGGGAGCTCATGTTTTTCTCACAATTCAACACTTTCTCTTTTCCAGCCCTTTTCTGCCGAGTCTTGGATCGGGAAGGAGGCATTTCTCCAGCGTTCAGGAGTATGTGAGGGCTTATCTCAACTCACCTATGAAAGGAAACATTGTGCATTTTGCTGTGAAATCAGCTACAAAGGGAGGCCAGATCTTCCTAAGCACTAATTTCCCTTGTTTCTATAGAGCCAAATGTCTGCAGAATCTCACCTGTGCCAAACTGACTGTCCTGTTCCAGGTTAAGCTCTGGTTTATTTTGTCATGAATCACCCTGATTTTCTTTTTTTTTGTTAAGACTCTTGCCACAGGCAACTGTCCATGATTTTCTACAGTTGACAAAGGTTTGGCCACACTGCAGTTTAAGAAATAATGATTATTTATTTCAGGTTTTGCTTCACTTTTGCTTTTATAGTATGCAGGCTACAAGCCCAAAAGAGTTCTGGACAAGGTTTGTTGAAACTTGCTTCCATCCACAGGCATCTCCCCACCCTAAAGGGGATGGGGAAAGAGCACACAGTCAAGATTGCTATTCAGCAAGCTTTAAAGCTTTAAATCTTTGCAGGTACCATAAAGTCTGACAGTGAGAATTTTTAGCATTTAGTACCTCAGGAAGGCAACCTACTCTGCTGGAAGGAAATGCAACCATTCTCTGGGACATCTAATGACCTGCTTGCAGACTGAAACTTGTCCAAGCATCCTTAAAAGTCATTAAAATAAATTTTTTGAAAAGGCCATTGAAAAATACATTCCAGTACTCTGAGAGCAAACCAGCAAGAAACAACTGTGTGAATCAAAGTTTGCCTCACCTCAGTCACCCCAAGGAGGGCAGCAAAACCCCATTTCAGATTTACACAATCCAGGAAGGCTGATGCTCCAAAAAAAAGCCCACTTGGTGTGTGTCAGGCACATGGTCTTATTGCAAATGTTGGGGTTTTTTTCTCTGTACTACCCATTTTGTACTCTTCTGCACGACAGAACAATCTGCAATGGGGAACACACAGCATCTCCCTTTTCCCCAGCTGCAACTCTGATACTGAAGCAAAAAGCTGCTGCCCTGAAAGCAGTTACATACAGTTAAGGGTTCCTCAGCAGTGTCTTTAGGGTTCCCTCTGAACTTACTTTTTTACTCTGGTCTAGAGTTAAAACATCTCAGACACATATGTTACACAGTGCAGAGTTCATCTCTTAACACCAAATCCTCTTCCATCCCTCTCTTTAAACAGAACTCTCTAAATTACGTAGGTGTCTGGTCACCTTATTTCAGCCCTCCTCCTCCCCCCCCACTTAATACCCCAATATTAGTGGCCTAGATCTCTAAATCCTGCAAAAAGACTTTTGTTGCTGAGATTAATGGCAGCTGAATTAGGCCCTAAATCCTCAGTACAGAATAGTTGTTAATATTCTGTTCTCCTGGGGGCTTGATAGTTGATACAGCCTCTCTACGGTGCCAAAAGCAGGAGAAAATAATAAAAGTCTGCTTTTATGTGCTGTTGCTAGATAGTCATGTGTCTGGAAAGCTAAAGCCTTCCACAAAACAAAAATGCTGCAATTCTTGGATGATGGGGAAGGTCAGGAACACAGCCCAAATTTGTAGGGAGCTTGGACACAGGACTCCCTGTAAAGACAGGACCCTGTTTGACTCCCTGTAAAGACAGGACCCCAGACTGAATCTAGGTTAGAAAGTGAAAAACTAGAGTTCACAATTCTTCTGAGGCAGGGTTTTAGAGCAGATTGGTTTGTAACACCACTATTATTACTGGGAATGGGAAGATGAATCACTGCTTATATAAACAATTCCTTTGACATCAGACCTGCTCTGATTAACTGCCCTGGACCATCTGGAGCAGGTGAAAGATCCTGCTCATCAGTTTTTCAGCACCCCTCACTGACACCAACTTCATCTAAATCACCACAGGAAAAAGAACAATACAATTTCATTCTTCCTTTTCAGAAGAAATAACTTACATCAGAGAAAAAGAGAACCCCAGTGCTGTTAAGAAACAGAGTATGAACCTACAGATAAAAAGAGCAAAAAGCTCATGCTGCTATTTTAAGATCAGTAGGGAATTGTCCCGTCTTCCCTAAACACAGTGGTTTCTCCCAACTCACAGAGAGGAAAAGTACAATCATTAATCCTAAAGGGACATACTTGGAACTTAATTCTTAAGTTTCTATTTTCATTCACCTGTAGAAATTGCTCAAAGTCCTTCTTTTATCACTGCAAACAGTAATTTTTGCAACGTACCTACACTGTCCGCCCTGATTCCGTTGAATCCCCGGTATTATAGGTCACATCCATGTAATGGTAATATATTCCTTCTCCTGTGCCTTGTTTCCATGCAGCCCAGAGTCTGTTCCAGCCTCCTTGCAAGCCTTCCCAGCTGTGGAGTCTGACATGGATTCTGGCTGGGCTGCGTCCCAGCAGCAGATGATTACAGGTATATGGAAGGAAAGTGGCATTAATTATTCAAGCTTTCTCGTGGTACCTTTGAACTTTTCAACCAGCAACATCACCAGCTGGTTGGCAGAGTTTGGGATAAAAGAAGAGGTGGGATTTCACCTAGGCAAGAGGCAGGCTCAGATGTGGTATGATGAGGTGCATCCCCAAAGACAGACTGACAAGGAGAGGTCAATTCCAATACCAAAACACATCTGCTATGATATGGGCAAGAGACTACCAGACAAGGCACAGTGAATACTACCTTGAAACAAGCTTAGGCCAGTAAAAGGGATTAAATCATAGGCCCCTTTCTTCTGCATCCCTGGAGTTTTATTCCAGGGAGCCAAGCACGGATAGCTCAGCCCCTGCTCCCTTCTCCTTGCCAATATCAAGCCCTCTGCTGACAACAGGAAAGTAGTTTCCAGCTCAGCACTGAAAAGACAGCAAAACTGGCACCATTTTTGCCCTCGTTATGCCTAAATCTCAGTCCAAATGAAGCAGAATGACTAAATCTCCTTTCAGCTCGAATTTCCAAATAAAGCCATTCTCCCCTTGCTTGCAGAAAGGTCGGGGTTACTCACAGCAGGTGATGGTGTCCCTGCAGTGCTGCTGCCTAAGTCAGTGGTGGGTTTCCCCTGCCTAGATTGCTCTCAAGAAACCAGGTAAGAGAGCAAACACAAATGCACAGCCTGGTCTGTAGGTGCAGCCTCCCCCTGTGCTCACCAGGCTGCAAAGGGACAACACAGTCAGTGCAGATTTAACTACTCCGAGGGTGTCCCTGGTTCTTTAAGGTTTCCCTCTCCCAAAAAGCCTTTCCAGAGACGGTGGAGATTAAACAAGATAAACTCAGGTGTGGCCAGCCAGCAGAACAAGTGACCCAAACATAAAATGTGATGAGTGCTGTTAAGATAAGATTTCAGACGTTCAGCAGCTTTAGTTTGGGTGGGACCTGTTTGTCTATCTCCTTCCAAGAGCCCGTGGCTGCTATGTACTGTACCTTGAGGGCTCCTTCACCAAGAAGCAAAGATAAAAACCGAGGGGTTGAGCTGGAGAACTTAAACACTGCACCTAAGCTTTTCCTCACTGGATGGTCCACTTCTCTTAGTTAACTCTTTCATCCCGTTCTTTTATGAACTGTTTACAAAAAACTCTCTGCAGAGAGGAGACCTCTCCTGTAAAGCCCAGAATTACTGATGCCATCTGGATCATGAATTCCTTAAGGACTCTTGGGAAAAAGCCCCCGGGGCTTTTAGCTCTAAGCTTTTAATGTGGGTATGGCAGGGAGGAGAAACTGCTCTGAAAAATCCAACTCCTCACAGCTCCTGAGGAGAAAGTGGCTCTAACAAATGTCATTATCAGCTGGAGCCTCTTCAAGGCTCTGCATAGCCCAGGCAGAACCAGAGCCCTCTGCTTCTTTGATTTCTTTGATTTGTCAGAAGTCTCAGATGTCAGATTGGTTTTTGCCCAGGGATGGCCAAGATGAAGCCACTGATCATGTTCACTTTCTTATCAGACTCCTGTCTGCTCTGAGCTACAGTGAGATGAGAAAGGCTGAATCACTGCTGTGCAGACAATCACTCCCCACCTCAATCTCAAGCCTGAGCCTCAGCACCTCTAACCTGAATTCTCTGCACACACTGAACACTACATTTGTTTGCCTTTTAAAGTGATCCTGGCCATGATGCTGTCAGGGAAAGGGAGATAAGCACCAGGAAAGATGAAACCCTTCCAGATTTCAGCGGACTGGACAGTAGAGTTTCCCGAAGATTCCTTCATTTATGCAAAATATCAGGTCCTTTCATCTAGTATTGAGCCACTACGATTTTAAAATGTTATTTGAGAGAGATAACACATCAGACCCACCTTTTCACTGTAAATTCCTCTGAAGTCAACCACATAAAATAAAAACACTGATGCTATTGCAGAAAAGAGATACAAAAAGGTAACTCAATTTTTTAAAATTACTAAATCACATGAATAAAAGAGCAAAAACTGGTTGTGATTGATCAGAAAAAAAGACACTTTGCATAAATTCAAAACCACCTTGTTTGTTTGGTAGTGGTTCAGGTAAGGAGACTGGTCAAAGTTATTCTTAGGAACATCTGTCTTTACGATTAAACTTGCATAAATGTATAAATGGGGTCTCCTCTTGGTTTCATTCTATTCAAGTAGAATTGACACTCCAGTCAGGACCCTGCAGCCTGTAAGACTGGTTTAAAAATATCTTCCTCTCTTTTGCATTTTCTCCCCACCCCAGTTGCATTGCATTAATATAAAATATCTCCACTGCTGTTTCCATATCATATCATATGCTGCCTCATTTTGACAGAAAACATTCTCCCTTGAGCCTGTACCCCAGGCTACTGAGAGAGAATTCCTGACCTTTCATTCCTGACCTCTCACTGTTTCAAACTGGTGAGGCCTCTGCTCTTTTCCTCCAGCTATTTTAAGATGATCTAGAAGGTCTCCAAGGGCCTCTTCCCCGGCAATAACCTGAGGAAGCCAAATAAACTATTCATGATTGCAAGGGGAAACCAAAACAATTAAGTTACATAGGTTTGAAAACAGCCTCCTTAAATATTTCAGGAGCACTTTGTTGCCCAATTGTCTGCCGTTCAGCGGGGCTGGATGATCCTGTTACACTGGGAGGCAGAGCCCACTGCCCCAGCCCAGGGGTCAGCCAGAACCACAGCCCAGCTGTGCAGACAGAGCCACACCCCTCTGCAGGGATGGACTCGGTCTGAGTCTGTGCCCAGAGACTCTTCACTGTGCTAAGACACGGCTCAGACTTCCTCCTAATCCCCTGACTGACCTCTGTGGTGAGTGTCTAGAAAGAGCAAACTAGGAGGCAAGGCCAGGCAAGGCTGTACTAACTAACCTCAGTCCTGCTGGTTTGGTAACTGCAGCAGGTAACAGCAGGAATACCTGGGAGAGTAATGCCAGCAGCAGGAGCTCTGGCATGGTTAGGGGCCAGGAAACAGGCCCATGTGTTGTCCTCCTGCACCTTCACTGCTGTTGTGCCCCGGGAGAGTGTAACAGGATTTGATGTTTCTGCTTCCACCAGGCTTTCCTGGGCACACTGAATATCCTGGGTGGCCTCAAATAAGGAGCTGCCCTTCTCCCCCTTCCCCTTGTCTGCATAGCTGATGGGTTTGATACAGAGCTCCTCTGAGCCAGCAAAATCCCCTGGATTTGAACTGGGTTTCAAACCAATTATGCGTGGAAGCAAAGGGCCCTCCAGTCGTGGGGGGTGGGCCACAGCCCCCAGAGCTGTCCTTCCCTGGGAAATGACTGCTCTGCAGAAAGCAGCTGAGCCCCTGAAGTATAAATCAAAGGCTCAAAGTGGAATGTTAGACTGTCCAGACTGAAGTGATTACACCCAGGTATTTGAAAATCCCCAGCAGATGCTAATAAGCTTCCAGAGATAAAGGTAGGAGTAGTGCAGCTAAGAGTGAGTTCTCATGTTACAGCTAAACTGATTTTATGGGGCCACTTCTTCCTTCCAATGTCTTCTGTATTCCCCAGCTTCTTCCTTTGCACCAGTTCTGGTGGTCACTTCAGTGCAATTTGACCTTCCAGGTGACCTAATGGTGAACTTCCTCTTAAACGAGTGGCTTGCTTGCCTGGAATTGCCCCTGCTGGCTATTCCCTTCCAAGACTTTAACACAGTTAGTTAAAAAATAAATTAAAAAAGCACAGATGTGCACTAAGAGAAGAACGGGAGCAGGAACAAGAGACACAGAAAGGCAGAAACAGGTCTTGGCAGTGACACCACAAACAAAACTCTTTTGGATGTCACAGTGCCTGGGCTGACACTGCTTTTAGTAAAGGGCTTCATGAGCCTTCACTGGGTATTGGCACCTGCTGTGGAGTCCACAGCAAGTTAAGTATAAAAATTAAACCAGCCTTTTTAAAAAATTAATTCCATAGTGACTGCCACTTAGTGCTTCAGTTTTATTATTTCCTGGGCCTCATGAATCTAACTTGACAGAACTGAATTTCCTTCAGATGGATTTTTTTTTTTTCAAAGTCCTCATTACTGTTCATTTACATTCAAAACATCCACCTATAATGAAAGTACAGTCAAATATCAAGAGTCTGAACTGTGTGAGCAAACTGTCACAGAACTGACAAGATCACAGGTCATCAAACTGATTAAGGACTGTGATACCTCCTTTGGTCACAGCCTGTATTTCATCTGCTCTTATCTGTGTCAGAACAAAGTTGGGAGGATGTGCTTGTCTGTAGAACAATCATATCCTTTAAGAATACCTCTCCCAAATTCCATTTTTGTGGCTAACTTACAGTTTGGAATAAAGCTTCCTCAGCAATAGCTTAAACCACTTTCAACTCAATACACTGCCTAAGAAATAACACCAACCCTTTACTTGAACCTGCTTCCTTCGACTCTTACCCCCACCAGGACCTGAGCTGTAACATCTGACTTTGGGGTTGCAGTCAGCAGCTCAGAGATGTCCTCGTGCAGCACATTTGGGTTTTTTAGGAGCTCAGTCTGATCTTCAAGGGCTCAGCACAGCAACCTGATAAAGCCACGTTCCCTTTAGGGAATCAAGAGTGTGAGCAGAATCCAAGCTTCATATTTTGAAGTCCCTGCCCTGAGCATAAGTAGGGAACAGGAGATTGACTTTAAACAAATGAACAACATTCAGAGTCTGTAGGAATAAGCACATAGTACACAGACTCATTTGCCAGAGGAGCAAACAGGAGGAAGAGATCCATATCTTTTGAAGGGGAAGATTTGGGGACAGGCTGGGCTATGCCCATGGAGATACAGGTCCTTCCTACCTTGGGTGACTCTCCCTGACTGCTCTCAGCACGTGTTAAGGACTATCCATCTTAAACAGAGAGCTCTCTTGCCAAAAGGCCATTTTAAAATATAACTTAGCTCCAAATACAACAGCTGTGCCACAAGAGCTGGAGAGCATCAGGTTCTTGTAGCTGGGGAAGAGGTGAGCAGTGGTAACAGTCTCAAAGCACATTTTTAGCTATTCTCCTCTCTACTGAAACAGGCCACAAGTACAAAGAGCCTTTAAGTTCTCCTATCACTGTGTTCCCAGCAAACCTGCCCCTCCCATCCCCATGGATCAGCCAACACTTACCTTCATGATATTCACATCTTCATGAGATGCAAGATGAAACACAACAGTTTCATTACAAGAAAATCATGCTTAGGAGAGACCATTTCTACCCAAGCAGACAGTTGGGACAAATTAACAACAGCAGGATGATCTCAAAAGCCATCCTACTGCTACAGCAGCCTTTTCACACAGGGATTTGTAGGTCCTCTTGGAAGCTGCACCTAACCTGGAAGGCTTGTCAAACACCCCATCATCATTATGTCAGGGGAAGAGGTTGATGTGCTGTATGGAAATAATCTAAGCACCTGGGGCTTGAGGCTGTGAGTGAAGGCACTGAGTTTCCTGTGACCACGGGCTTGTGGCAGCTATTGGAGGAACTTTTCCACCTGGATTAACTCAGGGAATCAGCTTCAGCTGCAACACAACCTTGGCCTTTGCTCGAGAGATCACGAAGTCAAATAATGTGGCTTAGCAAGGACTGCTGGGTTTTAGACTTCAGTGCAAATTTGCTTCTGTCTCATCCTTCAGCTGTGCCAACCCAACACCAAATCCCAGTCCTGCTCTTAATCAACACATCCCAATTCATGAGACCACATAGGCAGTGCCATTCTTTGGGGGCTGAATTCAGGACTACAGTCCAGGCATGCATTTGTTTGAGCTGCAATAGATACAACCATATTATGAGAAACAGACCAATTAAGCTGAAAAAAAATAATTCATTTTCTCGCTAACCAGACATGCCTCAGGCTTTATGACTAAGATGAAAAGTACTTTTCCTTCCAACATTATGTTCTTCTAATGGAAGTGTTAGACAAATTCAGCAAATATTCAGTTGCTAAACATCTGAGGAAAGCTTGCATTACTTTTGAAAAGGGAAAAAAAAAAAAAAAAAGGAGCTCCAGGCCAAGCTTTTCTAAGACTAGAGAATTTTGGCACCAAATATGCAACCCTATAAAAGAGCTCACGTTACCAGAAAGCATTTGACCTAAAACTCAGGCCACTATAAAACAGCATCCCATATTAGGTACCCAATATGTGTATTCAGATGTGGAAAATTTGTTCTTTAGTTGTGATCCAAGACTTTCCCCTCAGCAGAGAAACAGGTCTGTGAGGGTTAGAGAACACACTGCCAACACGGCTGTAAGGGAGGATTTTTTCAAGTCAGTGTTAACAGCAGCTCAAGTCCTGCAGCCAAGGGGCACTTCCCAGTGCCAGAGCCCAGTGAGGCTGCACAAAGCAGAAGGGGGGGAGCACTGCCAAAGCCTGACTGGCAATAACCTTAATAAGGGCCAACGAGCCCTCGGAGTGCCTCCAAGCATTAAGCATTAGCTCTTGGAGAGAGCTAACAAACTTCCATCAGATCCCAGACACAGAGTTCAAGTGAAAGGTAGAGGTAGGCACAAAACTCGAGGAGTTTGGCAGCAGCTGAATCCTCTGATCAGAAACAGGCTGTTATTATTTGTGTCAGCTGACAGGCAGGGTAAGGGTAACCACAGGCTCAGAAGGCAATTCCTGAAAAGGAGAGATGCAGAGGGATTTTTTTTCCCATTACATTCAAAAGCTTCTTACAGACATTCATTGAAGACTCCATTCTTCATGAGCATCTCATCCCATCACCTATTTTACTTGCTACTGGTTTTCTGACAGCACAAAAAATAGCCCCCAGTTCTGACTGTCACAAGGCTTTCCATCCTCTCCTGCTCAGCTCAGAATACAACTGAAAGCACAGCACATGAGTTCCACTCTTCCCCTGCTTTGCCTCTTTGCTATTTCTCCTGTATTTTAGGCATAGCAGCTCTAAAAGGACTCTTAATGTCTCTGCTCACAACAATAAGTCAGGGAGCTTATTCCAGTGAATCCTTCAGTTCCAAAGCATTGCTAGAAAAAGATCTGCCATATATCAGCACACATCCTAAACTACTGGATCCTATTAGTAGTCTGGCTTGTGCTTTGAGGAAAGTAACAAGAAGTCTGTATTCATTTTTATTGCTGTTGGTTTAAAAATCTAAATGCCCTTTAAGGTGTACAAATGATAGCATTTTTGTGACTTGTCTCACTCTTTTAGTGGACCTACTGGATTTTTCAAGTTATGCCAGTGAAAGTAGGGAGAAGCTATAAATTCCTTCTTGCCCTTTCTGAGCAGGACTGCCACATGTCTTCCCTCCATCCTGCCAATAAATAAATACTCAGAAAAGGCATTAGAATCAGTCCATCTGTAAGGAGCAGAAAGCAGCAGCTGGGGGCACCAGGATGAGGCACATGCACAAGATCACACCAGCTCAGAAGCTGCTGATTGAACTAGAATTTCCTGTAAATTTGCTGCATCAGTGCCTGGCACAAGAGGTGGAAACAGCAGGCCACTTCTCTGTCAGCCTCAGTCCTGCAGCAATAGAGACAAGGAAATAACAAAGCTAATAGAAATAAGGAAATGAAAGCTAGTTAGGAAATAGAAACTGAGGAGGAGAGAGGGCTCTCTAAAACCTCATTAGCAATAAATTAGGTCTCAAAGGAGATGTTAACACTTCTAGAAGGAAGGGTGACTGAAACACAAGCTGAACAACAGCAACTCTGCAACCATTTTCTTCTGCAGAATAGAAAGTGCCACCCTATCACTGCAGGAAAGAAAGGATCCCTCAGCCTTGCTCAGGAAGATCAAGATAGATCCTGACACAAGAGGGCTTCTAAGGAGAGGTTTCCAAAGCATGCCAAGGGATGGCAGCTCAGCACCCAGTCTGGGGGGATTTAGTTCTTCCGTACTGGGTCTCATGGTGCTACAAGCAAGTTACAGGAGAGAAATCTGAGAATATTCTGGTCTTTTTCTTAGCTGGAAAAGAGGAGAGTGGTCAGGGACAAAGGAACCAAAATTTTAAAGAGTAGCTACCTGCTCTATGCAGAGTTTCACCAGCTTCCATTCAAAACCCACTGGCAGACAGCACAGCAGCACTGCCAGATCAACTGTGTCTCCCTTCAGCGTTTTATCACCCACGTTATTTCAGGACAAACCAGCAATGACCTTCCAGGGACTATCATCTGAGCCAGTGCCCTTTCCTGGCACCATCCCCAATCCCATATGGATTGCAGGACGGTGATACAATCACTTTGCTCGCCACATGCATCTTCTCCAACCCAGCACCTTGCTTCACCTCCAGGGGTGCTCTGTGCCTCTCAGCTCAGAGAGGGACAGCTCCACCTCCTCCAAGGGATATGTGGCCAGGAGCCTGTGGCCAGTGTGAAAGCAGCTGCTGAAGGGAAGAACAGATATGAGAGCAGACAAGGATCACAAAAGGGAATTCAGAGTTTTATTTCCAAAAAAAAAAAAGAGCAACGTAGTGTTGAAACAAAAAAATCAAGTTCCATTAGTTCTCCTCCAATTTGAATGGCTACAAAAATAGATTCTACCCAAATCCATAAAGCCAGTTAACAGTACCATAACAAACAAACCCCAAAATTACTCATTCAGATACCACAAACAGCAGTCACAGGAATCTAGCATATATTATTTAATGTTTTCTTTAAAAAGTAGATTTCTAAATGTTTCCGTTAAAACTGAAATACCCATAAGATTTTTAAAAAATTGTACAAAAAAACAAATAATTTTAAACCAAGTTGGAGGTAACAGTGTGCGTTTATTAAAATCCTGCACCAGGGCAGTAAAACATTTATAATTTAAAACCCAGCCCAGTAGAAAAGAGAAATGTGCAAACATTTGAATGTTAGATGTACTCAGAGGCTTGTGGTGCATCAGACCTGGCGATCCACTTCTGTCCTAATGCAAGGCGGGCTCCACGAGGAGAGGTCTCTAAAGAGGCACTAGAGGGGAGGCAGAGGCAGCAAGGCACAGTCATGCCAAGCTGCAGCTCTCACCAGCCTGTGACACTGGGAGCACTGGTGCCTTCTCCCCAGGGACGGTTTGCCCAATCAGTAGTGTTATGGCACTCAATCCAATGCCGGGAAGTCCTTGATGAATTCTGGTCAATCTGCTTCAGGATGAAAGAAAGCAAAAGCCATTAAAAAAAAAACAAACAACCCAAAAGGTGAAAGCTAACGAGAGCTCATGAGTTGGTACACTCAGGTTGTTGCTGTGAGCTCTGGCTGCCTCGCCAGCTCGCTTTGTGGTTAAGAGTCAGGCAGGAGCCTTCAAAGGATTTTCAGCTCTTCCTTTAACACTGAGGCAGCACATTTACTTGTGTGGCACATAAGGAGCTGAACAGTGCTCATACACCACTCACCCACTCAGCAATTTTCCCATCCTGAAAATTCAGGTCAGATTTCTGCACTGTTGCAAAGCATTTAAATAAGCTGAATCTTACACAGAAATTTCATTCTGCTTTCTGCTTCCTCTGGCTACTTCACTGGGCCCCAAATATCTTTAGCCTCACCTACCTCCTCCATTACTTAGTCCATGTCCTAACGGACTTCTTGCCGAATTTCTTTCTGCATAGCTCCTGCAATGACACAAGAAAAAGATTTCCTTATTGCAATGCAGTCTCATCCCATCCACTCCCAGATGCTGACAGAAGACCAGGATGAGGTAGTGTCCAGAGGAAGTGTGCAGAGCAGAGCAGGTCAGGCAGTCACTGATCCTCACACACCAGCAGTTACCAATCCCACCAAGCCTCCTGCATCCGTTGCAGACAGTAGTCCTTTGTGTACACTTGGTAGCCCCCTGTCACCTGAACATCAGTGTTCCAGGGAGGTAAGACAAAGCCCCGCACCCATGGTGGTAGCTCAGCTCTATTGTACAGACAGAATGGGAGCAGAGGCACTGAACACATCCAAGTGACAGTGTCAAGCCAGGATTAAAACTCCAGAGTCCCATCCTTGACCAACTAAGCCCGTGTGGCCTGCCCTTAGATCACAAATAGAAACCTGTATGCGAATACTCAGACTCCTGTTCCTTTGGGATGTGGGAATGTGATCTCTCCTGCTTTTCGGAGAGAAAGAGACAAAGCATTATTCATAAAAAAACGTCAAGGGACAGCATGTGAAAGAGAACCTGCCTCTCATTATTGCCCTTTGGTAGCTTGGGGGACACACACGTGTCCAGGTTCCAGCAAAAGGATCCCTGTCACCACACTGGGCATCCCCCTGTTTTCAGTTCCAATTGCCATCCCTTGCCAGCCCCAGCCATTAGGAACAGAAGCTGTTTGATACTCACCCTCTGCCCCCCTCCAGAGTACTCTGGATCTCCTTCAGCACTTCTGGAAAGCAGAGGGTTAAAGCAGTGAGCCAAACCAGTGAGGATCTGCTTCCAGGCAGCAGCCTGACCACATTCCACCTCCCCACTGAACAGCCTCCAAATCCTGCCTGCCACAACACAGAGGTCAGACCCTGTACCATCACTGCCTCTTCAGCTGCACCAGGTTTGTACTGGACAAGCTGGCACACAGGACTGAAGGGATCATTTGCCAGAGGAAATATTGCCAGTCCCTCTGTACCAGAGCCCCAAAGGAACTGTCTGTTCCAGCTGTCATTTTACAGAAGTCCTATTGTAAATAAAGATCCTGCTCTTATCTCAGCAGGGAATTCGGCTCTGTGGAACAACCCCTGCCTGAGGGCATGGCTATCTGTCCAACCCCCCATTTCCAGGACTCAAGAAAATCCAGCATTTCTACCAGTAATTGCAGATCCCTTGGAACTGAGTACTGGAACCCATAAAATTCCCAGCAGCTTTCTTCTTTTCCCACACAGAAAGGCACCTGCCCTCTCAGTAGCAAGACTTTATCTCACTCACTTTCATCATTGAGTAAGGCATGTTCCATCAGCCTCCCAGACTTCCTTTCTGAAAAAAAAAAGAGTAGGAAAAAAAGCTTTTAGCTAACAATATTTCCTCCCCCTTTTTGTGAAATAAATGCAATTTTGGAAACCCACAATGGAACTGGATTTCTTTCCCCCCTTTTAAGTATCTTTTGACTTTCCTGAATGCTTCACAACTAATCCTTGAAGTCTCTCACATGCTGAACTGTATTTTCCAGCAATACTATTTTGGATAACAGAAGATTTCATGATTAACTTCAGACCTTACCCTCCCAAATGCCTCTTCCCTCCAGCAAAAACTCTGTTCTATCCTTTAAGGTAACCTTGCCACATGCAATCACTTCAGAGCTATCAACTACTGTGTCCAGTTTCCCCTCACATCCCTCCTTACTTTCCCCTGTCTTAGGTATAAAAATATCAGCTGTAGCAATAGGAAAGATGTTTCAGGGGTTACACATCACCATGCTACCTTTAGTACAATTAAGTTTTTTGCTTACCATCTTCTCCGTAGTCACACGGACTCTTTCCTGGTCCCCTAAAAAAGGAAAGGAAGCAGAAAACAATCACTGACAGTGAGGCACAGGGGTGCAGAGAATTCCTGTACACTCTTGGCAGCTGCAAGAAGCTCCAGTGCACATCAACTAAATAGTTTGCTGAATGTAGGAAGGGCTTCACCACATGCTGGTGATGCAGAAGTCTGCAGGCACCACAGAACATTGCTAAACTTTCAGAATAAAATTCCTGTAAGGATCTCCACAAGTTTCAGATCTGCTATTACTTGCTAATGTTCCAAGGGGAGAGGAGGAACACTGGATTTCCCTTCACAGAGCGACAGCTCAGCCTCACCAGTAACACAGAGCCCCTGAAGTGAGAGCCACGTGTCAGACACAGCATTTGGGAACGAGCAAAGCAAGCCAGAGCTTGCTTTAGGTTTGTGACTCCAGCTTAGGGATACAAATTCAAATGCTTCCTTGTTTTGTCCTAGCAAACCACAGAATGTGCTGAGTTGGAAGGGACCCACAAGGATCATCGAGTCCAACTCTTCACCCTGCACAGGCCCATCATCCCCAACAGTCACACCCTGTGCCCCAGAGGAACATCCAAACACTCCTGGAGCTCTGGCAGCCTTGGTGCTGTGACCACTGCCCTGGGGAGCCTGGTCAGTGCCCAACCACCCTCTGGGGAAAGAACCTCTTTTTAATATTCAACCTAAACCTCCCCTGACACAACTTCAGGCCATTCCCTTGGTCCTGTCCCTGGTCCCCACAGAGCAGAGCTCAGTGCCTGCTCCTCCTCTTCCCCTCACAAGGAAGCTGTAACTGCAGTGAGGTCTTCCCTCAGTCTCCTCTTCTCCAGCTGAACACACCAAGTGCCCTCAGCTGCTCCTCACACAGCTCCCCCTCAAGGCCCTTCCCCATCCCCACTGCCCTCCTTTGGATGCTCTCCAATGGCTTCATATCTTTCTTATACTGCGGTGCCCAAAACTGCCCACAATATCCACGGTGAGATGTACTCCAGGTGGGAAAACCATCAGGGAGAAGAAGGTTACATTTCCAGATTTTACCTGGATTTCCTCACAGCATTCTCCACACCAGACTTGTTGTGCACATGATTGTTGGTTGTCACTTCTGGCATGTCCACGATGCACCGGGGCTCCACCAACCATTTGGTGGAGAGGGAAAACCTCTCAAACTCCGACGGCGAGATCAGATAGAAACCTGCAGATGATTGGGAGCGTATAAGCAATTCTCAACCCCAAGAACACAGTTATAGATCTAAAGGTGATCCAAAAAAAAACAGATCTAGGCATGCTCTATGCTTGGCACAAAGGGTTTGCACTTCCTCCTATCTAAACAAGGAGGGATCACTGAGGAAGATATTACCCCAAGGACCTAGAGACTGTGCAATTTAAGATTATGCTGAGAGAGAACTGTACAGTCCTGTGGACACTTAAGAAAAACAGCACAGAAAGACGTAAAAAGTCAACTGAAGAGCAGTGATCCATCTTCAGCAGCCACAGGATGCTGGATTGCAGTCTTGCAGTGTGAATTTTTAAGCCACAGACATGTATAGGAGGCATAATGCAGCCATTTATCCAGTGCTTGCTGCTTAGAGAGCTGTTCCCTTCACTCCAGAAAAGGGGAGGGTAGCCAGGTGGAAGGTACCTATGCAGCACATCCAACCTGTTAGCTGAAAACCACCATATCCATTAACAGTAATGGAATAAACTCACTTCTGCTCCTGTTTATTCATGTGTCTGTACCTGTTGGCAACTGCTACTGGCCAACAGTAACAGCTGATGGACATCTTGAAACACAAGATGGACGCATTTATGAAATATTTACATGTGTACACTAAACACTAAGCCCTTTTCCATTGTCTCAAACACACGACAGAGGTAGATGGTTTGGGAGAAGCCCACCTCACCTTGGCCATACTTGGTGAAGACACAGGACGCAATGCCACTCACATCCTCCTTGCGGATGCAGGGGTAGCGGATCTGTAACTTGAGGAAGGGCAGCGAGATGATCTGAATGTCTCCCAGGTTAGTCAGGACAGCCAGGTCATTCTCGCTGTAATCGTCGGTCTTGCAGCTGCCAAAGTTTGCAACTGTCACCTTTCGTACCCTACAGCCCTCCAGGGCTGTCAGCTTGAGCTTCAGTTTGGAGCTGACCTTGGGTAAGGTGAATACCTGTCAACAGAAACAAGACACTGACACCTCCTCCCTGCACAAAGGCAGCAGCAGCTCCCCAGGACATTGCTGCTCCCCCCCTGAACAACGTTTTCATTCACAGTGAATACAGAGAGGTGTAACACGAGTCACCCCCCTGCTCATGGGACAAGAAGGAATCAGCCACAGTCAGTGTGAGAACCTGTTTCTGTTCTGATATCAGTTTTACCCCTCAGGCTGCACACTGTGCTTCTCCCCTATTTTTTCAAAACCCCTCCATATTTGGCTACAAACTATTACAGAAAGAGAACGGGGTTTGACTAGTTAGTGTGCAAAACAAGAAGCTTTTCAGCTACTTCAGAGAAATACCTACTGATTCCTGCTTCTGCAAAAACCACAGCAAAAGCTCTTCCCTGAAAGCAGAAGCAGCCTTGTCCAAAGACCATAGTGTAATACAGGCATAAAATTTCTATGTTCAGCATGTGCTGAGTACCCAGTTTTCCAGCAGACACCTGATTTATGGACTGCACCAAACAGAAGTGCTGTCCCAGGGCTGTTATTGAGGACACAAGAATAAGCACTCCCAAGAGTTCTCTGCCCAGGGCTTTAGCAGATGTCATGCACGGTCCACATGCACCTCCTTTCCTCAATAGGTGATACCTACCTTAAATTGCTCTTCAGATACCACCAGCAGCTGATGGCTGCCTTGCATATCAGGACTCTTGGAAAGGTCATGTGCTACTTCTAGAGGTTCTGGGAGGGGAGTGCTGCGTCCATCCAAGACAAGTATCCCCACAACAGGAGCCCTGTGCATCAGCTGAATCTCTTTGGCTAGACAGGCAAGATAAGGAGGGAAAACAAACAGAAAAAACAAACAGGAGTCTAGTCAGAGACACTGTTAGAAACTCGCTCACTTCCTCTCAGGGTTGGAGACCTACATACTGTGATTATAAAAATGCTGCCTAAAAAGATTTAGTACTTAAAGGGCATTCAAACTGGACTGTTTTGTGTTAAACAGAAACTATTGTTACATAAAGACAACAGGTCCAGCTGTCAGAATAAAGGACGTGCACTGAGGCTTGATGGCAGATTTCAGTGACAGCTGACGCAAATTTAGATTTCTGAAGTGAGTAGGAAATGAGGCTGAGGAATGTCAAGCAGTGCTGGAACTCACTCCCCTCTCCAGTTCATTCACTAGAGTGAGCACTGCTTAGCTCAGACACTGCCACACTTGGCTCCACTCTCACTGATAAACAGCAATAATTGAGCTTTTCTGTACGTAACTCCTGTGAGTGATGGCTCAGATCCATTAGAGCCGTGCTTTCCCAAGGGACACTTACCCTGCTCTGCCCTGACAGGCTCATCCATCCTCCTCTCTGCTGGGGGAACACGTAAACAGAAGGCGTAGACGGTCCCTCCGTTGGTGCCAGCCCACAGGGACGGGCAGTGGCGGGAGCCTGGAGCAACAAAAAGGCCCATGAGCAAGACACCACCTGTGACATCCCTGGATAACTGCTGTCCCCAGCTATACACATCCTCCCCCTCTGTTTACATTCTAAATATCTTTATTATTAGGGCAGACTTGCCAAGGAAACTACGGGTTCTTAGCACTTCTTTTCCCAACACATGTCCACCAGCAGCCCTGAAAAAGGACACGGCATGTGAGCAAAGGAAAGAGTGCTGCTTCCATGAACCACCACAATTGCTGCATCCATTTTTCACATATTAATATCACACGTGAGCAGAGTAAACTTGTGTAACACATCAGTTTGGGCTCTGATGCACAACCAGCCACCAAAAGGCTCTGCTGGGGACAGGACTGAACTTCAGAGTAATGAGAGAAGGCAAAACTGAATCTAAAATGCCAGATGCCATTCCAGTACATTTGAAAACCACACATAAAGGTTTCATCCAAAGATGAACTACCACTTGCCTGGCATTAGCCAGCAGCCAGAATGGCTACATAACAATTCTGCACGACAACATATGCTCTTGTTCTATATTAGCTTTTCAGCACGGCACAAAGTAGGACACAGGGGGTGCCGAGTTTTGCTGGCAGTAAATCCTAACACACTCCTTGGCAGAAGAAGTTAAAAAAAAAAACAAACAACATTTGGAAGAAGAGAGAGACGCTTTTTGTACTCACTGTCTCTCAAGAAGGTATCAGCAAAATACAAGGTTCGCACAAAGCCAGTGAAAGAGTCTTCTGCCGACCGGGCTTCGATCTTCCGCTGGACGGGAGCCAGTTCCATTTCCTGCAATGTGTCCTGGTCAAATTTGGCATTTGCTTCTTGCACCTTCAAAGATATATACACATATTGTCAGTCAGGGACAGACACAGCAGGGGGAAGAAAGCAGCAGCAACAGAAAGGGACAGCACTGTCATACCAGTGAACTCGTCTTCTGAACTGATCGCTAAAAACGTGACTGCTTTATCTTACAGAGAGCAGCATCAGAAACTGCCATTTCCCCCCTATGCCAATAGCTACTGATTCGATAGTAGGGCTGCAAACCACCTCCTGCTCTAGGCAGTCTCATTAGGACTCTGCATGCTCCAAGATGTAAACAGACAGGACCCCAAAAAGGTGAACCCCTCACCTCTGAGGCACTTCCACTACCTCCTCGCCGCTTCCTACTGGACACGCGGCTCCTTCTGATCCGCCTGAACGACTGACGGAGGGACTTCTTCAAGGACTTCACCCGGGACAGTGGGCCTTCTAAGGCCAACTGGTCACTGGGATGCAGGGTACACCTGGAAGAGGGAGACGGTAGGCACGTGGTCACTTTCTGTTACGGGGCAATCACTCCCAAGAGGCCAACAGGACACACGCAAATGTCAGAACACCCTTATATATCCTTCAAGATCTTCAAGGATGGAATCCAACAAGGCAGGGCTTCTTGCTACAGTGACTGCTCTTAAGAAATTGCTTATCACAGCTTCCTTTGTTAGTAACTCCAGGACATCATTAACAAAGGATTACTACAGACTTCCTGGAAAGATGGCACTTACTTGACAAAGACCAGTCGCTTCTGCTGATGGTCAAAAAGCCCAAAGCCATGGCTGGTACCAAAGGCCACAAGCTTCCACTCAGAGTGCAGGGCCAATGAGGTGACCACAGCTGGTGGCTGACACTGGACAAGGACAAAAGGCTGAAAACCGGCTTCAAATCGAACAGGTCCGTCTCGAGTTTTTAGTTTCTCGTGACCTTTCCACCGATAGCCCTCTTGGTCCTGCAGGAGATCTGCTTCAGCATGGTCCACCACATGTTCTGCATCTTCATCATTCAGTTCCATCACCAGTACCTGAAAGGAAGAGGACAACCTTTGCTACAACTTTCGATATGTAGGCAAGTCCTCCAAGCTGCAGGCCTTCCCTGCAGCTGCACAACTACAGCATCTCTCAGGGCAGATAAGCAACATTAGATAATGCCTCAAATACCAGTTAGAGAAAGCAGAAATCACAGAATGGTTTGGGTTGGAAGGGATCTTAAAGATCATCTCACCCCCCTTCCATGGACAGAGAACCAGACCAGGTTGCTCAGAGCTCCATCCAACCTGGTCTTGAACACTTTCAGGGATGGGGCATCCACAGCTTCTCCAGGTAACCTGTTCCATTGCCTCACCACCTTCAAGTAAAGAATTTCTTCCTATATAATATCTAATCTAAACATACTCTTTTTCAGGTTGAAGCCATTTCCCCTTGTCCTGTCACCACATGCTCTTGTATAAAGCCCTTCTTCATCTTTCCTGTCGGCTCCTTTCAGGTACTGGAAGGCTGCAGATGAGTCATCCCAAAGCCTTCTCTTTTCCAGGCTGAACAAACTCAACTCTCTCAGCCTTTCCTCACAGCAGAGGTGCTCCATCCCCCTAATCAACTCGGTGGCCTCCTCTGAAGGGTGAGTGTCCTTCCTGTGCTGGAGACCCCAGAGCTGCATGCAGTGCTCCAGGTGGGGTCTCACCAGAGCAGAGCACCATGAAATTCCCAGAAAACAGATCAATTTACCACTAGAGAAATGAGCATTTTAAATTTTAACATCTCTCCAGGTTGCACTGTGACAACCCACACTACAGGCAAGATTCACAATGACTGTTTGCATTCCAATACCTGTCCTGCTGTACCAGCTACAGCCAAGTATCCACTGTATTTACACAGGTAGATCTTCTGGATCCCAAGTCTTGGATCATCACTGTAAGGGTCGAAGGTACCAACCTAAGTGAGAGAATAGAGAGTGGCTGATCTTTAACTGGGACAAGAATCAGAAATCCTCAGGTTTCCAGAAAGCTTCTAAAAGCAACATCCTCTCTCACCTTGCGAAGTGGAGGCCACTCATCCTCACCCAGGGTGTTCATGTTGTCATTGGGATCAGCATCTGTGAGAAACACTCTCACTGTGCTCAGCTTGTAAAGGAGGTGTAAGCAGACACCAGATGCATCCCAAAACCGCACCGTGCCATCTTCATGCCTGTGGGGGGGTTACAGAAACACATCACACAGGAGAACAGCACATGGATGGCAAAACAGAGGGGGAAAACAACCAAAGAAACAAACCACGCTGAGGAACAAGCTACAAAGAGAAAGGTTTTTGACTTCTTGGGTTTTTTGGTGGGTTTTGCTTTGTTTTACGTTGTTGGGTTTTTTTAATCCAGTTTGTTCTCAGTGATCTGACACCACTGTACAATTTAAGATTATGCCAAAGAAAACATGGAAAAGGAAAATAGTGTAGCATATGGAAGGAACAATTCATCCTGACAAAAATGCTGTTTGGGGACAGCGGGGAAAAATTAAAATTGAGGAACACAAAATCAAGCTTTAATCTTAGTTCTCCAGGTGAAAACTGGCAACAGTCTTCCAACACAAGGTAGGAGCTTCTAACATGCTCCATCAAGATTGAAGTCTGAGGAACAGCCCACTGAAACTCTCAGAAGTGCTTTTCAAAGAAAATTATACATTTTTATGCAATGAGACCACCTCTTGATAGCTACTTCCACCTCTTAGCTAGGTCTGTTCATGCTGATCAAAGCAGAGAAGAGCCCAAGCTAACCTCTACTTTGAGACTCAGGGCAGTGTGAAGTAGTGGGGAAAATGCTTCAAAACCTTCAAGATTAAGCTCCACTTTTACACTGCTCCCTTTGAAGCAGTTTGGATTACTGCTTGCACCCCTATGTTGTTTGAGAGGAGAATGGATAACACATCAAAACTACAAATCAGCCAGATTTCTTGGTTATCTGTGGACATCACAACGTGTCAGAAGCAGCAGAATCAGTTGGCTTTACAGAGGCAGCAGCACAGCTTTTGGAAGCTGCACTGTAAAGCTGCAGCCTTCTCCCTACAAGATGAGCAGACTTTAATCTCATGGGAAAGCCTCAGTTAGTTCAAAAGGGGGAACTGAAACTGGAAAGGGCTCCTTGGTTGTTATCAGTGCAGTACATACCCTGTCAGCAGCAAGTCCCTCTGCGGAGGATCTGGAGCTATGTTGGTGCCACCATCAATCGGCCACGGCTACAAACACATTAAGAGAAGATTGTGACTCCCTAGGCAGTGACAGTGTGAAAAGAATATAAAGTCAGCAGGAGAACATGAACTTCAGTGCAAGTGGCAGTGAAACAGTCCACGCTGTTAGCTTTTGTTTGGACTAGATGCTCCCGTTCTGACACCAACTGTGCTTTTTAGAAGACGCTCCACACATCTCCTCAAGAAGCTGTGCCAAAAGCTTCATGCTTTTACACGAGAACTTTGATACCACTGACAGCTGGGAACACTCAGACTTTCCCTCTGGCTTGTCAAAGCTTAAAAAAATAACACATTTTAATTCCCCAGAGTGAGTCACTGTATTGGTGGTGCTCTGGGAAAAAGCCTCTCTCGACCCTATTAAGAGGCAGGACAGCGTCTGGTGGGACTCATCCCTCCACAGCCCGTCAGCAGCACAGACCACCCACACTCTGGGCAGCCCTGCTGGTCTTAAACACATGGGAACACCCCTGGGAACACATTAAAGCTGCCATACCATACTGGAGTAGTGGATGTTCTGCTTGCTCCCAGCGCTGATGATCCGCTCCCACAGCTTCAGTGGGATGTTGGAGACGTGGTGTGAGCAGGTGATGGCTGAGCAGTGCAGAGAAGCCAGGTATGGAGGGTGGACTGCTGGCCAGCCTGCAGTTTTCAAGTCTATAACCACCAGCTCCTCTTCTGCCAGCACCACCATGGCAGAAGGGTCATCAAACTCTGCAGAAACAGGATTTACTGAGGCTCACAAAACTGGCCGTCCAACGTTAACAGGAACAAACTTCCTGTGAGGCTTCTTTGAAAACTGGTATCACAGAGCTCCACATAAACATTTTTTGCTGGAAAAACCTTAAATTCCTCTGGGCTTAGGCTTAACTGGGCCTATCAAGGCACTAGTATTAATGGATTTAAAGACACTAACAGATTTACTGCAAATTCAAGTTTCTTTACATCATTCCTGGGACTGCCAGAGTGACCTCTGACAGATTCCACTGCAGGATAAAAAAAATCTGTTATCAACACACGTGGTTAAATAACACAAGTTCATATTTGTTATTGTAACAGCCAGAATTCCAAAGACTTTACTTACAGCTAATCAACAGCATTGGGTGGAAAGACATGCATACACCCCAGCAGTGACCCATTTAGTGCTGTGTTAGGACCACAGTCCATCCAGGCTAAGCTGCTTAAACATGCTAATGCCTTGGGTTCTGCACAATGCTCCTCTGCCTGAGCTGACAAGTATTTACAATTCAGCTCTCTTACTTCTCATTTTCTCCGCTTCTCATATGTTGTGGCACATCATCTGGACTTTCTTTTTAAAGAGTGTGCATATCAGCTAATAATTCTTATGTATATTAGGCATGATTACAAAAGAAACATGTTAGTGGAACTTGACTGATGACATCTAACGCAAACAAGAATTTTAATTCTAGTTACAATGAAAAATCTTGAGTGAAGAAAAAAATTCAGTCTACAAAGACATTATTGCAGTAAGGTTCTTGAGACAGCCACAGCAGCAACTGGTGGGGAAAACCAAAACCACAGATCAGTTCACACCAGTAACAATTAACAGAGCTCAGAAATCTGAGTGGATGTAAAGCTCTGACTAGCCCCAGCCATAACACATCACTAATTAGTTTTGTTTCTTCATGAAAAAATATTTTCTGTTCAGTTCTACTTTGCTTCCCCAAGTGCCTCTGTTTGCAGTCGCCCATAGGGCTTCTGAACAAAATAAATAATATCACACCTCTACTACACTATCCATGATCAGCCCTGCACTCTGCTGCTGTCAATGTTAACCACAAGCACTTGGTTTTAACAATATTTTTTTCCCTGCAAAGACACATGTCTGAGTTCACTGCTTATGGCAAGAATCTATTTTAAGTTGCTGAAGTAGCAAGCACACTAGAATTTGTCATGATTGCCATACACTCATCCACCTAATTTAAAAAAAAAAAAAAAAAAAAGAAAACAGGAAGGGCCAGTCTTCTAAAAATTGTTTCCACAGCATATTCAGGGTAGTGGAAAGTCACCAGCTCTGACCATGCTGCAGTGCACAAGCTTTGTGCTTATTAAATTAAGTGGCTTTGGTATACAATTAATACCTTCGTATTGCCATTGCAGGGAAGACTTTGCTTAGGGGCAAACAAGGCAAGCCACGTAGATCCACTAAGCTTAGGCAATCAGCCACAAGGAAGCTTGTTAACCACAGAAACCTCATTTTATTGTAAAAAACTTCCTCATCTAAGTGCAAAAGCTTCAGCTTCCTGCAGCAGCTGCTGTCTGAACCCACTAGAATTCGTGTTAACGAGATAATTCAGTCCTTGGGAAGTATAAATATAGAGCCTGTTAGTTTAGTTACTTCATCCTAAAGGATTTCTAATCATATCCAGAAACCGAACTTTAAGTAGTCAAACTCTTACATAAAAAAACCTCAGACTTCTTTCATCTTTAAGACTTTTGTTCTGTCATCGAGAATCACAACTCTAACGATTTCACAGAAAGTAAAAGGGTCTCATTTTTTAACACTAAAAAGGTATTAAATCTGAGGTACTGAACAAATTTAATGGCAGTGTGAGCTGTAGGCTCTGCACACTTGGAGGATGCTTATAAAAAGAAGAATGTTACAGTTACTGTGGAAATAAGGGGAAGAAAGATCTTCAACAGAAGCAAGAATCTGACAAGCTCCATACAATCTGAGGAATGAAAGCTATTCAGTTTTCAAATGGTTTACATTCATGTTCACCAGTAGTAACGAAATTAAGTTGTCTATATAATGACCCTTGGTTTTATGTCACCCTTTGCTGATTTATTACCCAGAGCTCCAGCCATAAATCCAGGTAGTAATTAAAAGAAACAGTGTCTCAGTGGGAGTAAATTCTGGTCTTAATTATTAGCTTTCTTTGAAGTGTTTTCTTTGAAACAGCAATATTCAGATCCTCATTTCATGACCTGGTTATGTCCAGTGTCCAGCTTAAACAGACATAAGCTTAAGAAATCTTCTCCCATTAATAGAATAGCTGAATAGCTTCTCTTTTTTTGAGGAATGTATGGCATTTGTAAATAGCTCGTTCTTTATATCAGTATTTTACACTTCACCTTTAAATGGCAAATCTTTTACAGCTGGATTCAATCTGAAGGGTCTTTTCCAACCTAAACGATTCTGTGATTCTCTGTTAAAGTCTCAGAAACTCCCCAAACAACTGACCTCCTTATCACATTTCATATGCTATTTATACCAGGCAGATTTCCACATGCCTACACAGCCACCCTAATTCCTCAGTAATGCCCTTTCCTCACATACCTGCAGTAGGCTCGGAACTGAAGATTATAAAGAAGTCTATCACCCGTGATGTGAAGTCAAAGGCTGTTTGCTGGCTGCCATGGATAACAGAGATACTGTGCCGGTCTCCATAGCTCGCCCGGGGCATCCCTCCTTGGAATATAATGTAAGGAAGCCTTAAGAGAAAGAGAAAATTAGAGTGGGGTGTGCTGAAGTGAGGAATGAGCACAACTTCCAAGACATGAGGCAAGTCAAACTCTGTCAAAAGGCTTTTATGATGTTACCCTGAAGGGCTGCTATGGCATTGTGTGCTACCCCCTTTAAATGCCTTTAAACATGTGAGAGTGAAGGGATACACCACAAACTCACCCATTTTTTGTTGTCTGCCAGTAAATCTTGGAGATGGCCTTGCAAGGAAAAGGACCTAAGAGAACAGACATTTTCTGTAATTCAAGAAGGGCATCTTTACGTAAGAAGTTGCTTATTCTACTTCACCCAGGTCACCTCACCCTCCACGTCAAGGGCAGCCACCTGAATTAGTAGGCACCAGCATCACCTCCCTAGACCAAGCCACATCAGAAAAGTCTTCTGGGACACACTGACCACAGCAAAACACAGCTTAGACTCGGGGAAAGCCTCTGATGGCTAACAGGGAATGGAAGTGCTGCTGGAGAATCTGATTAACTAGAAAGGATTGTTGAAAACACAACCATTCCTGAAACTAATGTACAGGTGATAGAGCTTTAGAAGCCTCTCTGTGCTTGAAAAGATGAGGTCATCCCCATTTGATGGGTTTCAGCAAATCAGAGGCTTCATTTCATCACTGCTCAGGTCATCAAAAAATACACTCAGCTCACTATTAATTACAGAAGATCCAAGGAACTCCTGCTGAACAGGACACCCACTGAAACAATGAGCTGAATCACCATCACCTTTCTTCGTAAGGGGCACTAATTTTGTCAACACACTTGCTCTCCATGTTCTGGACAGACTTCAACAATGTAAACGAGTTTCAAATCCAAGAAAAAAGCTGGACTGAAATCTCTTAGTTCAGGTTCATGACCCATTCAAAAGGCAGCTCTGCATTTTGCCATTAAACACTAGGGAGAATGTGACTTGAATATCCCACACAAGCACAAAATTAGTTTGAGTTTACAGAAGTATGCTACAATTAAACCTCACTTACTGACCATAAGGCACAGTGTTTTCCAGAGGCTCCGGCTGCCTGTTGTCACTGGATACTGGCCACTGGGTGTAACTTCCATCGTAGTGACAACTAATGAATTTACTGCCATCCCTCTGCCAGTAGAGGTTTTCCAGTTGCTGAAAAGAAAGGTATACAATGACTGCTCTCCAGAGAGCTGTTACCCCCTCAAAATCAACTCTTTCTTACTAAAAAACCAGCTTTGTCAGGCTCTCCCTGCACCTACTTGTCTTCAGGGTGCCCTGAGAGGTGAGAGCCCTTTCTCCCCAGCTGAACTGGCTCTGGACTGAATTAATACCTGGCTGCCCAGGAAATGGTGTGTCACTTTGTTATTCTGCAGGTCCCAGAGGACAATCAAACCCCTGCTGTATCCAATCAGGATCTGGTCAGGGTTCTTAGGATGTTCTCGAAGGGCTTCTACCAATTCACACGATCTCCTGTTACAGTTATCTTCTGGCACCCTGCAGAAGAGAAAACCAAGAAAAGCTGATTCCAGGCACAACCTAAAATGACTGTATTAAAAGGTGTAAGAATGAGAAATTAGGCAACAAAAAGTTCAAACAGGTAAGCGCAGTCTTTCCACAAATCCTTCAAGCAGCAGAAAAATCTAATGTAAGCCCTCACACCAGGCCTGCCACATGGACATGCACCCAGTCCTCTTTTCTTCAGGGAAAGGCCAAGGTTTACAATGAATTCCAGGTCTGGATCCCAGAAGCGTAAAGACAGTCTGAACCAACCACCCTATTCTCTTACAGAATAAAGGTAAGATGGAAATGTCAGTAGGAGACAAAGACATGAAGGAGGACAGTTTTCAGCAGCACTTGAATCTCCAGAGTGATAAAATCCTCATTTGGAGAAAGCAGCATCAGTAGTTCTGCCAGTGGTTGAAAAAATAAACAGGTAACTGCAGCTAAACATCAACTTTTTTTTTTTTTTAAAAAGTAAACACAAGGGCACAGGGTTTGCAGATTTACCCCAAGTGCCTCCTGTATCACTGCCCACATGCTGGACCTCCACAGTGACAGTATGGGGTTGAGCAGGACAGAAACTGTTACTGAACACAGCAGGACCCAAAGTCTCTTTTGGAGGAGTCACGCGGACCTGGACAACGCTTAACACAACAGCGAGGCCCCAGAGGGTAATCTCGGGTGACATTTGAACAAAGGATGTGTCTGCTAACGGGATTCCACCCCTGCCCAGCCCTGTCTGCTCGCTCACCGCTGCAGCACAGCCTCGGAGGTGATGGTCCTGTCCTCCAGCACCCGGAACGACGGAAGCTCCACCACGAAGATGTTGCCGCTCTCCGTGCCAAGGTACAGGACTTCCCGTGAGGAATGGGGAAGGACAGCTGTTATCTGGGTGGCACTCGGTGGAGACCTGGGGATGCAGATGCAGAATTTAAGAGAACTAACAACTCGACACGGACGTTTCAGAGAGTCGTGGAATCGTAGAACACGCTGAGTTGGAAGGCACCCATCAGGATCACCAAGTCCAGCTCCTGGCCCTGTGCAGGACACCCCAAAAATCACACATTCACAGGTGTCATTTGTTCTATAGGCAGAGATTTTGAGCCAGGCATGGCTCTTTTGAAGGAGGAAAACAAGCTCGAAGACAGAAGACCTTTGACAAGCACATGGACAAAGAACCAGACACCTTTTCACAGAACCCTCTCTTCAGTGTTCCTAAAGCAGCTGAAAGTAGTCCACCTAAAACTGGCAAAATCAAATGAAATTCAAACCATAACAGTATTTTAAACTCTGACCTAAGAGGTGCTTAGATTTACCTAACCTTAACAGCTCCTATACTCACAGAAGTGGATGCACAGTATTTTAAAAAATATCACCCTTTACACTGGTTCAACACTCTTAAAAGCTGGTCTCCCAGGCCCTAGCCAACTCCTGTTTGGTTTCCATGGATGCTCTTCCAAAGGATTCAGAGTAAGAGGCTGTTAAGAACAGGAAAGACTCTATCTTACAAAATAGCAGAATTGTCTTACTTGCTTATCCCCAAACTGGCTCAAAACCCCTCTTGTGGCTTACCCTGGTGGCCCCTTCAGGGTGAAGCGATGCTCCTCCCGCAGCTCGGATGCTCCTCCGTGCTGCTTCAGGCTCCAGAGATGCAAACTGTTGTCATCCAGCAATGTCACCAGCTGGCACTAAAAAACCACACAACATGCTTTTTTCCAGAATCACAATATTAACTATAACACAGTGAATTTAGCAGTAAAGTTGCTGCTGTTCGTAATTCTCTGCTAAAACAGGACTGGGGAGCCGGCTCAGCTCTTTACAGCAGTGGATAAACATTTGCAGCAATGGGATTTGGGGGGTGGAGGCAGACAAGAAGTAGCCTAAAGGCTAAAACCCCAGGTATACAGGGCAGAGGCACAGGTTATCACTGAGGGGGATGGCAAGGCTTCAGGCTCCTGGAGAAGATCAGCCAGGGCTGTAAAGCCCAGCAGTGCAGCCACAGGCTGTATCTCACCTCCTCCTGGCTCAGCACAGGTTTGCTGAACACACCCCAGCTTTGGGTGGGGCTGACACAGTCTGCTACACCACACTCCTCACATTCTTCGTGTCCAACCTCATTCTGGAGGGTTGTGTCAGAATCCTTTTATGAGCCCGGCCCTGCTGGCTGGATGTTCAAATTGAAGCATTTTACCTGCTGCAGCCACACCTGGTGCAACACTCCCCATGGGAGTTTCAGTTTATACCATTAGTTAAGCAAACAGACACCCAAAACCGCCTCAAGAACTAAATCCCTCTCATAAAAAGGCCACTTGTGCTATACTGGGGGCATCAGGCAACAAAGTCTGTGGCCAAGACACCAGTCTGACAGTCAAGGGAAAGGAAAGTGGTCAGACAGTCACCAGACAACTGGAAAATTCTGCTTTCCTATTTTTAGTTTGTGGCAATAACTGTTCAGCAATCCCCAGGAGCAAGATTCAATACCCCCAAACACAAAGGCAACAAACTTAACAGCAGGCAAGGAGCAGTGCTGTTTTGAACTCCTGAAAATAATTAAATCAGCTCAGCAGCAGCTCCTGTTCTGTCTGTCATGCAGAGGAAAGATCACCCAGCCCTACTGAAAAAACAGAGGCTGCAAAAAGAAAAAAAAAAAAGGAAAAAAAAAAGGAAAAGGAAGTCCTTGCTTCTGCAGCAGATTGCTTGAACTATCCTGGCCTTATTACCATTCCCACTATGTTGCTGGAGATAAATGACTAACAGTTATGAACAAGAAAGCTACTCTTTAGTTTAAAGCTTCTTTTTTAGTTTTACCAAGCATCTCCACAGCAACAAGCACTGCTGAGAGCACAAAATACACTGGGATAAACCTGTCCCAAACAAGCAGCATTTGAATATACTTGGTAATAGGAGCCCAGTTTCCTGAAATAAAATCAACACCTGTTTAAGAGAGATCTACATAAGTCACAGAGGTACTGAAAATACACTTACCTGATCAGGTATAAAGTGAATCTGCATTACAGTGTTGTTTTCTTCATGTAAACCCATGAACTCCACCCCAGGAGCACCGTATCTGATGAGTTGGTTGAGGATCTACAGTATTTAAGGTGACCCACAGCTACAATTAATTGATAAGAAGCTTGCTAGCAAGCAAGAGGAAAAAGAGATTAGTTTGAAACCATGTTTTACTGTTGGTGATCTGGACTGAAAGGAATCAGTGCAAATCTACTTTGATTTTACATGCTTGTGGCAGGTTATGGAGAACACAGAAGTTTACTTCTTCCTTCCAGCATATGCAGAAGAGGTGCCTGGACCCTGTTTTTTCTCAGGGATATTTCGTGGTTTCCCAGACACTCCAATCCTGCTTAACTAATTTGTAACCAAGAGACAGATGGTTACTGCCTGCATGTGCAGTCCAGCCTCTGAGCACAAACAACACCAGGAATGAATGATTAAGCTGGCAGAGACAGCACCAACTTTTCCTTTCTGGGCTGGGTGATACGCCTGTTTTACAACTTGCCTGGCTGGTACTGTGCCATGGGAAACACCTCAGTGCCTCACATACACACAAAAATCAGACTGGACATCGTTGGCTAAAAAAAAAAAAAAAAATAAAAAAATTACCACCTTCAATGTTTAGACCTTTAATTCCTGGATGGTCAAAAACTCAGGAAGCTGAAAGCATTTCTGAGTTTAGCTTTAACCTTTGAAATAGAATTGCTTCAGGAAAAAAAAAAAAGGAACCCTGCCCCAAATATTTAAACAACCCTGGAATTTACAACATGAAGGATTGCTAAACTTAGGCCAGATCTAGTCTGACCTTCTGCATAGCAAAAGCAGAGTCTTGTTTAATATCTGCATCAGCTCAGCTTCTG
The DNA here is from genome assembly GCF_003945595.2 of Pipra filicauda. Classification (NCBI taxonomy): domain Eukaryota; kingdom Metazoa; phylum Chordata; class Aves; order Passeriformes; family Pipridae; genus Pipra; species Pipra filicauda. The sequence continues at coordinate 7,006,043 of NW_024104987.1, read as the reverse complement.
GTTGAGCTGTAGCTCAGCTCTCAGAAGGATAATCCCACCCTGATCAGACCAAAATCACACTGAATCTTGGCAAACTCTTTCAGCGTTCCAGTAACCTTTGCCTGCAAATTTATACTTAGTTTAACTTTTCAAATGTGTTCAAAGTTGCGCGTTCTGAATGGGTTGGAGAAATCCAGCCCAAGTTGTTCAAAAGATACAGTTTGATGGCTCCTGACCGTGTCCCGATGGCCATAAGGCGGAGAAATGGGCTATAGCCCAGAGCACTGGGTTGGTGGGGAAATCCATGCTCCACAGTCTGGTAGAGAGAAAGAAAAATCATGAGCAACAGCATGTTTCATGGGCTCTGTGGTACAGAGATAAAAACCAGCTGGTACATATGGCATGGCAGTCTGAAATACAGCGTGTGAAGTCAGCTTTTTCTCTTGAAGTGTGTTCAGACACAGGTTAGATTTGCTGAACAAACAGCCTAAGGACGAATATATTCCAAGTACCCCTGGCTCCACAGGCAGGATGTGCAGAAGTATAACAGAAATGAAAGAGAAATATCCTGAAAACAGTAGCCCAAGCAGCTCCTGATGTTAAGATTATAAATAACTCTGCATAAGCACAGCTTAGTCAGTCAATACAACACACTCCATCACTCCACATCAACTTCAATTCTGTAAACCAACTGCTCAGCACAATTTCAAAGTCTGACACAAATACTGAGTCCTGTAAGACCAGCTTTATCTGCCACATTCCACACAGGTCAGCCTTCCTGACCTCTCTTGGTGACTGACATCAAGAAATGGTGGTGCAAAGCAATGGAGAGCTGTGAGTGAGCACCAGTGCTCATCAAGGAAACTAAACAGATTTACTATGGGCAGTCAGGAAAAGTAATGTAACCCATATCCATTTTCCAGAGAGAACACAAGGAATGCTGGAATTTAATGAGAACAGGAGCCTGCTAGGCCACTTCACACTAATTCAAAGCCATTTGGGACTAAAAAGATGTCACTGTCATAGGGAGCAGTATATGATGCTTGGCCTTAGTGGCTTCCCTAAAGTACAATTCACCAAGAGGAAGATTTGGAGCGTGTTGTACACCCCAAACTGAGCATGGCTAGTGGATTTACAGGCCAGGGAATAATATTCTGCCATACTTACAAGGATGCAACCAAGCTGTTTAGAAAATAGCTCAGTCAGGTATTTAGAAGTGCTAACGTACAACTGTTATCATAGTTTAGGCAAAACAAGTGTGTGTGAGTTCACCAACATACAGCCATGTAAAAGAGGGGTTGGTGTGCCCAAAGATCAATAGGGCTACTTCCTGGAAAACACTGTTATCCTCACAGGCCCAGCTTCTGGAAAATACCTTCTTCTAAAGCAAGCTAGTCAGCTGCAGAATAGGAATTCATTACCCTCATGGTTAAAAGAAAATAACAAGCAGAGAACCCTCCATCTACAGAAGCAAGCACTTGCACCTCACTCCCATCCTCATTTCCATCTTGCCTTTGAAGCAAAGCTACCACATTTTATGCTTTATTCAGCCTAAAAGAAACACCTGGACTTTATTTCCTGCAGAGTGATTTCCCAACTTAATCCCCTGCACAAGAATGAAATGAAGCTGGTTTCATTTCTGTGGTCAGGCCATTAGCCTGAGGTGCTCCCAGCTGCTGCAAAGTACTTTAATGCCCTTTTACTGTTCCTCCTCAAAGACACAGGCAGAGGAGGATACAGCTTACTCCATATCTGCCAGTTTGCTCCATTTTTAGCCATTTGATCACAATTCATAAGCTGTAAGAAAAGACCTCCTTCCTCTAAACATCAGTTACCCCAGTCTGAAATCCTCTTAGGGGAAGATGAGCCACTTTAGCAGATATAAAACTGGAAATACTGAAGCATTTCCCAATTTTCTGCTTGCCAACTCATTAAACTGGGCTAAAGAGTAGTTACTAACTTTTTATCTTTTACAGGTAGTAAACTAAGATTAATACTACCAGCTCCAAGTCCACTAAGTTTACTTCCTTTTATGATAACTTAATATTCAGCCTTACTTACTCATATTCTAAGAAGGTTATTTAAGTGTTAGGTTTGATTAAAAACAAATTTTGAGAAGTCAATCTTTTTAATATCACCCTTGAAGTTGTTGCTAACCAAACTTTGCATAGTTACACATATAAAACTTCCTAGAGGAGACTGTATGAAATTAGGAATTTATCTATGGACTCAGAATTGAAACAGGGGAGTTTCCAGCACAGGCAAAGAGGAATTGCTCTGTACCATGACAGCTACTGAGACAACACAGAAAAGCTTCCTAATTATCAACGTTGTGGGAGGATGAAGCTATGGTGTACAATTCTGGGAAGAAGATTCAAGGTATCACATTATCTTAACAAGAAATCAGACATTTAAATGAATCAGGTGTAGCCCAGGCAATAAACACCACTCCAATCCACTCTCACCCAAAACAAAGTGAGGAACTTGTTAGGGAGACATCAGTGTAACTCCACTGTTTTAGTTTCAACTTGTTCACAGTCACTGCACTGTCATGTTATCAGCACAAGTAGGTGTAATTTTCAATGACACATCAATTAGAAACTGTGATTATTCCGAGATTTAATCCAGTCCAGAAGATAAAGCTTTAGCCTCAGAAAATCATGACTTATACAATACTGTACTGCCTGTTAGGGAGCTGTCAACACTAGCTTTAATACTGGCCTAATTATATCTTGGGTTTGATGTGTTAATTTGTAAACACATTAGACAAGTCAATAAAGCTTTAATTTTCAAGTATGAGACCTATGAACTGCATAACCAAGTGTGCATCATTCAGTAATAATAATAGGAGGGTAATTTTTTCTCCAGGTTTTCATTCAACAAAAAATTTGAAGTACCCCCCTCATTCCACAGGCAAATTTGCAAAAGAGAAGTATCAGCAACAACAACAGTGTGCTGCACAACTTCTCAAGGACCACAGCAAATGGACTAATGTTTACTGATAGCTTTGAACCTCAACCAAGATGCCCATAAGAGGTAACAAAGACAAATGAATGACATAAGAAGGGAGTTGATTCCACAGCTGGGCAATAAAGGCTTCAGGGTGGTTTGGGGGCTGTATTTGACACCACCAGAGCCAGGCATTCACATTCACTGTCCTGATTACCCAGATCTTTTCCTTGTGCTTATTTACACCTAGTTGTTAAATCACAGCAAGTCAGCTTTCCGTGGCCTCCTTTCCTCCCCTCTCTGGGGCAGCTTTCATCAGCCAATCCTTTCACCTGCTCAGCAGGTAAACCCAGCAGGGGGGAGCGAGGGGGGCAGGAGGCAGCAGAGGTTACAATGGAGCCTTTCAGCAGAGCTGAAAGAAGAAACTGGAGTGCCCACAATGTGCCCTCCTTCTCAAAAGGGCCTTTGTTTCTTTGGGGAAAGGTGGGAGCTTTCATTTTCATTTTCCTCAGACCACAGGTTTGTCAGACTCGGTACAAGTAAGGCTGATGTCAGCAGCACCAACTAACAGAGATGCTTCGTGTCAGTCACAGTTACTGCAGGAAAAACGTGGCCAAACTGAACAGTTGTTCCCAGCCCACACTAAAGCTGTGCCGATGAAATTCAGCTCTGTCCTCCTCCTTTCATTTCTCTCTGCTTCTCCTCTCAGGTTGTTTTATGACAAAGCAGAGCCAAACCCAACCACAGGCCATACAAACCCTGTCCCTTTGTTAAGTCGCCTTTTGAAGGAACAGTGAAGCCTGGATGTGCTGACCCCCCTTTGCACAGACACCAGTTCAGATTTCAGGTAAGCCATCCATCCATCACACCCATCAGCAGACGGGTAGGAAGGCTGAAAACAGGGGAAAAAACACGAAGCCATAAATTAAATGCAATGCTCCCAGTTTGGTAACATTCAGCTGTAAGACAGGCTGGTTCACCTGTGTGTTACCCATCATCTAGTCTGACAATGCCAGCCTGAACATGTTCATTCTGCAGGGCTTGGACTGAGCCAAAGGCATCCAAATACTACTTCCAAAAGCAGGATAAACTTCAAGAAGTAGACTGCCAAGTCCACATACCTTATCCTTCATTCTATCCACTGAACTAAAAACAGATTCTCACAGCAGGTACACACAAGCATGGGAAGTTCTTACTCATACAGAGAAACAGATATGCAAAGCTAATTGACTAACAGAGTTTAGGAAGGTGTTTTTTTGAAACAAACAAATTTGAAGAGCTAGTCCAGTGGTCAATCAGTCCTTTAAAACCATCTGGACCACCTCTTATCCAGAACAGAAATGCAAGAGAGAAACATTGAAAAGATCACAGCCTATTTATACCTGACAGAATAAACAAACAAACAAAAAAATCATCCACCACCAATCAAGTAGACTTTTTAAATTGAAGTCCATTACTAGGTCAGTGTGGTCAAATACATTCCACAATATTAACACTAAACCTGTGTGGCAAAATGCATTTATATTCAACTTCTGGGTAAAATGAGGGCAGGAATCCCCAGTGCTTTTAAGGTACAGACCTTCCATTTAGTCATGACCCGCATCACACACTGAAGAGGTGCAAATCCACCGTGCAATTTCTCTGATCAGCAACTTTATAGTCCCACAAAGTATTTCCCAAGCAGGTTCTTAACCAGAAGTCTTTCAAAGACCTCAAATAACAAGTGTTTAAAAACCTGCTTACCAGCACTAATGTGCTTGCTTTAATAGCACATTAGACAAGGACAGCCTTGGCACACAAAGCACTATGATTCTTGCCTCCTTGGAGCCACAACCTTCAACAGCTCAGAATTAAGGTCTGACTTTCCCAGACCTTCTCAGTCTACCTAGCTGTGAGTAGATGTTTATTGGATCAAAGGGTAGAGGCTTTCAAATGACCCATTATCTCTGGAAATACTGGAATGGGAGACACAAGACTTGGGAAAAAAAATCCATGATTTGTATGCAAGAAAAAAAGTATAGTGTAAAAGATTCTGGTATAATGTTCATTCCCTTCTGATTCTTATTAGAAAAGAACAAGTTACTGTCGCTTAAAGGTGCAAATGCATTTTACAAGGCCTTTAATTACCAAGCTGTTAATCAAAGCAAACCACTAGGAAGTGTCCAAAGTTGTCTCCCCAGAAACAAGATGCAATATTTACCTTCAGGACTGAATCAAATGGAGTCACAAATCCTGATGTCAGCTTCTAATATATTTGGAAGTTTCCCTCTGCTGCAAAAGCTAGTTCTTTCAACCCTGTTTTGCATCATCCAAATTAGTCTGTCTCTGGCGGGGGAAGTTTAGCCAAACATTCTCATAAGAAAAAGGCATATTCAAGGAAGGGACACCCCTGAAGTGGCAAAGATTTTTCCAAGGTGTATATAATTTTATATGCTTATAAGCAATTCTGACCCATCCCTGGGATGTCTTTTCTGAAGCTGACACTGCATTAGCTACGCAAACAGCTCAATCCTGGGCTGCATTTACTGATTTTTCTACTGCATCTGCACTAGCATTTCCTCATGGAAGCAGACAGAAAACAGACCTGAAGCACTCTTGAGTTCCTCAGGGAGGGAGGTATGCATGGAATTGCTGTTGGTTAGTACCAATTACATTAAATCATTTATCTCAAGTTCCACTTTAAGGATCTATCTACACTACAGTTCTAATGAATCAAGGACGCTATTTCCTAGGCTGATTTCATTTATCCATTATACTTTTCAGCAAAATTCCGTTTAAACCTTGGAAATACAAAACCTACAAACATATTTCTGCTCCCCAATGAAGGTGTTAGTAGCCATTAGCCCAGCAATGATTCAATACTAGGCATTTACAGAGATGAAAGCACTATGTTCCTGGCCAGGACTCAAAAGAAAAATGCCCAGAGTGTTGGATAGATAGCACAGCCATTGCCATTTCTTCTTCACAGAGGGAAGGAAAAAAACTAGATACTGATTCAGACTAAGATAATAGAAATTCATTATTAATGGCCACTATGCATCCCAGGTGCTTCCACAGCCTTTAAAATTCACATTTAAAAACAGAGGTATACTTGTAAACCAAAAGTATAATCAAGGACAAAGAACTCTGGTTTCAGCTGCATCACAAGCTGTGGTTCATGTGTATCTCTAGAGAAATATTTACTTTCCTAGCAGTTCCACAAAGACCACCTCTAACAGAAACAGTCACAGTACATAGCAGGACAAACTACAGACCACTCACAGCATATAAAAGCTGCTGTGAAGATCTCTTCTTTCAGCAAGTGCCACTTAACAGCGTGACAATGTCCTTTCTCTTAAAAAGGAAAGCCAGAATCGAGAACATGCTCATGAGCTTAAACAAAACTACTCAGGCACGTCGGGGGGGCGGGGGAAAGGACAGAATCAAAAAAGAGAACAAACCACCTCTCCTAAATTTAACTTTTCCACCCACACTCAAGTAGTTTATCCTTGCATTTACAGGGCACAGAGGCTCAGGATAGATTTGCCTCGCACACATACGCCTTGAAGTCTGAGGAAAGCACCACCATACCTTGTTAAACTGGAAAAGGTCGCGTTTAAGCCTCTCTCGCACTGGATCGTGTCCGGCTCTTAAGAACCTTCTCATCTTCCTTGCTGTAGTATCTTGGCAACAAAAATCCTAACGAAAAAGAAAAGCAAAGCCATGTAAACAAAGGCAGCCTGAGCAGAGGAGCAAGCAGAAGTAGGTTATTTATTTTGGTTTAGCAGGTAACAAATCAGCCAGAGCAGACTGAGACAACACTGCTATCGAGTGACTAAAACCTGACACCACCCCAGCGCAGCACCTCTGCTGCAGGGCTCCACAATGCCATTTTCACATTGATAAAGAAAGCCAGTGCAGATAAAATAGGAGGATTTGAGAAGAGTTTTTACACTTGGCCATTTTGCGGTCGCTTCGGTTGACCTTACCCAAAGAAAAGGCAAAACTGCAGTATTTGCGTAAATATTGAGACAAACCCAAGGGCCAGCTCCGAGGTTCAGGCATTATTGACTAGCATCACGTTTCACCCCAGGTAACCTCCAGCTTTTGAGCTAAAAAGAGAAAGAATCACACTTTCAGCCTGCTCCATGGGTACGGCAGAAAGGGCGCTGTGCTTCCTGCAGGGGAGTTGCATTAATTATTAACTTGCTTTTGTAAAATATCAAGGCCAACTCCCTGCTCAGGGTGGGGGTAGGGGAAGGAAATCTCGCACCTGAGGTTCACTGTGCAGCCAGCAACACAAACAATTCCGTGTGTCCCACTGCCTTGTCTCTCACAGTGACAGGAGGATCCAAGCAGGATAAATTAGACCTGACTTTACAACCCAGCAATCACACTGGGGGTACCAGGCTACAGCGTCCTATTCCATACAGCTCAAGAGGTTGTCACATCTCCCCTCTGCAGAGGTGCTAAGTGATAAGTAAAATGCTGCCAACTCAAGAGCAAAGGTTTGAATCACATCCTGACAATTTACCCTGGTGTTAAGTGCTCCTGCCCTGGCCAACTCTCACTAACTCCAGTTTCCAGTGTACAGACACTCCAGTTGGGATTTTATTTTAATTTGTTGGACAGGAAATTACAGCAATTGGCCAGCTACTCTGTACACAACACACATGTGCAGTGGGGGCCAGAACTTCTGAGGAGCAATGAACAATCAGAATGGATATTCTACAGTAGCCCTTTGTCAGAAGAGATACATGCACACCTGCAGCAAGGTGGGGAGAAGGAATGGAAAAGAGAGGGACCAGGAGCACCAAAGGGACTGTCAAGTGAACAAGAGGGCCCTGGGCCCTTGTTCCAGCCATGGGACTGGAGGGTGACGGAGGGAAGGAGCTTTCACATCTGTACAGATGTGAGTAGCACAGCTGGAAACAAGGTGGCTATTTCTGTGCTCCTGCCAGTAATGATGACCTTTGGTTAATGATTCAAAGCAGTCATTCCTGAGGAGCTGGAATTGCTTTTCAAATGGTCTCTAGCAAGGCCTTACACCAGCTGTGAAGGTCCAAAAGAAGGAAATGGTGTGATAAACAGGATGCTCTACAGGCATATTTTGAGAACTCCTTTTAGAAACTCCCTGAGCTTGAACTTGTACCCTTTTGTTGCATTACTGCCCTTTTACTTTCCTGCTTACACTCCAAAATCTCCAGTCACCTGCACAGCACTGCCTGGAGCTCACCACGCCTGCAATGCAGCCCTGGTTCAGAGGACCAGAAAATCACATGAGGACCAATCACCTGAGTCACTTCCCCAGAATCACCAGCATCCAGGTGACTAGAATATCACCTAGGTGACATTCTAGTCACCTAGAACCACTAGCAGCACCAATTACCATGGAGAAAAGCAGCTCAGAGCAGGGCAGGTACAGGTGTACCTGTGCTTGTGAGCCACCAGCACACGCAGAGGTGATGAATGTGCACAGAAACAAATATAGCAGAGGACCCAAGAGAGAAAGAATAAAAGTGTAGTTTACTTGGAAAATAAATCCTTCTACGATGATTTAGTACCTCAACTGAAATTTCAAAAATTCTATCAGATCACGAGTCTTCCTTCGCCAGACATTCCTGAGAGAGGGACATATTTACACAAAGATACATTCACTCTAAGTTAGCAAAAGTTACAGAGCAGTGACAAGGTGCTGTGCTATGCAAGGAGAACATATCACACCCATGTATAACACACAACTTGCCCTCAGCCAGACAAGGAAAGGAAAGTGCCAAGGAGACGCACCCTTTCCCGCTGTCAATCAATATCCTGGACCTGTTAAACTAGGCAAACCCACAGAGAAACTCTACTAATTACCCTCCCCACTTTAGAAGAAGAGACCTCAGCTGTGCCAGCAGAGGCAAATTCTGTGTTAGGAGCAAAGAAAGAAGAGTGGACTTGATTTGACAGAGACACAACTTTATATTTAACACCTTGCTAGAATGTTTTATCCTGAAATATTAATTGCATCCAGAAGCGTGTTGTTTGAGCCTGCTTATGCAACAACTCCCAACATTCACACTCCAGCCCACAACAACTTGCTCAACAGGCTAAGGAGCACAATAGCTCCGAATCAAGCAGTAACTCAGTTGAAGAACCATCATCCTGGAAGGCTGATGCCCATTACGATCAGAGGAGGCATGAAAAGAGTCATTTCTTATTGAGTGATATCAAGGTTTCATGCCTGACCAAAGAACTGAGTGTCTGAGTATGGGGGGAGATGAGGGGAAAGGCAGTTTTGAGCAAAGAAGGAACAGCATCCACTGCAGCACAGGTTCTCCAAGCAGAATTATTATTACAAGTTTACAAGGCTCTTGTCAATGCAAAGAATTTTGGCTTTAGTACAATAAGCAAGTATCTTTTCCAATGCTACAAAAAAAGAAAGATTCCACAATCTGTATAATCTTATCTTCCAGATGCACATTTACATATTAGCAGACCAGTTTCTCTCCCACACACCTTTGGTGTCTTACATAAAACTCCAACCCCATGTGCTCTGCAGTTGTCTGCCAGTCAGCATTTACAACCATATGGTAACAGTTGTGGCTACCAGTAGCCAGAGAGGAATTCTCCAGTAGCCTCTGAAGCCATGCCAGGTCTGCATGTATCTAATGTTCTTATTTTCCAGGGAAACAATTCTTTAGGCTTTCAAAGATGAGTCTTTTACCAGAAACTATGTGCAACATTCCCTTCTTCTAAGATGCATTGAGGACAGCTGTTTAGAGGCAACAATAGCCCAAGGCTGAGTCAATCCCAGTTTTGCTCATATTCAGTCCATGGACACCTGACAGCAGAGCTCAGAGTGCCCTGTACATCGAGCTCCTGCTGTAGTTAAGTACAATGAGGTACAATTTTTCACCTCATTTGATTAAACCCAGACACAAAACAAAATCTCTTCACTAGTCATAGAGAAAGGCAATGAAAGCACGAGTTTCAAGGTGATCCTGTTTCCAATCACAGACTAAGGGGCAGTTAACATCAAAACCAGATTTCATTCTGTCTTCCTTGCTCAGCTCTGTTCATTTCAGATGTGTGAGACGTGGCACGTGTACTTTACCATAAACCCTGACAGACCCTATATGCAATATTCTACAGAAAGCCAAATGCTTCTTCCCAAGAGAAGCATTAATTGTTCCTCACTGCTGAGTGTTACCAATTCCTTCAGAGCTCCATGTTTTGCTTTGGCTCCATTGCTTTTGCACACAGCAGTGTATCTTGATGCCCATGCACACTCTGGATTTTCTCCATCAGCTTGGCATAGGCTGGAGGGGAATTACCCTCTCCAGAAATTTGTTGCAATTTTTGGTTATGTCCTCCCATGACAGTGGAGTTTCCAGCCAAAAGTAAAAGAGAACCAATGTTGGAATTCCCAATCACACAAGTTAATCCAGTCTTACAAGAAGAGAAAGCCCAGGTCAGAAGTTTTTACTATGTAGACAGTATTAAGTGTGGATATGGTCTCAACCCCACAACAAAAACACATCCATAATGAGTTTATATTGCTCATGTAGGAGAGTTGCAAGGTACCATCTGTGTGCTTCCTTGGCAACCTCTACTCAATTTGAACGGGTTTTCAATGGGATATGGTCCAAGAGCTTTCTTTTCAAAACATCATCAAGTATCTCAAGAACTCTTAAATCCTGCCTTGCTTTAGGCCTCCTTTTCATTCCTTCCTCAGCACTCCTTCCTGCTTACAGGTCCTTAAAGGGAGAACTTCTATCTATGCATCTGATAACACTTTTATCAACCCTGCTAAAATAAAAGAGGCCTTATCAACCAGCTTTGTTTGAGCTACAGGCAGTTAGTGCTCCTGGAACAAACCGTCACCGCCATGGCCTTGTCTGAACCAGGTTTTTTCCTGCACCCAGAAGTCTGCCTTGTTCCTGTTACCAACACAGTCAGCAACAACAGAACAGAGGCACAGCAAAAAGCTATTCCTTAGCACCAGTGATCTCACACCAACAAAAAATCATCAAAGCATCATTTAAATACCAAGCTTCTCACATTTATCGATTCCAGGCGCCATTGGATGTGACTCAATGTGAAATTACAAGTTTAAGAACAAATTTAGCTTGACATCAACGAAAGAAGGCCTAGCTGTTCTTTAACTGTTCATCTCTACCATTGTGCTTGGCCATGACACACTGTCAAGACAGATACTCGTGAAGAAGGCACAAGCCAAGCAGAACAGCTAAAGCAAGGGAAGCTTGGAAGGGTAAGATACCACCTCCTTTTCCTAGGATAAGGAAGATGCTGTAACATTAATCTCAGTTTAGTGAGACCATGCAGAGATCTCCCTCACACAACACAACTGCTGATCCACTGTGACTGGCAGTTTCATGAACAGGAGAGTGTTCAGGTGTACCTTGCATACAATAGTCAGAGAGGTAAACCAAAAGACCCTCCTGCAAAAAGGACTTATTTTGGTGAACCTGGAGAGGCAGACAGTGAAGTGAACAATGAGCAGACTGTGGCAACACCATGTGCAGGTGGCCGCCCTCCCAAAGCACAGAAAATATTAAATAAAAGATCAGAGATCAATTCTCCAAGAACTCTTGGGAAATAACTGAGAACCAATCACACAACTCGGGCAAGTTCACGTACTCCACAGCTTTGTGCCTGGAGTTACCAGGAACCACCCACCTGCAATGAATTTACGAGTTGTGCAAACCTTGTGTGTCATTATGACTCCTATTGTGCTCTCCTTGTCATGGGAGCATGACAACACCAAGTTTCAAAACGCTACAGCAGAACAAAGTCTTTGCACTGAACAACATTATTGCAAATGATGCAAATCTCTTTGTAGGCTTTGCTGAGAAGCGTGAATCAAAGAGAAGAGTGGCTTGTAACTCTGGAACAGCATTTTACACACAGTGGGTCAATGGAGTAAACCACAAAAGCATTTGCTTCTTAAAGCAACACAAAGAGATCCAGCTAAAAGAAACTTTTATATGGGAATCAGAGTTTCCATACCAGTTTCTGCACAGAAACCAAACTTTCAGCTACCACCAGTCCCTCCTTTGATATTGTAAAGATAGATCAGGGTACTAGCAGTATCACACACTTATATTGCCGTGTAGTAACTGCAAGACATATGTTTAAAACCTCTGTTACTCCTTGACATTTCTCAAGCTTCTATGTCAGCCAAGAAAAGACACACCTCTTCCATAAGCAATTCCCAGGAATAATTGTGTTACCATACCAGAAAGTCGCTAGAAGATAGAGGGCTCTCAACTGGTTTAACTCCTCCAGTACTTTTCTTTGGTCAGCTGTTACAGCAGATGCAATTTGTTCAAAACCAAATAAAAGACTTTCCTCAGCACCATCCTATGAAGATGTTTGAGAACTCTTCTCCCTTCCCAATACCATGGACTTTATGGAGCCCCTTGCGAGGCTACAAGTGGGATTAGAGACTGCTCACTACTGGCAGAGATCATCCTTGTCCCTTCCATGGGCTGGGCTGTCCTTACAAGGAACGTGCCAGGATGCACGGAGAACCCCTGGGACCTGCCACCGCTTTGCATTCCGCTTGCCAGAAGCACCAGCTTCCCGAATCAAAGCTAAAATCACCAGGCAGCTGCTTTGGGCACGCAGCTTCACCTGGGACTTGGTAAAGCCAGATATTCCAGTTGACTGAAGTGCTTTCAGATGACTAAAAAGAGCAGCATTCCCCACCAAGTAAGACATTACAACGGACAGCTTTTACTACTACAATCTCAGCAGAGCTGTCCTCCTGTCTTGTCACTGTCCCCACATCAGTGTAAGGCTTTGTATCGTTGACTACAGAAACACAGAACCTGCTTCGCCTGCTCTACACCTTCAACAACACTAAACACAAACACACAAAGCTTTCTCCAAAGCCTCACCTCCAGGAGAGATGTCAGCAACAGCCTGTTCCAATGGCACAATGAAGGGCAACCCGAGCCAGACTTGTTTCGCCTTTTTGGTTCACCTGCTTGCAGCCTGTTAACAGCAACGCGGTCCCTCACCCATGAAACTCTGAAAACTTCGGGGAGGAAAAAGAACTAGTAACACAATGTATCTTACCTTAATACAGGCAGGGATTTGAAGGGGAAAATAAAAATAAAGAGAAAATGCTAACAGAGAGTCCCAAGGGAGTCCCTGCAGCTCTCGTTCATCACATCTGCTCGGGAGCAGCTGGACACGGGCAGGGGCATCTCCCACGGCAGGCGGGGAGGGAGCAGCTCCCACCGCCCCCCACGGCGGCCCCGGAGCAGCCCCGGCCGCCGGGCAGCTCGACCGAGGCGCAGCGGGAGCAGGTAAGTCCGCGCGGCGCCGCCGGCGCACTGCCCACGGAATCACCGGATAGTCGGAGGCGCGCGCGCGTACCGGCCGGGGGGGGGCTGCGCGCTCCGGCCGGGACAGACACAGCGCAGCGAACCCCAGAACGGCAAACAAAAACCCAACAGCGCTCCGCGCCAGCACTCAAGTTCCGCGGGGAGCCCACACCGGTGTCCGGGTGCGCGGGGGCTCCAGGCGCGGGCAGCCCCAGGCACGGCCGAAGTGGCCCCGGCCCCGGCGAGCACCTGCCGGCCGCGCCGGAGGGGCCGCGCCGCACAGGGCGGGCGGGCACGGCCGGGGCCGCGCCGGCCGGATCCCCCCGCCGGGACCCCTTCCCCGGAGCCCACCCCGCGGCCCCCGCGGCCCCAGCGAGCAGCGCTCACCTGCGGGGGCTGGGGCCGGGCCGCCCCGGCCGCGCTCCGCTCCGCGCCCGCTCCCCCCGCGCTGCGCGGCGGCCTCGCTCCGCGGGCACCTCCGGGAGGGGCGCGGCGGGGGCGGGACCGGGCGCGACTCCGCCCCTTGGGGGGCGGGACAGCGCTATGCAAACAACCTCTGGGGCGGGGCCTAGCATGCAAATCAAGCCCGGCCGCGGCCCCGCCTCGCTTTCATCCGGCGCGCTCATGAATAATTCAGTAGCCCAGCCCTCCGCAGCCAATCAGAGAGCGGCACCGTGCCGCTCGCCGCTCGCGGGCACCGACCCCGGCCTTGGCACCGGGAAATCCAGCCGGGAAAACCAGCAGGGAAAGCCGCTTCCAGGGCCGGCGCAGCGCCCTCCTCCAGCCCCGGAGGTGCCGGCCTGTCGTGACAAAGAAACAGAAAGACTTTTCGGAAAGTCGGAGCCCTCGCCGGAGAGAGGGACACAACGGCTGCTCTTGCTGCTGCAGCAGCCAGCCCGTGTCCTGCGGCAGGAAACAACAGCTGAGCGAGGAATCTGCACCTATGCAGCGTGCAACGGCAGCCCAAGGTCTGCCGACCTCTCTGCATCCACGTAAAAGCTAGGAATTACCTCTGACAAGGGGCCAGGAACAGTCAGTGTTTCACCCGCGCTTCCAAAAGTGATGTTTTTTCAATTAAAGTATTTATTTCTGTCGTCTTCTTGCAACACTCAGCCGATGCGCATCGCAGACCAAGGTGGAGCAGTGGTATCAGTCTGCATCGTGCTCCCATCCTGGTAAAGGCACTGTCAGATGCTGTGGTGCTGAGCAAGGCAGCCACAGTTTCTCAATCCTCCCTGCACTTGGTTATTAAATTGTAATTGTCTTTTGCTGAATCAGGGAGTCTCTGCCCCAGCGAAACTCACTGGGTGGCTCTCGTAGAGTTCATCGATACAATTCCACCTTGGCATAAGGAGGTGAGACTGATTGAAATCAACAGGAGTGAGTTTGACCTAATTCCAGGACAAACATGAGCCCTGTGGGTCAGGCTGGAGCTCTCCTGGCTGCGCCCGTTCTTAGAAACTCCCTTCCCACTGCCTTTAATCTGTAAAACAGTCTGGGACAGTGCTGAGGGCAGGTGGAGCTGCCAACCCCGGCTTCGAAGAGGACTATCGGAGCCAAAGCGGGACTGGAAGGAGGAAGAGGAAGGGGAGGGAGTGTGGGAGGAGCTGTCAGACCCTCACCTCAGCAGAGCCCCGTCGACTTCCAGCATCTGATAAGCGCGGGGTGTGTGTGTGTGTGTGTATATGTGAAACCGGACCAGGCTGGCAGCAGAGCCCTGCCACCTTGGGCTACGATACCTCTGACCACGCAGGAGAAAGAGTGGTGTGCCGACAGGAACTGCAGGCGGATGTAGGGACACCTCCAGGCTCTGAGTCACGCTGCCCTGCCAGGGAACAGGGCAGCAGCTGGATCCAAACACACACGGGCGTAGGAGCAGGGTTGTGTGACCTTGAGCAGGCGCTCACCAGCTGCTGCTACTGGGCTTCCAGTAGCCTCCACAGAGTCTCCCTGTGCATAACTTAACACTTCTAGGGGAATTAAGGACCACAATGAGGAGCTTGCATTGTTGGAAAAAGATTTTTTTATTGCTTAGCCTTCTCCACCTCTCCAAAAGGAATTAAAAAAATAGCAAATAAAACACATCTAAACCAGTTGCTCTTACAGTTCTGAAAATCTTGATACCAAACACAGCCATGCTCAGCTCACTTCCATCCACTGAGCAGACCTTCTGGCACCTGGCACTTTTTGCATAGACGCTAAAGCAAATTTGGTACCAAGGTATCCTGGTGGAAAGCAATGATATCCTTGGTTTGGAGGACAACAGCCACAGGACTGGAAGGCTCATTAGGAATTTGCAGCTTTTTTCTTTACTGAGGGATCTCTCACTTGCAAGAGAAATAACAAGGATCCACAGCCAGGAAAGAGGATGTTGGGCTGAAACAGAGAGGCTGCAGTTCAGCCCTGGTGAGACTATCAGAGACAGTGTGCTGACAGTGCTGGTCAAACTTTAACATGGTTTAGCACAGCTGCTGCAGCACGAGGCTGAGGTGCCATCTGCAATGCTCTGGGGCTTTCCGTGACCTCTGCCTGATGAAATTGTGTTCAAGGCACACTTTCCTGCTCTCGAGTGTCTGGAAACTTTACTCCAGGTGACTGAGTTTATGGCCGTGCCTTTTTCAGATCAGAATCTGATCTGCTGGTCATTGGCAGAGCTGAATGACAGAGGCTCAGGACACCACCACTGATCAGCTTATTCTGTCCCCAGCTGACCTCTGTGACACTCCATTCAACACACAGTGCTTCTTAACATGTGACAAGGATCACCAGGTAAGGTGTTTGCTAATGGTCCACAGGTCAGTGAAAGATGACAAAAAAGGCAGACTGGTGGTCCACAAGGTGAAAAAGCTGGAGAACCAGTGGCTTCAAGAACAAAGACGTGTTTACTCCAGTCCAGAAATGCCCAGCTAAGCCATACCCACTTGTTTGCTGTAAATCATGCTATTATGCCTGAGCCATCTGGGCAGGTGAAGTCTGTTACAGACATAAAGTGGCCAACTACCCAAGGTTCCAGGTTCTATTTTCTGTAATATTTGATTGATCAGGACAACAAATCCTGAGCAGAGCTCTTCCCTTCATCCCATACCATTCCTGCAAGTGACAGCAGCTTCAGTGACTAACATCAACAGGCAACTTGAATTCCTTCAGTGAATAGAAGGTGATTTCTCCGTGGTCCACCAGCGCGAAGACCAGCGGGACGTCCCCGCTCAGGTACGTCACCTGCTTCAGAGCCCGCAGGGACGGGATCTGCTCATCAAAGCTGCAGGGAGAAAAAAAACATCCTGTTTGTTCTCAAAGCAAGAGGAACACAGAGGCAAAGCTGTCCTGGCCAGCCATCACAACAGCTCCCTTTGGCCTGAGGAGCTGGTAGTGATCCTCCACACCCCTTCCAGTCAAAGCAGGAGGCTGCCAGCCCTGAGAGTGAATATGCAGCATGCCAGGAACTGGGAGCTGTTGAATCCTTTGCCAAAAAAACAAGGGCAACTGCACCCTGCTCCCCACTGTGCCTATCAGATGCGGCTCATAGGGATATTGGCACATTGCCAGCCCAGTGCAATCGTAATACCTCTGTGCTGGGAAGATCTTTACTGGGATCAACATCTGACCTGCTTTTCCCTCCTTTTAATTCTATAGAGTCTGTTTGCTCATCAATGAAAGTATCCTTTGCAACAAGGATCATCCTATTGCTCATGATATACCTTTGTAAAACTGCATTAACAACTTTCTTGCTCTGTCTACTACAGCTGCAGAGAGCACGGGTACAGGTTTAATGTAGGAAAATGAGAAAAGGTAGACACTGAACTTTGTACCTGGATATGGAGTTTAAGTATCAGGTTCTGGATTCAGCAAGAAACAGGACACCTACCCTCTGTTCATACTGATCTTAAAGTTACACTTAACAAAGATCAAAATACTGAAGCCATAGCCCAGAGCCTGTAGCAAGCTCTAGGGAGGTTCTTCTCTGCAGAAATCCATAGGGATTGACTGAGGATTCAGGGGCCATACAGCTCCCTTGCAACTCAGCTCTACCGGAGTTTCACAAGCATTGCATAAAAACAGCTGTGGCTTCTTATTCCTGACTCCCAGTAATACTCAGACATGAGCAGCAACCAGATGACCAAACAGTGTGAGCTGAGTGCAAGGGCTGGGGGAATTGTCAGCCACAGCCTCCAACAAAGGAGGAACTGAAAGAAAAAAAAATTCTAGGCAGGACCACTCTCCAGGGAGGCACTCTGATGATCTGTAAAGCTCACAAGGTGCTGGCTCATTTACAGATCATTAGGACTTCATTTCCACAACAGCAACTGCAATGTGCCAGAAAACAGCATAAGATTCATGGGTACCTCCGAACACACATCCTGACATATGGCTTCCCAGGGTTTGTCTTCTTAAACCTGGACACAGCATCTGCTTGATACACATTGAAGTCTATCTTCATGGCCTCTGGGTCCTCCTGCAGCCTGCAGAAGAGAACACACTCACATAAGCATGGGATAGAAACACTGTAGGGTACTCTACAGGAGAGCAAAGAGGCAGAGGAAACTCCTGAGCCCTGACTAGTCTGGACCCTTTGAAAGGCTTCACTCCTCAAAGGACTGACCTTGCAACTGTTCTAATTACTTTCCAGAGCTTTCCTGCAGACAGACCAGAGCAAGATCCTGCCCCACATCTGCCCCACTCCCTTCTCTGCAGAGCCCCTTGCAAGAAGCAGCACTAACAGAGACGGGAGCAAAGCACTGCAGGGACTGCACACAAGCACCGCACAGACTCTGAGGCAGGTGCAGAACCAAAGTCCCAAAGCCAGGGTTTTATATCCACCACAGCTGGGATGGCAGCACATTCCAGGGATGAGGCACAGGTGAAACCAAACCAAACCTCTGAGGGAGATTACCAGGCTTGGGTGCAGAGGGGGAATAGCAGGATAAGAGAGCAACCCTGCTGTTTGAATTGGCCTGGAAAGCCCTGGATCTCTTGCTGCAGGACCTGGTACTTCATGGAAATGTCAGCCCCTCACTACAGATGCAAGGGGGCCATGGAGCAGAGCACTGGATTCTCTTGCCACCCTGGATATCAGGCAGCTCCCAAACTGCCACTGTGAGCGTCTCATAGACCTCACAAGCAGGGACGGTCACAAGACACCCCTGCTCCCAAACAGCTACGAGCTGACTGGCTGGATACTAACCAGGAGGCTCCATCCAGGATGTGGGAGGGCTGCAGCACACTGATCTGCTGGAGGAGCGCAGCTGGGGGGAGAAGGAACAGGAAAGGATCAGACCAGCAATTTCCCTCCCAGGGCACTCCAAGCACTCCACCACCACCCACGAGCCTTCCTCCCCCGACAATGGCTGGCAGCACCACAGTCACCACTGGCTACTTCAAAGGCCTCAACTTCCTCATCTCCTCCCAGCACACAGCCCAGAACACCCTGCAGTTGCTTTGCATCTTGCTGGCCCTGATTGCACATGCCTAACAGCCTAGCAGGAAGGACTGCAATACAGCAGGACATGGGGAATGGATTAGAGGACCTCCCAAGGCCCTGTTTATCCTGGCACTTGAGCGGGCTATAGAAAGATTCTCCTGCTCAAAGCACTGTCCCCTAAACTGATGTTCAGCTTCTCCATGTCATCCCTTTTGCTGCTGCATACCAGGCACTGTTTCACAGAGCTGGGGGGGGGGAATGGTCCCTGCCAAGTTCCCACAGCCACTACCTGACGAGGTAGCTTCATCTGGCCGCAGAAGTGGCGTGACAGCTTGGTCCCAGAGATGTAATGGTCGTTTCCAAACCCTCTGCTGTCTCCTCTGCTCCAAAAGGGCTTTGTACTCCTGCCAGTTGGAGCAGCGCCTCACCTCCTGGTCGGCATTGACGCTGCTCTTATACCTGCTCTCCCTCTCCCGCTGCCTCCTCTCCTTCCGGGTCAGCTTCTCCTGTTTCTGGTTGATTCGTGTGCACCAGGAAGCTGCATCAACCTCCCTCCCTGGCACGTTCTCTGGCAGGAGCCTGTTGTCAGGGGAGGGCAGGTGTGTGCACGGCTGGTCTGGGGCCACGTTTGGAAAGGTGATGGTGGTAAAATCCCAGCGGGGTGCACGGGTGCCACTGCTGCTCTCCTTGTGGTCTTCAGCCTGGCTCCTGGAGGGACTCAGAGAGTTCTTTTGTCCTGTATCAAGAGGAACTGGGTTTGACTCCTGCTCTGCACTGCCAGCATCTGATTCCTTTGGCTGTACTGACAAGGGCTTTTCATCCATGGGAAGGCACATGGAGTCTCCACAGTCATCTCCATCTTTGCTGGAGGTCCCTTCAGCTCCTGGAAGGTCCTCAGATACCTTATGTTTCTTTTCATGTGACCTAAAGACAGAAACAGCAGCATAAAAGACAGGGAGAGCATGTGGTGGAACTTGATTTCCTTTGAATCCTGCCCCCTCCCTGCTAACAGGAAAAATACAGCCTGCCGAGCCTTAAGGAAGAACAGCAAAGGTGGCAGGAACCCCCAGGCAGGTCTGCAAACCCTTGCAACAACCTCTTGGCTTGTGTGACAAATAAGAAGGGAGAAAAGCAGGCCAAAACCAAGCAGTGAATACCAAAGGCAGAATAAACTTTTCCAAAGTCCTGCATGAGGTTTGACTTTGATGCCCAAGAGAATCCAGCCTTGATTTGTATAGACAAATGTTCCCAACCTGCCATGCAGCCCCCACGCTCCACTGACCCAAACACCTCCATGCAAACATGATGGACATCAGCCAAAGCAGCACAGGCCAGGCAGAAACCTGCCTGCCAGCACCTCTTACTGGTATGAGTCAATCCCTGGTTCCAGAGAAGATGGGGCAATTCTTAGACCAGCAGTTTAATCTCCCAATTCCTACAATTTCACAACTCCTCGGGCAGTGATTTACTGTTAACAGGGACTCGAGGCCCAGCCTCTCCTCCCCATTTCTGAAAGGCTGACGCCACCTCCTGGGAGCTGCCAGAATTATTAGCAAAATTACTAAATCTGCCAGTTTCTGTTGACATTTTGGCAACATCTAGAGGCCACATGCAAACTCCAGGTGCTCTCTGCTGTAGAGTCCTGGCGTGTAAGTTGGACTGAGGAGGTGGATAAGTGCAAGATGTGAATGGGGTATCTGTGCTCCCACTACAAAAGAGCAAGAGGAGACACCTGACCCGTGTTTCTTTTGCACTGACCTCTCTACTCTTCTGTTTTGGCACCTCAGCACCACAGCTGTGGGGCTCAGGAGCAGTTTGCCCCCCTTAGCCCTGGATGAAGTACACATGTGACAACAGGGAACACTGCAAAGTGCCCAGGAAAAGCGCTCCACTGCTTGGGGACAGCCAAGAGCAATTGTGCCACATAAGATCACCCACAGCACAAGGGCCTGGGGACACTGCAGCAAATCAGCTGTTCCTGAGCCAGCATGGCCTGGGAGAGGATGGGAGAAGGCTTTGGGCCACTTCCTTACCGGGGGCTGGAACTCCTCCTCCTTTTGCGATGGTGTTTCCCAGAGCTCTTGCAGTGACTTTCCAAGTTCAGTTGCCTCTCGTAGGGAGACGGGACAGTGCTGAAAGGAGAGACCAACACAGAGGCTGAGAGCAGGGTGAGGTAGTGGAACTAGCCTTCTGCTCAGTCCCCAGAATACAGAAACAAAAGGCACAGAAAATCCCCAAGAAGGACCAGGATGGTCCTCAGTTCATGCCCCATTTCGTGTTCCCAATCACCTCCTCAAGAGGGAGGAGCGAGGAAGGGTAGAGTGCCACTTTTAGCCTTTAATCCTCCCAAGAGATGGAATGCAGGGCCAAAGTCGTCTTCTCTGCTGTTCCCTGGGGCCAGGCAGTGGGCACAGGGCCTTCAGAAAGGAGAAAGCAGTGGGGAAAGGAAAAGTTGGTTACCTGGGGTCGAATCTCAGTACAATATAACCCAGTTGCTTCAAGTGGCTGAACACCTTAGAGCAAAGGAAAGCAAGAGGGTTAAATGACAACCCTAAACCCAAACAATTTACTTCAGTTTCGCCACAACTGAGTGAACAGTGTGGCACTGGCAGCAGAGAAAACGCCAGGGTTAGGGTCCAAAGCAAAAGTGGGGAAACAGGATGAAGGTGAGTGGGAACAACTGTGAATGACGTCCCTCCCCTCCCTCACTGTTCTACTCTGCTTCCAGTCACTGGAAGAGGTTGTGTGGCAGAGGCTGGGCTCTGCTTTCACCCTCCCTGCAACAGCAGATCCCAACACACCTGGTAATGTGACAGGCTCATTGTCTCCTGGCACAGCAGGGTCTCATAGGCTTCCTGGATTGACATGGGCAGATCCCTGAAAAAGAGCTGGACAGAGCCCTGCAGGGCAAAAGCTTGGTGTGAGAGAATCACAGGGAACAAATCTATGCAAGCTCACACCAGTCTCTTCCCACTGGTCCTGACAGCTGGTCCCAGCACCCTGCCTGACATGATATCCATCTCTCCCCATTTGCCAACCTGGATTACTTACAGTCCCTCTCCCATGCCCAGCTCCTCCATCCCCTGGGTTTATCAGCCAGGTAAGAAGTTCCCATCCCCAACTCTCAACTCCTGCTCCAGTGCTGCATCTGTTTGGAGGATGCAGCTGGGACCAAAATGCTCAACTGATAAAATAATCATTGTTTTGAGAGATAATTTAACTTTGATGATCTCAGCAATTCAGGACACAGCACAATCACAAAAATATTTATGACCTGCACAGCTGAGAGAGCTGAAGCAGAGGAATTGGAGGCATCCTTACATGCCATCAGTTGGTGCCTCCTTGGAAGCATTTACTGCAGCCCGAGAGATCCCATAGGTAGCTTCCCCAGGGAATAGGTGAAACAGGAAAACCGACCTCCAGGAGGCAGCTTTAGGTTACGCCTCTTTTTTCTCCCCTTTTTTGTTTTATAAACTGTGTTACTCATAAAGAAAACTAAACACTAGGAACCACACCTTTCCCATGGGATGGGCTGATGGCATCTGACTGATCTTTTCTGCTTTTGGGGAGAGATTCTATAGTCAGCAACTCACTAAAGTATTGTCATCAGTTTGTTTACAAACTGTTCATCAAAATGCCAGAGGTAAAAAAGCCTGACCTTTGCTGTTAGGATTTAAGGGATGGCATCAGATGCCCATAACCTGTTTCAGTTTTGCTAAGGGATAAAAGTTCCCCCTTATATCAATGCACCTATTCTACTGATAAAAGGCTTTGGTGGAGAGACAAAAAAACCACTCTTCACAGCAAAGAAATCCAAGTGAACCCTAAGCAGTATTTCTGCAGGCAGAGGAGCACTGAACACAGCCTGGTCTCACTCCTCTGTCTGCCACACGTAAATTTCTTTCTGTCATATTTAAATTTCTCTCTGCCATATATACTGGGAAAAAAATCCCAAGCAGCAGCCCCAAAGACCTCTTAAGTGAGTTAAACATGACACCAGCTGAATAAACTGGCCACTGATCCAACTACACTGCCAGTGACACAGAGGCTGCTCCAGAGTACAGGGGATGAACCCATGAAAACATGCTAAAAAGGGACAATTCCTTGAGAACCAGGTGTTTATCAGCTGCTACAGCTCCTGCAATCACTCACCCAATGCCCCCATCCTACTTACACACTCCAGCAGGTACAGAGCTTCCTCAGGCAGCAAGCACTGTTTGCCTCGCTCCGAGAACCCCATGGTGTGCCAGAACTTCCCCTGGAACAGAAGCACAAATCCCTGATGGGCTCTGGCTGTTCCCTGCTGACAACCAGGCTCCCTCCCATTTCAAGAAGCAAATTAAGGAATCTGTGAGGCAGCAGGAGGTGATGGCACTGAGTACACTCTGTAGCAACTCACCGCAGGGGACAGCAGCTCCGCGATGCCCTGTCCTGGCTTCCACTCAGCTTTTACCTGATTCCCCCTGAGAAGGTTAAAGATTAGTTTGTTACCACTGGCATGTCCTACAATCAGCTCCTAGTGTAGCAACACAAGGAGCTCAGGAAGGTGTCAAAAGGCAGCAAATTTACAGGTGGCACTTTTACAGGGTAAGATGTCAGAAAGACATCATCCCCTGGATGAGGCAGCACCAGCTGAATGGTTTATTATCACCAACTAGTTAAAAGTGCCTTCAGTCAGCACCACAGATGCATGTCCATAGGCTACAGCAGCCTGCTGGAGATGCATGGCCTAAGCCAGGATATATGGATACTGAGGCCTTGGCACAGGTTGCCCAGAGAAGCTGTGGCTGCCCTATCCCTGGATGTGACCAAGGCCAGGTTGGATGGGGCTTGGAGCAACCCGGGATAGTGGAAGGTGTCCCTGCCCATGGCAGGGGGTGGAACAAGATGATTTTTAAGGTCCCTTCCAACCAAAACCATTCTGTGATTCTGTATCATACAATCGTTCAGCTGCTGCCAAGACACATTCAAATTGCTATATCCCACCCACAGGGACTCACAGGGAAAAATCAATAGCTGCAGGCCAAACAGAGAAAGTGTGTGTTGAGAGGCAGTGTGTGAACATCTCCCAAGGAGTGATAAGCTCCAGAGACTGGCAGGGTTGTTGAAACCACCAAAACTGATAAACCAGGGGCACTGAGAGCCAGACAAATCAGCACAGGGCCACAAGGAGCATCAACAATGTGCTCTGTAACTCAGACCATGCCCAAGAGGACAGTGGCTGCTGTCTGCAAAGACCTACAGGATTATACACACACCTGTGAAAAACAGAAGCCCCTTGAGGGACTTTCTAAACAGCCACAGGTGTGCCAGCGTGTCCCTCTGCTGCTGCAGGAAGAGCCAGGCTGTGTCCCCTGCTGCTGCTGCTCCAGACGGGGAAAGTTGTGTGCAGGTGAACTTAGAGGGGACTTACTGTGCTAACTAACACCCCCCTGCTACGACAGCTCGATCCTACCGATAATAACCCGTGAGCTGAGCTCTGCCGCCCGCCCCCCCCCGCATCACTCCTCCCGGGGACCAAGCCATGCCCAGCCCCAGGGCCGGACTTACGGCCGCTCCACGCGCTCCTCGGACAGGATCCGCCACTGCTCCTCGCAGCACTGCCGTAGCCTCTCGGCCTGGCGGGCCGAGCCGTCGGGGAGGAAATCCTTCTGCCCGCGGGGGCACCGCGGGGCCGCGGGGCCGCCACCCGCCGGCCGCTCCTCCGTGCTAAGGGGGGACAGAAGAGGAGGTGGTGAGGGGAGAGGGCCCGACACCCCGCTGCGGCCGTCCAGCCCGGGCACCCCCGGTGCCTTTCCAGGCCCCTCGGACTGCGGGTCCCCCCGGTGCCCCTCCCGGCCGCCCCGGTCTCCCCGCCCGTCCCCACCTGAGGCGGCGGGACCCGCCGGGCTCCATCAGCGCGTCCTTCCGCCCCCGGGCAGGAGCGCCCACAGAGCGCGGCGGGCGCCAGCGCGCCCCCTGGCGGCGTGGAGGACTGCGAGCGGCGGGCACCGGGAAAGGGAACGGGAGCGGGGTGGGAAACGGGTAGGGAATGGGACATTCAGCACCGGGGAGGGCTCCGGGGATGTGCAGGGAGTTTTGCCCCGCGGCTGTGACCCAGACCCACTGGGCTGAGCTGCCCTGGGTTACCGCTTGCTGCTCCCACTGCCCGCTCCGCAGCGGGGATGGGGAGAAGGGGAGGCGAAACGGCTCGTGGGTTGGGATAAAGGCAGTGGGATCGCTCACCGATAACCCAAACGGGTAAAACAGGCTGGATTTCAGTAAAAAATAAAAAAGTTAATATATTTACAATTAATGTTAGTCACAAGCTTGGATATCTGCACCATTTGGGGCTTAAGGGAGCACACCAGCACCTGGACCAACTCTTCTCCTTCCCCCCGACCATGCTGCTCACACGGCTGTCTCACACTCTCCTCCCACTGCATTTTGCCCTTTCTTTAAGGCATTTGCCCAGAGACGTCACCGGCATCACTGACGGGCTCAGCCGTGCCCTGCCGTGGGGCTGTTCGTGAGGAACCAGCCGGAAGCATCTGCAAGTGGCGGCATCCCCAGAAGCATCTGCAAGTGGCTGCATCCCGCACGGGGCAGCCCCGGCCTCTCCTCCCGGAGCCCCCCGGGCTGGGCTGAGCTCTCTCCCATGTGCTACAGCCCCCGGAGCAGAGGCAGCAGTGCTGGGGAAGGAGGATTCTCCTTTCAGTGGGTGTCACTGTTCCTCCTGGCTCAAGCTCCAGCGGTGCCAGTGCCATCAGGCTGCCTGGAGCGGGTACCAGTCCAGCTGGGCTGGGAAACACGAGAATCCCCTGCAACACGACCTCGTGCCTCTGCTGACACGGCTGGATTTGCTGCTTGGGGGAGGCATGAACAAATGGGATGGGGAAACGCACCAAAAGTTCAAGTTTCACCTCAAACCCATCTCCTGTTGCTGTGGGATAACTCACAGGAGGCACTGAGCCTCAAGCAGGAAAAACACAGCTTTCCCCCCACCGGAGTCCCTGGTTCCAGCCGTGGTTTCCCAATAAAAGCCCTTTGACAAGATGCCAGCGTAGGCAGATGACTGCAAAAGCCATTCCCGTCCATTTTCCACCGTGTGGTTTAATTTTCACTTCCTGCCTGATTATTTCCTCCTCCCGAATTGAGCCTTCACCCTGCGAGGGGGTCAAGTGATTTTGGCCAGCAGTGCCCCTCTACAGCATGCAGGGGGACAAGGGACAAGGACCCACAGACAGTGTGAGGGGCAGCAGTGGCAGTGCTTTTCCACCCTGACTTCCTAAAAAAATCACATATCTTGGAGACTACTTGGACTGCCTAATTATCATATAATCCCAGAACTCCACATCCTGTGGCTTTCAACTTTCGGGCTGTCACCCCTTTGTTTAACTCAGCCTTCCCTTAAAATAGATGTGTTTAAATTGCTCAGGGAAAGGCTCTGATCCAGAATTTGCTTTTGTCACCCACTGTGATTACAAGCCCCAGAAATGTCAAGACTAATCTCGGTTTGTGTTTCTTTTCAATACTGGGATTTTAGCTGTCATGTGGTGGGGGGACGTCCTGTTCCTCTCAGGGGCACCAGCAGAGCCTTGTTCACGGTGGGACTCGTGTTCTCCCCAGCTGAATCCTCTAATCAGCCCTAATTCTGAGTGTCATCAGCTGGGTGTGGGTGGTCCTGGGGGGCTGCACTTCCTATTCTCCTCTTATAAATGGAGAGTGAGGGGGACCTGTTTTTCCTCTTTAGATATTTTTCTGGATTTGAGTTGAGGTTTTTAGTGTTAAGTTTCTGTACAGCTGCCTTGAAATCATAACTGTAGTTGCCACAGTGGGTTTCTTTTGTTAGATTAGGGATCTTTTCCTGTTTGAATGGGGTAGAACCCTAATGTATTTTCAGTGGAGCAGCTGATGGAGACTGTCCTGGGCTCTCTGCAGTGACTATTTGTGGACAGGGTTGTGATAAGGAGCTAAAATAATGGTCACAGAGCTGAGCAGTGGCAAAACCTGGCTTTGTCAGTGAATGGTCTGCTCAGGGGGTCCTGGGAGCTCAAACAGGGATGGATGTAGGCCTGTGAGCCTGGAGGGCACCAGGGAGGAAAACCATGGGTGTGTGGCAGCAGGATGCAGCTCCTGTTGTCTGGATGGCACGTGCAGCTCCCAAGCAACCATGGAGGAAGCTGATGGTGGAGGCCAAAGCTGCTCTTCACCCCAAGGAAGAAAGGGCTTGATTTGACTGGAGAGACACAACACAAAATAAACCATTGCTGTGCACCCTGAGCTCTTGGGGCAGGTAAGTGTGGTGGGTTTGCCCACTGTTCTTTTTTTTTTTTTTTGTCTTTTTTTCTCCAGGAGATGAAAAATAATGGTAATACAGTGTAAAAAGATTCTCTGGATTAAAAATAGGGGCTGGCTGCCTCTTTTGAACAAGCCAATCTGCTCCTGGCCCTCCCTCCTGTTCCTGACCCTGTTCCAGGGGCAAGTGGAGCAGAGCTGTGGTGTGTGGGGATGGTTTTGAATCCTTCCAGTCCTTTTCTGTTGTGTCCAAGTCATGTTGGTGTAGTCCCTATATTCACAAGTTCCTTGTGGTTAACTCCTGGATGAACTTAGTGTAAAGAGTCTCAGTATTTTTTGAGAAAACAGAGAAAAGTTTTTGGCCTTGGGATTGTTTTTCTAGTTTCATGTAGCACATGAGGCACAGCCAGGTGGGAATTGTGTGCTCTGTGCTGGAGCTAAGCAGCTCTGCCAGGTACAGCTACCTGTTTAATCTCTGTATTAACAACTCCTGCAGTTCCTGGCGTGGTGTTTGGAAATATTTTAGTAATTCTGCAAAAACCAGCTGTGCCTCAGCTGTTTGTGGCTCAGACTTCACCTATTTGCCAACAACTGGTAACACTTGGAAAGCACTGCCTGAGACGGACAACATAGCCCATCCACTTCAACTTGCAACCCATTAAGCAGGTCTTGATACCAGGAGGATTTGTGTGTAGATGCTCTAAGTGATTTGGGACAGAAAAGGGTGTTACAAATGTTCAAGGCCAGGTTGGATGGTGTTTTGAGCAACCTGAGCTAGTGGAAGGTGTCCCTGCCCATGGCAGGGGGTTGGGATAAGATGATCTTTAAGGTCCCTCCCAACCCAAACCATTCTGTGATTCTTTGAAACTCCCTAAAGCTGGCAAGTACTTCAATTCTTGTGTGTGTTGCAGTACATGTGGTGGTATCACAATTGCTCAGCTCTGCTCACATCACTGCTGTCCAAAAAACCTGTTATCACAGGTTAGCTGTACTTCAGCATACGGTTGTCTAATTAATATCATGCTTAGTTATGTTATAGTGGAAAATATCTCAATTCTGAGCTCCCAGAGTATCAACTGGCAACTTAATTTCTTACAGTAGAATGTAAGAAAGGAAGGCTTGGTGATCCATTTCAACAGGACTTGGCAGACCTTAAACACTCACAGAAGGAGCTGGGTTTGGATGCAAAGCAGGTAATGGTGTCAGGTGTTACAGCTTGTCTGGGAGCTGTGAGATCAGTCTGTTTTCCAGGCTCACCTGGGAGTTTTTGGCAAATTTCTTCCTGCTTTAGGATGCTTGTGATGCCTGTGATCGTTCCCACAGCAAGTTAAAGCTGTGAGTTTGGGCAGGGCAATGGAAAGTGACTTTTGTCCAAACAGGATATAACTGAGGAAGGTTTGTGGGCTAAACCTTGGTTGTCACTTATCACTGCTGGACTTGGGAGGTATAAAGTGGTTTTTAAGAAAAAAAAATGAACAAATTTACCTTTGAGAACAGGACTTTGGGGATTAAGCAGTTAATACTTCAACAATAACCAGTGTGAACTGTGGTTCACTGGTCTCTACCACTGCCTCCTGATGGCTGAGAAATGGAGGAGCTCGAATTTCACCCTCTCTTTAAGTTTGTGGCAGAAACTGCTTTTCCATGGACTGCAGGACAATTCCAGGGGCTCTGTAGCAGGACAACTGATATAATATAGTTATGCAGGCTTGTGGGACACCATGAGCTACCTGAGACCCCAAATAATGCTCCGAATCTGGGCTTCAAATGCTACTATGTGACTTTCTAGAGCTGCTGTCTGTTAGTCATCTAAGGATTTATTTGAATTCGTTTAGTGGAACCTGGATGTTGTTAATTACATGTGAAAACCAAAGAACCATGGGCTAAGTCCAGCAAGATTGATTGCAGTCTGGAGCCTTTCTTACCTCGGTGATGTGCTGCACTAGGCTGGGAAAAATGCTGAGTTATTTCTGTCTGGAGAGAACGGCTGAAGCTTTCCTCGTTTCCCCGCTTTGCCTTGGCATCCTGCTCGTGGTTCTCCTGAACAGATTGCAGATTGACACTGGGGTGTCTGCCTTGGGCTGAAGGAGCCTCACTGTGCAGAGTTCAAGGCTATAGATTATGCTCCTTGCTCAAGTTTTGTAACTTCTGTGATGTTTTTGTACTCAGCAGGTTGTTTGAAATGTCTTCCCTGGCTTTGGTCTGGAGAAGCACTCAAAAACCTGCTTCTTGCTGGGTATTCAGTGAAAGGAGATGTGTGGCAGGGACAAGCAACTGAGTCAGGACACCCAGGGTGTCTTTGGTTTGTACTGGGGATTGAGGAGGAGGAAACATTGTTTAAGACAAGGAACTGTGAGATTAAGGATCTGCTCTGTAGTGTCTCATTAGTTGGTGAAGCTCCAGGCTGTTCTGGGACCTCAGGCTCTAAACCAAGTGGGATGAACAATTCCTGCTATGCTGCTTGTGAGGCTGAGTCCATAAGCAGGATGAGAGGGGGAGCAGGGGGTGATTATGTGCTAAGAAAGGGTGAAGAGGTGCTCAGTGTCTGTGGCAGCAACCCCTGAGACCTCTAAACTTTTGTGTTGCTGCCTGTGTTTTGAAGGTCTCTGCACTGATTAGTTGGAACATGGATGTGTGCCTCTCCAAACTCTTGAATTTAATTAACGTGCTACAGTAAGAATTTAGAATAATGATATTTTTACAGCTCCAACAAACAAATCAGCCTTGTGGACACTAAGTCCCATCTACAGCACGGTGGTGGTGACAGGCTGAGACAGCTTCAGTTGCAGCACTTACAGTGGGCTGATTTGTTCTTGGTACACAGGGCTAGAATGGATGCTGCTTGATTCCTTTGCTTGTGGGAAGCAAATTGCCACAAATTGTGGGAAGATATTGGATGGAGTGGAAAGGGATGAGTCTCCAGCCAGCAGCTGCCATGAAGCAGGCACTGGGGAGTGGGAAGTAAGGTTGGTTGGGATTATGCTTCGTGCTCTTTGAAAGCTGAGCTGCTGCATGAAAGCTGGCCCGTGGCAACACTGGTGGGGTGGATTGGAGGGGCTGGCATGCTCTGCTCTGAGGAGGAAGGGGCTGGGAGACTTCATATTATGACTGTTGACTCCCTTGTATGATGCTCATGTTTCTGCCCTGCTGTGTCTGCTGCTGGGTGCCCAGCTCTCCCTCCAGAGCATCTCTTGAGTGCTGGGAGAAGGTTTGCCACTACATGACACTGGCAACCCCCTCAATATCCTCGGTCTCCTTCCCTCGTGGATGTCTGGCTTCAGGAGCCAAGCTGGGAGCCTGGTGGGGTTGGTGTGATGCCCAGAGGGTCTTGGATTCTGAATGTCCCACTGCAGGGTGAGCCCTGTTCTTTGGGGACCTTAAATAGTTGTTCAGGACTCTGGCTGACTTCGTGCCACCCCTGCACAGGGCTGACCTAGACTTAAAACCACTTCCCAAACAAGTGTTCATCCTTGCATTTGAAGTTTTACACAACTTTCAGAGCCTACATCGAGGCCATTTTGTGGCTGTAACTCCTTGTTTCAAAATTATAACCTGAGAATCTTCTCTCAAGTGTGTACATGGTATTTTATGTGATTGGATTCCATTTGGACTAAAAAGGCAGGTTTGTAGAAGTGGTACATTTCTGTACTGAAATGGCTGTGTAAATTGAAAAACACTCAGTGCCTAAGGGCTGTTATCTTTCTGCCAGTCCCATGTGGGTCTGGTCCAGCCTCTAAAGACACTTACCTGCTTTTTACTCTTCAACAAGGCTTTATGCTGAAGGATAATTTTCACCTTATCCAGCAAAGGTGTTTTTTAGCCATCTAAAAAGATGCTTGTCAGCAGAGGTGTTAGATGGAGCACTTGGGGGAGATGTGGGGTCCACCCATATTTGTGAAGTAGCCAAGGGACATTTGGAGGAGTATTGCATGTGGCAGCTCCTGTCCCATAAATCTTCTCTGTGTGCAGGGACTGTCCCATAAATCTTTTCCAAATAACCAAGCTGCTTTCCCCCTCTATTCCCATAAAGTTGTTGCTAAAAACTGAAATAGGTTGATAGCCCTGCTGGCTGTGATTGCCTGGGAGAAGCTGGAAGGGCTCCTGCCTGATTTGGGGGAACAGTTTATGCTCTGAGAGCTGCTGCTGTTGATCACCCAGGGGACACTGAGCTTCACAATAACAGCTGACAGGTGCCTCTGATTTGGAATTGCAAGAGCAGCACTTTCTCCCTGTGGTTATTGCAACCCACCAAACCTTTTGAGAGAGGTGCTTCAGCTTCCCTCGAACACCAGAACTGAGACTTCACCATGAAGGGTGTAGGTGTAAGATATCTCACAGGAGGAAAAGGTACCGATAAAGACAAATGTCTTCAATAAGCGTGGACAGTTCAGTGTGTGTCTGCAGAGGAACAGAGAACATGGTGGAAATGGACCCTCTGCAGCCTCATTTGATCCTGGAGTGGCTTCTTGGCTCCTGCATCAGCTGTTCCCTTGCTCCTGAGCTGCTGTACACCGGGAAGCAGAGTTTGGTGCAAGGGCTGTGCCCCTCACTGTGACTCTGCACACACCAGGGTTCTGCTCTGCCTCACATGTGGCTTCAGAGCAACTCGCCTTAGTGTGCAGCTAAATTAATGCTTTTATTTCATTTATTTCACTTGGGAGTCCTGAGGACTGGCATCAGGAATCTTTTGATGTCCATCTGTGAGGCTTTAAAAGCTAAAAGGTGTGCTCAGGCTGAACGTGGGGGACAGGCTGGGATGCAATATTGTGCCCTGAAAAAGGACTTGAAAAAGTGAAGGTGATGCCACTGAAGTGAACAGCCACATTTCTTTCTCCAGAAAGCCTCATTTTCCTTTTTTTTTTCCAGGCACTTCAGCTGTTGCTGAGAGGTGCCTGTAGCTGTAGGGATGGGTAGATTTAAGCAAGAAGCTGTTCCAGCAGAAATGGCTGCACAGTGTCAGCTTGACACAAATATAACCTTATCCTAATGCATCTGGAGAGACTACTTTTTTTTTTTCCTTGTTGTGCTCCTAAAATAAGATTGGATTTTTGCTTTTTCCTCAGCTGACTCTGAAATACCTGCCAGCAAACTGCCCTGCATGCAGGGGACAGCATGAGGAGGGAGGGAGTTTAGTTGGAAAAGGTCTGCAAGGTGGGTTAGCAATAATCCCACCAATGTAGCAGGATCTGGGGTGGGAACAGGCAAGGTTAAGCCCTCTGATTCCACCTTCACATCCAAAGGTAACCCTGGATACAGAAACCCTTCTGTTATCAGAGTGCAGTGCTGTAACAGGATGCCTGTACAGGCTGATAGTACCAGTGTGCAGCACAGCTATCAAGTGAGTGAAATACAGGAGCCTCCAAGGGCTGGAGGATTGGGAATGTCTCCCTGCCTCTTGCTGCTGGGTGGGAAGGAGGAATGGTTACAGGGTGGGAAGCGAGGGTAGGGAGGTGATCTCTTCCTCCTTTGGGCCTGAAATGCAAAAATTACTCTTACAGCTTTGGTATCAGGATTTTTGAAAGGATATTGAAAGCTTGGAAGGCATGTAGAAGGAAATGCCTTGGAGGGAAGGAATGCAAGAACTCAATCTGCTTAGTCCTTATCAAATGAAGGACTGGGTGACTTAATTACACTGTAAGTACTTTTCCAGATAACAAAGAGGACTTTAATCTTGCAAAAAAAGGCACAATGAGAGCTTGTGTCTGAAGGATAAAATCAGACCAATTGCAGCCAGAAATATTGTGCAATCTGCTAATGACTTCCACCCCAAGGGGGAAATTGTCTCCTGATGGGATGGTGTGAATTGGCCAGGCTTGTCTTGCATATTGACTAAACCAAGCACCTCATTTGGCTGACAAGATAGTCATTGGAGTGGTCAGATGGGAAGAGGAGGTGCTTCCCATTCTGGGATGTGGGCAGTGGGCTGCCTTGTCAGCACCGTGAGGCTGCAGGGTCCAGGTTCTGGGGCTCCTGGACATCTGGCCAACCTCTTCATGCTGGCTGTGCCAAAGCAGCCCTGCAGTCAAGTGGGATGATGGTCCTGCCTCGGTCTCAACATCCACAAACTCTGGTGTCCAGAGTGTGTTCAGTGAGCCAGACTTGGTGTTCCCCAGTGCCGAGCTTGCCGGAGGCATCGGATGGAAAGCAGGCTGTGCTTATATGAGAGCAGAAAAATTACTTCTGCTGGCTCTGTTTTCGCACTTTTAATGCTGCTGTTGGCTTTAAAAGAGCATTGTATCCAGATTATTCATGCGCTGCTAATAACTCCAGAGTGCTGTGTGCTAGATCTTGCCTTCAGTTGCACCCAGCATTTCAGTTATGCTGAAACCAAGGGAGCTGTACTGACAGACCTGAGAAAAGTCAGAATTTGATATTAAATAAATCTTCATCCATTTTCCAAAGCATGGCTATAGAACAGGAACAGCATGATCCCTGCTACTGGCATAATTCCATTTAAATTACATATCTGCAGATGGAAAGGCTGCCAGTGGGTTTGTCTGGTGGTGCAGAAAGAAATGGAGCACCAGGCTTGGAACACCTGGTAAAATAAGGTTTTGTCTTCTCTTTTATGAGCTGGAGATGAAAGGTGTGTGGGTCAAGCAGATCTCCTGTTGCAAGCTGCAAGGAGGTAGCAGGTATTCAAAGAAGGATACAGGAGCATGGAAGTGTTCATCTTAAATGCTGTTCCCTCTGTGCTTGCCCTGATGCTGGAGGGACATCAGGTCTGAGCCCTGTATGTAGGGGTGCCAAT
The DNA here is from genome assembly GCF_003945595.2 of Pipra filicauda. Taxonomy (NCBI): domain Eukaryota; kingdom Metazoa; phylum Chordata; class Aves; order Passeriformes; family Pipridae; genus Pipra; species Pipra filicauda. The sequence goes on along the minus strand of NW_024104987.1, from coordinate 6,972,349 downwards.
GGGATGGTGCAGCACTGGGCTGTGGCACCACTCTGGGATGGAAACCCTTCAGGGAAGCATTGCTCTTGATGAGCTCTATTTGCAAGAAAATGGAGTGGCCTTCTCTGGCATTGGAAATTCAACCTGCAAATGCAGCCCTGGGGCTGAAGGCTGCTCGGTCTTTTCTTAGCTCTTGCATGGCTCCAGAAATCTGATGGTGCCTTTGAGGAAGAATCCTTGTTTAATTAAGTTGTAAGTGTTGGGAGGTGACTTTGAGTAATTTCCTTTATTAGCTGCTGCCTTGCTTGGGGAATGGCTCACCTTGTTCTTAATGAAACCTCTCCCTTCTGCTGTGGATGGAAAACTATCTGGAGACTAATGAAGACCCAGACTTCCCAGAGGTGCCCCTGTTGCTTAGGGATACCAAAGGCACAGTTCCTTTTTGTGGTGAACTAGCTATCCAGCAGCAAGGTAACCAGCTCCCAGGCGAGCAAGTAAACTGGATGTGTCAGCCCAGACGGTGAATGATTCCTAGGGGAGAAGGGAGATGTCCCCAAGAGGTGCTGGAGGCCCAGGAGCAGGGTTGCAGGGACCTCATCATGTGTTCAGCACTGAGTGTTGCTGGGTGCTAGAGCAGCAGAGCTGCTCCTTTGCACAGGATAAGACGTGTGTGCCTGATCATCTCATTCCTGCGTGTGAAAACTTGTGCAAAACTGAAAATCAACATATTTACCCCCTGCAGGTAGCCTTAAAGAGCAGGAAAGCTCAGACAGAGTTGCATGAAGTAGAGGCAAAGGCTCCTCTGTTGCAAGATGAGGCTGAAAGTACCCACAGCAGGATGGAGAGCCCAGCCTGAGCCCGGGGCAGGCACTGGGATCCCCAGGGGGATGGGCCTGTAGCTCCACCTGGGCAACCTGATGTTGATAAGGATTAAGTGCTACAGACACTTGCATTGATTTCGGGTGTAGAGTATGGAAAGCTCCTTTCTTTTATTGCTAATAACTCTCCAACCTAATTTCTTTCTCCATACAAATCAACACGTTTCCCAGCAGCTGCCTGCTAAATCCCAGGCAGGTTTTGTAATTGGCCCCATTTCCCTTGAAGCTCTGCAACAGCAAAGCAGCTTTTGTCATCTTTTCAATCCTCATGAAACTTTTCTTTCTTGGTGAAGAATGATCTCTTTTTCATTCTGCCTTTAGTCCTTCCAGGCATGGCTTGTGGGGCTCATGCTCTGGTGGAGAGACACCACACACAGCAAACCCCGTTCCATGAATGTCCAGTGCATCAGGGCCTGCTGCTGCCAAACAGCTGCATTTGGAAGTTAAAGGGGTGTGATGGAAATCCTGCAGCTGTGGGCTGTGATGGCTGCAGAACTTCAGTGGTGACCTGTTTTCATCCAGGAGAAGGATCCTGATGAGTTTCTGTGCCTGTGCTGTCAGAGGCAGCTGCAGGTTTGTGCTTCCTCTGCTTGCCTGCAAGGTCTGCCTCAGGGCAAGAGCTTACTGGGAAACAGTGGAGAGTCTGATGGATCTAACCCTATTGCAGCTTTGGACAACTGAGGCTGGTGCCAGCCAGGAGCCTCTTTGCTGGGATGGGATGTGTAAATGGAGGCTGCAGGCAGCTGTGCCAGGCAAATGTGCTGCTTTTTGTTTGGTGCATGCAGGGGTACAGCCCTGTGGGTGATCCCTTCTTACCTTGGAGAGCTGGGGGCTTCTGGTTTTCCCTGTCAGCTCTCCATGAGTCAGTGCAAATGGAACTTGCACACAGTGTCAGGTAAGAGCATCTCCTCTTGGGAGCCAGAGGGCTTGCTCTGGATAAGTTGGCAGTATCAGCCCTTGTGTTGCTGAGCAACTCTGTTGGCAGCTGGTGGTGAAGGAGGGGGCTGTGAATTAGGGAAGGATCCACATCTGCTGGCTCTAATCAAGACCCTGGCCCTGGATGCAGATTGCAACCTGGTTTGGCTACTTGTCTTAAATTGAGCCCTGGATGAGTGTTTATGATGCTGTAGTGTTCACAGATTCCACCCAACAGTGTTTGCATTTGTTCCATATAATAAATCCCAGGCCTTTTGGCAAATTGAATCTCGCCTAGGAGGCTGTGAGAGCTGTCAACACTGATGGACTGAGGTGCTCTATCTCCCAGCTTCCTTCAGCTCTGCAGGAGCTTGGCAATACCACTTGCACATTTTAGGGTCACCTCCAAGGTGGAGAGAGGTTTTCCCTCCCTCTACCTCTCCCAGCAGTGCTGGTGCTTGGGCTGCCAAGGTAATGTGTTGTGGGGTGAAAGTGCTGGTGCTGTGGAGGGGGAGAGGTCACCTGGACATGCCACAGGTGGGCTCTGAGGGTGAAAAACTGCTTTCCAAGGCTTGAGCCCTGCTACCTGAAAAAATTACTTCGAAACTTGCCTTGTTTCCAGTTTGTCCAGGCTTAGAGAGGGTAACACACTTGGGTTTGCTATTCTAAAGCTGCTTCTGGTCTTGGTTTTGGACTAGGATTCTTTAAAAATTAAGCTGAAAATTTGGTTCCTCAAAAGGGGGGTCCCAAACAGAACCAAAACCTGGCACTGCTGAGCAGTGAAGCTGCAGCCAGCCCAAAGCAGGCAGAGTTTCTGCATGGGTTTGTGAGAATTATACTGAGGACAGAAACTTGCCTGTTAATGCTCTGGATCTGCTATGAAAAAGGAGGCACGGGGGGCAGCCACTGTGGTGGAAAGAGGCTGGTTCAGACCTTCCCTGGTGAGGATGGGAGATGCACTGGGTGTTAACATTCATGAGAGAACCCAGCTGTTCCCTGGCTAGGGGTGGGACTCAGCTGGGGAGTCTCTTGCTCCTGTGCTCCGAGGTCCCAGGGGCACACATCCTGCCCCGGGCCCAAGGTCAGCAGGTCAGTGAGATCTGCTACATCCAAAGGATGCTGCAAGGGAACAACTTTGCAGGACTGGGTTGTCTGTGGTGAGATGTGATGCTTCTGAAATCCGGACTTGTGGCACCCAGAAAGCATCATCTGCTGCAACCTCACTGTTGTTTGAAGGTCAGTCTCCTGAGATCTCTCCGTGTCACCTCTCACTAGTGAGGCTGGGCCTGTCCTGACTGGTGGCTCATCTCTCAAATCTGCTGTCCCAGCGTTATCTGTGGGAAATTCCAGCAGCTTCCACCATAATTTGCTGGTCCCTGAAAATCCTGCACTAGTTTTGCATGTTGTCCCTGGAGGCTGATTTGAATGGTGCTAAGCATTTCGGTCTCTGTCCTTGTCTGCCACCCACTCCCCCGACCTGCTTTGCACTGTGACTTTCTTCTGCTGGCTGGAACCTGCAGCTCCCCAACATCAGTCTCCATTAGGTGACACCTCTTTACCAACATTTACATGCTCAATGTACAATCAGGTAATTGCCCTGCAATTTCTCACCCAGGTGATTTATTGCAAGCTCAACCAGTCACAGGCTATAATAATTAATCTGCAAATTGAGCTTGCTTTTAAATTAAGCAATACATTATAGTGGTGTGATAGGTAACTGCTAACTCTTTAGATTAAGAGGGCAGTGTCTTGCTTCTCCTCCCAAAACAAAACATGGTGGCTTTAATGTGTTTTTCATGTGTCCCATCATTCCCAAGCACTTGGAAGCCAAAGCAAGGATTAATCTTGGAGCACTGAGGGCAAAGGGTGTGTTGATTCAATTTATTGGGAGCCATCAGCAGCAGAAACCAACTGCCATGTGAATCAGGGCAGCTCACTCACCAGGCTGAAAACTAACCCTAATCCCAAACTTTGCTTCTAATCCCCTGATGTTGGACTTGATTTAAAATAGCTTGAGAATAAGGGGAAAAGAAGATTTAATTTTTGCTTGTTTTGCAGCTTCCACAGGGCTGCATCTTCCTGATCCAGCTGGGAGAGTCAATAGGTCTTAAATGAGCAATGCTTGGTATAAATACCTTAGTAAATACCAAATGCCTTTTTGGTTTTCTGCATCCTTTAAGACTCTGGGAGGAAACTACTGTCATGTGGGTCCATCACTCAAGGAGGACAAAAGCTGCTGGGAACTGGGTGGTGTCAGAAGTTCAGCATTTCTGCAAAACCAGCCCTTCTTATGCCATATGTGGTTGATCTAAACTTTAAACCCTTCCTACCTCTCCCTTGGTTTGATTTCCCCTTAAGTGAATGCTTTCAGAAATGCTTGTTAATTTATCTGCATTTGAACAGGGGGTCCCAGGAGCCCTTGGTGTCTGTGATGCTAAACACTGGCCGTACTGGTTAACTCCCCTGGCATTCCCCCCTTCCTCCTGCAGCTGGAAGCCCAGCTCCCACCCATTCATTCATTAATCCCTTTCATTCCCTGCCTGTTTGTTCCTATCCTCTGCAGCGTGGGGAGAAAATTGCAATCCTGAAAACAAATAGGAATTCATCTCCTCTTTGGAAATAAAAGCTGGTCCATTTAAATAGTTTGTTCTCTTTGAGGTTTGCCTGTGTGCAGATGAGACGGAGGTCTCCTATGATGGAGTTGAAGCCTTGGTGCTGAGCAGGAACAAAGCAGAGAGCTCATCCCTCTTCCTTTTGTATCACACTCTCTCCCTGCGCCTCCCCCGCCAAGGGGGATGAGATGAATTTTCCAGGGCAGATGGGTCAGTTTTAATGAGATACCTCTGTGCTCCTCTGGCCTCCAGTACACATGATTAAAGCAAAGAGATTTGCTGATGAGTTTGGTGGTTTTGAAGGCTGCAAAGGTATTGTGTGGCTCCTGCTGTGTTTGTGTCAGCCTGTGCTCAGGGAGGGTGCTGGGCTGTGAGTCCATGTGATTGCAAATTTACCTGCCAGGACATTGACCCTTTTGCTGGGTGTGTGTGCAGAGAGCCCTGACAGCTCAGGAGGGGACAGGGTCCAAACCCAAGGACCTGCTCCCCTCCTGGAGGCATGGGAGGGCATCTGGAGGCCTCTTGAATACCTGGGAGGAGAAGATGGCACTGGCATCTCTCCTAGTCTCCTGCCTCATTCCATCTGAGACCCCTTGTCTTATGCTGGGAAATCATAAGCTTTGCCTGTAACTTTGCTGGATGAGGAGATTTAATTCCAAACAAAAAAGACACTGGAGCTCACTCTGCCCAGCTTCCCACCACAGTCAGGCTGGGTCAGAGTGTGTGTCCAAGGAGAATGGACATCCTAAGCCAGGTGAGCTGCTGTGACCAGTGCAGGGGTGACTGTGAGCCCAAGATCCTGCTCTGTGGTGGGGACATGTCCCTCTGGGAGGACAGGACCGAGTCAGGCTTCTGGCATGGATGGTGGGACAAGGTTTGGGGAACTTGCTTTGTCTGTGTGTGAGTGGAGGCTGATCTCTTTTCCTCACAGAAGTGGAATGGGATAAGTCCTCCCAGGTTGGATGTGAACAAGCTTTTTAGCTACTGTAGCCCATTAAATGATACTTAAAGTGTAAGTTTCCCAATTCACTGAGATGTTGAGCTACTCAAGTGTAAAGATGCTCTGCAAGTGGCCCCTGCCTGCTGAAGTGCCTCAATTTAAAGCTGAGGAGGTCCTTGAATGTCTTCTTCCTGTCTCATACAGGGAATTTCTTTTCCGTTTTGAATAGACACTGGCTATGTTTACTGTCAGAAAAGCTTGTGAGAGTAATGAACTCTGGAAACTGCTTATCTGTCTCTTGAAATAAAAATGCTTTTGTCCTGGAAGCCAAATGATATCTTGCACTTAACAAAAATAACTAAAACATGCTCCATCTCGTATGTCATCTGCTCACAAAACTGCTCTTGATCAACCTACAAAGCTGGAATTGTTTACTGTGTGACTGACAGGGTTTAGTTAGTATCACTTTCTGGAGGGCAATATAATGAATTAATTCTTGCAAAGTGAGCTCAGGAATCTTTGCTTTGGATGAGCCCTTTTTACCCCCATAGTGTCCAAGTGAAATATTGCTGTTACTTCCCTAGGATGTAGCTTACCTTTTAGGATAAAGGATACTGTTACCCAGTGCTGGCAGTCTTTCATTGCCTCTCTGCTGTTACCTTCATCCCCAGCGTGCTTGGAAAACTGGATAGTTTTGCCTGCCAGTCTGGGAACAATTTGCCAGAGATTGAAGACCCCCAGAAACCTGTCCCACACTGCTGTTGGTGAGATGCCTGTGCTGGAGAATTGCTACTCCAAGGGGGCAGAGGCTCTGTGATCCCTCAAAGGGGGTGTCTGCAGCATAGTGAGCCACTGCCTGTCTGCACAGCTGCTGGGGAAAGCACTGCTGGTTTTTTCCTTATCCAAAAACTCTTGGTTTTGCTTTTTTGCCACTTTAGTTCTCCATAGGCAGAAGTGATAGTCTCCAGCTCGATCTGAGTAAAGCGAGCTGTTGTGAGCAGCTGTCTCTCAGGTCGCAGCCAGAGCAGGATCCCTTCTGGAGGATGCAAAATGAGCCTGGGCTGACCTTGGCTGCTAAATGCATCTCTGAAGTTGTGCATTGCTCTGACAACTCAGAGGCTAAAGCTCCTCCAAGCCTTGCTGCTCTGGTGATAAATCACTTCGGACTTTGCTCCTCACCACTCCTCGTCACCTCTGGCTGAGGCTACGTGCAGCCACCCTGCAATCACAGCCAGTAAATCAGGAGAAAAGTGCCATTTCTTGTTCAAAAAACAGTGGCTGCACTAAAAATACTTCCGCCCCTGCAACCCAGGCGGTGAGTGGAGGGGCTGTGGGCCCAGCAGGCTGCCAGCTCAGCAGTACATCTCTAATTGTTCATGTGTGAGGTTTGGTGGAGTGGATGCAATCGAGAGGCTGGTTGGTGATTCACAGCTGAGTCATGAGTCTTCTGACTGGAGAGAAGTGTTGCCCCCCAGTTGGAGAGAACTGATCTGAACTTTAAACCACTTGAGGTCAAGGATGTCCTTCCACAAAGGTCTCAGCAGGTGCTTGCTGCTGAAAGGTGTGCAACATCCTTCTTGTGCAGCTGCTCAGCAATCCAGGGGCTGGGCTGGGCTGGGTTGGGTTCAGCATGTGCTAATTAATCCTTAGCTTTAACCTCTGCACAAATGCAGCTCTGCCCAATCTTTAATGTAGGATGACCTGATCCTGCTCAGATGTGAAGGACTTTCTGGTTTTGCAGCTCTTTAAGGATAAAGAACATGAAAGGTTGAGCCTTAATTGTGGCTTTAAATGAATTTAAATCTCTTGAAAAAGCTGCAGGTTGAAGTAGAGATTTGGGAGGACGAAGTGCCTTGCTGCAGGGACAGCTGGTTTGACAGGCTGGACACCCCAGAGTTTGGGATGTCTACAGAGAGACCAGAGCTTGCTGCCTTCATGCAGGGTTAAAATTGGATGAGAAGCTGCAGCTGCATAGGGCCTCTATTTCAGCTGGAAGATTGAAACAGCTGCTGAGGCCATTTCCCTCCTCCTTGGTCTGCAGCAGTGCTGCCAGGCTGCTTCTCCTCCACCACTTCAACTCACAGGAGAAATTAATTTCTGGAGCTGTTGCTTGGTGTTTTGTCTGGGAAGTGGAGAAATGTTAATGGGAAAATACAACATTTCCCCTCACCTATCCTCTTAATTTTGAGTTAAAGTGCATTCAGGCTCCTGGGAGGAAGAGTCTCCATTGTGGTAGTCTGTCTTGGTATTTAATTTAATGTAATTTCATGGCCTGTCTCAAAAGGTCTTATTAACAAGGTGGGTGTGAATTCAGTTGTGAAGGCATTTGGAGCAGCAGTGCCTACAGCAGCAGTGTGCATGGCCATGTGCTCCTAGTCCCAGTCTAGCTGTCTGGTTTGATTTTTAGCTGCTGCTGCTCTGTTCTTCAGAGGCAGCTTCCCTCTCGAGGTGGAGGAAATTATATGTGATCCTGGGGAGAGATTTGTCATGCCCAGCACACACCTCACTGATGCTGACCCTGTTGTGGCAGAGTCGAATTGCCACAGGGTTAAAGTCCCATGAATAGTCAAGGAAAAGAGCCCAAAATGAGTTGGTTATAGGGTGGCAAGGGAGTGGGAGAGATCTCACTGGCTCCTTCCAGCGATTTGGAGAGCTGAGAGCTTGCTGACATTTCCTCCTAGCCCCTGAAAGGCTGGTTTCCTTGTGCTGTGGGGGGAGAGCTTTGAGGAGGAAGGATGTTGCCCAGGTTATTGGGTTATAGATGGTGTCAAGTCTGATGTTCCTGAATTCTTGGAATCTGCAGCACTGCAGGCATTAACTGGAGCAAGTCAGGTATTGATACTGCAATTGCGCCCCAAAGGCCAGAACTGGAGATCCAGTTGCTGTGTCAGACACATCAGTAACTCATAATGATCCTCTGGGCTTCCAGCCTTTGCTGCTTGGGGAAAGGAGAGGAGGAAAAAAAACAAACCCCAGGTGTCTGTATTAAAGCCAACAAATGTGCAGAGGCTGCTGTGTTGGGCAGGGCAGGAGACACTTGGCACTGTGAGGTGAGTGCATGGCTGAGCTGCCTCCCAGGCAGGGAAGAAGAGCCCTTGCTTGCTGTGTGGATGCACAGAGGATATCACTGGCTGGGGATGCAGAGCCAGGCTGGGGAGCACCTCAGCTGTGGGCTGGAGGCATGTGGGAAGCAGTGTGACCAAACCCCAGCGTCTCACAGCTGTGTTAAACCTGATGGGAATGGCCTGTTCTGCCCTGGCTTTGTGTGAAGCCCCAGCTTCTGGGTAACACATCCACCAGAAAGCTCTGGTCTCTCCTGTAATGACTCACTGATACAGCTCATTGCTGCTGTGTGCTGCTCTGCATAAATGGACGATTAATTTGCTCTTCGCTGGCACTACTGGTTTGCATCCCTTATCCACTCTGTTATTGATGTAACTGCACCCAGCTGCAAATTAATTGGCTGCTACTTCATTGTCCCAGAGCAAATTACTTGCAGGTGTATCACAAATTTGTAAACTAGATTGGTGGGGTGCCGGGTGTCCTCTACACCCCCATGTATCAAACTGATTAACAGTGCCAGGAGGGAGGGAGGGAGGTGTGCTCCAGAGCAAAGCCCCATCCCAGCCCTGGGTGCCTACAGGCTTGCTCAGGGAGCTTGAGAGGAGGTAAAAAACAGGGAGAGGATGGTGCTGGGTAAACTTTGAATTGAACAGCTCTTTGTGGAAGTAGCTTAATGTTATTTGTCATCCTGCTGCACGCAGGTGGGGTCTGTGAGGCAGAGGTGCCGTGGGTCGGGGTGAGCCCTGCTGACAGGGCAGAGCTGGGAGTGAGCTGTGGGCTGGGCTGGAAGGGCTTTGATCTGAACATGCAGGCTGGTCTTTGGCTGGTTTATCTTCACCCAGCACAGGAACTGCCTAAGTGAAGTACTCCCTCTTTTCACGGCATTGATGACAGTCTAACATCAACGATCTTAAATTAATGATATGTTGAAAGCTCAAGGCTAAGGCAGCAGGAATTAATATCCTTGAGACCTGTCTTGTTCTGCGTCTTCTGACACCTCCTAATTTTCCATGTAAATTGGCTTATGGATCTTTGGCTCGAAGGCTGAGTTGTGTGCTGGGGGAGTCTGGCATGTCTGTGAGGAAATTATCCAGCGTAATGGCAGGGTTATAATTGTGCTGTAGCTATTCAGATCTGCCTCCCCTGTGCGGGCGCCCTATCTGTGACTATGTGAATAATCACTGCATTTAGAGCAGTTTGCCCTGCGTTTGGGGTTTGTTAAGTGCTCCGTGCCAGTGTGTGACGGGCCCGCGTGTGCACAGTTGTGCTCATAATAAAACACAACGTTTAATCCTTCTCTTATGTTGACTCAACCGTGCGTGAACAGTTCTTATGCACACACCTAGAAGAATAAGATCAGGCTCCAGCTTATCCAAGCAGAGTAAATTCACCCAGAATTTTGTAGGAAGTAAATAAAGGCGTGAGCGCAGCTGCAGCCAAATCCATTCAAAAGGTATCGATTTGCTCCGTTCTGGATCTGTTACTGTACACCAGTATGGGCTGAAGTCTGTTTCTGACTTCACAGAAAATCAGATTTGGGATTTGATTTTTAAAACTGATGTTGCATCAGGGACAAAAGCTGTGCAGGTCCTTCATTCAGCTGAAATTCATTCAGCTTTTAAATTAAAAAAGGTTTATTGACTGGTGGGTTTTAAGTGCTGATGATTTGAGGGCTCTGTAGCACGATGAGAACTTGTCCCTCCACACAAAAGTAATAAATAACAATATAGTATGAAAAGAGCCAGAATCCCTTTGTGCTGTGAGTTCACAATTGGAAAATTCCCTCAATTTGCACACTGCAGTGCTGCTTACTTTGAAGCTGAAGATGGGAACCATAGTAACATCAATAATAAATCCCCAGAAGAAAAGGAAGCTCTGCTGGAAAAAATGTCCCAGTCTGACCCTGAAAGGTGGTTATGGAAACAAACCTGTGCGAAGCCGGAGGCACAGCCAGATGTGTGCCAGTGATGGATGCCCAGGGGATGCAGCTGCCCTTTCCTCGGGTGTGGATCTGCTCAGCAGGCTGCTGGAATGGGCTCAGGCTCAGCCCAAAAAAGCCTGGCAGTTGTTTTTAGGTAGATGTGCACAAGGGCAGAGACCCTTCCTAAGTCTGGGACTGAAAATCATCCCAATTTCTGTACAATCTCACCGAGTTTGCTCTGACCAGTTAAAATATTTTTATCTGTTATGGAGAAAATGGAGATGGAAACTTGCAGACCAGGAGCTCTTACAGGCTCAGGAAGGACCTTCCACTGCTCTGTTTGATGCATGTGTTGCCAGCATCCCCTTGCTGACACCGGAGGCTGCTTTGTGCTTCATTGGGTTTATTTTGCTGTATGGGGTGTTTTGGCAGCAGCTTGGCCTGGGCATGCCCAGGGAGAGGAGCCTGGACAGGTGCTGAAACCCCTGTGCTAGTTGAGCAGAAGTATTATAAGCAGCCAGAATCAACTGTCCTGACAGAACTACTAACAAGGCAAATAAGACTGCAACAGATTTTGGTAAAATTTGCCTCTGGTTTTAATTAGCTCAACAATTCTATTCTCAAAGTGTGCTTGATTTGTTTTTTTTGTTTTTTTTTAAATTCCTCCATAGGAGAAAGGAGCAGGAACTAACTTCTGGAGGTGGTATATTTAAAAAGAACAAACACTATAAATTCTTTCATAAAAAACCAAGATTGTTTCCCTTTGGCTACTCTTCCCTCAGTGCTGAAATTGTCTGAGTCTTGGTCTCCAGTGCCCATTGCTCCTTCTGGAGCTTAAAACAATCTCCCCAGTGGTGCTGTTGGTTTCTCCTGACTATTTCCACTCCCAGAGTGGCACAAACAGTGCTGACTGGTCTCTTTGCCAAGTCCTTAGAGCGTCCTTGCATTTCTGACTGTCTCACTCCCTGTATCACCACCCTCAGTCATTGAGACATCATTAAAGATGTCTCACTTCTGGTTATTTGATGAAAACTGTCCACTTGGTCCAGTTTACATAACCAGGTCCCAGCTCCTGTCCCCTCACACTGTCAGTATCCCTCCCTCTGTGCAGGGTTTACAGATAAACCCAGTTTGGGTAGTACAGCCCTTTCCTAGTTCATCATCAAGGTGATGAAGGAGCAGACTAAAGGAACTGTGGAATTTGCTTCAAACTTGGTTGATATCCTCAGAAGTTACCCCGTTCTATTTGATGGGAGGGTGTGAGATAAAGCAGTTTTTCTCCAGCTGTGATTGCCACTTCTTTCAAAATGAAGATTTCAAAATCTTCAAAGCTTCCTTTGCAAATGAGTTGATGGACATGACCCAGGCTTCTTGCAAGGGGAGAAACGTGATGTGGATGTTTTTCTTGTGTGTGGCTCTGAGTGTTGGTGAGATATCTTTGTTCAACTGGTCCACAGGAGCTGCAGTGGAGGGTTCCTAATGTTAAATCTCATTTCTCCAGAGATTGCTGCTGGAAAATGTTCTGAAATATGACCTGCTGCTTGGGTAGTAACTTTGTAAACTGTCTATTGTCTTTGAGGCCTTCCATCACACTTGTAACATGTGAGATAGTAGCCAAAGGGTTGAAGAATTCCTGTGAAGACCCAGAGCTCCAGCAGTGTTATCTGAGCCTCTTTTACACAGGAACACTGATACAGAATTTAAGGTTTGGGCTTCTGCACTGAGCTGTCACAACTGCAGTTCATTAGTATTGATGGTTCCTCTTTAAAGAAGAGATTAAACACTCCTGGAAAACACAGCTGACAGATCTAATGTATCCCAGCTTGTTACTGCTGCAAGAGTCTGTTTTCTGGGAGCAATTCTGTAAATCAGCTGCATGTCACTTACCCTGTCTCGTACCCATCTGAAGCAACACTCCCACTGCTGTGCCATCTCCCCCAGCCCATGGGATGTATCTGAGATCTTTGCAGCTTTTGAAATAAGCATATTTTAAAGAATTAGGACAATGAGGGGATTAGAGAAATGGAGGTTATGTCCCGTCTTTAATACACGAAGGCTCAGCTGGTCTGCCTGGTCCCTGATGGTGGCAGATCCTCAGAGCTGCAGCTTTGGTCTGTCACTTGTGATGCTGCAGGCAAGTGTTTCTGGTGACTTCGTCTTTTCTTGAACCACCTACTACTCTCTCCTGGTTTCCTTTCCTGTACTAAAGTACAGTCAAGATAAGCAGTTGCTTTTCTCAGCAGAACTGTAGATTTTATCTGAGGTGACAGCCTACACTTGCCATGGCCTTCGTTATTTTCCTCTCTCCAGCCTTCATCGAAGCTTTGGGTCATTAATTCTTGTAAAACATTTGAAATTTTTAGGCTCTGGGAAGTAGAGGACAGCAACATGCCAGCTTTCCTTCTTAGCAGCTCCTTTTGGTGGTGAAATTAGAGCCCTGAGATGTCAAACTCTGCTCTTGGGTAGCCACAGGAGAAGCTTTTGGCATGACTCAGACCTTGTTTTGCTTGGCTTTTCTCTAACCCCATGCCATTAATTTTGGAGGAAGCAGTGGTGTGAGTGAGAGCAAGCTCTGGATTTCCTCCTGTGGCCAAGCAGTAAAAGGGGTCTGAGGCTGCCTGAGCTGCTGGCCCGTTGCCTTGTGTGGCCTGGAGTGTGCAGTGCTGCCATTGCCCCATGAGCATTAACCTCCTGGATGTACCTGTGCAACGTGTAGGGTGCCATCCCGTTTTGGAAGGGATGCCCACACCCCTTCAGAGGGTTGGTTTGGTGTTTGGCTGTTCAAGCCAGATTCCCTGAATAACTGTTGTTCCAGGTGTGAGGGTGAGTTTGAAGACAAGTAAAGGGTTTCCAGGGTGTGTCAGTCCTTATTCTGGTTCTTCTAAGAAGTAACCACCCAGTTCAGCCTCTTCCTCCATCCTCTCAGAGCACCAGGAGATCTAGTAGGGCAGGAAGGAAAGGCAGGACCTCACTGTACTCAGTACAGCCCTTTTCCCAACTGTATACAAAGCTGGTCTGCTCCCCTTCCCTCTCAAGCCGGGAGTAATTAGCTGTGCTGCAGCAATATAATGAACAGGGGGCTGGATTTGCTGGGTAAAGCCTCCCTGAGCACACAGGAGACATCCTAATTAGCCTGATTGGGCTACTACAGTGCAGGGTTGATGGGGAGATGCTGGAATGTTGTTTTGCTTTTTTTCTTTTTTACCCTGAGTCTGTGAGTGTCAGAAAAAGAGGGGGGAGGTCTCATTAAAATCCCCCCCAAGAAAGGCACATGATTTATTTCTCACCAAACAATCGATGTTTCCCATGCTGCAGAAAGGCTGAATGTTAATTCCAGCAAATGAGCCCCTTCTCATTGAGCTGCCAGTGTTTGTTCTTAGACCTGAGCCCCCCAGCACTGACTGAGGGCCGTGGCTTGGCACAGCCTGTCTCAGCCTGGGAGGAAATGTTTGTGTGCTTTCTTCAGTGGCAGCGTTTGGCTGAGGAAAAGTATCTGGATTTGAATGATAGCAAAGGACAGGCAACTTGTTCTCATACTGAGAGGTGACATTTTACTGTTTTCTTTTTCTTCTCAAGTACTTTCTGTGTTGAAAACATGACAAATGTACGTGTTCAGAGCACTTGAAGGTGTCTAAGTTGGAGTCTAGGAGGTTGTAATGACCTTTAAAAAAAAAACCAAAAGAATTGGGGGGTGGTGGAATTAAATCCCCAAAATGCTTTGTGTAAGATGATATCCAAAGTCCTATTTTATGAGCAGGCAGGAAGGAGGACAGAGCCTGATGTGAACAGTCTGCTCCTTTCATAACCTGTTTCAATTTGTTGTTGGGAGGGACCTGGCTTCTGGAGAAGGTGCCACCTCCAAGAACCAAGCTCTTAAGGGAATAAGTCAATACAAGCTTTTAGAAGCTCTCATCAGTGATAACTTCACTCACTGTTTTCATCACTGCACTTATTCCTATCCCTCTATGCCAAAATGTGTGCGAAAATGTTAGTGCTTGGCTTTCTGTGGTCAAGCCCCATGGGAGAAAAGGAAGAGGACAGCATCCTGGAGCGGCATGTGGGTGTGAGAATTCCTGCTCCTGGATAAAGCAGGAATAATCCTTGCTGTGGCTGTTTAAGGATTGCTCTGCCCTCTCCTCTGAAGTGACTGGTGGAGCAGGGCATGGCAGCTTGGTGTTGCCAAGCTGTGCTTCCAGCAGCATGTGTAGGAAGATAATCGTAAGAGCCCTTTCAGACTTAGCAAAGGCAGCTTAATAGTAACTAAACACCAGAATAATTAAAATGATGTCACTGACTCTCAGGCTGCCTACCCTGCAAGTGGAAACCTGCAGGGGACAGAAGAGCACAGATTGGAGGGAAAGGCTGACTCATCTGTTAACTTAGTTTTAAGTGGAAGAAATAATGTTTAAAGCTTAAACCAAAACTTGAGCATGTCACTGTTTAACTGAAGCTCAGAAAAATCATTGCCCCAGAGGCACTTCTGTGGACTCAGATCCTGTGGATCTCCTGTTCTCATGCAGTGCTGGATGATGATGCAGTCAGTACCTGGGGTAGAGTCTGCTCCCTGCTGTTCTAAAAACCTACTCACCACTGTGGTGTGAACTCAGACTTGCCCTGGTGTAATGGGCAGAACCTGGCTCTCATTTCCAGAGGACTAACCCTGTGTGGACCTGTAGGACAGGGCCTTGAGCCTTCAGTGGTGCTTGTGCTGTTCAGCTGCTGTGCTTGGGGAGGGCAAGGCTGGTGTAGTGACTTAGCTTTGGAGGACTGAAGGAGGGCTCCATGTAAAGTGTGGACCCCATGGTATGTGAACCTTACTCCAGCAGTATTTAGAGATGGTGAAAGGTACTGAGGTGACAACCCTGATGGCTTTTCTAACATGTTTGCCCTCAGCACGTTCAGAAGTGCCTATGAAAGCACTCCTCAGTGCCCTATCATGCCTCACACTGAAATAAGCCACTTCTCAAGTTTAACTTTGCAGTTGTTGAAGCCCAACTCCACCCTTCAGGAGAAGCCAGTGCTGCTGCTCTCCCATGAGCCAGACTGGGAGGTCAGGAGTGGTGATTCCCACAGTCAACACAACTGTATTGGTAGAAAGATGCTGTGAGAGAAATTATTATTTGATCCTATATCATAATAGGAGCTGTTTCCCAAATGGGATATGGATAGGGCACAGAGGCTCTAAGAGCTGGTATCCTCTCCCATGCCCTCCCTCAGCCGTGGTCTACATCGCTTAGCAAAGGTTTTCCCTCCAGTGGTGCAGTGAGTTCCCTGTTCAAACACTGCCCTGTAAATCCAGCTTCAAAATCCGTCTTCTGGAGACTCTGAAGGATCCCCATCTGCTGGAGGAGCCCTCCACTGGGAATTTGGGGCTGTAGAGGAGACATTCTTCCCCCTTTACTTCTCTGCTGCTGGTGTCCTTGCTGTGTGCTGCCCCCTCCCCCCGCAGTGATGGAGCCAGTGGAGGAGGGATGGGGGGATTTGTCTGTGTGGCTTTGCTAATGGGAGATGAGCGGGGAGGGCATTGCTGTGTGGTCCCTGCATCCGGCAGGAGGACTTAGGAGAAGCGAGTGGGCTGGGAGCGTATCCGTACCTGCCACGTGGCTCCTCTGAGTCTGTTGAATGAAATGCGTCCAATTAGCAGCCCAGGAGGATTGAGGAAACAGGATTAGTCAGGTTCTGGCTGTGTCCCAGGGGCCAGTGAGTCACCCCACCTTTCCCTCCTCCCCACCCTGCAGCCTCCAGCGTTTGTGCTCCATCACAGCTGCAGTTTTCTCCCAGGCTGGTTTAGCTGTGCAGAGACTTCAGGTGGAGAAAGGTGTCCGGGGAAGGATGTCACCAGCTCGCTGCCCAGCTGGGCTCTGGGGACCTCCAGCTTGCTGTTAGGGCTGGCTTGGCAGAGCTATGACTCAGGGAAAGGCAGGAGTTTAATTTACTGCCTGTGTGGACACAGGGATGTGGATAATGGAAAAGGGGTAACCGAGAAGGGTGAGCTGGGGACTGAATCCTGACGTGACCAGCCAAGGCGGGCTCTGTCACAGGCTGGGGAAGTAGGAGTAAAAGTAACTGGACCATCTGCCCCTTTGTGGGAGTTTATCAGGAGCAGAGCTGTGACATGTGGCTTCAGTCGCACCTCTGAGGACAAGGAGGGGAAGAGGAGGGGGTGGAGAGTGAACCCATCTGTCTCCCCGCTGTCTGACAAGGAAGCTCGTGAACACACGGGATGAGAGCTGGCAGAGAGAGTGAGGGAAATTCATCTCATGGAGCTTAGTGAGCTGCTGATCTGAACAACTAGATGGAATAGTTTTTCTGTCACCCTTTGTTTTGGGAGGTTATTTAGCTGGGTTTGAACAAGAGAGACAATGGGCTGTGTATGGGAAGCAGGGTTGCTGTTAAATGCACTGCCCCGTCTCTCTGCCCTTCTCACAGTGCCTCTCTCGCAGCACTTGGGGCTGCCTATTCCTGTGTGAGTAGCTGTGTCCTTTCCTACTTAGCCATGCCTTTTATTCAGGCTCTGCCATTGGTAACCAAGGCACTGAAACAGGGGGTCACATAATAAATACAAATTGCAGAGAGACAAAGAGGTAAAGCTGAACACAAACCAGAACGTTGATGGACACTCAGACTTAAACAAAGCCAGCTCTGAAAAATTTTGAGAAGGGGTAGGATGTTTGAAGCAGGTCACAGCAAGGTGCACAGAGACTGTTTAGCTACTGGAAGGCCTTACCTTACCCTCTAGGTAGGGTGACACTTCTGCAGGTGTTTGATCAAAAGGTTTGCCTTCAAAAGACAGGCTCTTGCCCTGTGCTTTGGGATGATTTTGGGAAGCTGACAAAAAGCTGTATGCTGGCTGTGTTCTTTGCTAGTCTGCTTCCTGTCTGTGTCTCTCTTCCCAGCTTCATCTACAGGTCTCCCCGAGATGTGTTTTTATGGATGTACAGGGAAAGGGAGGGACCCACAGCCAGTATTTAGATGTTTGGACTAAGAAACACCTTGGGGACAGGCAGCAGGAACATGAGGAGATGTAAACTGTGAGCCTTTGCAGGGTGGTAGGAAGGGGCAGGTGTCTCTAGTGGGGCACTGGCTAAATGGGAAGCCTTGTCCCTGGTGTTGGGACCAGGTCTCTCTGACATGGCTTTCTACCTCACGTAGATGATATCTAAAAGGACTTCAGCTTGGAAAAGTGCCCATGTACTGTGTGTTGACTTCAGTGTGATGAGATCTGGAAAAGGTTTACCCCTCAACACCCCTTTTTAGTGCTGCACCAGGTGCTGGCCTCCCTTCCTGGTTAGCCCATGGTGCCCCTGTGGTTTTTAGCATGTGGCTTGGCTGTACCAGGTCAGACTGACTCACTTCAGATGGGAAAAGACCAGTTCAACCATAAACATCTTTACTGTGTGAATAAGATAAAATCTTCAACGTGCTGCTGTCTGAGATCCCCAGTAATTCAGTCTGTTTTCACTTCACTCATACTTTCCTTATGACTGGTATTAGAGGAAAAAAACCCACCCAGTATTTATCACCTCCTTTCCCAGCAAAGTGTGCCAGTTCTTCCCTTCACTTCCTCATGGGAGAAAGGTAACACAACAGCTTCTCTTGTCCTGAGGGCAGGTCTGGCTGGCACAGCCCACGTCTTCCCCGACCTTCGCTCTGGAGCCCTTCAGGGAAAGCACTGACCAAAGAGCAGAGCAGCTCCATGAAAAACAGCAGGTGAAAATTCCTGGCAGTTAAAAAGGGGAAGGATTTTCAGGTCATAAAGCTTGAAAGTTCCTGATGTGTCTGGTTTTATTGCCCGGGGAAAAACCGACACGGTACCGTCGGTCATGGTGTGGATGTGCTGCCACCACGGAGGGCACAGGCTGACAGAACCTGGGGTGAGAGAGACAGAGACTCTGTTCTGAGATCTGTTTGGTGAATCAAAAAGCAATGTGCTGCACCTGACGATGCCAAAAGTTTGCTGGTGTTGCACACCTGCCTGCTTTGATCGCCAGAGGTGAGTGAACGGCTGTGTGTTCTCTACAGGCTGAAGTACTGGCTGTACTTTAAAACACCTGCAAGTGTGATGTGTGTGCACTGGGTGCACCTGTAAGTGCCTGCCTGGCTTAGAAAATCCTGTGCAGGTGACACGGTTTTGCTGTGTGGCTGTGTAAGGCTGAGTTTCTGTTCTGGGTATATCGTGGGTGGCTGCTGCCGTGAGACCATAAGCATGGTAACAAATGCCTTTGAACTGTTTGATGTCTTTAATTCTTTATAGTAAATCCATCTACAGTAACCAGTTCCTTCATGTTTGACAAAGTGTTGAACAATGTGTGTCCCTGTGGAGCCCAGCACAGGCTGTTGGTGTAATCCCTGCTTTTAGCTGATCTGTGCTGTCTTTTCTCTAGTCTTTATAATGAGCAAAGTTATTTCCTAACCTCCGACTGTTAAAGCTGCATATACAACACACAGACATTTAATTTTCCCTCTCTTAACTTTGTGTGAAGCATTTGTTATTTTGAGGAAGCTGCGTAAGCAACTCTGTTTTCCCTGAGCTGCTCTTTCACAGCTCCTCGCTCTGCAGAGCTCTGCACATTGTGTTTTTTAGTCCTGTTTAAAACCCTCTGCCTGGGGTTCCCCAAAGGCCATGCAGACTGTGAGGCACAAGAGCAGCATGAGGAACTAGCGCTGTGAAAATCTGCTCATTGGCATGAAAAGCCACAAAGCTGGTGTTAGCAGCGGTGGTTTTGAGAATTTTTTGCAGTCCCTTGAAGCAGTGTGAATATTATCTGCCTGATTTTGCTTGAAATATTTAGAATTAGCATCAAAATGAACCAATTCCTGAAGGTGTCTAGCTCGCCAAACAATAAAGCCCACTGGAGGCAGACAGAACTGGACTGAAAGGCCAAGTCTGGGTGAGACTTCTGGCCCCAAGATCTTTCTCTGCTGTGTGCTTCTGGGATATCAGCAGAGCCATCAAAGTTTGCAGATTTCTTATAAATATATGACATTGTGAATCAAAGGCTCAAGTTTTGAATGAAGAAGCTCTATTGACAAGCTGCTTAGGAACCCCAGTCGGGCCAAGAGGCATCATTGGGCAGTGTTGATAGGGGTTTTACTCTTCCAGCATGAATATTCCCCTTGGAAATCCTCTTTGTCCTTTATCTCTTTTCCATTCATCCTCTTCGGGCCCGTGGTGACAGAGTTCTCCCATGCACAGTGAAAGAAGCAGCAGTACACAGCATCTTATAGGCTGGGGGCAGTGTAGGAGCAGAGCCCTGCAGTGAAAAAGGGCTCTTGGAGGTGGAAATTTGTAGTCCATATGCTTCTCCAAAAGCCTGCCTGAAGCTGCTGCTTCTCCATCCACCTACAGACCTGAAGTCTTTCTGCTGTGGGCACTTCAGAGTGCCCTAGTGAACAGCCACCGTCACCGGCACTGACCGTGGGGAAAACTCCTCCAGAAACTGAGTCTGCTGGGTGGATTCTGGTGCCAGTTTCAGACACACACTGGCCTCTGT
This sequence comes from Pipra filicauda, assembly GCF_003945595.2. Lineage (NCBI taxonomy): Eukaryota > Metazoa > Chordata > Aves > Passeriformes > Pipridae > Pipra > Pipra filicauda. Next base: position 6,952,547 of record NW_024104987.1, on the reverse strand, counting down.
CATGCTGTTGTTGTTGGCAGAGCTGCTGTTGCGACAGGGCTCTTTTGCAGGGCGGATGGCCACCAAGAACTGGCGCTTGAAGGTCTCGCTGAGGGCAATGTAGAGGAAGGGGTTGAGGCAGCTGTTGGCGTAGCCCAAGCTAATGGCAAAGTTGTAGGCATAAAAGAAGGCCATGGATGGTGTGTCAATGCCAAGGTGAACCAGCTGGAGGATGTAGAAGGGAGCCCAGCAAATAAAAAAGGCGGAGCAGATGGCAACTGCCATGCGGGTCACCTTCTTCGTGCGTACCCGGAGACTCCTCTGGGGCAGTGGGACCACGGTGGTGGCCATGTGCTGGAGGATCTTAAAATACACCACACAGATGATGATCAAAGGCACAGCAAATGCCAGCATGAACTGATAGAGGGTGAACCAGTAGATATCAGTCTCTGGGTTGGGAAGCAAGAGGGCACAGCGGACGGTCCCATCCTCCAGAGGCATAAGACCGGCGTACATCCACACGGGAATGATGGTCAGGAAGGAGAGGAGCCACACCAAGCAGATAACGAGGGCTGCCACACACGGGGTCCGGATGTAGGTAGATTTTAGGGGGTAAACAGTTGCCAGGTAACGATCCAGTGTCATCACTGTGAGGATGTTGGTGCTGGTGATCTGGCTGTTCGTGTCCAGGGCAGTGATGATGGTGCACAGGGGAGCTCCAAAGTACCATGAGCCATTGCCTAGGAGCTGGTGGATGAGGAAGGGCATGCCCAAGAGGAAGAGGAGGTCCACAATGGAGAGGTTGAAGATGAAAATGTCGGGCACGGTCTGTTTGCATCTCAGCTTCTTCTTCTTAACAATAGTGTAGATGACAATGAGGTTCCCCACAATGCCCAGGAAGCAGATGATACTGAAGAGACTGGGCATGATCACGTTGGTGTACGGTGCTGGCTTCTCTGCTGCTGCCAAAACAAACCAAAGCAGTGAGTGCAACCCATAGGCAACCTCATTACAACTCTGTGCTTGCCCTGTCCTGCAGCTGGACCCATCCCTACCAAAGATGTAGCTCAGAATGATTTTTTAATACCCTTTGCAGAATTTGGTTGTGCCTCTCAATACATGCAGCACACCACCTAAATCTGGCCATGTGTAAACATCTTTCCTCAGCTTTCTTCTGTTCTGCTCTGAAACTCCCCTGCCTTTTTGGGGAGACTTATATCAGGCTGGCATGCCTTTGTACTCACTAGTGTCTGACAGAGTCCGTAGTAACTTTTATTCCTGGGAGTGCTGGTTTTTCAGGCATTTTTTGAGGGGAGAGGATGAGGCAGCTGGTGCTTCACACATTGGAGAAGTAAAGCCTCTCTGTGGGTGCCAAAATCTGGATAAAGTCAATGCTCAAGCTGTTGTCAGAAAGTGTCAGCTCATCTGTTGGGTAGTTTATCTATTGTACAGGATGAGACACAGAGTTCACTGACTGTGCAGGCAGACAGCTAATGCTTGTCTGTGCTGTGAGATCTGGGACTGTACCCTGGCTGAGTCCCAAGTCTTCCTTCTCTGCCTCTCTCCCTTTCTCTAGTTTCTTCCCTAGAAAGAAATCCAGGTGTGTGACCAGACAGGGATTTTGGAGTACGTTTCAGAGTGGCCCTTCCACAGAGAATGTCCTAATTCTGCAAGGAGAAAAAAAAGCTTAAAACTGCAGTCTCTGAGTTCTGGATGTAGGTGGATTTCCAAGGCAAAATTCTTGCCTGATAACACGTAGCACTGATGGTTGACTGTTGCTCTTTGGGGTAGGAGGCCCAAAAGTAACCAAATTCACATTTGCCTTGTCTGGGTGTAAAATCACATTTTGAAGCCACAAGCTCCTGGGCACAGAAGGTGGTGTCAAAGGCAGTGATGGTGGTGCTCTTTGTTCTGCAGGGCTCCATGTGCACTGTGGGGTGGAGTCTGAGATCGCCCTTCTCAGCTGAGGCAAATCTCATTTCATCTCATTACTCCTCTCCCATGGGGCCTGGTGGGCTTTTTTCTAGGAAAAGGCTTTGTGTGAGTTATTTATGTGGCTTTTACAAGGACATGCGTGGCAGCCCCTCAGCTTAGACTGCATGTCATTGAATTGCAGATGACTCAATGTGCGTTAATTGGAAATGCTTTCAGTCACTGAGCTATTCCACCTCCTCAGCAGCAGAAGTGGTTCCTCCAGCAGGACCTAAGGAAATCTTGAAAATAAGATTAAGTGAAATAACAGATACTCGTAGGTGTAGTCTTTGCCACAGCGGTGCCTCTTTGAGGTGATATTTGCTGACTTTGACCTCTGGAATTCTTGAGTACAACCTTCTCCCCATTTACTTTGGTGTGACAGAGAAGTTTGTCTGAACTGGCAAGATAACTTGGGCCCCACTGGTGGCCTGTGGCTGGCAAAGTGTGTGCTGTGTCAGCTGTGTGTAGTATTTCAGTGCTTTTAGAAGTGGGCCATGATGAGTTGCCACTGGCTCAGTCCTTCTGGCATTGGGAAGCAGCCAGCTTAGGCATAAGTGAGGCCAAGGCCAGAACCCGAGAGAGCAGTTGCTGCACCATTTTATTGGGAAGCCTCTCTGCAGATGTCAGAAAGCAGCCAATGAGGCACAGGAAGACTGGCAGGGGCCTGAAGGTAGAAGACAGGCTTGGCTGATAATACAAAAAAGCCTGTCCAGATCATTTTTGGGGGGTTAAATGGTCCCCATTCCTCCTGGTAACTCATTAATACAAGGAAATGTTCCATTTTATGTGGCTTTTAGTAGATAACATACAGCTGTCAGTGCCCGATTGAAACCTGATGCTCTTCAGCATCCAACCTGTGCATCCCTTGAGCATCCAAACAGATCTCACACCTTAATGCTGGAAGAGGGCAGACTAGAAACTGGAAGATGATGACTGTGGTCCTGCTGTTCTGCATGTAGCTGTTGAGAGTTCTGGTCTCCTTTCTTTTAACTGCAAGCTTTGTTATGAATGTGGTGGGAATGGATTGTATGAGTGATGAAACATAAATGCCACTTGGTTAGCTGGAAATTGGGACAAAATGTCCTTTTCCTGCAGTATAATCAATACAGTGCTCCTGGTGATTCTGTAACATTTGGAATGAGCTCAGCTGGCCTTAAAGCAGAATGTGTGCAAGCCCAAAGGCTTCCTGTGAAAAGTGGTCTGTGCAATGCTGTAGCACAGTCCTGCTGTTGGTGGCTGTACAAGCAGGACCTTCAAGCATTATTAGCTGCAAGCTAGTGTGAAGCTGTAGCTCATGTGTGTTTTATGGGCTTGAGTCAGAAGAGCACATCTATCAAATACTCAGAAGTTATCTCTTTTCTAAAGCCTCTTTCATCCTGAGATATTGAATCTGAATTTCCCATCCTGCTGTGCACATCCTAGTGAATACACTTTATTGAAACAGCCACTTCAGGCATTGATTTGTAGACCTGTGTCTGCTCTGATACTCCTTCTGGAAGTTCCAAAGGGGACTGAACTATGTGAACTGAATGAGGACTGGGCTAAATTTTTTTTCTCTAAGGTGGTGGTTGTTCTCAGCCATACCCAGATACACAAGAGACTACATCTTCAGTGCATTTCAGAACAAAGCAGCTCAGGTACACTTTTGGTCTCTAAAGGATGTGCTGGTGCAGAGAGAGTCAAAAACCCACATATAAACCACCTTCCCTTGAAGAGTTTCAACTGGCACCATCAAGAACTGACTTGCTTGACCATAAACAATTGATTTGGGAGCAGGGTAGCAAGGAGAAAACGGGAGACTGGTGAAGATCTCTGCTTCCCTCTCCAGCGGTATCTCACGTTCTCAGTGCTTTGCTCCCTCCCTGTCTAGCCGGGCTGGTTCGTCCCTTCTCAGCAACCAGGACCGGAGGGCTGCTGGAGTTGCTGCTGCCTGGCAGCCAACAGGTAGCGGATGGCTCCGAGCCGCCGGGGCGGGTCCGGTGCCGCTCCCGCACCCCTGGAGGGGTCAGCCCGTCCCGCCCGGAGCTGTCCGCCCCCGGGTGCTGAAGGCGGCCCGGGCGGGGTGCGGGGGGTCCCCGCCTCAGCCCCCACCCAGCGGCCCCAGCCCCGCGCAGCCCCCGCTCTCACCTGAGCCGTTCCGAGCCTCCGGCGCGGAGAAGTTGCGGGAGGAGTTGCCGGGGGCCATGGCAGCGAGTCCCGGGACGGAGAAAGAAAGTTTGGGAAGTTCCCCGGGCGGGTCCGCGGTGGGATGGGATGGGCCCCCCGCGCTTTCCCCGCAGGGTGCGGGAGGCAGGAGCGCTCCCTCAGCCGGCGAGCGGGGGCTGCGGCTCGGCTGAGCTCCGTTCCGCTCCCGCCCCGCCGAGCCCGGAGCAGGTTCTGACATCAAGGAGCAGCTGACTCCGGCAGACACGCCGGGTGGGAGCATCCCTCGCCGCCGTCGGTGGGAGGGAACGCGGGTGCGGAGTGGGGCCGGGGGGGCTGCTCTCGGCCAACCGGGCGGGGAGCGGAGGGGGCCGACACGGGGGCTGGGCAGCGCCCCCTCCCATCACACCCCCCAAGGGAGGGCTGGGATCTGCACCCACCCTGCTACAGCCAGCCCGTGCTCGCTATGTCTATAGGAGTATCAGATTTTTGCCTTTTAAGTAGTTCTGATCCGCCTTCAGTGTGTATTTTTCTCTCTTGTAGACATATGCACTTTTCATTCTCGAGTCACAGGCACCAAATTACCCACTGAAAACTCTGTTGCTTTGACCCTCTTACTCTCTGACCTCTAACTTCAATTCCAGCCTGACACACTTCATTTGTAATTAGTTCTCTGCTGCTTTTTGCTGTTCCACTTCTTGCCACAGCTCATTTGCTTCCTAGCTCCAGAAATTAGCTCTATTGCTAGCTCAGATTTTGTCTTCTATTTGCCTTAAAAATACTAGGCAGGAACCCCCTTGGGTTTTGAGAAGCTGTTTTGCTCTTTTTCCTTGCCTTGCCAGAGCAGTAGCCTGTTCTTTTCTGTGGCTTTGAGCTGATGATTTTGTTGTGCTTCCTGCCCACTGTTTATACATGAGATGGGTTCCTTCATTATAGCTTGATAAATCACATGGTACTGGGGCAAACAGATCGTTCTGTACCTCGGAACATTTTCTGCACTGTAAAAGCATAATATCATGTCAGAAGTCAACCATCAGCAACAGGCAGATTTCTCTCTGTGGCACAGCACAGTGTAGAGGATTGGATGTGCTTTATAAAATCCACAACTGTCTGTCTGAAAACATCCCTTGTTTCTGTCTCTGTTGTTGTAAAGGCTGACATCAAACGTAGGAGGCATTTTTTTGGAGCTTCTAAGTCTGTCGTTTAAGACCAGAATCAATCTGTACCAGTAAAAACCAGACCTGGCACACACACATCAGCAGTCCCAACATGGGCTGTCAGCCAGATTTGGCAGCAGCATTTTCAGTGTGGGCCATTTTCTGTGTAACCCAAAGGAGTTCAGCATTATTAGGTTGTCCTCTAGTAGACCAACAGCAGACAGAAAACTGGAGCACACTTTGCCCAGGCATTGTAGCTCTTAGGAATCAGAGACAGGCTGGGGCCAATTTGTCTGCTATGCTGTAAAGTTTTTGCTGAGTCTCTGGAGTTGACTCAGTCAGTGATTTGCCCATGAATTTTTTCCCTGGCAGGTATCTGTGGTGTCTCAGTTTTGGATGTGCACAGATTGCAAAAAAAGTGGTATTTTTCAGTCACTTAATATTTTCTTAAAAGACTCTTCTTCCTTCACATCTTGGGTGAATGTCAGCATTTATCTGTATCGGGTTACTGCTGCAAAGCAAACTGTGGTTTGTGTACTAGGGTAATGGAGTGTTATGAACAGGGTGCTGTCCTCTGCAGTGAGTGCCTTTGTGTAATTTACCTTAATCCATTCTTGAAGTATGGATTATGAGTGTTTGCATGGGAAACTAGTAGGCAGTTGCTATTGCAAACATTTTTCCCTGCGTAGACAAACTCCTACTCAACTTTCCCTGGAGAGGAATGAGCTATCTTACAGCTTTCAAAGAAAGAATCTGACATTTAAATGTAGCAGTTTCCGAAGCACAGCTTTAATTTTAATTTGCAACGTCAACTATTGCTGTGCACTTAGAAATGCTTCACATGTGAGGAAGCTGTAATTCCTTCTTCTCAGCTGTAGAGGCATAACAAACCACAGCAGCTCCCTCCCTGGTGCATACGTGTCACAGCTGACATGTCAAAGCCGTGCTCAGCATTTGAGATTTGCCCCACCGCCATGGCTATGTGAGTGTTTTATTACTGGACTTTTATATTCAGACTTTGACAAAGTTTATTTTTTTCCCTTTTTCTGCTGTCAGTAACCTATGGAAGTTCTTGCCCCAGGGAGGGGCTGGCTTTACAGAGTTTTGCCAAGTTGAAGGGATAGAGAGAAGGGAGGAATATGAACTGCAGCAAGTGGTGATGTGTGACCTGTCTGTGCACAGAGCTCACCATCGGCAGAAGGAGCAGGCACAGTAATCGGCTCATTATCTGGCTGAACACTTGAAGACAGCAGCTCTCTGAAGGACTGGTTCTGTGAGTGCTCATCTGCTGGAAACTGCAGCAGGGATGAGCTCTCAGGGGACCTTGGGATATAGCTGATAAGTTGTACTAACCACTGCATGTAATTACAAGGAAGATTGAGGCACTAACCCCTTGAAAACACATCTTAAAAGAGAGATATAGTAATTAACATTTAGGCAGGGAACTGCCATCTCGACAGCCTAATGATGTAGATAAAGGTGAGGAAATGGAGCTCAGCCCTTGAACATTAAAGAAAGAAAAATTACTTCTTCCTACAAACTTGGCATCACCACTACGCTCAGGCCATCCTGTCTGCAACATCGCTGCTATGAAAAAAGATAATAATCATCCAAAGCTGCTGCTAGGCAAATTCTGCAACTAGGGAATGAATCTGGCTGGTCTGACAGTGGTTTAACCCTGAAAGGCTCTTGCGTTTCAGTAATGAGTTATATTTCCTGTGCCTGTCCCAGCTGGAGATCCTGACTTACGCAACAGGAGCAGAACCGCAGCCCCCGTGGGGCAGAGAGCAGCGCTGGCTTCTGTTACCGCGCTACTGAAACCATTTCCCCAGCTGGTTTCACCAAATAATTTCTCATTAAATGGAGACTTTCTCATTTGCTAAATATTTATTTAGCACCTGGCCACTGCTCTGATTTGCACTCTGGAGAGAGGAGCCTTCTCTAAGAGCCAAATTGCAAATCCTCCCCTCCAGCTCACTGCTCTCCTTACTCACGACTCCAGACTCACTGAATGGGCCTCTGCATTTTTATTGCTTAGCTCTTTGTCTGTGTTTATATTGATCAAATAGCCTAATGGGTGAAGTTTTGTCCTTGTAGTGGCCTTAGGGATAGGAATGATCACATTCAGGATGTGTTAGACATGGTGCATCAACCCTCCATACTGGCTGAGTACTATCCTTTTCCGATGGCTGCACATCAGTCTCCCTCCTTTCCAGGCAAGATTGGTAAAGTAGTTTCCAACTACTGTTCCATTTTGCCTCCTTTGATTCTGGAAAGTGGATCTTTGCTATCACTTGTCACCTATAGGGAAGGAAAATGTCATGTGGCAAAGTTAAATAATTTCCCTAAAGCCACAGGCTGAGCTTGAGGCCAAAAATTGACAGTAATTCTCTCTACAACAGCCCTGGCTTAGCAGCATCTTGTCCATCTTCCTGTAATGTTTATTTATCCCAGCACAACTGTTTGTATCCTTACAGGGGGATGTGTCCTGAATGTTTTAAAAAACAGCTTTAAAAAAACCAAACCACAGAAAACCCAGGAGTTGGAGGAGTAGCTTGGTGGTGACTCAGGTGCTGTCACTGATCGAGATGTGCATGGCTGGTATAGCCTGGTTGGTCAGAAAGAAGTTACTGCTGTGTCTTGGTGCCTGACTCGATTCAGGTCAGTGCTACCATGTGATCCAGATCTGCCCTGAGCTGGTATTAGTGAACATTGAGCCATGGCCCAAAACTGAGCCATGAGCAAACTCCTGGTTTCCCTGCTGCCGAGCTCTGCTTCCTCTTTTACATGAGTGTCTCTAATGAAGGCAGCAGGTGAATTCCCTTTCTTGACTGCTCAATAGCCACACATGGCTTTACAGGAATAATTTAGCTAAACAGTCATCTAAACTCTCCTGTTATCCACCCTGAATTTCTAATTAATTAGCATAAAGTGGGCATTTATCTGAAACAAGATGACCACCTCCTCTCTCCCCGCAGGTTCCTGCTCTTGAAATGGCAGATCTAAGCTGCCTGGTCAGTCCTGGCTCATTCCAGTCCCACGCTGCTAATTTGAGGTTTTAGCCCTCAGCCTCTGCCCATCCTGGCTGCTCTCAGCGAGCCAAAGGCCAGGGCAGCACCTTCTGTGGTTTTGTTTTCATTGCTAAAGGTTAGAGGATCCCAGAGACAAAAGCACAGCCAAAAATAACAAGGGGCTAAGCAGGGCTTGCCCTGTGACAGGGAAGCAGGAGGGCTCCAGGGCTGTGTGCAGCCGATGTGCTGAGGTCAGGGATGCAGATGTGCACTCTGTGGAACGGGCAGATCCCGTTGTCGGGCATAAGGAGCTGCCAGCAGCTCCTGACGTTGGACAGGAACAGCCAGAAGCCCCCGGGGAGACAAATGCTGCCACAGGGTATATGTACAGTGTTAGTCACTGATTCCCTTCTACAAGAACAGGCATTAGCACAAGGAGGAGGCGTCTGTAACCTGAATTCCTCATGAGTCTGAACTGGGGGGTGGAAAGTTTTGGCTCGGATCTGTAGCTTGTGGGTAAGTGTGCACAGGGCTCAAGAGGAGGCAGAGCAGGAGGATTGATGTGGGGGGCTGTTGACCAAGAATAGATGTCTGCCCAACCCAAAATGAGTGTTCTGCCATCCTTCTTTTCAACGAGAATTAAGATGTTGTTGAGCTTGGAAATGGAAATTACAGATCCAAGATGAGGCAAAACTAAAAATCCTGAGAGGTTCAAGTCAGAGAGACGAGATAAAACTCCATTTAGTGTCTGGAAAGAGCTGTCACATGAAATTGCAAATCCAAGTGCAAGGATTTATGACAGACCTAATAAAAAGAAAGGTGGTGTTTTATAACCGGAGGCTGCAATCCTGCTGCCTAGTTCTGAGGCAGGGGCAGTGGGGAGGAAAGCAGTGATAGCTGATTTTTGAGCTGTGGTACATTGAATCTACCTGAGGTCCAGTAAAGCACTTGATACAGCATGTCCTAGGAAATTCTTAGGTTGCAGAAGATGTGGAGAAGTACAAAACCTGTAAAATTAATAAGGAATTAGATCACAAGCGAGACTGAAGTTTTGTGTCGGGGGGGCTGTTAATGGTGGTGGGATGTTAATGGCATGAGATGGGAAACCCTCCAGACTTGGACCTGCAGGTCCCAGGAAAAGCTCTGCTCAGTTCAGCAGCTGGGTCAGTGGAGCAGCCAGATGTTTCTTTCCTCTCTACTTCCCCCAGGCAAACCAGCCATGTGTTCCCTGTGCTGCTCCAGGGCGCGGAGGCATCTGCCAGGGTTGGAGGCGGTGGCTGAGGGCACTGGAAGAGGTGGAAACCTTTTAAAATGACAATGAAACAGTAAAGTGATGCTCACTTATGAAAATAATAATTGCTAAACCGCTTTGCCTCTTGGGCTGTTAAACTCTGAGAGCAGAGGCAGATGTTCCAGCAACAGCAGTCAGCATTTGCTATCAGCTGGGAGTTCATTAGTTGGAAAGACGTGAGAGGAGCAAGACGTGGGTTCAGTGTGAGCTTCCCTGTTTAACATGGCTCAGGAAAAGGCAAATGAGATTCTCGGGGGGACCCGATGTGATGTTTCCATGGTGGGAGTTACTGTTGTGTAAACTGGCAGTGAGGCTTCGTCTGGAAAGCTGTGTGGGTTCTCAGTCTTTAATGTCCATGTCTGTGTAGAAAGTTGAGCTACAGAAAGGCTGAGTGGTTTGGGACACAGGGAGGTGACCGGGGTGTCGCTGCAGGTGGACAGACCTGGTACCATGTCCAGTTTTGCAGGTCAGGCTCACAGAACAAGGTGCTTTCTGAGACGGTGCTTTCTTTCAGAATCAGTGCAGGTTTGAGGAGAAGGGTTAAACAAGCAGAAGTTCACTGTTTTGCTGGTTGCCTTAAAATATTTGGAGAGAGTTCATCTGGATAAAAATCAGCCCCAAATGTTATTTTTGATTGAGTCAGTTCCTGAAGGGTTTTGCAGCAGTAGAGGACGTGGATACATCACTGCGACGCTTTCTAAATGTCCCAGTTTGCCACTGGGCCTCTTTCTCTCCCCTCCTCCTGATTTTTCCTGCTGCGTGAGAAGGGCTGTTGGTCTAGAAGGCAACAGAGATATTTCTACTGCCTCCTGCCCTGGGTTATTCCTCTACACGAAGGCCCCTTCCCACATCTTGAGCCACCATAGCCCTGTGGTGCAGTGCACTTGGATCCTCTTTCCATTGGCACCATGCACAGGAGCCTGCTCGTGCCTGTTTTTTTTTCTCTATGCCTTATTTTCCAGACTGGGGTGACAATGAGTGCCTTTGTAAAGTAAATTTAAATATACTGTGCTAAGTTTTGTATAAGAGCATGTGTGTGTGTACGAATCTGGGCTGCTGAGGTTGCAGCCAGGGTTGTCAGCAGACCCAAGAAGCCAGACCTATCTCTAGGGTCCAGGGTTTTTTCCCATCAGAAAAACATAGTTAATTAAAGCCTTCTTCTGAAAGGAATTTCTTAGCCATGCTAGAGGGATAACAAAGCGAAAGCTGTGTCCTTAATCCTGCCCTTTCATCTCCTAGAAATTCCTTCCTCTCCTGTCTCTTTCCCTGTGTCCGGATTGTTAAAAGAAATGAGAAATAATTTCCACTTGGAAAAAAACCAAGACAACAAAACTCCAGCCCAGCTGATCGCAGCAGAAGCCAAGGAGACGGGAGCTGAAAGGAGGGAGCTGTTAATGAAGCATCAGCAGCGAGCCAGGGGCAGGAGCTGGAGCCCATCCAGATGGCACTGCTAATTCCCTGCATCCACTTTACACGCGTGTCCTCCTGGGAAAGAGCTCGGCCGAGCGGCCGCTCTCCGCAGCGCTGGTCAGACACAACCTCGCCCGCAGCCCCAGGAGGGGATTTGCCTGGGTTATTCCAGGCCTCCAAATCAGCTCATCCGAATTCCCTCCATGGATGGGAGGAACGACATCTTCTCTGCTGGCTGTCGAGGGAAAATGGAGCCCCAGACTTTGGTTTTCAGCCCTGCGTGGATGCACCAGTGCTTCCCAGGGCTGGGAGGAAGGAACAGAGGGTGCAGAGCGGCAGGGAGCAATGGGAGTGGAGGGACCAAGTGGAATGGGGAGCAGAGCTGGCAGTGCGGGAAGCAGGGGTGCATCAGCACGGCCCCGATGGCAGAGCGTGCTGTGGCTGTGCCGGCAGCACCCGCCTGCAGCCCGGGCACCCGCAGCTTCCCTTCATCCCCAGGCAACCCGGATATTCGTGTTTCCTGGCCTGACAGATAAGGCGGCCTCGCCATTAATCAGGAGGCCTGGAGAATGGGATCAACGTGAGGCAGGCGTGCTGCACAGCTAATCTCCTTTACTCCCTGATGATGGATGGAGCTCATTGCAGACATTAATCAAGTCTGTGAGTGTGCACCGGGCAAAATGGATTAGACACTGTGCTCTTGGCAGAGGTGTGTCCTGAGTCCCTGGGCAGTCCTGGAGGATGCCTGATGTGGTGGTGGTGCCAGTCGGGCTGCAGTGCAATGGTGTGGTGCAGGTGACAGATATTGCAGCTGCCAGAATCCCCAGGAGAGCTGTGGTGTGTCCCTGCTTCTGCTCCACCGGCTGTGCCTCTCCCGGGGCTCAGAGCTGAGAGGTGGGTTCTGGTCACAGCTGGATCATGTTCATCCATGGAGCTGCTCTTTCAAACAACTCGCAGAAGGTCCTGGGATGGCTTCAGTTGTACCCAGATATCTCTAGTTCTGCAGCCCCCAGGTCTGCCTGTTACCCAGAGGAGACCCAGTTGCCTGTGCAGTGAAGCTCTGGTGGGAATGGAACTTGAGCATCAGGCAGCAGAAACAACCTATGAGCCCCTGGAAACTGAGCTGGGATAGGACCCACTGTCAGATCCTAGCCCTGGTTGTAGGTCTGCAGAATCCCTTGCAAAAGGGTCTTTCCTGGTGTGAGATCTTGTTCCAGCTCCAAACTGTGCCACATACTGCTTTGGATATTGTGGATTCAAGGAGCAGTACCTTGGAAGCAAAGCAAGATATTTGCAGACAACATGAGGAAAATGTTCTCCATCTGCTTTGGGCTGGTGTTGGAGGGGATGGCAGTGAGAACAACCCCAAATCTTCATCCTCCAAGGAAGAAGCTTAGGCCCAAGGAAGCAGAGGGAAATGCCCTGGAAAGTCATGGACTGTGCTGTAGCACAAGTGTCACGCCACAGGGAGCAGGATATGGATTTCCATTTTAGCCATCCTGCAGCACCTGCTTCTCCCTTAGAAATGAGCAGCTCAGGGTATTCCCAGTGGGGACCTCGAGCCCTGATATGTTGGAGCGATGCCGGTGGCCCACACGCTCCTGCTGCGTGGCAGCTGGAGGTTGCAATATTCACTGACAGCCAACGAGTTGTGGTTTTCTGATGATTAATGACACCTCCCTCCTCATGGGAGACATTCAGCCTCCACGCAGCTGGATGATAATGGAGCCAGGGTGAAATTTGGGCGTTTCCAGAGAATAACACCCAGTGCAGGGACTGCAGTGCTGGGGTTGCAAGGTGGTTTGATCCCCCAGTGTCAGTCCTGGAAGGGGGTTGTTTCTGCAGGTAAATGTGCCTGCAGGTAAATGTACCTTCATTTCCAGGATGGGTGCAAGTGGATAAGTGGAATCCAAGAGGTTTGTTAACAGACATTTTCTTTTCCCCCCTCTGCCTTAAGTGCAAAGCTCAACTGACATCAAAGCAACAGAAAGTCTAATCCCGTTTTGAATCAGTGCAAGCACACACAGCGAATGTTAAACAGGGAATCCGGCAGCAAGAAAAGGGAGGATTATCTTTAATTTCCTGAGTGAGGGACTAAGCAAAGGAGACAGAGAGAAAAGAAAGGCACAAGACCAGAAAGAAGTGGCTGTCAGCACAGGGAAGCTCGAGGAGGAGGAAGGCAGATGGGAAGGACAGTGTGAGCAGCAGCACACGTGTGCCTGGAGAGGTGAGTCCAGAGGGAGCCGGGCACTGGCATGTGGGAGGGATGCTCCTGCTGGGAGCCCCTTGCCAGCACCTGCCCAAGTTCCCATGTGGATACAGGGGAAGGGAATGTGGGTAGGGTTTGCTGTGCCAGGGCAGAGGCTGGTGCAGGCTGTACCTCCCGGCTCGCACGTGTTCGAGCCGAAGCTGTGGAGTTGCTTTTCAAAGGAGCTCGGGGCTGGACTGCCCTGGAATGACGTAACTGAGGGCTGGTTACCTGATTTCATTTTTGCAGGGGGGGAAATTCTTTGCTTCAAAAGATACTAGCTGAGCAGAGCTTCCTAAGTCACCTCCAAAGCCCTGTTACCTGCCTGAGAACTGACTCCAGGTGGGTTTATGTACCTGTTTGCCACCAGCAGGTACCACCAGCTCTGCTCAGGACAGTCACTGCTGCATTTCATACCATGGCTGATGTTCAGCTTCACGGTGCACGTGCACATGGAGCTGTGTCCAGTTCTGGCCTGGATCTGGGATGTATCCTGGCACTGAAGCCCTCCTGGTGGCAATGGCCAGCCAGAGGCTGCAGGCAGCAGCTGTGCTGCACGTGGTGTGGTGGGAGGAGGTGTCTGGGCCCAAACTGGCCCAAACTCTTCTCTGCCAGAGCCTGGTCTCTGGGAGCTGTGATCCTGCTCCTCCTCCTTGTGGGCACTGCATCTCTCTCTTGATCAAATCCCCTTATTTATCTTCTTGGACTTCTTCCAGCAGCAGCTATTGCCAGGAGGGTGTATAAGAGGCGATGGAGTAAATGCCTTTGTAAGCACCTTTGTGTCCAGATCCCCCATCCTGCTCTTGCTTTGCCCTTGACGTTGCTGCCAGTGATGTGGAATGTTGAGCTGGGTGGGAAATGCCTGGCCTGGATGTAATGTGGGAGGGGATGGATGCCTGTGCAAAAAAGGGTCCCTGGGGATGGGATATGATTTCTGAGGATGAGGAATAAGATTGAGACTTGCTCTGCTGCTTAAGGACAGGACTGAAACCCAGCAGTGGGGCACCCATCACTTGCCTGTGCTCAGAGAGCCAGGTGATGTGAGAATCAGTGTCAGGAGCTGCAGGAAAGGCTCCTGTGGGTGGCTTTAAATCTGGGCAATAACCTGCTTTCTGTTATGGCCTGATTCAGTGGAGGAGAGGTTCTTCTGTCCTCTGCTTCATCCTCAGCCTGCACCCTTCTCTCTGCAGGACAGATTCCAGTGTGGGTGCCACAGCCCCTGTCGTGGTGATGTTGCCCTTGTGGGTGTGCAGGTACCAGTGTCCAGCCCTGCTCTGACCCTGAATTGGGAATGTCTGCACACCCACCCAGGGAAACCAATCCTGTCTGGCTACAGGTACCCAGCTGCTGTTGTTCCCACATTAATCTGAGCCTCACCCTGCCCTGGTGTGAGATGCAGCCTTGAGGTTGCAGCAAATCTTTGAGTCGAGCTGGGCTTGCTTCAGAAAAAAAAGGCAGTGAAAGGAGAAGCCTGAGCCACAGCTGAGAGAGGAGAAGTGTGTTTCCATCCAGCTGGTTCATAACATACTTTAAATGTTTTGGATATCTGGTATGGGCCTTTGCAGACCTCCTACCCACTCAATGGGGATGAGATGGCCGTGAACTTCCAAGTTTGGCTTTTGTGGGTGAGATTTGGGAGTGGGAGTCTTGAACTCTCAGATTTGGACCTGTGTCTGTCACTGGAGCCAGCACTGGCCATGGAGCTACCGTGGATGCTGCTGTGCCTTTGTAGCTGCTCCTGCCTTCGTAGCTGATTTTCTGCCTGGCAGTAAATGTATTGCTTTTGAATTTTTTACCTCATCTCAAAATAATCTCAGAGTAGAGAGGGGGGGTTTGCACAGCTGCTGGGGCTGTGAGATGAACCAGGATGAGCTGCAGCCATCAAGCAGCCACTCAAAACACGGGCTAACCCAAAAAAGCTGCTTTGAAATGTTGCATTATATCAAAAAACAAAACCAAAACCAAACAAAAGGTTGGTTTGGGTTTTCTTTTTTTCCCCCCAATACTTTACAAAGAGACAATCGCTGTAACAGGGACCTCTAGATGGCAACATCGATCTGAGGAGCTGCAAGGCAGGAGCCCGCCGCGCTGAGCAGCTCGACCCGGGTGGAGCCCCCAGGCCCCATTCCCGAAGTGGGGAACACAAGTAGGTGTTACCTTGGGCACCTTTCTGCAGGGCCTGAGGGCAGAAACGGTCCCACAAGGGTGCCTCCACCCCGAACCCCCCCTCCCTAAACTCTGAACATCTCATCCCGGTACAGAGAAGGGAGAAAATTTTTAAAGGGGTTTCTCTGCAATGGAAACTCAGTCGATGCTCTGGGCACCTGGTCTGCAGACACAGAGGAATAAATGTCATGGTGGGTCTGTCAGCTCTGCAAGGTGGACACAGCTGGAGCCCCTGGCAGGTCTTTGTGCTGGGGTCACCAAACAGCTGTTCAACCTTCAAGAGTCAATGAAAAACTGGGATACATGATAGGAAATGGGGCTGCTGCCTGCTCCTTCCCCCTCAGCTGCCTGCAGGCAGGGGCACAGAGTGAAGGCCCTGGGCTTCAGTGCAGTGTCAGGAGCTTCAATATGTGGCTGAATGTTCAAAGGCTGCGCTAGAAATCGTTGATTTCTAGTAAGCCCTCCAGTGGCACCCTCCATTCCAAAGGCTTGTGTGACACCAGAAATTAAAGCTTAAATTACCCAGGTTTAACCACTCTATTGTAACTGCAGAGACAACCTTTAGATGGGAATATCAGCGTGGTGTGCCCTTACTGTGGTGTAACAGCGTGTGCTGGAGGTCGTTGGGGTGAAAAAGTCCTACCCCTGCCTGAAGGGGGACACACATTTTGTACAAAGGAAGGTCTGGGCTCCTCTTTTGCAAAGTGGGTTTAGTCTGTGCTCAGGGAGCTGCAAAGCTTAATTAAGATCCTTAAAAGGACAAAAGGTGCTACATAAATTCAGGGGATTATTATAAATGTCACTGCGCTTTACAAGCTCTGGCAAAACTCAGAGGAGGAAAAACAAGACCTTTCAGTTCACAGCCTTTCCTAGCAGGGCTACTCAGAGCTCCGTGCCTCAACGTAGCAGCCGTACAATGTTGACATTTATAATTAGATGTGCATAATAATCTCTTTATTCCTGAACTGAAAAGACAGGGTGTGTCTTGAAACGTCAGTCCCTCCTCCTTGCCAGGGATCCCCCTCATTGGAATTGCTCATGAAACCATCATTTGGTGAAATGTCTCGGGGCCTGGTTCAAGGAGGTACAGGATCGTTGCAACTCCCCCGGGAAGCTGCAGGCTGGGCATTTAGTGAATAAAACCAAAGCCTCCGTGTGTTTTTAATCTGATTAGTTGATGATAATCCAGTGGTATCATGCAACAAAAACTGTCCAGCTTTATTAGGCAACCTCTTGTTCTAAAAGAACTGTGCTCCGGGGAGCACTTGCCTCTGCTGTTTCTGTTGAAGATTGGCAGAAATGGGTGATTTTTGGAGGTTTTAGTGCTTTGTGAGAATAGGATTAATTTGGGTTTGGGCAGCTGAGTGTTGGTGGATTTTGGTCCCATGGGTGCTATCAGGGGCTTTGTGCAGCCCCGCTGCCCAGGGGGCTGGGTGTGGAGGGGGCAAAGGGCTGATGGAGTCAGAGTGTGGCTGAAGGTGGGGGATTGTTCCCCGGGGCTGGTTCCCAGACCACCGTGCTGTTCCTGGATCGATGATGGGGGCACCTCCCTCCGGGACCGGTCCTGTAGCACCGGACCAATCCCGGGTCAAGCACGGGGGGATCACTCACTGGATCGGTCCCGTACCGTGCAAGTCCCAGACCACCAGTTTGGCCCTGGATCGAGGATGGAGGATTGCCCAAAGGAGCGGGACCCGAACCACTGGGTCCGTCCTGGATCGAGAATGGGGAACCTTCCACCGGACCGGTCCCGGTCCGAAGGTGGAGGATCGCCCACCGAGTCGGTCCCGTACCACGCCGGTCCCTCTCCCGGCCGCCGGTCCCGGGCGGCGTTGTCTGTCCAGCCGGACTTTGTTCAAAGCGAGCCGCTCGCCCGGGAGCCCCGGGCACCCCCGGCCGGGGGCGGAGCGGTGCCGGTGCGGCGGGATGGGCGGCCCGGCCCCTACCCCGCTCCGCCGCCGCATCACGGTGAGTGACAGCCGCCCCGGCCCGGCCCCGCCGCACAACCCGCCGGGCTTTTCCAATCAGGCCGGGCCGGGGAGGGATTTCCTGCCGGGACGGGGTCGGCCCGAGCGGGACTTTGCCGAGCTCCGCGCCGCCTGCGAGCCGGGACCCGCCGCTCTGCTCCGGTACCGGCCCCGCTCCCGCCCCGCGCGGCTCGGGAAGTTGCTGCCGGGCTGGGCTGAGCTCGGCTCAGCACTTCTGGGAGCGGCGCCGCACGGCTCGGTCGGGTGCGGTGCGCTCGGTTCGCCCCGGCGCGGTTCGGTTCGCCCCGGTGCGGCGGGCTGGGAGCGCCGCCAGGTGAGTGGGGCCGGGACGGCCGGGCCCGGGCCGCTCGCAGGAGCGACTCGTCTCGGGGGGGCTGAAATCCCCCCCGAGCCCCCCTGGAGGAAGGAGCCGCCCCACCCGGGGGTCTCGGGGCGGGGGGAGGCGGAGACGTGGCCGGTGCCCCCCTCGCTGCTCTCCCGGCCGCGCCCGGAGCGGGGCTCCCCGGGGCCTCCCGGGGGAGGCGAGATGCCCCCGCCGCCCCTCGAGACTCGGGTCGGTACCTACTGCTCCCTCGCATCTTTCCTCTGCCACTTACGTAACTGGTTTGGATTTGTTTTGGGGTTTTTTCCCCTCCTCTCCCTCCTTTTTTTCCCGGCGCTGCCGTTGGCTGCGGGAATGTTTGGGATACTTTCGTTCTCCAGGTGGATTCCTGGGCTGGAGGCTCAGCTCTGCTCGTGTGGGAGGGATTGTTTGCTGTTGCTTTTCCAGCTTTGTGTGTTTCTTGAGTTGTACCTTCGCTGCTCCTCTCTGGAGAGGTTGGAGAGGTGGAGAATGAGCATTCGCAGCTCTCGGTACCTCCGAGTTACCCGCTGAGCCTCGCGTGCTCCGGGAGCCGTAGGCAGCAGCATGGGGCTGTTTTCCAAGTGAGACCGTGCAGACTTTTAAAATAAAGAGTAAATAGTCTCAGCGCCCTCACACTCGCTTCTTGTGAGCACTCTCGAGGAGCAGCATAGAGTTGGCTGTAGAGCATAGGGTTAAATGAAATAGTTCGGAAGACGGTGCAACACAGGAGGTTTCGGGAGGGGATTTGTTTGCAGCCAGAGGTTAGTCTGAGTCAAGTGGCTGAAACTTTGTTGTAACGTAGATAAGCTAGTGCAGGTGCCCCAGGACGAGGGGAGGTGAGAGCTGACCTCGGGGTGTACCAGCCCCAGTACCGAGGGGCTCATCAGCTGAAGGTGCTGTGGATAGGGGGAGAACCACCCAGCCTGGTGTGGGAATTGCACACCCCCGTGTCCTAGAAGCTAAGATGGGACGTTAGCATCATCTCTTCTTAGCATCATCTGCCCTGTGTACTACTGCACCCTGGGGAGTGCTGGAAACACGGGGAAGCCCACAGAGGGGTGTCTGTGTTTGTGGGCAGCTGCAGCGTCCAGCTGTACTGCGGGTGGGCTGGTGCCATGGGATGCCCCTTCTGGTTTTACCCCCACCCTGACAGGATCTCTCTCCCTGCTGTTCTTCTCTCCCCTGTGATCTCCATCCTCAAAACAGTGACCTCGATTGCTCAGAGGAAGCGACACCCTCTATTATATAAACGGCTGAGGGCGAGCGCTCTGGGAAGGGAGACGGCACTGAGCCATGGCTGGGGGAACCGGAGCTGGTTCTGACCCGCCCTGGATCGGCTCAGGGGGAGTTGTGGGGTGATCTGGAGATGGCCTTGCAGCTGGCACGGCGTGTGCTCCCTGCTCTCCTGCACGCACACTCCTCCCCAGTGTCGGAGCAGCCTGCCAGATGCATGGCCCTGAACCAGGAGGGATTTTCTTGCCACCCAGTTTGGGCAGCCCAGGCGCAGAGTGGGAGCACAGGTTGGGACGAGTGAAGTGCTGCTGCAGGACCTTGTGTCCTCTCCAAGGTACCCTGGCTGGCCAGGATAGGGACTTGATCCTGTCCTCCTGAGCACAGTTGTGCTGCTGAATTACACCCAGCTCTTCATTGAGACCAGAGAGAACTCCTGAACTGGTAAAATTTGGAGGGTAAGGGTTTATCCTTGCGCAGGACGAGAAGAGCGTGAGACAGGCTGACCCACTCCCATGGGCTGCAGAGGACTTTGGCTAAGCCTCCCCAGCTCCATCCCTCAGGTGCTGCCACTGGGAGAGGGGGAGACGTTCTGTACCCTAAGCCCTGTGTGCTGTCTTTAGGGAGGAGATGGTGTGTGTGGCCCCGGGGGGACAGGTCCCGCTCCCGGGGCAGCACCCCCAGGAGGTTTCCTCTGCAGGTTCTTCCTTCTCCGCTTAACATTAGGATGAGCCAAGTCCCTCCAGGACTAAATATAGTCAAAGTATTCGTTCTTCGGCACGGACACAAAAGCTGTCGGGACGGGAGGTAAATGGCCTTTGAGGGCTGACTGTGATCTTCCCTCCGCAGGTCCTGGGCTGCCGCGCCGGGGCTCGGCCGAGCGCGGGGCTCGCCAGCCTGCCTGCAGCACCGTCACCAAGAGGAATGCCGAAACGAAGGGGCTAATGAGCACCAGAGAGGGAGGATCTATAACTTCCAGATGGCAACGAGCCCATAATCCCTTTGGGAAGAATTAGGGACTCGTCAGCCGCAGCAGAGCCTGGTGAGGGGAGCAAAGCACGACACCTCTGGCTCCCGGAGTGCTGTGAGAGGCCGAGGGCATCCCAATGCCGACTGCACCGGACACCCTGCCCCGAGCTGCCTGGCTTTGTTTCACAGAGTCCTGTTGCTGCTGGGAGCCCATCCCCAAGCACTGAAGTATTTTTTGTTTTAATTGATTGCATGTTCTCCAACCAAACCCCATCCGGGTCCTGCTCCTCCCGACACAGAAAGGGACTTCTGCTCTTAACAGAAAGACTTTTTTCTTCTGGTTTTTATGCCCTGTGGGATTGTAAAGCGTCTTTCTTTACGGATTTCATCTTTCATCAAAGTGTGTTCTGAGGAATTGGGGGCTTATTCCCATGGCTTCATAAACCTCTGGGATCTGAGGGTCTCTGCCTTCTGCGTTGCCGCTGCTCCCACCTGTCTGCGATGGGGCGCGAGCAGGAGCTGATCCAGGCGGTGAAGAACGGGGACGTACCCGGCGTGCAGAAACTGGTGGCCAAGATCAAGGCGTCCAAGAGCAGTGAGTACCTGGGTGCAAAACCGTGGGCTCCCTCCTCTCAGCTGGGCATTGCTGCCTGTCCCGGGGTGCAAGTCCCTGCTGTGGGCTCGGTGCCGTCCCGGCCGGGGTGCCAGTGCTGGCTCTGAACCCCGGCACATGAGTTATGCCACAGCTGGAGGCGGGAGCACAAGCACAGCCCGTGCGGATGAATGACCGGGCTGTAAGCGATCCTGCAGCTGAGCTGGGGTTCCCCTCGGGCTCGGGGCCGTGGGCCACTGAGCAGGGACGGGCTGAGGGAAACGCCGTGGCAGGGGGAAGCAAACCGGTTGTGGGGGGATGCTGCTACAAAGGGTCTTTAGTGGTTGCTGCTCACTCCCGGCCGTATGTATCTTGTGAAAAAATTATCATCCCAGCCAGTCGACTGGAACCAATCGTCAAGCCTTGAATTTCAGTCTGGTAATGTTTAACCCTTCAGCAGGGCTGTTTTCTTGCATGTGCTCTCAGAAAGGTCAATGGCAAGCACAGCTCAGAGTGAACAGCAGGTCTGGAGGGGTCCCCAAGGGCACCGGGGTCCTGCAGGTGCCACGTGGCATCTGGAGGAGATGGGGAGGGTGGAAAGGTGGAGGAGAAGATTGTGGCCAGTGCCACGGTGCTCATGTAGATAGCTGAGCTCCTGGTCACTTCTCCTGACATACCAAGAGAAGGAAACTGGGAAAAGTAAATAAAAGGGCTCTCGGTGTGGTGTATGGCTGGGGGAAGGTGTACAATGCCTGCCCAGGCTGTGGGAGTGTGGAACCCCCTGCCAGGGCTGCTCATCGTGGGGGGTCTTGTGGGTGTGTGTGGGAAAGCTGTCCTGAGGAGGGAGAAGATGCTTTAAGTCTTCTTAGGAGCAGCTCAGAGCAGAGAGGCCGGCACTGAGAAAGGCGAGTTAGGCTGAGGATTATAAACGTGAGGAGGGGATCAGGTCCCCTGGGTCAGCTACTGGAAAGCTGTGACTGGGGCCAGAACTTTGAAAATCCCAACTGTTGGGCCTTGAGGAGATCTGTGAGCCATCTCCTCCACAGAACAGGGGGTGCCTGGTGACCCCTCCCTGGGTGAAGGGACTGGATGTTGTTGCCTCCGTTTGCAGCTCAGGGACTGTGTCTATACAGGGTCCCTGAGCTGAGTAAGAGCAGTTTGCCCACGGGGGTGGGTTGAAGGACACTCCGAAGGCAATAAATAACGTCAGGACCTGAGCGTCCTGCTGGCTGACGGCAGCCTCGTTCCCCTGAGCTGATGTCCCACGGCTGGGCTGTGTGGGCAGGCTGGGGTGCCCCTGGCTCTCCTCCTCCTGCACCCCCGGAGGGTTGAAGTTACACTCTAGTTTCCTCCCGTTCCCTCCAGTAACTCTCTCCCAGTTCAACCCCGTCTGTTTTCTCTCTGGCGCCTTCCCCTCCCTCCAGCCGTGGGGCACCCACGTGAACATGTGTGTTTAACTCCCCCGCTGCAGCGGCGTCAGCAGCTCCCTCGGCTTATTTTCATTTTACTCCTTTATAAGGAGGGGGTGAAAAGCCCAGACCCCTGCAAGGCCACTGCTGCAAGCCCTCGGTGCGGCTCCTGTGCTCGACTCGCTGTGGGGGCTTGCCTGATCCCGGGGGTTTGCCTGGTCCTGGGGGCTCGTCCCCGGCATGGAGGGCATCACTGCTCCCCATCGCTTACAGTTCTCTCTCCCTCCTCTCGCCGGTGCCATGTGAGCCGAGCATTTGCTGGCTTTGCCTCTCGTTACAGCGCCTTTTCCATATGATAGGCTGAGATGCTGAATTTTTTATTTTTCGTGGTTTTTTTTGTTTTTTGGTTTTGTTTTTTTTTTTAAATCCCTCTAAGAGTCCTTCTGCTGTCTCAGTGGATTGGGAGCTCGATCGCTGTGATCAGCCCTCTGGGGCTTCCTGTGCCTAAAAAAGTCACCGCACGTAAGCAAAAACCAAGCGCCAGTCCCGGCAGCGGGAACTTCAGGGACACGTTGTTTAATATTCTCCGAGCGCAGCCTCCTCCCCGCGCAAGCGCCGCCGCACAAGTGGGTCACAGCACCTATTATTATAAGGTGGTGGGATGGGCAGGGAGAAGGTTTTAGGGGCAGGGGCGGGAGGGGAAGGGCAGGCGAGGGCAGTTGTCCTGCCTGAGGGAAGGGGACGCCCGGGCGGTTCCGTGGTCACTTCTGTAGCCGGGGAGGGGGGGTCTCCTCTGGGAGAGGAGAGCCGGGCTGCTCCTGCCGGGCCAGCCGTGCTTTGCTGAGGTTCCCTGGCAATGGAAACGTCCCGCTTTTTATTTTCCTTCTCCCTCTCCCCTCCCCTCTGCGTCGGAGCGCTGCAGAGTTTAATTGAAATTGTTAAACGACCCGTCACGGCTTTGGCCTCTCTCCCCGGCGATCAATCACGTCCCCGGGCTGCCGCCCTCGCCAACAATGCGCCAGTTGGCCCGGCCGGGGCGGCTGAGCAGCACCGAGGGGCTGGGGCTTCCGGGGGAGGCGAGAGGCAGAGCTCCACCGGCCGGGAATCCCATCCTGGGAAGGGGTGACTGCTCCTGGAGCTGGACGGTGCCCGGCAAGGTTTGAGTGTCCCCATCCCTGGACATGCCGGACTAAGGAACAGGGGTAGAGGGGATGCCAGGGCGATGCTGGGAGGGGATGTGTGATGTCCCTGTGACAGCCGGGGGCTGGAGGAGCTGTGGAAGGCGATGGGAGCTGGACTCCCTATTTGCCTTCCTCGAGGGAGTGGCGAAGGTTTTTGTTTAAACGTGTGCAAAGTGCAAAGAAAGGGCAGCAGCTGAGCAAACTGGTGTTAAACTCTCAAGGACAGGCAGCGAAGCTCTGCTGGGGTTCAGCTGCTGCCTCGGGGAGGTTCAGCCAGCCACTTACCCATTTCACCAGGGGCTTGCCCCATTTCCCTGGTTTTGATGGGGCTTTCCAGACCTTAGATGTGTCAAGGAGTGGGGTGGGCTCCTGGGACGTGGCTGTGTCTGGGCTGTGACCTAGCAAGTTCTTAAATGCTAGAAAAGCTTGTGGGGAATCTTGGTTTTATCTCCACGCCTGGGTTGGAGCCCCTCATTGCTGTGTCCCAGCAGCACAAAGCACACTAAGGTCTTCCCAAGAGTGGTGCCAGCCCTCAGGTGCTGCTGTCACCCATCCAGTTTGGCAGGAGAGGGACAATGCTGCTCCACATGCTGCGAGACTGCAGCAGGCAGATGTGGGATAACTCACTCTCACCCTTGAATTTCCTCCTAATCCCTGGTAGCTGTATCAGCTTAAGCCTCAAAGCGTGAGGTTTAATATCTCTCCTGTGATTTGTTAGCCTTTGCCACCGGCGCTCTGTGTCCCTGTTCTCTGCAGGAACACCCACCCTCCCTTCATGTCCTGCTGGGCTTTCTGCTTCTTCCAGTGGCAGCAGGGCCACAGTTGTTTGGGCAAGAAGCTGCTGCTTTTTGTAGTTTGGGGGTTATTTTGTAATGATGTTGAATGTGCCGTTGTCCCAGCCAGCAAACCCTGCATGCCATCCCTCTCACCGAGGAGTACCATCCTCTTCATTGCTGCTCCTGAGGGAGGTTTGTCCCAAGCCCAGCTGCTATATGTGGTCTGGCTGCAGGGCAGAGCCAGGACTGGCCTTGGGCAGGATCTTTGTTGTTTCAGGCTGTGTTACACCCGATGGCTTTCCCTGCTGGCGGTGGTGCAGGGATGTCTGGGCACCCTGCCCACACTGGTCCTGCCCTGGGCAGTGCAGGTGGCTGGACCCGGCTCTGCCGCTGAGCACAAGTGCGGCCCTGGCCACGTCCCTTGGAGCCCGGGTTTCGAGGACGAGTTCCCAAGCGTCCTTGGCTGTATCCTCCCCCCCGCACGCTGTAGGTCTGACGGGCTGGACCGGCTCCGCAGCCGCATGCCGGCTTGGAAAGGCTGTGGGCACGCCTGCGGAAAGACGCCGAGAAACTCTGCCGAAATGGGCAAAACTCCCTCTTCCACCGAGCCAGGAGCGGGGCGAGGCCGTGCCCGGGGAGCCCGGCTGGCAGCAGCCCTGTGCCGGGGACCCCACCACCCCACAGCGTGCTGAAACCTGCTTCTGAGCCAGCCTGGGGTGGGTGGGCGGTGGGAGTGGGAGAAAAGAGGCTTCAAAGGCTCTGGTGAGTGTGGCAGCAGTGGGGCTGGATGATGGTGGGGCTGCAGCTGCAAGGAATCGGGGGGGGTCCATCTTTTTTTCCTCCTCCTGTGGCTCCCGGCTTCCATGGGATGGGGATCTCCTCTGGTAGCCTGGTGTTTGCTTGGTGGGTTTTCCCATCCACATCCTGGTTTTTCCACCTCTCTGCCTGGAAGAAAAAGCCCCACATGGGCAGCGAGAGGGGCGAACGGGCGGTTGGTTTTCAGAGCTGGGCTCTGACGGGTGTTGTGTTTGGAAAAAGGGGCCCAGCTGCCACCGGTGCACCCAGAGCCGGGGAAAGCGTCACTGTGCCGAGTGCAGGAGATAAGGCACGAGCAAACAGCGTCACACAGGGAGATGGAGGAGCCCGGGCTGGACGTCAGCAGGCCTGGCCCCATGTCCCTCTGCACCCCATTTTCCTGTGTTAACAGATCCACGTCTCCCCCCCATCCCAGGTCTGTAGTTCTATCCCTAGCCATTGAAAACCCACTGGCAGAGCAACCTGCGTCTTTTTGCTGTCAGCCTGGGCCACCTGCAGCTGCTTTTTTTCTGGCTTGGTAAAAGAGCGGGAGGAAAAACAGGCTAAATCTGCAGAAGGGAATGAGTGTGGGGACTGTTGAGCCTGCTCCAGCCCATGCTGCGCTCCTTTGGAGATGCCAGACAGCACTGGGGTATACCAGGGACTTGCTGTTCTCTCCAGGAAACATGGAGGTCCCTCAAGGCTGTGGACAGAGCCAGGCTGGCAGCCATCCCCAATGTTGCAGGTAGGAGGCTGAGATTTGGGACAGGAGGGGAATTTCCATCCCTTAGGCACTTCCTGGTGACTCAGCCCAGATCAGGGGGCTCAGGTCCCCCTTCCCAAGGGCTGCAGAGGCTGTTTTGGCTGTCTGACCCAGAAACACAGGACAATTCGGATGACGACAGCTTGAAGGCAGACAGGGAGGGCAACCCCGAGTCATGGGACACTGTGTGCCCGGCTGCCAGTGGCACACAGGCGCTGTAACCGGGACGTTTGCTCCCAAGGGCTGGAGAGAAGGGGACGTGGCAAGGACACTGCCAGCACAGGCATCCCATCCTCTGGCTGGGGCTGGTTGCAGGAGGGAGCTGGTGGACCACAACAGCATCACTATTATCACTCCTACCACCACTCCATCAGGATCCCAGTGCTGCTAGAAGGTTTTCCTGGGAAGGTGGGGGGTGAGTTATTGGATCCCAGTGGCGATGGACAGAATCCCAGGTGTAAGACGGTTTCCGGCTGGAAACCATCTCGCACCCGGCATCGCTCCGGCAAGAGTTAAAAGGGGGGTTGGATGCCGTGCGTGTGTGTGTGCATGCACGCGCCCTGCTTTGTTTTTAAAAGCGCCTCGGCTGTCCTGGATCCCCGCCAGACCCGGGGCCCGCCGCTGGCAAAAACTCCGGCAAAGGAGTATGAAAGGGGCAAGAAACTAAATAACAGTAAACTACCTTTTTTTTTTTTTCTTTCTTTTCTGGCTCCTCTAGCAAGCGAGAGGGTGGGGAGGAGCTGCGAGCACTCCGGCTCCCCCTAAATCCCATCCTGGCTTCCCTAAAAAAATCGCGCCTGGGATGGAGAGGGAGGGATCTGTTTGAACCTTCAGGCTGTAATATCACCCAAGCCTTGCCAAGGTGTCCTGGTGAGTCACAGACCTGTCTGGAGATGCCCAAACTGCTTGGAAATGGCTCTGTCGGGGTGATCTTTACTCTCCCAGGGAAGGGCTGGATAGTCTGGCCCATCCCTTGCTCCTGCGGGATGCTGCCTGGGGTAAGTGCTCAGCCACCCCAAGCCGTTTGCAACCCCAGGGAGAAAGGCCGGAGCTGCAACTGAGCACGGCTCCGATGGCGAGATAAGGGAGCAGGGAAAACCTGTGCGCGAGGCAGGTATGCGGCTCCTGCAGCATCCCAGACCTGGTGCAACACGTCCGGCTGCGCTTCCGCCAAATCCTGCCAGCGCCGCTCCCCCGTGGGCCCCAGCCAAGGCTGCGCAGGGAGCACGTGGCCCCCGGCGCTGCTGCCGTGCCCGGACCCCTGTCCCGGCCTCCCCCGGGTGCCATCCCGGGAGCTGCAGCCAGTATTGGCCGATCCCAGTGGGCGGCTGTGCCGTGAGGGGGGAAAACTCCCAGGGTTTCATAACACCGGCCGCGGGCATGGCTGGTTGTGTAAGGCACCCTGTCTGCTTGCAAAGGGAGTTGGCGAGCATGGCGAGGCCATCAGGTGCCCGGCACAGAGCTGTCCTTGGTGGCAAGGCTGGCTTGGGCTCTCCCACCCGCTTTGCAGGTGCCTCCTGCCCCCTTGGAGCATCGATCCCAGGGGCTGCTGGCTCTCACCCTCGAGCAGCCCATTGGGAGGCCTCACCCTGTTTCTTTGCCAGGACAGGCACGGATAAGCCTGAAGGGGGTTTTCCAGCTGTAGGTGAACTGGGTGCAGACAGCAATATGGAGACTGGATTGGGAGCCCCCTCCCGTGGGTGTCCTCTCTTGCCTGAGCAGGACACCCAACTCACAGCTTATGTGCCCCCTCAGGGACCTGGGATGTGTCCCTGCCATGGCGAGGTCACGTGAGCACTGCTTGACTCAGTGGCCTCCAAAAGGGGCCAGAGTCCTCCCTGGTGGCTAATCATTGCCTACATAGGGGACACAGGTACATGGCAAGCCTGGCCAGCAACATGGGGGCAGCCATGGCCCAGGGGTTGCTTTGGGCTGCAGCTCTGGCTGCTCTGGTTGGCCTGAAGCAGCTCTGGTTTGGTTTTGTTGGGCTGACATAGGTGGGAAGGACTGTGTCAGCCTTCCTGACTTCCCTGAATGAGCACCCACTAATCCTGCTGGCTTAAAAAGAAGGGGAACGCTCCTCCTTGCAGGGAAAGAGGCTGCTGCACAGACTGAAGAGCTGCCTCTGACCATGCTCTGTGTTCCAGCCCCAAGAGCTGCTCAAGCCTTGGGGGAACCCTCAGCTTCCTCCTAGCAGTGCTGGGACACAAGCAACTCCCTGTCTTGAAGCATCTGTCCCACTGGTTTTATTTAGCAGCCCATGGACATCCTGGAGCTCCTTCTCTGTTCCTTCCACCCCAAACCTGATGTGGGTGTGAGGGTGTCGAGCTCTGGGCCCCCCAAAGTCATGGCTCTGCTCTGTTCCACTGCAGCCTGCTCCGAATGCCTGCGGTTCGCTCTCCCAGGGCTTTCCCAGAAGGATTGGCACGGCTCAGAAAGCCCTTTGCTGGCAGGGTCTGGGGATGAGGCATGATCCCCTGATCCCGCCGTGATCCCCTGGCCAAGGTGGGAGGCACGGCGTGCCACAGGAGGGGTGGCATAGTGCAAGAAGAGGTGCCTTTTCCTACGAGAAGGAGCTGAGGGAGGTTGGAGGGTCTCTTTTCTCCCTGTGTTCCCCTCACTTTCTCCCCACCACCCCCCCCGGGATGCTGCGAGGCGGCAGGTGGGGGTTTCTGTGCTCAGCTCCCACGTCCTGCCTCTGCCGCCAACTCGGGCTTGCCGGGGCCGTTCCCGACACGCACCCGCCGTGCTGGGAAGGCGTAAACAGATCGGGTTGCCGGCAGGGGTCCAGGGAGCGGGCAGGCCTTGGCTTGTGTCCCACCACCGCTCCATCGGGCCGGGGTGTGGGGAGCACCCAGGCTGGGGTGGGATGGCGGGGGCTGGCCTGGCAGCAGGGTCTGTGCAGGCAGCAGGGTCCCTACGGGAAGCTGGGCACTACCTTGGTTTGGCAAAGGGACATGGGTGTTGCTCCTGCCTCAGTTTACCTCTGGTGCTTAGGTGGGCCTGTTCTTTGACAGCTCTGAGGTGTTGATGTGCAGCCCCCAACCCTCTGCCCCATCCCTGCACGGGAAGCTGCCGTGCCAAGCAGAGCTCAGCCCATGGACTGGTGGTCCTCAGATCCAGCTCCCCTCATCTATCAGAGTTGCATTGTGATGCCTTTGACCTTGCTGTAAATCAGCCCCTGTCCTTCCCAAGGTACGTGGGGGGGATGGGACTGCTCCGTGTAGCCTTTGTCCCCAGCTGGTCCCCAAGCAGCTGCTGCCTGGCTCTGGCGTCCGGGCTGGGCAATGGGAGGAACTCGCTGCCCTCCCTGCCGGCCCCGGAGCAGCTGGGACAAGGGGAGGGGGTCAGGAACGCAGTGCCCAGAATAGCTCCACAGTCACTGAGGGCCCCATGGGGATGGCAGGATGGGTGCGGAGTCCTGGGGTGGGTTCCTGCTTCCAGCACAGGGGTGGGGTGATGCCTCTCCCAGGACATAGACTTGTCACTGGCTACTAAGCGATTGCTGCTTCCATATGGGGACACACAGAGTGGTGCAGGACATCCTGGTGATGCAGCTGTCATGTCCCTCTACTGTCCCCTGGGTATGGAATCCCACTGTAGACCGGGGTCCCAGGTAAATCCTTCACTGCCACAGCTGCATGAAAATATCCCAATCCAGCTAAGGTACAAGAAAAGTGCCACTGGCCAGATGCTCAGCAGGAAGTTTGGTGATGGCTTCTCCCACTTTGTGGCATTGCACAACCTGGAAACCCAGGCAGGCAGTTGAAGGCTCTGATCTGTCTGGCAAAGAGCCCTCCTGCTGGGCATGGGCAAAGCCATGCTGCTTCCATGGCCTCGGCAGGGAAAGGGGAGAGCAGCAGTGGGATCATCTCTCAGGCTGCTTGTCCCAGGCTGGAGGAAGCTTGGCCCGTGCCTGCCGGGGTGGACTCATCCCACACCCATTCCCCACTGGCAGCAGCATGGAGCAACTGCTCAGTTCCCATGTGTTTTGGTAGGTGACCTTGTGCCGGGGATGGGAGCAGCAAGGAGATAAGCCCTTGCTATCACTGGAGAAAAGATTTGGAGAGGGAGCCCTCCCCTCCATCATGGCTTGGGAGCTGAGCAGCCGCTGCTGGGTGAGGTCCTTATGCTCTTTCCCAGTGCAGATGCCATGAATGGCTGCAGCACCATGGCATCTGTGGGAGCAGTCACCCATCCCGCATCCCTTGGGACCGGCAGGAACCAGAGGCCACACTTTGTCTCTGGCCGGGAGGGAAGGACGTGGTTTGCTTAAGCTGCTCAGATCCAGGCAGCCGGAGGAAGCCAAGAGCCTCTTGTTTTGGTTTGGCAATAGAGGGTATAGCCAGGACCCCCCACAGGAATGGAAATCCTTGGTTCCTAGGGAGGAAAACACAGTCCCCAGGCAGCATCTGTCCTGTCCCTGCACAGACTGGGCTGTGACCGTCCCAGGGGACCCTGCCGGCACGTCCCCAAGCAGGACTGGCGGCAGCACCGGCTCGCGGGGTCAGAGTTGGGGAAAGGCATCCGCAAGGTATTTTTAACCACGTGTGACTCCAAACTTGGGCCGCCAGCAGCCGTCTGAGGTTAGTCCTGGGCCGCTGACGGCTGGTTGCCCACGGCCTGGTGGCGGGGGGGACTCTGGGGAAAATTCAGTTCCCGGCTGTCAGGGCCTCGGGAAGGAGTGACAGCACTTGAACCATCGACCTTCTGGGTGACCTCCCGGTGCCTCCCCTCCCATCCTGTGTGTGCCTTGCCCAGATTAGCGCAGCCAGGGTGGGGACAGCTGCTCCAGGTGCACGGCAGCTTCCCTGGGGCCAGAAGGGGAGGATGTCACAGGATTTCCAGCCTCCGCATCCCTGTGTGCTTTGAGTACTGGCTCCACCGGCTGGAGCAGCTCCTGGATGCCAAGCTGCCATGTGCAGGTGCCGGGCTGACACTGATGAGGACGGAGTGCCATGGGGCCATGGCAGCCTGGTCCTCCAGCCTCAGCCTTGCCCTGCTTCCCCTGGGAGCTGCATGATTGCTGCAACCCTCCAAGCACAGTGTAGGGGCTGGATCCTTGTTTTGCTCCCTCGAGCCCGCAGGGTTTTGCTGGCCACTGTTGGCTGCTCTCATTTTTATCTGGGATTCATTGTTAGAACCATAAAATAAGCTATGTGCTCCTCTTGAGCGTCAAACCCCTCCAGGTGTAGGTGGGTTGCTGCGTCCCTGCCCGCCCTCCCTAATTAACTGTTGCTCAGATAATCCAGACTTTACTGACCTGCCCTAATCTTCCTGTGCTGGCTCCTGTCGCTCACCTCTCATGCCCCCTGTGAGCTTCTGTCATGTTCACAGCCCTGGGTACGTGATGGAAGATGGTACCCTGGGATGTGGCATCCCCCCTTGCAGGGCTGCCAAGGTTGTTTTCCTCACCAGCAGCTTCCTCCGTGCCCACGCTCACACTGCTCTCACCGTCCCCCCACATCCTGCTTCCCCTCTTTCTTCCTCCCATTGACCTTCTGCCGGTTGGATTATTTTTCCCCAGATGCTGCAATCTGCATTTTTCCCCGGGTTGAATCTGTCTGGGTTTGTTCTCCTAATCTCTCTAAGTCCCTTTTGTGTTATTTCTGCCCTCGTCAATCTGTAGTGCGTCCACCACAGATTATTTTAATGCACTATTTGCTCGGTGTCGCATTAATGAGAACACTGAGGGTGTCTGTAGGTTCAGCCCCTTGGCCTGGATATCCAGGGAGCACCAGAGCCCTGCAGCCCCTTCCTTGGCTTCCAGGGAATCAGTTGGAGCCAGTATGGAACCAGCTGGATGGGAGCTAAGGTGCGTTGTTGGTACTGGAGCAGATGCTCCTCTGGTGCCAGGCCCAGGGGTGGCTCCTGGCCCCGCAGTGTGCCCGGTGATGCACGGCGGGTGCAGGCAGTGCTCGCACTTGGCCGCTGGCCCCCGCCGCTATCGGCCCATCTCTTCCCGCTCAGGAGGCGTCCTGTCCTTTCGGAAGGATGGGGGAAATGGAAAAGGCTCCACCTCTTCCCTGGGCAAATACAGCTCCTCTGAGTTCATATCCTGGAGAGCGGAATGGCCAGGTCCCAGCAGGGACGGTGACTTCACCTCCCGGTAACGCGCTTCCCCGGCCAGCTGGGAAAGGAGCCCTTGTATCTCCGAAGGAGCCGCCCGGCCTCCCCCATCCAAAGCCTTTCCCAGCTGCTTCCATCCTGGATAGGGCTGGGGGGGATGCAATTTCAGCTCCATGGGGAAAAGCTGTTACTGTTCCCCCTTGCCAGGGGATCTGGACTGGGTGCATCACTTTGGGGTAGGCAACCCCGAAATTTTTTTGTGGGGAAGGGGAGCAAGTGCCATTCATCTCACCACGCAGCTGAAATCCTTCTGGGTGCCTGAAGCTCAGAGCAGGAGCACATGTTTGGCTTTTGCAAGGGGTGAATCCAGCCCCAAAGGACTCCTGTGATGCTCTTTCCTCCCTCTGATATTTGCCCCTCTATCCATGCTGTGGCCATCAAACCTTGGGGGGTGAGAGCCGAGAGCTGCACCTTCTTCCCAGCTGCATGGATGGGGACAGGGTTTCCGACTCTGCTTTTCCTTTCATTGTTCTGGGAGCCTTCACTTTGAACAAACTGCCTGTTTTTTCCTGCTTTGCTTGTGAAGGGAAGCAGCAGGGGGGAATTGGGGGTCTGACTGGGTCTCAGGGTGACTGCCTGGGGGTAAGTGATCAATGTCTGTGCTATGCAGGGATGCTGCCCCAGCTCCCTCCTGCTGCCAACCTCTTCAAAATACTTAATTGTTGGATTTTCCCTAGGAAAAGGCTCACAGCTTTCCCAAAGAAGGAAAAAGGCTGCCAGTTGACTCCATAGTCCTGCCATATCCCCAAACCCTTCCCTTTGCCTGTAGTGGGTCTGCAGCCCAGCCCAGGAGGGAAAGTGACCTCTCAAACTCCTCTGCCTTTGCCATCACCTGCCTTCTTCATCACCCACCATTGTATCTGAACACATTGCAGCTTAGAAGGAGAAAGCACAGATGAGGAGGGAGACAGAACTGCCAGAGGAGACTCAGACATGCCATCAGCAGAGACAAGTTGGTGACAGGGACAGCTTGGACTCTGCGTGGCTGTAAGCCCTAAGATTTGGGGCTCAAGCCAGGGGTAAAGGTGGACTTCTGCTGAGATTAGAAACAAGCATTTGGTGTAGGGATGCTCAGAGCACAGCGTCTGTGTCCTGCCCTCAGGATGCTGTGAGGAGCTGCTGGGAGCTCAGCTCCTGGAAGGTTACTGCACCAGCTGGACCCAGGCTGCTGAAACCAGGAGTGGGGCTCGGTGTGACAGCCCTTGCACAGCCTAGGCAGTGTAAAGTCCAGGGTTTGATAGGTTCACAAGGGATAAGACACCCATTATTCTCGAGAAGTTGCCAGATGCTGGTGTAAGGACAGATAAGGGGCTCTCTGCAGTGTCATGCTCTCCCGTCACTGCTGTTTGCCCTGTGTTGATGGGAGTCTGCCTCCCTGACTGCAGCCTCCCCATTTCTCCCAGTTAACCCAGTGGCTTTGGCCCAGTTGGAACCACCCCACAGTTCCTGGCTTGGCAGAGGACCTGTTTGTCAGCGTTGGTGGGGAGCCTATCCACAGGGACACTGGGGATCCTCAAACCCAGCACGGACCATTTGCAGGCAGGAAAGGACCCTTGGCATTTGGACACCTGTGGCATTTGGACACAGGGATGGGTGCTCTGCCAGAATATCCCAGACGGCAGCACCTTGGCATCCAAATTCACCCACCACAACCATGGGAGACATTAGGGGATCCCCTGCCTGCCCAGGGAGCTGGGCACAGCACTGGGCTCAGCGTTTGGGGTGTGGGCTGGTGGCTGTGGCAGGCACCAGGGTCAGGAGCCCTTGGCTCTCACCCAACCTCTGTTCCAAGCTTGCTGGGCAACTCTGGTTGAGTTTCCTAACATCTCTGTGGCTGAACTCCTTCCCTGTTGAGGTGGGTGAATCTCCTCTGAACCTATTGGGAAACTGCTCCCGAAGCAGCCGGTCTGCCGGGAGGAGCCGGGTGTGGGTGGCCACAGCGGACGTGCCTGTGGATGGAGAGGCAACAGGGAAGGGTGATTCCTGGATTCCTGTGGAAGAGGGATGGACATCACCTCTTTGGGTCTTGATTTTGGGTAAGCCAGTAAGTCTGTCCTGAATCCGGGCACAGACCCACTGTGTGCTGAGGCAGGGCCACCCCAGGCCATCACAGAGCAGGTTGGGTGAAGCTGCCACCTCCTGCCGCCTCTGCCTCCAGCTCCTGAGGCTGCCACCACCATCAGAGACAGTTGGTGCTCTGCAGGATTGCAGCTGATTAGCTCCTCCAGCTGGTTTGTTGGCTTAGTGATGACAGTCCCCAGGTGGATTTCGTTTTCCAAGGAGGGTATGTGTGTATATTTGGTGTGCCCAAAGCACATGGTCTCCCTCCCATCATCCAGGGTAGCAGGATGGTGTTCCTGCAGTGACCAGACAGAGATCCCTGAATACAGGGTACTTGTAGCAGGCAGTGCAGGGATGCTCAGGGCTGGATGCTGATGGATGCAGGGATGCTGATGGTGTAGGACGTTCAGAATGGTTGTTGAGGGATGCTCATGGTTGGCAGCACAGGGAAGTACATGATACAGGGATGCTCAGACCTGCAGCATGGGAAGGCTCATGGCACAGGGATATTTGCAGCCAGCAGCATGGGAATGTGACTTCCCAGGACAAAGGGAAGGGGTGAGAGTCTGTGACACAGGACCAGCAGAAAGGGGTATTTTTCCAAGCATCTCTGGCAAGGAGACGTATCTCCAGTTAAGATCTGCGTGTCCTGCACAGCAACCCAGCCTTGTGGTGGAGGAGCTCTGCTTTGGTGGACAAAACCAGGGGGGTCACAGCACAGGCACTGTGTCCTGGAGCCTGATTCACTGTGTGAGAGCCAAGGGGCAGGACTCTCCACGGGATATCTGGGCATTTCCCTCCGCAGCCAAACCCAGGAGAGCGCGTTGCTGCTTCCGAACGAGCGGATCAACGCTTTGGAGGGATTGTGTCCATCTCCAGGACCTCGGGGCGAAGCTCATGGGTGTCCCTGCGGAACGAGCTCTCCGTTGAAGGGCAGGGGGTGACTCAGGGTGCCCACTGTGCTGGCACAGGGGGTGTTGGCGGGGCGAGGGCACGCCTGGCTCCACGCAGCCGGCACAGCCGGCGCCAGGCGAGCGCCTGGGGGGGTAAATACGAGTTTGTGCCGGGCCGGCTGCCAGCGGTGTGGGTGAGGTGCCCGCCCTGGCCGGCCACTCCCCGGGTGCCCCCTGCACCCCCCGAGGAACTCAGACCAGCCTGGCATCCCCACCATGGGATGCAGCCCAGCCCCACGGGGAAACTGAGGCACGGGCAGAGGGGGCTGTTTGGCCGGGAGAGGTGGTTGGGAATGCGCCATGCGGGGCTGTGCCATCCTGGTTAGCAGGGATCTGAAAGGCCAAGGGCCAGAGCCGGATCGTGCCGTGGATGAGGGTCTCGGCCCCGTGTGGTGAGCGCTGCCTTCGCCACGGCCGGCGGCCGGCCCGACATTTGTAAGCAATTTGCCGGAGCGTTCCGGAGGTGCTTCCCGCTGCCGCTTGGCAGCCAGACGCTGCACAGAAGCTCGCTGGCTCCCTCGAGGCCTCGCTCAGGCCCGGCCCAGCACTGCTGAGCCTCGTCCTGCCCGGGCAAGCGCCGGAGAACGCGCCAGGGCCGGGAGCAGAGCGGGGTGGGAGCCTGGCGGGACCCCTTGGAGGGGTCGTGCTGAGGAGCGGGGGCCGAGCAGGGGGAACCCACGGCTGGAGTTAACCCTTGGGATGCACCAAGCTGGGTTTTCCCTGGAAATAACCCCTTCAGGGCGTTTTGCATTTCGGCACTGGGTCTGTTTTCTTCTGGGTTCATCTTTCTGGGATGTGAGCGTGCTCCTGGCGGGAAGTGGGGGGTGTGGGTCAGCTCCGGGGTGCGCCTGCTCTGGTGCAAATCGAGAGGGGGTGATGATGTGGTTGGGAAGGATCCGGCTGCCCCATCCCAGTGCTGTAGCTGGATCGACCCTGCAGCCCTTTTCCAGCCTCCCCTGGCTGGAGCTGCACCTCTCAGCCAGCTGGTCTGGGAGGGCTGTGGGATTGGGAGCAGCCTCTGCTGAACCCCTGAACATCTGTGTGGAAAAGAATGAGGAGCCTGGGCACGAACAGGGAGAGAAAGAGCTGAAGAAATGGGGAGAAACCTGGGGAATCGGTCAAAAGGAGCACATGGATGGAATGAGGAAGAGGGATACAGGGAAGCTTCCCATCAGCTGCCTTTCTGTCACTGGGTTTCTGGGGGCTGCTTTGCCAGCCCTGTGAGCAGTACAGGGCAGGGTGTGCAGGATGGTGCTGGTGGAGGGGTCCCAGATGTCTGGCTGTGCTCTGCTTCCCCTCCATCCCTCCAGTCCCCTCCTTTCCTGAGCCTTTGTGCCTGGGACTGCACAGTCCCGCACCTTCCAGCCTGGCTGCAAACCCTCCAGTTCTCCAAGCAGCAATTTACCCACCTACAAACCGGGGATGAGCCCTTTCCTTTCCTGCCCGAGGTGAATCCAAGCTTTTGGGAAGACTCCCAAAGGGGATTCTGCTCCTGACTCTGCTGTTTGGGACCTGCTACTTTTCCTGCCACCCACGCTGTGTCCGCATGGTCCTGCCCCGAGTCCTGACCTTCCTGGGCTGCCGGAGCAGGGAACTAATTTGAGGAATGTTGCTCAGGGAGATGCAGATAATGACAGCTGCCTCCTGGGGCTGAGAAACAGGCAAGGACACCCACCACATCCCAGCCCTGCTTACTGGACCCCCCTGGCCAGCCCAGTCCTCTTGTAGGAAGGGGTGAGGAATGGGATTTTGGGGTGAGCTCTCCCTCTTCAAATAGTGGGCATTGCTTAACTCCAGGACCAGCCCCCAGGGGCTGTGGACTGTTTCTGCCTCTTTCGGATGTGCTGGTGCTCAGTGGGCATCTCCATCCAGCCCTTCTCTTCCCAGCATTGCCTACCCAGCTCTCATCATTCAGACTCTGCCCCTCCTACCCTGGGTAAGGACCCCTCCTCCTTTTCCTCCTTCTCCCCCTCCCCACCTTTTCTCAGAGCAAAACCTGGTGGCAGCTTTCAGCTGCAGCTGATGGGAGCAATCCCACATTGGCCTACAGTGTCCTTTAAAATACCTATTTATAACCCCCAGTTAAAGGCAGGGGGCTGGGGGATCGCTCAGGGAGTGGGAGGTGATGGCTTCACAGGCACTGCCTATGGATCAGTGGAACCCTTCGTTTATTTTTAATTTTATCTCGATTGCGTCCTTTGAAAATCCCCCAGCAGCAAACACTTCCCAGCCCTTCCTGCTTCCCGCTTGCAGGATCTGTCCCAAGACTTTTGGAGGGACAGGAGGAGACCTTTGCCCACCACAGCTGAGCCCCTTCCTGGCTCCGCCGAACACCCCAAGTGCGATCCCTGTGACAGTGGCACTGCAGGGGTCGGTGGTTACAGTTGCTCCGGGACTCGGATCACGGGTGGCCTGTTTACAAGTGAAATGTTATTTTTTTCCAACGGGGAAATGTTACAAGTGAAATGTTATTTTTTTCCTGGCTGGTGGGGCCAAGGAGAGTAACTTGTCCTTGATGGAGACCCCGGATCCTGGGCTCTTGGGCAACATGGAGGTGGGAGGGAACAGTGGGAGTTATGCCGAGCTACTGCTTTGGGAGCCAGTTCCTTTGGGAAGGGCTGTCGGATTGGTGGCTTCCGCTCAAAGACAAACAGCCTCTGGAAGAGGTAATTAGGGTGATCCTGTCTTGATCCCCTCAGCTGTGGCTTCAAGTCACAAGTCCTTCACCAGCAGCCACTCCAAGCCCATTTTGCATTAATTAGGCTGTTTACAAAACACTGTAAATTGCAGTAATGAACACCCCGGTCCTTGGTTTCCTTTAATTATCCATTTGCATGATGAATGAGCCAGCCCCTCTTCAGCCCTCCTTTTCCAGCCCAGTATGGCTTTGTATGGGATCTGCCATGTGAGATGGGCAGAGACCTTGGGAGAGGGGGAGAAGAGAAGGGAACTGAGAAGGAGATGAAAGAGAAGGAGGAGAGGGATCTACAGTCCTGGAGATCTACCTGGCTGCAAGGGAGGGGGCTCCTTTCCCATTTCCCACATTTCATTGGGGTTTAAGCAGCTGTTTCACCCCCAGGCTCGGAGCCCAGCTCTCAGACTTGGATTTTCCAGAGGAAAAAGCACAGAAAACTGTTCAAAGCATTTAATCCTCCCTGGCTCGGCAATGGGGCTGCCTGGAAAGGCAGAGGAGGAGCGGCGGCATTTCTTGCCCCCCACATACCTTCCCCTTTCTTTCCCTTTTGACTTGGCGGATGAATTCCAGAGATGTTAATCCGCTCTCAACCCCTTGGTGAAGAATAAAATGTCCTCTCTGTGTGGGAGGAAGGAATTCATTGGAATTAATTGCGGGAAGGAGCGGGGAGCTGGGGGTGCACTGGGGGTGCGTGTGAGGCTGTGCCGAGGGTGGGGTGAGCATCCTCTGCTGCCCAGAGGTCCCCAAAGTGGAGGGAGGGATGGGCAGGGGGATGGGGATACCCGAGGTGGCACAATCCTTGCATTCACGGCTGGAAGTTTCAGCCTCTGCCCTGGCCGTAAAAATGCCAACCATGTGGTCTGTGGGCCAGGCCTCAGTGGCAGCGGCAGCACAGGGAGTGAGTGGGGGGCAAAAGGGCTCCACTCAGCAGTTTTGGGGTGTCAGTGCCTATAAAGGGGAGGGAAGTGCTGTTCTGAGCCGGGGTGACAGGAGCTGCGGGGTCCAACCCATCCCGGGGGCACACAGAGATGGGGTGGAGGGGACAGAGGGGGAAAAGGGTCTGAGCTGCAGCTGGTCAGTCCACTGAGGGTTCGTGGAGGTGAATGTGGAGGCAGAGAAGAGGAGAGGAGAGGCCACCGGGATGGGCCAGGCACTGTTCTGTGCGCTGGGAGGTTGGTGTGGCTGCAGGATGGGGTCTGTATAGGATCCTGGGGGCCTGTGGGGTGGTGCAGGCTCTGCCTCCTGCCCTGACCTTCGGCTCTTCTCTCCCCAGAGCTCCTGGGATCTGCCAAGCGCCTGAACGTGAACTACCAGGATGCGG
Organism: Pipra filicauda; assembly: GCF_003945595.2. Classification (NCBI taxonomy): domain Eukaryota; kingdom Metazoa; phylum Chordata; class Aves; order Passeriformes; family Pipridae; genus Pipra; species Pipra filicauda. Next base: position 6,913,964 of record NW_024104987.1, on the reverse strand, counting down.
ACGGGTGAGTGCTCCCCTGGCAGGGTGCTGGGTGCTGCTGCCACCAGCCTGGGTGGGCTTGTCCTCCCCCATAGCCAGTTGGTCCTGCAGCTCAGGGTATCACACAGCTTTGGAGGGGAGCTGCTGCACCCCAGAGAACACAACAGCATCCCAAAGCCAGGGGAAGCCCTGCAGAGGCAGAGCCAACACCTGCCCAGATCTGAGCTGAGGGCTGTGCTCAATCCATGCTGAAAATCCTTCGTAAAGCTCTTCTGCATCCCCCTCCATAGGCATGGGAGTGAATAAGGATGGCAGCATGTCCAGCCAGTGCCCTGTGTCCCAAGTGCTGGTTGAAGCAGGGAGGAGCCCCACCGCCTGCACGTGCTTGTGCCTGTGTTTAATATCCCAAAAGCAAAATCCCATTGTTTGGGGGGGTTAGGGAAAGAAAAGATGAGGTTGCCAAGTGACCACAGCATATTTGTGTAGCTCATCACTTCCAAAATCCAAGTACTTAATAAGCTGGGTACTGAGAGTTAAAGAAACCACAAAGGCCCATAAAATAAATAAGCATATTATTCTTATTGAATTAACTCTGACCTGTCAGTCATTAGCATTGTTTTATGTTCTGTTGTTGTACCTAATTTCTACATGTTTTCTTTTGGAGGACTCTGTAGGAAGAGGTGTCCATGATGAGTCCTAAGAGGCCAGTGGGGGGTTGGGAACATGCAGGATAGCTTCATCTTAAAATAATACTGTGCAGATGGAGCTTAATAGAAAAAAATATTTAGTAATAGAAGCAATGATCCGATTCTGATAAGGCACAGGGTTTGTGCTCGGGCAGCTCCAGGAGGGCTGCTGATGGGAATGAGGGTAAAGGGTCTGTTCCCTGCCAGAGGGACACAGGCAGGGCATTGGGTTTGGATGGGGCACAGGAAGGGACGATGGGGAGGTGAGACCCAAGCACAGGGATGGCAGGGAGAGCCATGGTGCTGGTGGTGTCCTTGGCACCACCTCACTTGTGGCTTGGAAGGGATGGGGCAGGTGAGCAGGGGTTTGTGCAGCTGCCCCAGGACAGAGCAGGCCCTGCAAGGACCCCCACAGGGCTGGGTCAGGGGGATTTTGTACCCCCCACATTCACACTTCGAGGCAGAGGTTTTGCTGTGCCCCGTGGACATGGTGGGTGTATTGGAGGAGGGAGCAGCCCTTTCTGCTGGGGTTGGTGTCCCTCCTGCAACATCCAGAGACTGACCAGGGATTTGGGTGATTTGGGACTGCAGATCACGAGGAGAGCCATGCTGGCTGAGCTGCATCCCCATCACGGGGCTGGAACCCTGCAGAGCCCATCAGAGCCCCACGCTGGTGCTGTCAGGAACCCCTCAGCCCCCTTGGAGTGGCACACAGGCTAATCCCTGGTGGCACAGGGACCCTCTTGCTCGGCCTTGGCCCTTCACGTGACAGCACGGGGGGAGTGCCAGGCAGACAGGCCGCTTTCACAGCCCCAAAACACAGGGCTCTTTCATTCCCAGCGGCCTCCCACGCTTTGCCATGGTCTCTCGGCATCCCTGCTGGCATGGGGAGGGGGCAGCTGGCAGAGGGGCAGGAGTAGCCACTGGGCCGATGAGCTTGCCAGATGCTGTGAGCAGTGTTTGGCTGCCTGGCTGCACCAGGGAGAGGGGAGATGCATCTCCCTCCATCCTGCCTATTTGTCTCCTGCACGGGACGGGGGGGGGCGAGGGACCCTCTCCCTGGAGTTTCCTAAGGTACAGAGTCCCTGCATCCCTTGCTGAGCCCTGGAGCACGCACAGCTTGGAGGGATTTATCTGTGTTTTGTTATGGGGAAACTGAAGCACTGGGAGCAGGGAATCAGGAAGGATATAGCCATGAACAGCTGGTGACAATCCCAGCCCATGTCCCCATGCAGAGGGGGCTGTGGGGTCAGCTGTGGGGCCGGGCTGAGCCCTGCCTTGTGTCCCAGGTTCTCGGCACTGCACCACGCAGCCCTGGGCGGCAGCCTGGACCTCATCTCCCTGCTCCTGGAAGCACAGGCCACTGTGGATATCAAGGACAGCAATGGTAAGGGGTGACCCCCAGCACGACCCCCGGCAGCCAGGTCAGCCCCCCCAGGCGAGGCTGGGGGCCGTGCCCAGCCCTGCTGAGCCCCGATCCCCGCAGGGATGCGGCCCCTGCACTACGCGGCGTGGCAGGGCCGTGTGGAGCCCGTGCGGGTGCTGCTCCGCGCCGCCGCCTCCGTCAACATGGCCTCGCTGGACGGGCAGATCCCGCTGCACCTCTCGGCACAGTACGGCCACTACGAGGTGGTAAGTGAGAGCCCAGCAGCCCCCACGCTGGGGGCTCGTGGGTGGGGGCAAACCCCGCCGTGCCGGGGGGACGGGAGCAGGGGTGCGGGGTGATGCTGAGCCCCCCTGTGCCACGTTGATTCCCCGCAGTCGGAGATGCTGCTCCAGCACCAGTCCAACCCCTGCCTCATCAACAAGGCGAAGAAAACCCCGCTGGACCTGGCCTGCGAGTTCGGGCGGCTGAAGGTGGGTGCTGTGGGGCTCTGCCCTGGGCTGGTTCGTTCTCCGGGGGCGGCTCTGGAGCCGGCTGGCTCCTCTGGGAGCAAAGTGCTGGGTCTGGCCACAACCGCTCTCCCACTGCCACAAGCCTCGGAGCCCAGCAGGCAGCACCTGCCTCCTCCCATGGCAGGACAAGGCCAGATCCTGAGTCTGGGAGCTGCGGGTTTTGCTCCTGACCTCGCAGCAGGGCAGCGTCAGGCTGGGAGGGAAGCCAGGAGTTCTCGCTCCCGGTTCTCCACGGTCTCCCCCCACCCACCCCGGCTTTGCTTGCGGTTAAGCGCAGATAGGCTGAGCTGGCTAATCCCAGCAAACTCTGAGCATCCGGCCCCGCTCCAGGTCCCTGGCACAGCTTGTGGGGATAGGCCACTCTGTGCTCTGGGACACCCCAGCGCAGCCAGCACTGCCAGGTTGGGCTGGAGCACGGCCAGCCAGACTGTTCCATGCCCCACCAGGAGGGGACAAGGGGGATATTTCCATTTTTGGAGTATCCATAATGTCTGCAGCTATAAACAGGGCAGTAAAAATAACTCCTCTGTGCCTCTGGGTTGCCCTGAGACGCTGAGAGTTGCTCTGGGCTGGAGAGACTGGAGGTTTTTAGGGCTTGGTCTGAAAAGCCTGATTATGGGAAGACTATTTCTGGCTGCTGTGACCTTTTATGGCCCCTCATGAGAGTGTGGCCTTGCCAAGCACTGTCCAGCTCAGGCTGAGCCCTGGGGCTGTTGGATGGAGGGGACTGGTGGGATGGGGAGTCATAGGCTGGCCCCCAGTCCCTTGCTGGGAGGGTGCAGGGGAGGGGTACCTGCACTCAGCTGCTCACCTGTGCCCCATGCAGGTGGCCCAGCTGCTGCTGAACAGCCATCTGTGTGTCGCCCTCCTGGAGGGACAGTCCAAGGATTCCACTGACCCCAACTACACCACCCCGCTGCACCTGGCAGCCAAGAACGGGCACAAGGAGATCATCAGGTAACCCCCTGCCAGCCCAGGGCACTGCCCTTTTCTGGAAAAAGCCATCATGGCTTCAGTCCTGCATCCTCCCAAACCCACCTCCCTGCTTCAGCCCCTCATCCCCAAGGCAAGGTGCCAGGTGCTGTCCCCTTCCCATCACAAAGCAGCCCATTGCCTGGCCCTGATGTCCATGGCCTGATGTTCATGCCTTTCCCTCCTTCTCACCAGGCAGCTGCTGAAGGCTGGGATTGAGATCAACAAGCAGACGAAGACGGGCACAGCCCTGCACGAGGCCGCGCTCTACGGCAAAACGGAGGTGGTGCGGCTGCTGCTGGAGGTGAGCGCGGTGGGGATGGGGCTGCACGGGGTACAGGCCCCTGGGGGTCAGCCAGCACCCCTTCCCCTCTGTCCCTCGTCCCCCATGAGTTCAGCAGCAAGTGGGGGGTCTGGGCATGACCACGTCTCCTCCTGGGCAGGGCGGTGTTGACGTGAACATCAGGAACACCTACAACCAGACAGCGCTGGACATCGTCAACCAGTTCACCACCTCACACGCCAGCAAGGACATCAAGCAGCTGCTGAGAGGTGAGGTGGGGACAGCACTGAGAGGGGCTTCCTCCCGCTGGGACCTGCTTGGGCTCCCAGTGCTCCTGAGTAGCCTAAACCAGTGTGGCTGTAAGTGCCAGCATCCCAGTCCCGTGTCATATGTGCCCACATCCCAAA